>NC_135504.1:94696126-95341960 GCF_052857255.1 Amblyomma americanum | reverse complement strand
TGGCTTGAACTTGCACTGGTCTTAAGAGCATAGCTTTATGCTGCTGTTGAATTAAGTTACGCTGTCTAAAAAAACTCCTCAAAAAATGTATCATTACTCCTAGACAGCCTAACTTTGAGTTGTATTGATGGTATAAATTTACGCTGCTGTGAGAGTACGCGTTAACCTCTTTGGACTAAAATGTTTTCTTCCTGAAAGATGTAACTATAGCCTTGGGCAGCGTAAACTTACACTGCCTTTCAAGGTGTGAATTTATGCTAGAGAGAGTGTAACGTTTACACTGTTTTGGACTGAAAATAGGCTATTAAAAGGTGCAACTAAAGTCTTGGGCAGCATAAACTTACACTACCTCTCAAAGTGTAACTTTACACTAGTGCGAAAGTAACGTTTACACTGTTTGTCGTAGACTAAAACATAGTCTTGGCCAGCGTAAACTTGCACTGCCTATCATGCTGTAACTTTACACTGGTGCGAGAGTAAAGTTTACACTGCTTGTCGGGGACCTAAACATAGTCTTGGGCAGTGTAAGCACTGCCTTTCAAGGTGTAACTTTACACTAGAGAGAGTGCAACGTTTATACTGTTTGCCATGGACTAATATTTAGTCTGGAGCACAGAGCGTAATATTACCCCTCTTAAAGGTGTTAGCTAAGCGACAAGTGATTTACCCCCAAAAAGACAAAAATTACTCTTTTTTTTAGAGTGCAGCCTTCGTGGCATACTGGACGCGCCGCTCTCGAACGCTAAAGCCCTGGTTCGATTCCCGGCTTTGACGTCGATTTTTTGTACACTGAATCTGCCTGCACTCTGATTTTTACCCAGCCCCCGAATATTTCAGCGCATGCGTAGTACTATATAGGCTGTGCCAGGTGCTGCGAAATCGGCTTTGCATGGTGTATGAAGCTATCGCTTCCAAAAAAAAATTGTCAACTGAAGATCTTTCGGTCTTGGTGTATTTACAACCGCTATGAATCAGCATATTCTAATTATCGTACGCTGGCAATGCCTCGAACGCCCGCTCAGTCGTGTTTACTATTACATAGTAGGCGGCGCAAAGAAAAATTGACTGGCGGTTTAGCATCGCTGAGACGAAAGATTTCGCGAAAGCACATTTTTGCAGGCACACAGCACCTCCGCGGATCTGAAAGCGTCATTGAGATTGTATCGGGTGTGGCTATCACGCAAGGGTCCCGATAATGAGCCAACGCCTCTCTTTCTATGCCTTGCTGCAGCCGAAGCTTTAAATCGCAGTGTAACATCGCGTTGCTGTTGCTAGCGACGGCAAATGAGCGGTCCAAGTGATAAGATTCTTGGTCGGTTTTTATGAGGGTATGAGTGCTTTGCGCTAAAGGTCATGACAGATTGGTTTATGGTTTGGTTTATGGGTATTAACGTGCCAGAGCGACTCAGGCTATGAGGGACGCACCAGTGACGGGCTCCCGAAATTTCGACAAACTGCGGTTCATTAACGTCCACTGACATCACACAGTACACGGGCCTCTAAAATTTTCCCCCCATAAGAAATTCGACCTCCGCGGCCGGGATTAAACCCGCGTTCTTCGGGTCAGTAGTCGAGCGCCATAACCACTGGGCCACAGCGGCAGCAGAAAGTCATGGCAAAGTCACGCCACTCTGTCATTCACACTATGTTTCTAACATTGTTACAAGTACTCCATGCTGTTAGGATATTTCCGTTTTATGACTCCACAGGCATTATATATTCTGGCGCGAAATAAAGGTGGTCACTTGAACCCTAATCTACTGTAATTAAGCTGGTCTGCGCTGCTAAACTGCAGGAGAAGGCCGAAAGCAATCTGGCACCCATCAAAGTTATTTTATGGTGGACTATACATCAACAAAACAAGGCGTAAATTGGCCTGTCGAAGCCGAAACAATCCCGATAACATTCAAATTTTGCTATACTGGTCCATATTTAACGCTCACTTGTAGCCAAGCAGTTGGGACGGAACTCTGGCAGTTAGGAAGAGAGCGTAACGCTAGCAAAGAAAGGTGTTTGACGATATTGTGCTCGACGTAGCTCGGCGGCGGTGATAGCGGAAAGAGAGCTTGGCAGTAGCGGAAGAGCGGAATCAACGCCGCATTTGGCCGCGCTGGGTGTAAACGAGACTAAAGACTTTTGGAGATAAGGTGGCGTAAAGACCCAATGACAGCCTGAAACATTGCAGAAGTAGTAGCACGTGGCTGCAATCGTGCTAGTGGAACATGGTTGTCTGAGTCCGGAATCCGTCAGTAATCTCAAATCGCAAAGTTGTTCTAGCGTTTTCTTGTCTCCAACAGAGCGTAGTGAAATTGAAAACTGTTTTTATGTTCTCTCTAACCCTTCAAACATTCTACTCGACCCCATTTGCCTCATCTTAGAATACATTTTTAATCTTTGCTTTCTCCAGGAAGTTTTCAGAAAAGTCATGCAAGTTGCTAGGGTGGCAGTCATTTTTAAAAGAGGGGAGAAGAATAATTTTTCAAACTGCCACCCTATATAAATTCTGTCATTTTTTTTTTCAAAATGCCTCGAGAAAACTGCTGCACAAAAAGGATTGTGAATTTTTGTAATAAGCTTAGCTTACTTACACCACGACAACACGTGTTTAGAACAGGCTTTTCGACAGATACTGCGCTTTTAACTCAAAAAGAACTCATTTTAATATCTTTTGAACAACATCAATTACACTCTTGGGTAGGCGTTGGCCTCACACCTGCCATCATTCGAAAGTGGCCTCAGTACCGAGATTTCTACTGTCGGCCTGAGTGTGCGATATGTGAACGCGTGGACATTGAAGCCGACATTCACCACATACTGTGGAACTGCTCTGCTGTCAAGCCTACAATGATCCGGCACCTGAGTTAGCGGGTCTTTCACCGAGCAACCCCTGCTTCATATTTTGCCTGGATGCAGGGATCATACCATCGCTCTCTACTGGACTTCAAAATATCAGGTAGCGGTTTTTCCATTAATTTCATCGTTACTACACCTTTCATCACACTCTCGCCCATTGATGCCAAGAGACAATAAATGACGCTTTAAAAAAACTCTTGTATAATCATAGGTTAAATCTAAGGCGCTTGACTCCATAAATCATCAGACACTGCTTGCTAAACTCGAGCTATATGGCTTTGGTGGCGTTCGTTTTCGCATACTGAAGTCCTATTATAATCTCGCAAACAACAAGTTATAATAAACGATAATTATCCGATATAAAATAAGTGTCAGCGGGAGTATCGCAGGGAAGCTCGGTTTTCATCATTTACATCACCAACATCGTTTTCATTGATCGACGGGCAACTTTCATAACACATACCGAAGATACGAGCCTTTTTTTCACCTCTAGCAGTACGAAGGCCCTTACTGAAGAAGCAAGCAGGACCTTAGGCCTTTTACGTAACTGGTCAGTCATAAATTCGCTACCGATTAAAATAAAGAAAACGAAAGTCGTGCTTTTTACAGAAAGAAATAAATCGTGTAGTGTACTGACATTTCAATTTCCATTGGATCTGTCCCGGTGGAAGTTGTACCTGTCGTAAAAAGCTGAGGAGATTTTTTCGAAGAGTATATATCGTAGTCAATACATGTTGATAACACAGCTGACAAGTTATCAAAAAAGTCGGCATCCTGAGCAAGCTGCGCTATTTTCTCTCTCAACACATAAAACTGATGCTCTCTAAGTCGATGTTCGCTACTGTTTTAAACTATGATTTTACTGTCTGGGAAATACAGCATTTTCAGACCTAAACCTAGCTTCATATAATTCAAAAGAGGGCAATAAGAAGCATTGCTAACATTGCCAGCGACGTCTCCATTAAGCCTCTATTTAAATCGTTCAACATGACGTAAATATCTGAACTGTGTAGTAATAGCCTAACAAAGCAGTATTACAGAATTAATTAAAAAACATTTTCTTGACACTCAGCCTCACCTGAAAGGCAGAGAACACACTTACGCCATACGAAATCATGACGGGTGGTATATTCCACTGATACCAAACTATTACAGATGTCATATGCTCAGTCAGTACTTGCCATCATTGCTAAAATCTATTACTTAGTCTCATGAATTCTTTAGTTTCCTATTATTGCATTTTTAATGTTTTCATGTGCTTTTTTCTACGTGTATGTGTTTTATCTTTCCTCAAATGTCATTTGTTTGTTATATGGTTCAAATAAATAATATTTAACATATCTCTAATATTGTACGGTTCTGTAGGCGAGCAATCAAGCCTTAGGGGGAGTTTGCCTGCGCCCCTGACGTCTGGATGATGCAAATAAAATTTGATTGATTGAATGATGCCACTCCAATTTGCTAGTAAGAGCAATTAACACACTGCAAAAATCGTAAAGGTTTCTCTAGGGCTAGTTAGGTTTAAAAATGGAACATAATTGCTGCCACTATTTAATTATCAATATTTGACTATTTCATTATTTCATTATCTGTCTTAGCTCAAGATTGAAGTAGAAACCCCAGTAGCACAAGGTGGCGGGCCCATGCGGGTCCGACATGGGGCAATGAGGGCTGGTGGCTGCCCGCAATTAACCTACATGGGTCCCTCGTGGGCGCAGTGCTGCAAAAAAGGTTTGGGCTGCCCATTTTATGCCTGAGTGGGCCCCTCGTCAGCTACGCATGGGCTGAAAAAGAGCGGCCAGCCCACCTGGGTCCCACCACAGATACATGCGGGCAACAGTGCGGGCTCTATCATGACGAAGTGTGGGCAGCCCCTCTTGGGGCTGCCCGTGCAGCGCCTTGAGGGAGCCACGGTGGTTTTGTGTGGGCAGAGAGATAGTATTCCCGCCTTCGGCCTACATGGGTCCTGTGTGGAAAATACAGGGGCTAAACGTTGGGCTGCACAGCGGCGAAGCGTTGTAGGCATGCAGTTTGGGCTGCCTGAGCAACACCGACGTTGGTCCCGCATGGGCTAGGCGTGGGCACATTTGTCATTCCCGCATCTTCCCCGCCTCTATCCTGAACAGGGTATGAAAGGGCTAAGCATGGGCTGTATGCATGCCACCACAGATACATGCGGGCAACAGTGCGGGCTCTAGCATGGTTCAGTGTTGGCAGCCCCTCTTGAGGCTGCCCGTACAGCACCTTGAGGGAGCCACGGTGGTTTTGTGTGGGCAGAGAAATAGTATTCCCGCCTTCGGCCTACATGGGTCCCACGTGGAAAATACAGGGGCTAAACTTTGGGCTTCACAGTGGCGAAGCGTTGTAGGCATGCAGTTTGGGCTGCCTGAGCAACACCTACGTTGGTCCCGCATGGGCTAGGCGTGGGCGTATTTGTCATTCCCGCATCTTCCCCGCCTGTATCCTAACAGGGTATGAAAGGGCTAAGCATGGGCTGCATGCAGTTCGTGTGCATAAAAGATGGGGTTACATGATGGTTCCCTGCGGGCAACCCGGATAGGGGCTGTCCCTGCAGCACCCTCAAGGATCCAAGGAGGCTAGCTGCGTGTGGACAAACATCCAATATTGCCACCTACCGCCTATAAGGGTACTGCGTAGAAAATACATGGGCTGCACATGGGCACATATCTGCCATTCCCACATCTTCCCCGCCTATATATCTGCTGCAGGTAGAAAAGGGATTTGATTTGATTAGCTTCACGGAGGGCATGCAAAGTTGACATTCCATCAAGCCTGCCTTTATCACGGTGATAGCACATCAAATGAGTGAAGTACCAGATGAATAGATGCATATAAAGTGCTACCTGTGGCGACACAGAAAATCTCTACCATATATAGCATACCCTCCTTACAAATGCCACTTACAAATGCTTCTTGATAAATTACAGTTACTATAAGCAGCTAAAACTCCGAAGACATAGGCCATAAGTGTATTAGGTAGGGCATGAACATAATTAGTTGCATCGGTTGCAGCACTGTACTCTGATACTTGTGCATACCATATTCTCAACCCACAATCAATGGCTTTGAGAGCTAGCACAGATATGCAAGGGTCAATCGAAAAACACATTAACAAACTGCATTTCATTTTCATTTCATTACCCTACCTAAAACAATTTAGTCATGCTCACTTCATCATAATAGAGCATTTTTGAATCCATAAAAAATTTTGTCTTAAGTTTTAAAATGGGTTAAAGCCACAAAGCAACCAAAAAGTTCTTGCTTATTACGACATCACACAGCACAAGTAAACACTGATATGAAAATAACTGCTTGATGTGCTTAAAAAATGATGTTGGATGCAGGAACAGTGCCTACAAATGCATGCATATTGCAAACTCACAGTATAGTCAAAGTTCGAGTAGTGATGAAGCGAATGGATGTTTTGAAACGGCTCATTCCTGGTTGTCTGCTCTTTCACTTTAAGGCGTGCTTGTCAGTAGTTGAGTCAAGCCATGGAATTCATTAAACCTTTGAGAATAATGCTGTGGTTAAGTGCGATGTCAAGCATTAATTGGCTCCAAAAGTTGCTTGGGAGATCTGCCTTTTTTTTCACACCACAGTCATCAGGCATATATGTGTTGGATGATGAGTCATTGATGACAGCCATACACAAGGACAGCAGTCAAGCATATGGTGACCTGGTCATACTCTTTCATGCTTCCAATGAAACATCACAAGCATTCTAGCTCAGCTAGAGGGTACACCACGTGCTGTCGGATGGCAACGGCCAGCAATGAGTGATGACTACACCTGTTGGCTATAATTTTTCTGGCACTGCAGAGCATTCACTGTGTGCTCATTAGTGATGAACAGTGTTTTCTATATGCAAGTTCAAAGCATGCCTGAAAATTACTTTCGATCACCACGAGATCTCCGAGCTGTACACCAGGAGGCTTCTACGCATTGTCTCAAGAGCTTCGTTTTTCTTTTTCGCTGCTTTATCTATGACTGCTGTTAAGGTGATACATATATAAGTCGTGTTCAATGTTCTATACGAGCTCAAAATGCTTATCCTGCCCAGGAGGCAGTTATTTTTATATCAGTTTTAATTTTTTTTAATCTGACAGCAAAAACATCACATCTATTTCCTTACCTTATACATTTTGCCACAACATTATACAGCATAGTAACTGCAAAGAACAGGAATAAGAAGTGCCCCAAATAACAAAGGTGCCTTCAGGACCTTCCCACCCTTGCATTAGTCTTCGAGATGTACTTTCCAGTGTTAAGCATGCTGCATGACACTGGATACAGCATCTCAGACTCAAAGTGTGCACTAAGAAAGCCATTACATATTTTTCTCAGGAAATCTTATAAACAATGCAGCCCAAAAACACATAATTTGGCCACTATTATTGCTGTGAAGCATATGAGAGACAATAAAAACTAACATAAAATATCGGTACCCATAACCCACACCACTACACCATACATTACAGCAGTTTGAGATAGTAGGTGCAGTTACTGCCATGCCTTGCACGTTGCGCTTGAAAGCATATGTAACGTACTAAAACTTAGTTCATTGCAACACATTACATGTACTATCAAGATTACATCCATAAGAATTGAAGTTTCAGTTGAAAGATATTTCAGTGCTGGCAAAAGCAAGTAACCAAGACCCCACCACTCTTTCTGCCTTCAATAATTCCTGTGTAGCCTCATCTTTTTTCCTTAAAACATGTGCTCATGAAACAGCACATGTAGCAAGGAGTAGCGCAACCCTCAATCTGAACAATAATTAGCAGATAAGCCTATTTACACAGTACTCATTATTAGGAGGGTTTCATTCTGCAGTTATTTTTTCACTACATTTGCTTATTTGTACTTTATTTTTTTAGCAGAATATTAAAATACCCGACAAACACTGCGAGTGTGCGCAACTGAAGGATTTCAGTTGAAGGATTTCACGCTATTTGGTTTATTTATATCTTTCTACACTGCTTGATGTGCACTTTCGAAACCTTAAGGAAGTGGTGGCTGAGGGAGAGCTCGAGAAGAGCATTTAGAGTTGGTCATTAATTAATCCTTGTTGACAAAACGCAAAAAGTCAGCTATTTCTCCCTTTTTTAACAGCTGCTGTTAATGAACAACCTATAGATTATACCTTGCTGCATACTTTCCTGACCATGATTTCAGTTAGAATTGTCTGTCTTTGCTATGGGTAGCCTGGTTCATACCATCCAGATTACGGGAAGTGGGCTGCCAAATTGTGTAGCTCAGATTATGTTACGATATGCAGATCGTGAGAACAAGAAAGGAAAGTAAAGAAAGCAAAAAGTGAATTCTGGGGTTTAATGACTCAAAGAAATACATGGGCTGTGAGAGACGTGGCAGTGGATTAATTTAGGCCACCTCCGGTTCATTAACGTGTCATGCTAGGATGTTAAACCCCTCAATTTACACTTTATTTTCTTTTTTTTTGTGTTCCTTGTTGTCATGATCTCTATACCTTGGCATACATTAAAAGAAAAGGCCACGTAAAGGTTGGAGTAAAAGAAAAGACTTTGTTAGTGCTGGTTGACACATACGTTGATACTGCTGGATGCAATAAAAATGATGCATAATTTCACTCGTTGAGCTGCACAGCACAGTCAAATAAGATCAGGCAGTAATAATCAACTCATGGGTGTGAACATAACGAATGAAGGCTGGCGACTGTTTGCAAACCGTTGCTTACAACAGTCTATTTTTTATAGAATGTTTACTTCTAAGCAAGGACACATAAAGCAAAAGAAGGTAGCAAAGGTGTGGGCTATATCAGCACTTGTCATTTTGTGCTGCTGTCCTAAGGGCATAAGTTTAATCTTATTTTTTCATTCTTAAAGGCCGAAAGGCATATATTACACAACAAGGGGCTACAACTGGTGCAAATTCGTATATAGTATAGGCAGGAACAGTGAAGACGAACACTACAGACTATAAGATCTAAAAAAATGAACACACAAAAAGGCATCAAGAAACAAAACAAAAACACAGGAAAATATGCACGGCAGTATATGCAGTTGAAAGTCAATGAATGATTCATGGTAAGGCCGATGAAATATCCACTTTTTGGAAATGACTGGATAGCTTTACATGCTCCGGAGAGTTATCACTTCTGGAAAAAAAGAACTGTTCATTGCTAAAGTGTGGCACTTGATGCTGGCTATGGGGTGGCTGTGGCTAAGGTGACGACGTTTTTATCAGTGGTTCTAGCAGTGGGTCTCTTGTAGCTGGTGGTAGAAGGGGCTGTGCAGCAGGCAGAGCCAAGAGATGATGCGACATGACCCCAGTGTGGGGCGAGAGATGGAGCACTGAAGTGCAGTGATACTGATTTCTCTCAAGTGTTCTGAAGTGATAAAACTGCCTGCGTGATGTTGGATGGCCTCAAGTTCCAAAATGCAGTGTATGCTTGAAATGTAGGATTCATAGATGATGCAAAATCAAGTTTACGGCGTATGAACATTTGACAAACCAGTTTTGCACTTCGGGAAGTACCGATTTGAGGCTATACTTGAGATAACCTAACTTTTGAGGCATTGGAACATATTGTTTGGACATGGGTTATCCAAAACAGAGATGTCTTATATAACCCAAGGCACTTCTATAATGATGTTTGAGGAGCAGGAGCTAGGCATACCACAGCTGCACATACTGAAGCCAATGAAATACAGAGACCCCGTCTAAGAGGGGAGAGGGTGTTGTTCAAGATTTAGAGTGTCTTACAACATTTTGTCGCCACCATCATCAGAGCAGGTCGTCAAGAAGGTGCACGCAAGAAGCCATAGTGTTTGACCAGAACCATAAACATGGGGTTTGCTGCCTATACTATTTATGATGGAGAGGAAATACAACATTAAAAAATGCAAACCATGATGGTGAGGAAACACAATACTCAAAAATACATTTTTACTAAATATATTGCAGGAGTAAGACTCAAAATATACTTCTCCTAACCACGTTTCTAATCACTATTAAGGCGAGAAAATATACCTTAAAATGCACTGCTACTGTGACACACTTACAGCTATGATGGAGAGGAAAAACAGTGCTCAAAATACATTTCTACTAATTACATTTCTACTCGCTATGAAGGAGAGAATATTCACACACTTCTACCATATGATACACTTGTAGCTATCATTGAGAGGGAATGCAGTCCTGAAAAATAAGCTTTTACTAAATATGGCACGCTAACTCAAAACAGATAACAATGATTGACTTTTAGTGATTGTGATGAAGGAGCGGCAATACAACAAACCCTGACTTCCACACAATTTTCACACATTTGGACTGAAAACAGTCCACAGACCACATCCTAATGTCAGGTGAAGCACTGTCTGTGCGGAAAATCTGTAACTTTTCTGACGAAAGTGGAAGAGAGAAGAAGCTCCGGGAGCGAAGATGCTCATGGCCAAAAATAAACTGTGGGGTCAGCTTTGTCACACTGATGATGCAGCCATTGCTTAATAAACAGCATGAGTCTTTCTCCGCACCAGCTTTCAAAGAAGATACGTCTGTTGGAGGCGCTCTCAATGGCAATTCTCTGGGTGAATTACCCAATTCTGATAGCCTCCGGCTCACCTGTTCAAGAGGATTTTTGTTGCTGCGCAACAACCTCTTAATTTGCCCCAAGCAGTTCTCAAACGGAAAGGCGCTGACATTGTCCAGCGGCCCATAAATCAGACAATCATCAGCAATGTGGCACATCATGTGTACATTGTACACCAGAAACTCTGGTCCATACAGCTTTCCAGAATGCTGTGCAAAATATTGCAGCAAGTATGAAGCAAACCTGTTCATTTCTATGCAAAGATTGTCACTGAGGAGAATTCGAACAGCCACATGAAGACATAGAAAGTGCTTGTAGGGGTCACTTTTTAACAAATCCCTGAACAGCACAGGACCGGTGTAAAGAAGAAAAGACCTGAATTCTACTGCCTTCCATCGATCCAGTTCCTCCAGGGTTCTAGGCTGGCGAGCAAATTCTGATGGCAGGCTAGTTTCCTCAAGTCTTGCACTCAGAATGCTACGCTGCTGTGCACTGAGGAGATAAGGTAATGGACCAGACACCCAAGTCTGCAGCAGCTTCCGGACGACTCCCAAACACACTGTATGCATGTAGTCCAAGGGAAAGTGTTTGATCATGTTGACGCCTAGCTCAAGCAGAGGACTTGTGGCGTGGTGATGGCCTGCCTCAGCCATTGCGCGAAAAGACTCATCTGTGCGGTTTACAAAAGCAGCACACACTGGAAATGTTTGTCTCCGTTCAATCCTTTCACCTTTCTGAGTGCAGCGATCGCATCCGTAATAGCCAGTATGTCCCTTTGCGCACTTGACATATGAGCGTGCCGGAGCATCGCATATTACAGCAGCAAGAGAAACACTGTGGCGCACGCCCTTGATGACCATGCCGAAGGCCTCCAGGGTTTTCATTTCATCCAGAAATGGCCTCAAAAACTGTTCAATATTTGATGGCTTCTTTTTCCCACAGTGAATGGTGACAACAAAGGGCCTACTGTCAATCGCATTAGCCACAGCACAGAGCAGGACCCAGAAGCTCACCGAGGAACTTTTGAATATGGGCAGTCCATCGATGTTGATGTGGAGGTCTACCTTTGCACCTGCAGGATCCCGAAGGCCTTTTTCAACTATTTCAGCCACTTGACCTCCAAGGCCAAAATGCACACTGTTGTTCTGCACATTCACTTTCCGCTCGGTCTTGAGTAAAGTGCGAGCGTCACGAGGCACTGAATGCCCTAGTCGGCGCAAAAGAAGGCACAGGTCATTAATGGCCACATGTGAAAGACAGTGCTTGAGTGCTATGTTTGCTAGCTCTCGAGCCGCATCTATCACCGAAGGGGTGGCTTCTCCATCGGTGGTCATGGAATGCTCCTCAAATGCTCGGTGGTCGCGGTCATCTGAATGCTCCTCGGATAACCACGAACCCTCAGAAGCGTCCAGGCATTCCGTAGAAGTGGTGGATTCTGAGTCCACATTAAGACTGGGTGGCACATATGGAGGGCTGAGCCGTCCTCTCGAAGCTTCAAAGCATTCCTGAGGCCTTTTGCCTCTCTCTGCACTTCCGGCACTCGTATCGCGGCCTTCGCGTGTCGTCGTAGGAGACCCGTGACGTTCGTCTTCAACGGGGAAAGAAACAGCCTGGAAAAATTTGTCAACTTCACGGTTGAGCCGTCGGTATTTCTGCCATTTACTTGCCATTGCAGCCAATTGAAGCGCGCATATAAATTCCCTTATTTGTTAAGAAGAGAGCTAGCGCTGCCGGTTGTCAGATATTTCAATGCACGTACGATTGCTCGACCGGTCCAACCATAGCCTCCTCTATTTTTTTCATGCCCACTCAACCGCGGGGAACGCCGTTTTTATGCGCCGTTCGCGCTAGTACGCGAAGCTGCCGACGAGTGGCGCGCGCAACCCTAGATGAAGCAGACGACGCGGCAGGAGTTGCACGCAGCGTAAAACGCGGCGCGCAATTCTGCTACTGTGTATTCTCCTCTTATTTTGGTAAGAGTGAAATGCGGGCACGATCATTAAAGTAGTGCTAAGTTGTTATTGTTAAGCCATGTGCACATGTACTTTAATAAAAGCTGCTCATCAAGGAAATTATGAAAGCGGCGGCCAGGCACACAGATCGAACGTTGCTGCAGTACCGAAATGAACTTCTCAGTTTTCAGCTTTATCGACGGTAATTCTCAGTGTGCTTCTTTGTACAGAACACGCATTCTCAGCACAAGTCGTATCTGAACCAATATATAAGCAGAAACATTAAGGAAGCATTTTTGTGAGCGATAAGTGAATGGAAAAAATTTACTGTAGTAGTGAGAATAAAACATACATGCGCAAAAAAGTTTTCACAACTTTAACAGCTTTCTAGATAGAGGCTTTGAAGTGAGCGGTTTCACTACGTAGTTCCTGTCAGTCACTGATAAGGCATAGTTCACAAAAACAGGCCGTAAAAACTTTGTGCAGATGAGCTTCAGAAGCTGGCCGTGGTGATCACTGCAAGCAAGCTCACATTTGAGTGCTCCATGTTCTGCAAGAGCATCAACTGCATTGTTGACTGCAGCTTGCAGGGGTTTTGCTAAAAATCTTCTTTTGTTGAGCAACACCTCGACGTAGTTCTTCAGGGCGTACAGAACGTACACAAACTGCATTGAAGGATAAAGGAGGCCTCCTCTGTCCTGATGACGGATCAAACTGTCACTGGGCGCAGATGAGGCTGATCGAGTAAGAAGAGCAGTGCAGCTGCTGCAAGTTGATTGTCTGTCTTGGGGAGGTTTCCCTTTGTGCTGTTGATGTTGTTCGGGGTTGTTTTAATGTGCCAGGATTCGAGGAAGCGCGTGTTTGCTAACTTGTTCCGTCACCGAGTATGCTGGTTTCGTCGAAGTTTTTTGTGTGTCTTATGAATGTTCAATTACAGGACTGCGCTCCCTTGCATAGTTGCGGACGTCGTTTTTTTGTTGCCGAATTCTTTCTTTTATATATTGTTGGTTTCACCGATGTAGCTTGCGTCGCAGTCGGCGCAATGAATTTTGTAGATAATGCCTTGGGCTCTTTTTCTCCGTGGCCGATTTTAGAACACCTAGTAAGCAAGCACAGCAGTGCTTGTAGGCTTGGGCGCAACCTGGAGACCACCCTTTGCTCAGGATTCGGGCGATGGTTTTGCTGGCACTTAGGCATAAGGCAGAGTGACGTATTTTTTTTTGTGGTGGCGTTGACAGTTATGCGTAGATTTCTCGGCAGTGAGCACAATGCATGATCCCTCAGAGACAGCCAGGGAGTGTTCTGCCATCGCGCTCCTTTCCCTGTTAATGAACAGGGCAGAATACTGCGAGGCATATGAACAAGGTTGGTTTCGAGTGAAGTATTGCAAAAATTTGAAAGAAGAATTAAGACACACAAGAAAAAAAATTGATGTCGAGGCGCTCGGCGCATGCTGACTCACAATTAACTAGCGTTTATTTTCCGGATGATATAAAAGAGCGCTCCTCTTTGTTTTAGCCATGGATTGGCAATGGCTTAGGACGAGTTGGTCATTTGCGAAGTAGGCAAAGCCCTCGTTTATTCCGCGGCCGCCGAAGCCCCTGCAGGCGGCCGCAACTACGCGCACGCCCATCCATCAAAGAGAAACACGGCGGAGTCAGAGGGCGCTTCAGCAGCCTTCGACCAGGAATGGAAAAAAATAGAGGAGGCTTTGGTCCAACCAGCCTTTCGCCGCCACGCCCAGCCGTTCGCAGCTGTTCTGTCGTTGACTGCGTTCATGCTGTTTCAAGTACAATCAAAACTTTTTTTTTAAAGGGAGCTCGGAAGCTCTTGTCGCTAAGGGTAACCGGCCCATTTCAGTCGTGTCGTTTTCGGCTATTGCTATGCAATGCGCTCGCGCATCGTCTGCTGCGCTGATATGACAGCGCGCGCCTGCTTGAATTCAATTCGTGAAAAATTGTTCTGTCACCTTTAAGTTCGTTTGTCTGAGGGTCGTTATTTGAAAACAGTGTTTGGCTGCAGCTAATACTGAAATCTTGGGCGCTGAAAAAGCTCTGTTGCGTGCTGTTTGCTCATGTAACAGACGACGCAAGCCGGAAGGGCATGCGCTAAGTAGCACGTAAAGCCGTTAGACTGCTTCCAAAGCGATACCTGATCCCACGTTTTCTTCGTAAAGTTTTTGAGAGTTACCATTGTCGCCACCGAAGCCACAGTTGGCGCCTGAAAATGTGGAGCTGTGCCATGTGGTTTCATCATTTGATCGGCCGCGCATTTTCCTGCAGCACCGTTTCGCGAGTCGCAGTGTTGACGCTCAACTTGAGCGGTACGCGCGAAAAATGCGCCCTGCTGTCAGTGCCATCAGTTAAGTAACGTGAGGCGCTGCACCATCTGCCTGAAGATAGCACTGCGCGGAGCACCTCAGCGCAACGGGTCTTCAATCCTTCTTTTAACTTTCTATCTCCCGCATTCCTTCCCTTTTTTTTCAACTTATACCTCATGGCACACTTTTCGAATAAAAAAAGAAGATATAGGAGTTCATGTATTCAATAACGGTGCGTTGTGACCCAAAACTTACTCCAACTCGAAAAGGAAAGCATTTATTGTGGAGTCCCACTTCCTCATGGCAGTAAAGCGAAAGGTGGTAGTGGTTTCATTTTCGCATACTTTCGCGAAAGGGGATTTTTTGCAAAATGTTTAGCTACGTCCTTGTCAGTAACAATGAATGCGTAGTTGAAGAGGAGTGGCCTCAGGAAAAGAACCTATTCATGAGCTTAAGCCTGTGCTCGTTGCTGCCATCGCTCTTGCACTTAGCAATTAACTGTGAAGCACAAAGAGCTGGGGCAGCGTGCTCTATTAATGTAGTGAGAAGCTTTTGCAATGTATCATCTTCCTGCAGGGTGCGGTCACCAAAAGCTCTTGTTGTGTCGAGAACGGGGAGAAGTTGATCCGGCGGGTAGAGCAGCCCATCTCGGTCTTGGCTGCGGGTGAACTGAAAGAGTGGCTGGTTGCTAACCTGCTTCGTACACAAAGTAAGGCAGTTCTCGCATTCTATATGCACGCCGACAACTCGTGCAATGTAACCGCCCACATAAGCGGTAGCCGAGTACTGAAGCGATGGCAGGTGCTGTGGCAAAATTGTGGTAGTAAGCCTCTGAAGCACCAATCTTTCTCTCAACAGCCTCGGCGCTGTTTGCACAGTCGACGCCAGGGGAAGCTTTGGAGCCGAAGTAAAAGTTGGTTGCGCATAAGAGAGGAGATCAGCGGGTATGAGCCTTGACATCGAAGCACATTAATATTGGATGCTGAATTAGACGCCGCGATCATGGTCTTCAGGATCTAAAAACCGTCCAGCACAATGATGGAAGCTTGCATGCATCTTGGCGGCTAGGCTTTTGCAATGTTGCGTAACACTGTAGAGACCACAGGTAGCGACTGCTGCTGTAGTTGCGCGAAAGCCGGCGAAAGTAGTTGTTGACCTTAGACCTTACAAAAGATGGCATTTTTATTCACCTTGACGACACGCACGCGGGGGTGGAACACCGGTACGTCGGTTCTAATGCAAGTGGAGCATGGAGTGAAAAGGAAGAACGTTTGAATGAAAAAAAAATGTAACGGTAGTTGAGGCGGCGGGAAGCAGCGGAGGTAGCGGAGGCGCCACGGGCGAGCAAGCCCGCGCGGCAAGCTTGAACCATGAAACGCTTGAACTAGGTTTTAGCACTGAAAAATCGTTTTTAAATGCAAAACCTTGCGATCGTTTTCATTCAGCATCTGGAAATGCCGCAGTTAGTGCACAACAAAATTTCCCAATGCCTCAAAATTATCCCAAAATTATCCGATTCCCCCACTCCTTACCCATGTGTGCGTTTTGCATCAGCAATGCACCCTGGGCAATCCCCCCCTTCAATCCCCATTCAGTGTGAGGACATCATCATCATCATCACCACCACCACCACCACCACCATCATCATCATCATCATCATCATCATTTTATGCTTGCCACGCGTTCTGCCGCCCGTTATATCAGTCTCTACTCCCAGCAAGTCTGGTATAATGATTCGTTACATCTATTAAATGTGTAAGCATGATAGGCGGCCTACTGTTTCGTTGATGCCGCTCGAGACTGTGTTACATTTGTGAATGAGGCACGATTCACAGCTCTCGCGGTCATAATGTGTTTTGAACCCCGATTGGAGTGCAATAGTTGGAAAGTTATCGAATAGGTGTCCAAGGTTGTTGATGTGTTTTTAAAGTGGGAGATTTGGCTGTGTGATCTGTGGTTGATGATGTTAATTCTGAACAGTGTGACTGTTTTCCATGCACTGAGCTTTACAGGTGCCACGTACATTCCAGGAGGCAGACAACATTAGCGCTGTCGCATGAGAAGTTACATTTAATTTGAAATGAGGAGGATGACGCTGTGCTTTTAGCACTAGCAGTTGTCATCATCGAACAGAGTTTGCACCTAGGTTTATTGCATGGCGCAGATCATCTGAAACTATATATATATAATCACCTTGGTTTCGGTGACTGTTGGTTTCCTTCACACACACACACACACACACACGCGCGCGCACGCACGCACGCACGCACGCACGCACACACACACACACACACACACACACACACACACACACACACACACACACACACACACACACACACACACACACACACACACACACACACACACACATACACACACACACACACACACACACACACACACACACACACAGCGAGCGGTGAAGAACGCGATTTTTTGAACGGCGAAGAACGCGTTGATTTTGCTCTGACCCATCGCGATGGCTCAGTGGTTAGGGCGCGCGGCTACACATCCGGAGTACCCGTGTTCGAACCCCACTGCGGCGGTAGCGTTTCGATGGCGAAACGCAAAGGCGCCCGTGTGCTGTGCGATGTCAGTGCACGTTAAATATTCACAGGAGGTTAAAATTATTTAGGATCCCTCCAATACGACACCTCTTCCTTCCTTCAGTCCCTCCTTTATTCATTCCCTTATGGCGCGGTTCTGACTTTATGGGTCCAGATGTACGCCGAGATGTTACGCAAACACTGCGCCATTTTCTTCCCCCCAAAACCATTTTCATTTTCCGCCATATTTGTTTACATTTTTTGTATTGTTGCCTGGCCTGATTTTTGTATTCCTTTTAGGTGAAGAAAAAAGAATGCCTTCGAGTGTCTTCAGAGCAGTTAAGTATAATTTAATACAGATTACACTCATACGCCTGTTTGTGCGTACTGTTACTCCTTTCTGAAAAAAAAAGCCAGGTGTAAAAAAATAGGGGGGCGGGGGGGAGAAGCACCGTGGCGCCACCTGTCAACCAACGCGGGCGCTTAAGAAGAAAAGCGCGCGCTTCCCTTGCTTCCCTCGACACCAGCCGGCCGTGCGCTGTGTTAGCTCTCTGTGCGTAAGTGCGGTGCACGAGACAGCACGCGGTCGCTTGATTTCGGCTATTTCAGTCGCCTGTTGGCCACCGCACGCTCATCTCTGCCCGACGATGGAGCGCCGTGGAAGAAATGGGTAAGTGTTATTAAGAGCAGGCTATTATATACATGTTGTTCGCCACTCCTTGTGCACTATTTCAGCGTGTGAATGGTTATTACCTGAAAGTAGTATATAGCACGTGTACTACGGAGAATAAATTCTCTTTATGGTTTATGGCGGTTTAACATTCCAAAGCGACTCCGGCTATGAGGGATGCCGTAGCGAAAATTTCGAAACCACGTGCCACTGACATCGCGCGGTGCACAGGCCTCTAGCATATCGCCTCCATCGAAATTCGACCGCCGCGGCCGGAATCGAACTCGCGTCTTTCGGGTCAGCAGCCGAAATCTAGCACTGTTACCGGATTCCGTTGGGCGATGCCTTTCGCTCCCGCCGCTGTGGATCAGCGGTTAAGGCTCTCGTCTACTAAGCCGGAGTGCCCAGGTTCGAGCCCGACCGCGGCGGCAGCGTTTCGATGGAGGCGAAACGCAAAAGGCGCCCGTGTGCTGTGTGACGTCGGTGCACGTTTTAAGATTCCAAGGTGGCCGAAATTTACCCGGAGACCTCCACTACGGCACCTCTTTCTTCTTTTGTTCTCTCAGTTCCTCCAACTGTTTTCTCATTTTTGCTTGTCCTTGAAGAGCCTCCGCGTGCACGTAACCAACCAGAAAGATCATTAAATCGAATTGGAACCAGCTGGAAAAGTCAGCAACATAACTGGTTCCAACAGATTCAGTTAGATTCCACTTAGAACCAATATAGTTTTTAAGCTAGGCAATATCTTATATTGCAGCTATGTTACAAACTGTTACCTGCAAACCTGTATATTTGGCTGTGGTGCCATGCCATTCACTGCCGAACAGTATGCTTTGGAGGCTAGTTTTGACCATTATTCTCGGTTTAAACCACACAAACATAGCACCACGAAAGACTTGTTCAAAACCCAAATGATTGCCAGTGCTCATTAGATCTTTTGTCTTGTTTACATCTTTTGAATGTTATACAGTTTAAAGCAATGTATTGCTAAGTTGTGTTGTTTCGTACAAAATCATTTTTCGAAGTTTAATCACATTGCTGAGATTTGTAGGATATGCACTGTCAAAATTGGGGTATTGAATCCTCGTCCGTAATACATTCACTGGAGGCTAAACACCTCCTCTAATGCTGCTGTTACTTGTTCTATGCCTGCCTAATCCACCCGACTTAAGGGATTTTTTTCTCTGTGAATGCAGAAAACACATTGCGGATGCCTGTGCTCTCCATCTCTACTACCTTTGTTCTTTGCATTGTGTTGCCACAATGGAGCAGCAAATAGCCCATCACTTTTGTACTCTCTACATAGCTGTCATTCTTCCCCAGTATTTTTCCTTTGCATTGAAGTCATTTTGATACCCATGAGAAAATGGACTTTGTTCTCCTGGATTGCATATTCAACCTCTCTCCATTTATTCATATGATTTCTTCCTTTGTTCTTCCTAGATAGCATTCTGTGCTCTCCTCAATTTATTCCTCAGTCTATTTTGGCCTTATAGGTCACAATGCTTACCCAGTTGTTAGTGCTAATATTTTCATATTGGGTATATCGATAAGCTACTGGCCTAAAGTTAAGTGTGCCTGCTGAATGAGCGGCAATAATTCTGTGCAAGTTTTTGTGCTCCTGCACCAGAAGTGCTTGGTCGGGAGGAGGAGGAGAGACTTTAATGAATACAGAAGATGTCTGCTTGGTTGATAGCCTAGCATGCTACTCCAGGTGAGGGTGAAAGAAGCGAAGAAGAGGGTGAAAAATAGAGAAATTGTGAAAGGTCTCTGTCAGCTGGTGCCCCTATGCAGAGTGGCACGGGGCAGAACTTGGAGGAGGGGGGGGGGGGGTCTGTTACTTTTGCCCCTGATGGTACTTTATGGTCACTTCCAACACCTTATGCTTAGACTTCCTCTATCATTGCAGTGATAAATGCTTTACGCACTGTATGAATTAGTACGGAATTCCTTTGTAACTTATGCTATATTAAATTGCTAATGACATTGATATTTTTTACCTGTATAACGTACTTTTGATTTCTGACTATGCCTGACTTCTTTTTTGCTGCCTATGTACTTTATTGCTAGTGTATTCCTCACGTGCTCTGTATGTTTCATATGTCATGCTTATTAATTTGGCAGTTCTGCTATTTCTGTCGCATCTTTGGAACTCAAGACTTGAAGTGCTGTGGTGTATCATAACCACACCCTTTGCTTCCTGGAAGGGCTTGTCAGCATCCTGCCTGTGTACCTTGCCCCTATTTATCTTGCACACTCTTGTCATTTTATATCAGCAAAATGTTACATATCATCTGTATGGTAGTCATTTTACTGGTTCAAAGTGAAGTATCTTTGAATCGGCAAAATTCTTAACTCCTGTTTTCTCCGGTGTGCCACTGACTCGTATATTTGCATATTTATTCTAGACTTCCTTTTTCTGCTCCTTTTCTAATCCAGTAATTAATAAACACTATTACAGATAGTGTTTATTAATTACATATTTCATGGTCTGCATGCTTCTTAAATTGTCTGCATTTTTCATTTCAGAAAAAGGAGACAAAAGGAAAGATCACCTTTCCGTGTAGTGGCTTTTGTTGATGAAGACGACTCGGTGGCTGCAGTGCCCACTAAATGGCTGTCGAGGTCGAAAGATACCTGCATGTGGCCACCGAAAGGCTTCGGCTCCTGCTCTGTAAAACAACTAGTGCGGAGACTTGCCAAACCAACCGACGAGTGGAGGGTCTGCCCGTGCAGGGTATTGGTGTATGCAGGCAAGGACATCACTGATACTCATTACGTGTTATTGTTTTCTAATTTATGTGATGGCTGTATACTTTGCAATCAATTTCAAAATAGGTACTGACCAGTTATAATTTAACTCTGCCTACCTGAGATTAAAATTGTAAGCATGGCGTGAATGCATATTAAGGCATGTTGATTTGCCCAATGTGTAATAAAACTTCATTGACAGGTTTTGCCATCTGATAAGGTCTGATACTTTGAGTTGTTTAGAGCAAAGAAGCAACATGAACTTTGAATTAAGTGAAGATATCATATTAATTACACTTACAATGTATTGAGCCTCTTTGTTTGTTTGCCTAACTCTTTCATTTCAATCCTCCTTATTAGATACATATGAGGAAGCCCGCCAAAAAGCTGCAATTGCAGAGCAAACGTCTCATCTTGATTCATCGGAAGAAAGTGAAAATGAGGCAGTAAAAGGGCATGGTGAAAGAACGGTTTTGTTTTAATACAGCCCTTTCTATACAAGCCAGAGAGGACATTTTGGTCATATTTCAGGACCATGCAATGGTTAACAGGCACCGCTTTGAAATGATACAAAAGACATCAGTAAACAAGTCACTACCTAAAATTTGCCTGTGCTTGACAAATAATTTATAACCAAATTTTTTTTCATATAGTTCGGGTTTCAATTTCAGAAGTTTAATGGCAGTTGCGAAGTCAAACAAGTATGAGATTATGTGGTGCAAACAAAGACTGCAATATCATAGCTCTTTGTTCACTTGCGGTCATTCTAGCTTCTGGTGTTAGCAAAGATGTGGTGCAAACTGAAATAATGAAACAGCGATTATATTGTTGTTTTTGTGTGCCTTGTGCAACATCTACTCATTATGGGGCAACCACTGTTTGGCTACTAGGGCCACAGCCTAAAATATGGAACAAACTGAACCATAATTTTTTGCTGAGCACAGAGGAATTGAACTTGGTGATCCATGTTTACGATACGTTATATGTCATTCGAAAGCAAATGCACATAATGAAACATTTTGTCAGCACACAAGATGTTGCTAAACTGGGCATGTTCAAGGAATTGCACGCTCATGCGCAATTCCTTGATGTGATATCTTAATAGAAACTGAATTTTTAATTTTGTAGCTGTTTGCTAAATTCCTTCCATCTCATCAAAATAGTGAAGTTTTGGCATTTCTGAAACTTAGTGTGCACCTTTCATTGCTTCAGTATTCCAGAACTTGTCAATTGTAGGAGAAACTAAATTTTGGGCTATGCATTCCAGGTGAGTAGTGACCTTTGAGTGCAATAGCTTCTGACTGGACATTATAAGGACAATTTGAAGTTTGTCTGCATTGATAGATTACTGTGTTCTAATGAAGAAACAAATTTTTTTATGAAATGAAGCTTTTATAAATGAAAAAGGGGAAAAGAAATGAATCAAATACAGGTGGTACCACAGCTGGTCACTTTTGTTGAACTGCTGTGTCAAAACAGTTAATCATGCACTGACCACTGAGGCTGGAATAAACCACTGTTCACTCCCAGATGATGATCACCAAGTTTTGTGATTGATGTTATGAGTCGGAATTGATAAGCTTAAAAACTTATAAAACTACTCTGCTATAAATGCATTCTTTTTGGCTAGATAAACATCAGCATAGCATGAATGAGCCACGTAATCAATGTTTATTTAGCACAAAATTTGAATGGGGTTGTCGTCAGTGTCTCAGCAACTACAGAACTTTTCCGGGCGAAAGAGCTATCCTTATTGAAAACACAGTTTATGTCCAATCATGCCAAAATGATCTCAAACTCAAGTGCTTAATCCTTGATTTGTGGGAAGAAAGTGAGCCATGCTGGTGCTGTAGATTAGTTTACTATTTCTGTTATCAGGAAGAAGGGAAGTCAGGCAGCTAAAATATGGACAGGTTATATCACTTTACCTGGATATTTTGCAAAACCGAACAGAAATCTGGTAATCTGCACAGGGAAGAACCAAGCAGTCAGATAGAACAGGCACTTTGTGTCTGGTCCTTGAAAAGCTAAAAATGCTTGTGAGCATTAACCTGTGTTATAATCTGTGCGTGCAAAAATTTCATTACAAACATGAAGGGCGAAAGTTCAAAACGGAAAGGTCCTGAACTGTTGTATGTTACATGTGTGTGGCATAGTAAGACAATTACTCAGTAATCAAACGAACTCATTTCGCAGATGTTAGAATTTAACTTTTGGCCCACATGGCAGATTGGTAATAGGTTTGCCAGAGGGTTTTTGCAATTAAGATTTGTGGGCTGTGGAGTCAAAAGCCCGTAGTCACTGAACAGCTGAGATTTTAGGTGCAACTGCAAGTGCTGTTATCTGAGCAACGCAATACCCTTCCGCCTATCTTCTGTTGCAGATGGGGTACTTGCAATGCCTACACTTCATTCAGGTAAACATGTGGACTACCACCATCTCAACTCAGGTGAATGTGACAGACTCATATCTTGCCCAAAACGCAGTGCTGTAAATATTCAAAGCAAGACCAAAGTACCTTTTTCAAATTTTCTGAGACATCCACTTTAAGTGTGAAGTCATAACAACTGCAATATGAAGTCGTTAGACACACTCTGGGTGTCATAAGGCACCGAATGAGCTCCAACAAAATTTTTGCAGCAGCTCAAGACAGTACAGGTTAGATAGAAAGATAGATAAGTTTTATTTTCCATCAACGATGGGGGAAGAAGTGG
The DNA here is from genome assembly GCF_052857255.1 of Amblyomma americanum. Taxonomy (NCBI): domain Eukaryota; kingdom Metazoa; phylum Arthropoda; class Arachnida; order Ixodida; family Ixodidae; genus Amblyomma; species Amblyomma americanum. The sequence continues at coordinate 95,318,557 of NC_135504.1, read as the reverse complement.
CTAAAAGCTGCAACCGCGGCTTTACTGGTCCTCGCCCAACTACATAAAAACAATATGTGACACTAGAGAGCAATAACATACAAGAGAGAGCATCATAGACACAGCATTTAACATGGGAACGTGCAGTTTGAATAGTGGCTTATAAGTACGAACAAAATGTGAAGCTCATTAAACATGAAAAACTCAAAATTGTTTACATGGTAATGTACGTACAATGGAGAGAGGGAGATATAGTATGAAAAAAAATCAGTCAGTAGTGGGGATTAAGATATCAAAATTTTCAAAACCATGGAAAGTGGTGAAACAGCATACATCTCTTGCGCATTTAAAATTACCGTGCAGTCGCATTCAAACACAGTGTGCAAATGAGGAGTGTGTTAATACATTCTAAGCACATACAGCACTCACCCTCTCCCGTCCCAAGAACAAAAAGAAAAGAACAATGCCAAAATGAGATGTCATTTCATGAATTGTAGAGTGCTATATCCAGTAGCGTATGATACGGGTATTATTGAAGAAAAAATTTCTTAAGCTGCCTAGTATTCAACTGTAAAATGTCGGTATTATTAGATAAATAGGAACTTAAAAGGGTGGGAATGCAGTGGTTTAGTGTTTGTGTCGCGTAGTTTGTTCTGCAGAAATCAACTTTCCAGATTTCGGGTTTACGTGTGAAATGACCTGACGAAATTTTAGCAGTTAATTTCCCTAAATTTGTGAGGTTGTTAATGTTTTGCTTCCTTTCTCTGATTAGTGCCAGACATAGATTGTAATTGTACATAACTTTCACATGTAATAGCCCAAGGTTTTGAAACAATGGCTGTACATTGGAGTCATATTGAATACATGTAATAATTCTAACCGCCTTTCTCTGTAATCTACTGAGTTTCTCCATATTGGTCACTGTGTTTGTACCCCACACGAGTATGCAATAGCTTAATTAAGACAGAAAAAGTGAGTTACATAAGAGTGTCATAATATTCTTGGGTAGGAAATACTTGTTTTGGTGCAGAATGCCAACTACTGATGAAAGTTTTGATGATATGTAGTCAGTGTGCCGGTCCCAGGACATTTTTTCCGTAAAAAAGACACCTAGCATTTTAAATTCACACACAATTGCAACCTCCGAACCATAATCTTAAGTTTTAACTCTGACGAAACCATCCTTGTTTTCGCGAAAAACAATTGCTTTTGTTTTGGAATCGTTAATTATTAAACCATTCTGCTTTGTCCATTCACCTACTTTAATAATACAGAGTTTCCATTGCTAAAGAGTTCTGTACAATTTTGCGAAACACGAAAAATGCTGGTGTCATCGGCGTAGATAACAAACTTAGGTTGCGAGTCCACATTGACAATGTTGTTTAAGTAGATATTGAATAAAAATGGCCCTAAAATACTTCCCTGCGGAACCCCCGAGTGTGTACAAGTTAAATCTGAAGAGTACTTGTTAATCTGAACATATTGGACGCGATGTGAAAGGTATGATTTAATTTGCTCTAACGGTAATCCACGAACACCATAGTTTTTTTAATTTTACAAGAAGGAGATTGCGGTTCAGATAACCAAAAGCCTTTGTAAAATCTAGAAATATACGTAGTACATATTTCTTACTATCTATATTTGTTAAAATGTATTCTTTTTGGAACAGCAAAGCAAGTTGTGTAGATCTGAATTTTCTAAAACAATACTGGGCATCGGTTATACTGTTCGCTTTTCCAAAAAAATGATTCAAAGCGCACAAGCATAAGTTTTTTATAACCCTTTGAAAAAACAGGAAGAATCGATACTGGGCGATCGTTATTAAGATTATTATGGTCACCTTTCTTATAGATAGCCCTTACTTTTGCTGTTTGCATGCTCTTGGGAAAGACTCCAGATGGGTTATGCACAAATTAAATATGTGTGTTAGGACAGCTGCTGTAACATCGGGAACATATTTTACCGGCTTAATTTACACGTCGTTGACATCACAGCTGGCGGAATTTTTTAACTGCATAATTGTTAAATACACTTCACTGTCGGCAACAGCACTGAGGAAAACACTATAAGGGTTTTCATTACTGAGCGGGTTTGCATGATTAGATAATGTTGGTACCGAGAAATTTGCGGAGTGTTCATCAAAAGCATCCGCCAGAGCGGAACGAGATACTAGCTGATCATTTATTTTCAGCTCACTTATTGGGTCAGACATAGATAAACGGCTCAAAACCTCATTTAGTTTCCGCCAAGTAGACTTGCAATCATGCTTGACCGTGCTGAAAGAATTTTCAAGATAGTCACTTTTAGCTTTCCTGATTTCCTTATTAAGGCTGCTTCTATATTTCTTAAATTCCTTCAGCTTATTCATTCCTCGAGTCTTAATAAACTTGTGAAACATGTTGTTCTTGACTATAATTGTGGCCAGTAGACAATCATTTATCCAAGGTTTCCTGATTTTTCTAGACACGCTAATAGTTCGGAAAGAAAAATGTTTTCTGTAAAGATTAGTAAATTTATCAGGGAATAAGCAGAATTAGATATTAGGGTCTTCTGATTCTTGTTCATCTGACCAGTCTGTTTTCTTTATATCATAACGAAATTGGTCTAACTGGGATGGCAAAATTGGCTGGTAGGTAACTGCGATTTACTGGTTTTTCTTTATCTAAAGGTTTCACACAGACAAAAATAGGAAGGTGATCACTAAAAGCGCATGCAAGGACTCCCGATTTAACTTAATGGGCTGCATATTTGCTTAGAAATTGGTCAAGCAATGTTGACGAACTGGACGTAACACGTGTTGGAAGATATATGGTATTGGTAATGTTTTGTGATTCAAGCAACAGCCTAAATTCATTAACAGGACCTGAGGTTGTACTAAGCGTATTTACATTAAAATCGCCTCCGCAAATAAGCCCAAGACAGCACTCATAAATGTATGTGAAAAGAGACTCAAGAAAATTAAAGAAAATTGATAAGTTTCCTTCAGGGGGTCTGCACAGCACTACAAGCACCAACTTGTTCCAACGTAAAGATAACACCTAGAAATCTGTTGCTGATTTCCTGAAAGCTGGGAGGAATTCATATTTTACATCTTTCTTTATCAGCATAGCAACACCACCTCCTCTACCGTTGCTTCGACTAGGATTACATGTCTGATATCCCGGCATGCCTAGTGCATCATTATCATCGTGATACCATGTTTCACTCAACATGAGTACACTGAACTGGGTCTTACTGTTGCAGAAGAACTTGCTTTGGGGCTAGTTGGTTCATGATTGAAGTTCTGAAAGGCGCAAAAGACACACACACAGGAAAAAAGGGGGATGACACAAAGAGCGCCTACTCAGTTGGTAGTAGGCGCTCTTTGTGTCATCTCCCTTTTTTCCTGTGTGTGTGTCTTTTGCGCCTTTCAGAACATCAGTCTTAATCTTATTTAACAGAACCTCTAGCGAAGTGCTTTTATTCCGAGCAGATTGCATATTAGCGTGAAATGCATTGAAGGAAGACTGAAAGTAGCCGCCAACATAGTTGTCAAAATCATTTGGAGATACATAGTGTTGTCTGTCCATGACATTGTTTGGGGAAAACAATGAAAAACAATCAAATAAGCTAATTAGGACTGCTGGTCGCAATCCTATCCAGTTCGTTCATTGCTTGGATTCGCCATGCACGCTCTCTGTCCCTGCACCGAACAAAAATCCTAGCATTCCTGTGCCACACATATTGAAAGTCATGTTCTTTAGCCAATTTCTTTACTTCAAAAACTAAGTCCCTAGAGTGCTTTGTTAAATTTTCTTGAATGTACACTTGCGATGGAAGGGTACTTAGGCCATGCCTCTTCTCGAACCATTCTTCACACGTATCTTGTCGGGCAAAGCGAAGGATAATGCCAGGGATTTTGCCGGGCTTGGAAGGAAGGCGATGAATGGCGACAACTTCATGTTGGGCTAATTCTGGAACAGCTATCGTCTTAGCGAGAGCATTGACTTTACCAAGCAAATCTTCCTTTTCAGTTTGTGCAATTCCGTGAAACTCCAAGTCTCCAAGGTCAGTTTACGGTTCCTCCATTCAAGGTCATTTAATTGTTCCTGCATAGTTTGAACTTCAGTTACTTCCCGTTGCTCAAGCCTTTGTACCTTGGTCTTAATTTCCTTGATTTCTGTCTCATGATGTGCAATGTCAGCAAGAATCTTGTTCTATTTATCAGACATCTGCTGCTCAGCTTGCTCAATGTTTTCAATGGTGTCCTTCAGGCTGAGAAGCGTTGCAAGTTTTCATGTATATCTACAAGAACAAGGCCAATCTGAGGCATTTCATCTGCCGATTTCTCTAGCACAGCAACCTCCGAAGCACTAAGTTTCTTCGGTCCACTTCGTGATCGTCCTGCTCAGCATGTCTGGTATCACCATGACTTTTTTTGTTGTTTCCCCCATGGAATTGAACTGGCTTTCACGAACACGAGAGCATTTCCCTAAGTGATATGCATAATTGCAGTCACTACACATCAAGTAAGAATCATCCATGTCTACTTCTGTTGTACATATCAAGCATATCATTTCATCACCCATGCCTACAACACAGTTTCCGGCATCAACAGGGAACACACGAAGTAAAACTTGCCAAAATGGCAAACGAAAAATGACACTGACCTGCAAAAAGTAAGAACAACGTTTAGACAGAGCTGCCAACGTGTTCCCTGTAGCTGCCAGAAAGGTCGTGTTGTAACATTGTTTCTGCAGTTTTTGCTCCCCAGAACAGTTACGTTGCATGCGAAGTGGCTGAAGGATGTTCTATTTTCCAACTGAACATTCCTTGACTTGGGCCTTAGGTTTCCTATTTCGGTCACATTTCCCATGCAACAGTTTGTAATTCTTGTGGGTATTTCTCGCATTACTTTCTAATTTGTCATTAACCCTTGCTGTTTTCTGGGATGGATTGATGAAGGTCAAAGTGCAGGAATTTGCCATGTACTACTATTTCTGCGTTCCAGTTTTCTTTCTCGTTCCTCGCCTTGCATTCTACTTTGAGAGGTGACCCATGAGAAAAGTTCACCTTCATCACAGAAGGCTGTTTGTCCAGTGCATATAGGGACCCCCTCATTCCCCCCTGGCAGTACGCAGCGGTCATGTTTCGATGGAGGCCAAATGCAAGATGCTCATGTACTGTGCGATGTCTGTGCACTAAAGAACCCCAGGTGGTCGAAATTACCTGGAGCCCTCCACTACATTGTTCCTTACAACTCGAGTCACTTTGGGACGTTGAAGCCCTCAAAATAAACAAACAGAATGGAATAGATTTTAATTTATTTTTTTGCAGGTATCCAAGTGGCTGTGTTGAGGTGGATGGTAATGAGTAATTATTCCTCGATTGAAGAACGGGCTAAACGAAAGTTGTTGAGAGCTTGATTTTATGCTTTCTTTGATCAGATTGTATTTCTTAATAGCAGCAATGGAAATAAACATGTGAGGGGTCCCTGTGCAGTCATTTGACTTAAGGGCCATTGTCTGTGCACTTTACATGTTCATTTCATGCTGTGACCAATCAGTCCTGATTTCTAAAAAAAATAAAGGTGACTAGCACGAACTTATACCTTGCCTGCATAATTCAGGCTAGCAGAAGGCCAAACCCCACCCTGCTAAAATCCCAACTACGGGATTGCAGTATCAATAAATAAAATAATAAAATAAATAATAAGAAAGAAAGCAGTGATGCGAATAATGTTGGGGGGGGGGGGGTGGTTAGGAGCAGTAGATGGGAGGACATTGGCACTAAGGGTAAAGGTTCCTACAGTCGCATTGCTAGGCTATGCTGTGACAGTCAATGGCTCAGACCACAGAATCAACTTCAACAAAACCAGCATCCTCGGAACCGAAACAAATTGTCAAAACAGGCTCTTGCTCGAATCTTAGCAGATTCAAAGAACACCGAACAACATCAACCGCACAAAGGGAAACCTCGCCCCAGTATATGCACAGGGACATTGCTCTGTAGCTCTAAGAAGAAAAGTCGCCATTGACCCTCACTGCACAGCCCGGCAATGTGACTAATAGCCTTAACAATTAGTGCAAACATCCTCCCCCAGGCCCTCTCCGCCAGCACCTTTCGCATCACCGCTTTCCTTCTTTCTGCCTTCTGCTCCACTCCATGCATACTTAAAAGATGCTAGCCACCACCCCCGTCACCCCTGAAGGAGCAGAGGTTGCTTTGAAACTTTCGGTTTTAAATTAAGTTTTTGGTTGAAGATGTGTCAGCTTATTATAAGTTGTCAGACCCAACCAGACAGGCAATTCTGTTGAAATGTTTAGTTTTCAGTATCATTTTAACTGTTTGTCACTATGACACTCATGTGACACTCATGTGTCATGTCATTGCATATTGCATTAACAGCTTGCAACAGTGATGTAGAATCTACCCCACAAGACACTGTGAGCCACAATGCTGCCCTTGACTGTGCCGGCTCCAGCTCTTGGAATCTGGATTCAGGTAAGCTGACAGCTGAATGGAATTTTTAATGTATGCCTTAGAACACTGTGGGAGTATGGACTGTTTTTGGGCTTCTGTGCTGACTTGCAGCATTTCTTGAAATACTGATTCTATGCAAAGAAAATATGTTTACTCAGAGTCTCGAGAACCGTTTCCTATATAAATATCAGTTGCATAGGATCTGCATTTATGTTGCAAGAGTTTTTCAATATCATGCGGGGCTAGTGATGAATGAGAAAACATTCTGGTTTTGTACATAATGAAAAAAATATTAAGCTTATTTCCAAAGGCTTTGCACTGTGTGCCCGAGTGGGCCAGGCTGAAACTAGAATGAAACCATGAATGCAAAACGATGTGTACACTAATTAGAAAAATAATTAAAACCCCTTTGTATTTTCAAAGTCATGAAAGCACACTGAAGTGTGCAAGAATTAGAAAGGAAACCTTGTTAGTCACTGCCTTTCCATAGTTGGGTTACATGTGAATAGAGAAATAATATTAAATTGAGATATTACGGTAAAAAATACTGAGTACATTGAGTAAAATAGTGTGTGTGCCATGGACCTAGTTGCCAGTCCTTGTTAGATGGCGTTCTAAAATTGCACAGCATTGTAAGGAAGCTATTGCAAGCTGCTGGGGAGGTTGTGTGCTAAAGGGAGCAGTACAGTAGTATATGGCAGATGCATCTTCTGCCTGAAGTAGGAGATAGAGCCCTGAAAATTGATTTTGTGACAAACCACTTTATTTGCTGTTTTAGAAAAATACTGCAGGTGTAATGTGGCAGCTGGCACTGCAGTAATATTATGATATTGTGGTCACCCCATGTATCCTTGGTAGGCTTCAAGGTGCCTCGTGCACAGCATTAAATGTGCTGCTTCTCAACACGCATGCTGCAGTGTCTCATATTTTCACACATCCCTGCAGCTCCTCACCACCACGCAGATGAACATGCTCCAGATGGCATTCCCATTATCAGGACTCGCACTCCGATGGGAGCCTCTGGCTTTCTCTCTTCGCAGCAGGCACTTGCAGTTGGAGGTCAGTGCAGTGGATGGAATAATGTTTTATTTTTTTGTAGGAATATTTGTGATTATTAGTCATTGTTACAGTGGACTCTCGTTAATGTAAACTTGTTTAATTCAAACTGATGCTTTATACCTGTCAACAGCAAGTGTTTAAAAGTTCTTGATTATTTAGAAGTCTGCAGAACTGGCCAAATGTGTTTCAATATCAAGAGTGAACTGCGTAAGGTTTTTTTTTTCCTGGCTTGCAGCATTTCATAAACGTACCTACCAAAGCATGATTGTCTGCCCAGTGGGCCTGATGATGGCATATGTCTTGATGAATGCTACAGATGATCAGAAAATAATCTTGGTTTGCTGTTGACATTCTTGTGTAATTTGGAATAAGCTAATGAAGTGAATTCTCTTCTCATGGCATCTTCTGATACTACCATCACACGAAACATATTGCACTCAATGGGAATCAGCCAGTGCCACATGGCAACTACCAGTGTCTGCTGACATACACTCAATGGGAATACACCAAGATAATGGCCATTGAAGGCAGCCTTGCACTCACTATGCTTAAAAAACAAGAAAAAGCTCGGTGATGTGAACTCAAAGGAGCGGAAAATGGTTCTAATCAGTATGCACTAGAATGTGTTCTCATCATGCCCTACCACAAGAGTGGAACCGAAAGTAGCCACACCTGGGCTCGTTATTGCCAACTGGGCACTGTTACAGTCAAATGCATGGGACCACAATATTATTTCGACAGTAATATTAGGTGATGATGACGACATGCAGTGCATAGCGCAAGAGTGTGTTGCATTTTAACACGAGGCCTGATCGGCTGCAGTAATGGCATAGCACTCTTATGCACAGGCCAGCGAAACTGACCTGTTCGCGCTGCCACGGGTTCGAAACCCAGTTGTGGCAATATTATCTTACTTATTTATTCAAGGTCAGGCTTCAGCGATCAAACGGCTTTTGCAAGTTTGGTTGTGAAATAGAGCTTTCAATCTAAAAACTGCAATGTAATTGCCGCTTTTTCATTCGTGGACATTTTGCCTGTTGAGACAGGCTGGCATTTGTTGGCAGTGAATCAGAATGATTAAGCAATGATTATGTCGCAGTTCTTTTCATGCCTCGTATGACCTGTACACACCTTTGGCCTCACAGCTATCATTTGTCTGTTGAAACTGAATCTCCATGAGAGAGAAATTTGATTATAAAATATTTAGCGGTTGTAGGTGAATACTTCCTGGTAATCGATGTATGCTAATGCCTTATGCATCATTTCAAAGAATAAAACACGTAGACGGCTATACTATTTAATATTGTGGAGCATGTTTAGCGAAGTAAGTAGATTGAATGATCAACAAGCCTTTATTGTGAGCTTGTTCATTTGTACTTCCAAGGTTTAGAAAAAAATGGTTAAGTAATGGGTGAAGAAAAAAAACTGGAAAAGCACATTTGCATTACAGTAAATTTAATTGGTGGAAAACTGAGAAATGGTCACAGCTGTTGATATCAAAACTGCAGTTGCCACTATTTTCTACAGATGTCATGCTTCATTGTGCACAGTGCCAGGAACTTCCAAGCAAAATTCTTCAATATGGTCAGAGTCTGTGTTGCTTAAATCTTTCACTTTGAAATGCGGCACTTTTGGCTGCTGCTCATGTACGGTGCTGTTGTCCAAGGCACAGGGAGCACAGTTGAATAGTATCATTTTCTGTTAATGTGCTGGTAGCAGCTATACCCACACCTGGCAATGTAGTCTGTGAAATGCACACTTTAAAGAAAGAAGTTCTCATCAGTGTACTCATCACCAGCAACTAGCAAACAGTGCTTTGACTGCATCACAGCTGTGTTACTGACTAAACCCGCAGCACCAAAAGGGTTGACAATTGCAGTGTTGCCATAATGTCCCATTTGTAGGCCAGGATGGACACTACATTGAGGAATGACCCTTCATAAGTTCTGCCATATTCATTGCACTAGCATATTTTCCATGATTTGCTTTTTATGCTTTGTTTAATGTTAGTGCAGTTTAAGGACAGCGCAGTGAGCTATGGAAAGAAAAATGATAGGTGTAACGTTAAGAGACCGGAAGCGGGAAGAGTGGGTGAGGGAACAAACATAGATTAGTGACATCCTATACTCCGTTTCATACATCAGGTGCAACGCTGTGAAAGGTACGGAAGTAGTCCGCATAGGAAAATAAAGGGAGACGTGTTACTCCACACTTCTGTGGCCGAGTGGTCTGAGTCAGGAGAAAGTGACAGCGTGTCGTCAGCAATAAGAGGGCATTTAAGCTCATGACAAATGTGTAATGTAGTAAGCCTGCAGGCAAAGCATTCACTATATATGTTTCGCTCACAACAAGGAACGCACTACTTTTTAGTTGCGGCTGCAGGCAGTGCTAAGAAGAACGCTAGCTTTGACAGCGTTGCACCTGATGATTTATGAAATTGCCTATAGTCAAAATCAAGAGGAAGAAACGGGCTTGGGCAGGGCACACAATATGAAGGAAAGCTAACGGCTGGTCTTTAAGGGTAACTGAGTGGATTCCTTTGGCAGACAAACAAAGCAGGGGGCGGCAGAAAGTGAGGTGGCCAGATGAGATTAGGAAGTTTGCGGGATACGTTGGGCACAGCTGGCAAAGGACAGGGTTGATTGGAGAGACATGGGCAGGCCTTTGCCGTGCAGAGGTTGCAGTCATATTGATGATGACGATACTGATGCAGAATTGCACACACAGGGAACCATGCATGATACACGTATGCATGATAAACCTGCTTGCGTCGGCACCCTAACAGCATGATGCCATTGCAGTATTTGTTATGATGCTGAGACATCCTGTCATACTGTCAACCAAGTGTCAAATTCTGGTGTTTCAGCTGTGTTGAACTTAGTTTTATTACTATTTGTGTACAATTTCCCAGGGTACCTTTTGTGCAGTAACTGATGTGAGAGTGTTATTTCTGCTTTTTGTTTATTTAGAGATTTTGATTCGCTGCCCGGTGGCTCAGTGGTTATGGTGCTCTGCTGCTGACCCGAAAAACACGGGTTTGATCCCGGCCGCGGGAGTAGAATTTTGATGTAGGTGAAATGCTAGAGGTCCGTGTACTGTGCAATGTCAGTGCACACTAAATAACCCCATGCAGTAGAATTATCCAGAGCCCTCCTCTACAGCGTCCCTCATGGCCGGAGTCGCTTTGCGACATCAAACCCCACAAACTAACAAACCAACCAGAAATTTTGAGCTGCTGGCAAAATGCGAGGCAAGGTGATTTCCCTGCTGTGAATGAACAGTGGTTTTTGAGGGATTAACATACCAAAGCAACTCAGGCCATGAGGGACGCTGTAGTGAAGGGCTAAGGAGATTTCGGCTACCTTGGGTTAAAATGCACTGAGTCACTGACATCACACGGTATACAGGCCTCTAGAATATCGCCTCCATCGAAATTCTACTGCTGCGGCCGGGATCGAACCCGTGTTTATCGGGTCAACAGCAGAGTGTCGTAACCACTGAGCCACCGCTGTCGTCCTTGTGAGTAAACTGAAGGGTTCAATAATTGTCAACATTTCAGGTGCAGGCCAGGAAGGCATTTCGCCTGAGCAGCAGCGTGAGTAGACCAATTTATATTTTAATGAATTTTACATGTAAAATGAGTGTAAGAAGAGCTCACTGAAAGCATTTGTTATTTGCTCTGCATTCGGTGTCTCAGCGGTGGTGGCCGTCAGGTGTAGTCTTCAGAGAGTCCCTTATCAATTATATTTTTTGATAGAAACTCATCTCTGCATTATTGAGCACATTTGACATCCCACATTTGTCAGAAGCACAACTGATGGACTCCTTGAGAATGCTGACTCAAGTGTCTCCTGTTCAGTGACAGCAACTATACAGGCTTTCCCTACCTCATCCAGTCCATGTAGCAGCGCTTCATGCGGCACCTATACTTTCAACAGCTAAAATTTCTCTCCATTTAAAAGGAGCCTAGTACTGCTTTTGCAATCCCGACACTGTGCGAGATACGGTAGTTTATTTTGATAGCATGGGCATCGCGAGGTCAGCTTGATGAAATGGAATCTATCTCATTCATACCATGTAGTAGTGCATGACGTATTACCTTTGCTTGCGCCAGCTGAAATTTTTCTTTTAAAAGCCGTCATGTACTGCTTTCGTGATCCAGACATCATGAGAGATGCGATCGTCTTGCTTGCGATAACGTGATTAAAAGTCATTAAAATCAAAGCGTCTAAATTGGTAGAAACCAGGTACCGAAAATACTACTAGATAAGGGCTCCGTTCATTGGAAGCCTTATGATGTTAGCACTGAATATTATGAAACTGGATCTACAAACTTGAACTGAAAATTGCTTGGATCTGCATTTGATGTGAGCTGAGAGTTTGACATGGTACATTCTGGAAAGAAGCCTCGTATTGTATGCGGGTGTTTACTGTAGTAGTCGGCCTCACTTGGCCAATGTGCTTGATTCCGGTAACTTTTCTAACTAATAATTATTTAAATGCAACTTCATAATCTTTTGCAGGCTTGTCGTCTAAGCAGACATTTGTATGCCAAGAAAGCCTGCAAGGCATGTGTCTAGCTATTTGGTCATACAGAATGCTTCACATGTGGGAGCTACGAAAATAGCTGTTCAAGAGAAAACAACGGGATTTTATTGACAGTTTAGCCATAACAATGATGGCGCCAAAAAGAATGAGGCAAGCGGTAGTGGTCGCCACCTGAAAAATATTCTGCGCCAATAGCCAAGCGCTTAGTTCAGACCCTGCTGAGCAGGATGTTTCATGACAGTGCAGCCCGTGTTGCACTCCTTTCCCCTGTGTGGAGTAGCAGGCCAGGGCCCTGTTACCACCGGCCGACCTCTCCGCCTTTCTTTCATTAAAATTCCCTTTCTTCTTCAGTAGGGGCCCTCTGCAGTTTATTATATTTCATTTCCACCATAATCTCATGACATATTTTGGTCCGTTGTTGGTCCCTTTAATAATTTGAACTTGAAGGCAACCGAACTCTTGCTTTAAATTTTGTTTTAATAAGACCATTGCACTTGTCGATGGGAACAAAGGTTCTACTTGAGTAAACCAGAAGCTTGTACCAAGAAAGGTTCAATAAGATCAGTTAAAATTATTGAGTCATCTGTATGTACACTTTTGATGTATTTGCTTAGTCCAGCTATTCTTTCAGTTAAATTCATGCACTCTTATTTAGGCAAGTGTTTTTTTTTCTAGGCTTTAATCATCACATCATGAAGCTGCTGCTGGAGATTCGTAGCGATATCAAGGAGTTAAAGGGGAACTATTCTGCCACTCTAGACATGGAAACTGGAAGCGATACAGTGATGGTAGCGACGTCACTGGAAAAACTGGCAGACATTGAAGAGGTTTTGGCAGATAAAGACCAGAGGGCTCTTCTGGTAAGAAAACATTTGCTGTCCTTTGTCTTCTCAAGTGATGATAGAAATATAGGGGGCAAGTGTTGAAGTAGTTCCAGTAAGAGCTCGTTAGTTCATAGGTCATTAAAAAAGATTTTTGGATAATTTTAACTCTACTACTTGGTGCAGCAAAGCTCCGTAGCAGCATATATATAATAATAAAGCCTCTTAATTCGAACACGAATAAATTCTGCCATGGTTAGTTCTAACTCTTCCCTGCCACACCCTGAATAGCCTGGCGCCTGGCACAGGGCCGGAGAAATGTCCCCGTGATATAGCGGCCTAGTCAGTCATATCACAAGGGTACATTTCTTCTAAAATGCAAAGAGAAGGTAGAACCATAAAACTGTTTGACAAAAACGAGTGCCATGACCGGCACGGCAGCCATAAGTGCCAGAGGGCAGGGACAGAAGGGGCAGCGACCGTGGCAGCAGCTGCCTGCTTCCGTGTAACATCTGAGACTTTCAACTTTTACTGGTTAATTCGACTCCCATTAATTCATAAACCCGAAAAATTTGAACAGCCAGCATGGTCCTGGCCATATCTTTGAAAGCCTGCCAATTTGGACGCTATGGGTCTCGCAACGGTTAATTTGAACGAGCTCTTAAAGGTTAGCTCCATCCAGGTATAATCGGCACGGTAAGCAATCATCAAGGTGGCCCTCCCTAAACCTGAAATGCATGCTGCAGAGTTCAGTACGCATCTGTGACATGCACACAACTGCACGCATGATGAAAAAAATGAATGGCCTCATCTCCGAGAATAGGGTGACCTCATAGTTTTGGTTTTGCATTTATGAGCTTCATGCTAGCCCGTGGCAACAGAAGCTATCAGACGTCCATCAGTGAGCTATCCAGGCTCAGCTGAATGCGGTTTCAAACGCTGATTGCCGGCACTGTGCATTTTCCTCGCTTCCATCTGTGTGGTTCCTTCATCATTCCAAACTGTGCACTCGTCAAGTGTCATTTCGTGCGTTGTGTGGTGAAGCCTGTTCGCACGAGACGCAGCCGTGACGCAACGCCACTACAGCATTGCACCGTGAAAGATTGTGGGGAGGTCGTTACAAGTTAGAAGTTCGGCTTTTACTCGTAACAGTGCGCACAAAATATTGATGGAAATGCGAAAAATAGCCATTTTTATGTTGTTCTCATCCCAAATGAGGGCAACCATTGCTCAGTCTTCCAATGTATAAATTTACTCTGGTGCAAGTAGTTCTTGTCAGTTTTGTTGGGGGTCATATGACAATTTGAGTTTTTTTTACAGTCCCTTTACAGTCCCCTCATGTAAAGCCCTCACCCAAAGGCCCTTGAGGTATCTATAATAAAATAAAAAAATCAAATATTTAATGAGCTTTTGCAGTGTTGTTCTGCAGATTTGTTCTGCAGATCATATCTTTGTAGCATAAGCCGAAATGCAGTTTTGGGGAAACTTGGTGCTGTGCAAAAAAATATGCAGTGAAAGCTCATTATTTCGGTGTGCAAAACACCAGAAAGAAAAAAAAAGCTAAGAAAACAATTTGTAAAGTTCTGCAAGGAGCTGAAACATTGTTGCCTGCTTTTGACATGAAAAGTACACGGCAATGATTTTCCAGAGCTCTGTGAAGTGCTTCATTATGTGCAAAAATTTGAAAGCTTCCAAACAGAATTATTCCAGAATAGGAGGGGCCTCTATGGTCTTTTTCTCAGTGTGGCACGATACTGGTGGCAGCTTTGCATGAGAGGAGAGTGCATTGCACAAGCTATGAAGAGTGGCATGTGGTGCATGCACAGATAAGGAACAGTAGGAGAACGACTGAACCATGCATGTGGAAGCAAGGGTAACCTGCAGGTGCGGATAGTTAAGTGCCTTAAAAAAAGTAAACGAGTGACTTGCCATTGAGTGTTGAAAAAATGTGCAGCACAGCAGTGTGCAGCTGCGCTTTGCTGATTTACTAACGTGTGGATCACTGCTGTTGTTGCAGCAGGTTAGCGTGAATTACAGGCATAGCAGCGCACAAAAGACGGCAGAGTAGACAGACAAGGACGAGCTTTGAACTTGTAACAATTCTTTATTGCGAACGCTTCACACTTATATGCATGCCAATCGAGCCGTGGTCGTCGTATAGAAGTGCACAAATATGCGAGTTCTTTTTTCGGAGAGGGCAATACTATTCAGTTATTTGCATCGTGAGCATAGAATAGTAGTCTGAATTAATATTTGCCTTAGTATTGCATTTCTTTCAATTGTGCCTATGAACTACTGGCAACATATTGATTCCTTTTAATATTATTTTGATGCATAGTGTTTTGTTCAGGTGTAGTTTAATTTGAGCCTTCTACATATGGTGAGCCCACTTCAGATTAAGTTGGGACTTCGAAATAAATTTCCTCATGTTGCATTTGGATTTGTAGACCTGAAAGCTTCATTTTGTACAAATGTAGTTGAATGAGGATTTGCTGTAGATAATACCTGGCCTACTACAAGAAATTAGCACAAGTGTTAGCCTTGCTGTGCATAGTTGCAGCTGACTGTTATGTGCTTACATCACTCATGTAGCTCCAGGCTAAAATCTTGTGGTTCAAGGTGGCCTTAAAGTAATGGCTTCACTTTTTCCCCCTTATCTTATTGTTTGGGAAGCATATGCCATTGAGTCATGAATAAAAGGAAGTTCATATGATGATGCAAAGATGGGCGTATAGAAGACAACAGAGAATTATGTTATCGTTAGGCTGATAGATCACACCACTGTGATCATAAGTCTGTTTGAGTCCTCTGTATGACCCTGTTCTACATAATTCTGATTTTTTCTTGACTTCCACATGGTTCCTCTAAGAGGGAGCTTTATTAAAGATTCATTGTAGGGTTTTAATGGCATATAGTTTGCTTTGTATAATGTGTATAATCTATTTCAGATCAGAAAGCTGGCACTTATCGGGGGCGAGACGACTGATGAGACAACAAAACTTATCATGAAGACTTTAGTAAAAACTCCTGTGGCCCTCAGGTACACATTGGAGGGGCGGGGTGAAAAACAAAGTTTTAAGAATCTTCGGCTGTACAGTGCAATTGTTGGTTAGTACATGGGAATCTCCTGAAGATTATAGACATTTTGTGAACACACCATCTAATTGCAGGAAAAAGCTACATTCAATCCACCTTGTGGCTTTCAACACTTCCGTTATCGATTACTGAGTAGGCATCCAAATATAAAGGACTATAGGTACTGAATTTTTGCTTGTGTGTTTTCTTCTTTCAAATGATGCATTAGACATTCGTATACATGTACGACCACTAAATAATTTATAATTGAATTTCTTCTTGACGTTGTTTTGGTTTCATCAGTCGAACGATGACTGCGACGTGTAGTTGGTGTTTAATTCACATGAGGCATAACAAATCGGTTATATTATTGCTGACAGATAATTTTTGTCCTTCCAGGTCTCGGAACAGGCTGGATTAAATGTCATGGGGAATTAAAACTACATATCAGCGATTGTATTAGTTTTTCTAGTTGCATCATGTGACCAAAACATCAACTTGACAACAGTCGTCATTCGGTCGATGAAGCCAAAACCGCATAGGAGAAGAAATTCAATTATAAATTATTTAGCGGGGCTGTAGGCAAATAATACCCGGTAATACATGTATTTTTTTATCTAACGCATCGTTTGACAGAAGAAAACACGCAATAAATTTAGGTGTCTATTGTCCTTTAATAACTCATGCACCTATCGGTTATTCTTACTATGGATATTTATGCTTATTATGGTTACAGATATTAATAGCAAAAGAAATTTCCTGATATTTCAAGCATTGTACATTGTAGCATTGCATACGGTTATGAAGCATTTCCTGGAAGATGTGACTGTTATACTGTGCAAAGTGATTTTTATCCACCATACTGAATATCAGTTTGATATGTGTGTTTATTTGTTCACTTTTACAGCTGCTGTGCAGCGCAGAATACCTACAGCCACCATTGAAGGCATCAATAACAGAGTGGCAGCATTTCTGCGTGGGGCGAGAGACCGGGATGGCGGTCGGAGGGCTCGGATGAAGGGGGTGGACTCTTCACCCCAGTAATTGAGGCATTCTTTTAATGCCCACCATATGCATTGTAAAAACAAATAAATAAGAATTCTTACTTGCATTGTATTGTCAGATATGTGGAATGTAATTTCAGTAGTAATATGTACACAAAAAATACTGAAGTGAAGAAAGCCTCTCTGGGTTAGCAGGTGGGCCTTAAGTCTATTTGGGTCGGTGGGCTTAAAGGCTATGGGTTCTATATGGGTTACCTTTGTTGACTTCCCGCAAGTGTCTCCTAAGAAGCCTACTGTGACCAGAACAGACTAGCTCAAGGGGGATTGGGACGGGCTAGCCCACGTGGGCCCGGAGTGGGCTAGCCCGCGTGGGCCCGGAACGGGCTAGCCCGCGTGGGCCCGGAACGGGCTAGCCCGCGTGGGCCCGGAACGGGCTAGCTCGTGTGGGCCCGGAACGGGCTAGCCCACGTGGGCCCGGAACGGGCTAGACCGCGTGGGCCCGGGACGGGCCAGCCCAAGGGGATCCAGCGCGGAGCTGCGTGGGGCTATGCAGTAAGCCCACTGGGCTGCCCTTGTGGGTCCCCCCCGATGCCGAGTTGCAAATCCCGCACATATCCCACGTCGGGCACCTGTGGGCAGCCCGTGCCGGGCCCACAAGGGCCCGCAATTCAGAGCCCCGTTTGTGCTACTGGGGAAGGTGTGGCATAGTTCAGTTCTACAGGCTCCCCTAAATTAGTGTCTTGCTGTTACCTGCTAGAAAGTGGCGATGCGATTTTTCTTGCCTTGAAAAGAAATTCAAGGCAGAGTTTTTTTTCTACCAGACCCCTACCCATCCGCTCCGTCCAAACAAGAGTATCGAAATGCGGAAGCGTGTGCTTGGAAGCAGTTCGCTGTGCATGATATATCAGGCGCTATTTTACCTGCAATGAAAGCAGGCTGAGAACGAGGACCAGACGCTGCTATTGCAAACAGCGCGGTAGTCTGGAAATCGCATTAATAAATTCACCTCAGCGCGTCCAGCCCCTTGCTACAAACACAAACCCGGCATCGTTTGTCATGAAGCGCTACTAAAAAAAAGCAAAATTTGCATGTCATTCTAATAACTCAGGGCTGAGTCATAGAAGCGCGAAAATATTCCTCGCCTTTCCGCAATGTTTTTCGCGGAGACAGCGTTTTGCAAAACTTAACACATTTTCTTTAGCGAGACTCTTTGGAGGAGTTCAGGGTCTTTGCGATGGCATCACATTTACTTACTCGGAAGAGTTATAATGGGCTCGCAAACCGTTGAGGAGAGTGAAGTTTCAACAGTAGCATTTTGTGGTTCTAGCTGGCACTAGAAAAACCGACACAGCTTAAGAACAACGGCAAAAAAGGAGCACACATTACAAAATATAGCAGTGGCTTATTTGGCGATCCTTGGATCAACGGCAACAGCGGTAAAACGGCCTTTGCCCAGTTTCGTCGACGTTACTCTTCGCCTTGAGAGGCGTTTGGTTAAAAACCCACCGGCAGAAATGGGCCCCTCTGCCTAGCGACCGGCCTTATTCGGGAGTTTGCGCTTGGGAGAAGCGTCGTAATGCCCGCTACACCGCTCGAGGGCCAAGCCTAGTTTCGAACGACCTCAGAGCCTGCTAAAGGCGGTAACCTTCGGCCAGTGCGGTTCGAGTGCGAGCAAAGCCTCCATCGTTTTCACTGGGTGAGCACACTCCCTAGCGCAATGGCCTCTCCTTCTCTGCGATGACAAAGCAGGCCCTTCCCAAGTGCAGAGAAGGTCGCGCTCAGAGCGTCAGTGATCCTACTCCCCTCAGCGCCACGGTGTCCTCGCGCCGATTCCTCCCCTCTCGCGAGACGCACGCACCCTGGCCTGCAGTTCTTGGTGAGAACGCCCAACCCTCGCCTGTCTTTTATCCGTTGGCACACAGCAGCATCAAGCAGCAGTAATAAAAAGGGTCACAAGCGTGCTTTGCAGCAGGTGCCGAATTTAAGTGTGTAGACGGCGGAACGACATCACTTATTCGTCAAAGCTACGGTCGTGAGGTAGCCAGCTGCGCTGGGGATCGAACCCAGCACCTCCCGAAAGCGAGGCGGGTACTATTCCACAAATCCACTGTTTCCGTCTTGGAGCCAACAGTTGCGTTAGTGTGGCAGATCGGGCTAGTTGGTAATTTTCCATAATGCGATACAGCGCGAATAAAGACCCAGCGCTGTGGTGTCTTGTCTCGCTTCGTCCCCGTCTTTATTCGCGCTGTATCGCATTATGAACAGTTGCGTTGACGGGTCCGTGATTCGTTTCGTGTCCAAGCACACAAATCTGCTCGTGTGGTACAGCCAAGTTGTGGCTCTTTTTTTTACTGCTGCTGATGCTGCTGCCTGCCAGCGCATTAAGGTTCGTCGAGAATTGTGCGTCCTTTCTCAGAACTGCTGACCTCAGTGCGTGCGTCTCGCAAGAGGGGAGCCGTCCCTGCTGCTGAGAGGAACTTGGACCCGGTCGCCCACGCTGTGGTCGCCAACTTCTCTTCAGGTAGGGACGGGCTGCTTTGTTCACATGTAGGACAAGAGGATGGTTTCCTCACGTTCGAACCGGGTTGGCCGAAGAATAAAACCTCTGGCAGGCTTCGAGGGCGATCGAAACTTGTCGCCCTTTTTATGACTGCTGCTGATGCTGGTGTCTGCCAGCTGATCAAGGATAGGTTTGAGTTGGGCGTTGTGTCTAAGAACAGCAGGCCACGGTGCGTGCGTCTCGCGAGAGGGGAGCGGTAATCGCAGAGAAACCCTGCTGCTCAAACGGAGCTGGTTCGCAGATGCTCCGGTTGCCACCTTCTCTGCAGTAGTGAATGGCCTGCGTTGTCATCGTAGAAGAGGAGAGGCTATTGCACTAGGGTGCGCGCGCGCCCAGTTACAGTTATCGAGGCTTTGGTCGGATTCGAACCGCTCATGGCGAACGTTACCGCCTTTAGCAGGCTCTGAGGTCTTTCGAAACTGCGCTCGGCCCGCGAGCTGTGCAGCGGTATTTACGAAGATTCTCTCAAGCGCACTCCCATGAAGAAATCCGGCCACAAGGCAGAGGGACTCCTTTTTACCGATGTGTTTTGAACAAAGGAACTGTCAAGGCCAAGATTAGCGGCGCAGACACTAGGCGACCGCCGTTTCACCGCTGCTACCATTGGCCGCAGCGTATCCAATTAAGCGACTGCTATATTATAAATTTCTTTTGTAACATGCGCTGCTTTTTCACCATTGATTTTAAGGTGTGTTGTTTTTCTAGTGCGAGCTAAAAACATAAAATGCTACTTTGGAATTTGCACGCTTCCCAGCGGTTTGCGAGCCAATTATGAACTTTCCGAGTAATTCACAGTGATGCCACCCAAAAGCCCCTGAACTCTGGGAACCAAGAACTTCGCTGAAGAAAATGTATTGAGTTCTGCGAAATGGGGCCTCCGTGAAAAGCATTGCGGAAAGCAGGGAGATAATTCCGCGTTTCTGTGACTGACCCGGGAGTTAGTGGAGTGGCATGCAAAATTCTTTTTTTGCAGAGAGCTTAATGAAAAATGATGCCGTGTTTGCAGGAAGGGGCTTGATGAGCTAGGCGCTTTTTATTAATGCCCCTTCTAGAGTAGCGCTATATTTGCAATAGCAGCGTCAGGCCCTCGCACTCAGTCTGCTTCCATACCAGGAAAAATAGCGGCTGCGATGTGATGAACACCGAAGTGCTTCGAAACACACGCTTCCACATTCCAAAACTTTCGTTTGAGCGGAGCGGATGAGTAGTGGTGTGGTAGAAAGGAAAGCAGCTGCTTGAATTTCTTGGCCTGGAAAGAAAGAGCGAATCGCCACCTTTTAGCAGGTAAGAGCAAGACGTTAATACAGGGGAACATGAAGAGCAGAAATATGGTACTTGTTTCTACTTCAAACTTTAGCAGAGAGAGTGGCCTCCTAATAAAATGTTGATGGCGAATGTCTTCCATTTTAAAAACCACAATTTTCTTAGGGAAACCTTACCGATTTTCGCGCAGTGTTTCAGCCGCTTGTCCAAGGAAATTGAAGAGGGGTCAAAAATTGGTAAACCGGATAAATAATATATCGAAAGGTTAGCGACACTGTCTATTGCACGAAAACTGTGTACGCAAAAGGAAGAATCAGGATAGCAGCGGCAGTGTTCGAATGTGTCACTCTGCCGCTCACAAACTTTCGCTGCCTGTGGCAAGAAAAGAAGCATTTTGAGGGGACGTAATTTCGTTAAAGGAGGTAATAAGTAAGAGGCTTGCTCGGGTAAAGAACTGAGTGTCTGTGAGATGAGGGCTGTCTTTTTACTAGCAACCGGATGCGGAACTTCTATTTTTCGACGAGATAAACTAGCTTTAAAATTCACCCAATATGTACCTGCTTTCGTGTTTTGTGTAAACAGCGGCTTCAGGTCTCACACAGGCGTTCTTGGGCAACGCAAAAGCAAGGCCATCACTATCTAAGCTCTCAGTAATGCTGGGATGCATATTGGGGGGAGTGGCTCTGCTGAAATACGGCGTCCGTAATGTCCCGCATTTCGAGTGGACGTGGCTGTGTCAGTGAGTGCCTGATGAGGACGAGCACTGGTTTACAATTATGACATACCACAACAGCCCTACCACGAGAGGAGGATAATCAACAAGCAGTAAAGTAGACGGGTTCTCTCTTTAAGCCAGATGAAATCTCTGAGCAGAACTTCACTGTAGGACTGAGAAAGTGGATGTCCCCTACTAAAAACGCTAAAATATAAATGACTGAAAAACAATGGCCTATGTTTCTTACTAATAGAGGATGTTTGGAAGCTCTTTTGAAGCGAAAAGCTTCACTACGCCAGTTATTCAAGCCGTCAACGGGGCCGCAAGTTTGGCCTTCAATGTAGCTAGAGGTCAAACCATGAGCATAACTGGTTGTAGTCAGATTCGACACATGTCTTCAGCTATAGCAGCGACACCAGCGGCTGTTACACCATCTCGACTTTGACCTTAACCGTCGGTCAAGCGGGAAAGCATCTGCCGGCCTCGCATGCACAGGCCATGAAAGTGGGTTCAGCATAACACGCCGATGCACTTTGGTGCGTTCAGCATAACTCTAGGTGTGTTCGATGAGACGCCCGCCAAAAAGACCACCAGTCGCTCGACCACAAACATAGCCAGGGACATGCAGCTTTTCTCTTTCGACCATGTAATCAGAGCTAAACCACCAGCATTTTTTTTTACGTTTTCACGATGATGAAACTGAACATTGCTTAAATAATCGGGGCTGCTCTTTGTGGCGTGGATTTCTAATCCGCAACACGTATGATTTGAAAACAACATATTTTTCTGGAAGCGTACCTAAGAACGGCTACGGTTAAACCAAATTTATTCACCAAAATGAAAATTACCGACAGGATTTATTGCTTTCAGAGCGCAATTACGTGCCAATGACGTGTTTCTTCACTACAATCGCGGCACGTTACCAGTGTGTGTTGCGCGTTTCTTTTCAAAACTGGAGCATTTTTATTGTACCTTTGCAGGAATGGAAAATCTTCGCCCCACGTCCCTGTTCCTGAAAGTCAGTCTTGGCTTACTGTTCTTAGTGGCGGCATTGGTAACGCAAAAAACCTTTGCTTGCAACACCCCGATCCCAAGTGAGCCCGCTGTTTTTTTTTGTTGCTGCTTAGTTTTCACCTGTAGAGAAGTGTACATAGTTGGGTGCTCTAGTTTTTCCTGTGTTTGGTGTGCTTTGTCTTGATGGTATCTTCTCCTGTGAGCAGCCTAAGAGTAAGTTGCTAGAACTATAAAGTTTTAAATTTCATGCGCATAGGCTCTTAAACAGCCACCTATGTTCGTGCGTATGACATATTAGATAATGGGCAAAATTGCTTCACAGCAAGATGCCGGCGCTGCTTGAGCGCCGTCGTAACCATCCTGGTACCAACTGTTGCATCCGCAAGCTCCAGTTGGCATTGGCTAGTTTCCTTGCCATATGGGCAGCTTTTACGTTTAACGTGCTCTCAAATAAGTTACAGGAGACCTATGATAGCAAACTCAAGAGTGCAAGATTTTCAACAAGATAGGTTTTGATCCTATACATTCGAATTTTTACGAGGCTCAAGATGTGCGCTACTTGGTGTAACATAACATGAGGGGGAAGAGCGCAAAAACAGGAGGAAGTAAAACGAAGGACACAGGCGCTGGCCAAAAACTGAAGCTTAATCGAAGATTTACTGAGAAGAAGTATTCCTGAGACCAGTTATGACCTGAGTCAACGTCAACATCATATCAGTGAAGCATCTACGACGTTTGGGACCGAAATGTTCGGCTTATTGTTTGGATCTGAGATCGTTTATTAAACAAAACGACTATATTTGAATAAGAAGCTGGTTGGAATAGTATAGAAGAGTCGATACCATTTTTTTTTCAGTCTGCAGATACCTTGGTGATTCTGAACGGTTTTTCTTTCTGAGCCCTTTTGGTTAGTTTTTGGAGATGTCTATATGTCCTGCAGAAATTATACAAATTACTTGTGCATAAATAAATTGCATAGTACACGTCAGCTGGAAGCAAATTTTTGGTGTTGTCTAATCCGTCCATAGATGTGTCAATCATAATATTTGCAGTCACTCTGTGGAGTAATATATCGATCTCGCGTAATCCCATTAACGAAACGCCCCATAGGTTGTGGTTTCTTATATTTAAACAGGCTCTTTTATTGCCTTAAATACGAACTGATGAACTTGAAAAATGTAATAAATTTTACCCTCTACATATATCTTCAAGTTACCGAGACGTTTCATCAGAGGCGTGGTATGTACGGTTACTTGGCAACTATTCACACACTTATTCAATGTCGATTTGTATGATAGGGATGGTCATGTATGGCTCACGAGGAACAAGGACTGCCCATTATACCGCATATCTGCTAAAATGTTCAATTCAATATTAAGAATGAAAGGTCTTAAAGCTGAAACCTGAGGTAAGCAACGTTTAAGAGGTTTCAAACCCCGGAAGTAATCTGTTACTCTCTTTAGCTGAACACTATTTGAAGGTAGCTACAGATAAACATTTGATGACGCCCGCACGATGCAACGATGCAACGCCCGGTCATGTCGAAAGAGTAAAAGTAATCAAATAAAGTCTAAAGATTCGAGGGCAATAGACGTTTCTATTATATTCATGCTAATCTTTCTACAGCTATCTTGAAGAGTACCTAAAGCTAATAATCACATCTGAAGCAATATTGTGTGGTACTTATTGCAGCGAAACCTTCATAGACAGACGCCATACACAAAGGCACCATGTATAATTTTCTTCGTTCATACTATGACGAATAGTGTATTCTTTATTTGTTTATCGAACCTTTTCCTCACCTCTGCATGGGCCTTAACTTAAATATCTTCCTCCCTTGTAATATATATATACTGTTACAAAATATCCGTTCACAATATATAAAAACACACTTTGTTGCCAGCACTTAGTTCTTAAAGAACGTAATGTGATCTTGTCATGTATTCGAGGTTTTGTTTTTAGAAGTGTTTTGACATTATTCCATCGCTTAATATCAACGGTCTGTACGCAAAGTTTGGTAACTGTCTGCCGTTTGACAAAACCGGAAGAGTCTCAGGGCTACAGTTGTCTTTCACCGATGTGGCGAAATTTTCTTTGAACTAGCCCCATGCAGATCTACTGCGTTCAGTTCCTAGACTAGAGGATAGTTCAGTACCTAAATTTCAAGTCTTTAGAGTGAAAGCTTTACCAGCCTAGAGGAGCCGAATTCGCTATCTGCATGAATGACCTTGAGCGGCACAGATATGACCTAGAAGCGGCCTCAATTAATTAAAATACAGAAAATAATTGTGCTGTAGACGAGAATCGAGCCCGCGCCTCCGGCATGCGAGACGGGCACGGTTCCAATCCGTCACTGCCATTCACTCTTGTTTTTTAAAGCGAAAGCTTTACTACGCCAGCTAGCGAGCCATTTCTGCTCGTCGGGCCGTATGCCGTATGCTGGCAGCCGTATGCCGTATGCGGCGGGGGACGAACTACCTAGAGCCGCCGTTGCCTAGCAACGCCGCAGCCACGCTCCAACAGATGGCGACGCCATCGACGCCGCTGTCGTCGCCGCTCGCTCCACCAGTGTGGTCCGCTGGGAGTGTGGAGGTGTAGCCTCACGGGGGGTGTGCATATATATATATATATATATATATATATATATATATATATATATATATATATATATATATATATTGGACAGCCGTCGCCATAGCTCAGTTGGTAAGAGCACCGGACGCGATATTCGGAGGTCGTGGGTTCGGATCCCACCGGCGGCATGGTTGTTTTTTCTGCTGCTTTATAAGTAATTTTCTTTATAAGCAATTGATTGGCACTAGAAATTTAAAAAAATAGAAAACCTTCCCCTATGCGGCGTGGTTTCGGTGAATGTTGGTTTCCTTAATACGCTTTTCAAACGAGCCCCTCACTTCATATGCCTTCTCTGCTATATATATATATATATATATATATATATATATATATATATATATATATATATATATATATATATATATATATATATATATATGCGCTTCGCCTCAGTGTACTGTACTCGTTATGGAAAGCGCGAAAGAGACTCAACAACGACAGAACGAAGCGAGGAAGAGACAACGCGCTCAAGAGACGCCAGAAGAACGCGCCGCACGACTCGAAAAGCGTCGTAACGAAGATGCGGCTAGAAGTCGTGCCACGTCCCGAAGTGACTCTTCAACTGCGGAAGAGACCGGTTTGAGTTCTGGAGAGCGTCGGAATGAGACGCTGCGTAGACGATGTGCCGAGGAACCGAAGCTTTCCTAATTCAACTAGGGATAACCAGAGCTAAACCGCAGCCAATATTTTCTTTATTACATGGAAATGGTGCCAAAAAGAAACTCTACGCGTGCTTATACAACGAAACACCAGGCCACCATAGCCTTACACGTCCCCACCTTCCCAGACATCAAAAGTCAGAGAGGCACACACGTGCATCTACATAGGAGAGTTAGCCAGGCGGCTCTTCCAGTGAAGCATATACTCTCCGCTCCAAAGCGCACTTCTCACGAAAAAAAGTATCAAGGACCGTGGTGATTCGGCGTGGCGGGCCACCATGCGCGCCCTTCCTGAGACTACATAGTCCCCGCAACATAATCAGATCAGATGGCACAACACAGTTCGATGAAGGCGAAACGCAAAGGCGCCCGTGTACTATGCTATGTATGTGCACATTAAAGATCCCCATGTGAGAGAAATTGTTTCGGAGCCCTCCTTGTGCACTATGCCACCTCTTTCTTCCTTTCTTCTATTCACTCCCTCCTTTATCCCTTGCCTTACAGCGCGGTTGTGGTGTCCGCCGATACGTGAGACAGCTACTGCGCCATTTCTTTTCTCCAAAAACGAACGTTCATTTCCATTTCTTTCCTCCACAGGCAAACAACGGATACTGTAGAGTGTGATGTTACAGTAATTCTTTATTGTTTGTTCTAATTTATGTCCCAGAAGAACATAGCATCATGGCATAAAATAAAACAATGTTCAATGGTTTCTGCCGCATTTCACAGGAGGTATATCACTGTACATGGCACAAACATCCTCTTTGCATGAAGCCATGCCTTCACAGACAGCGTAGATGTGTGCAGTTTAAAGAATTTTTTTTTCGCAGAAGAAATGCACATTCGCCTAACACTGTTTAAATTACTGGTGTTAAGGAACTCCACAAAAGGTAGCCTATTCAACCATACAGGACGCAAACATTCTGTAAGTGCCTGAGTTATCTGCCTTCTTGAGAGGCTGTAAAGGTAGTCTAAAGAAAAGCGCACAGTGATAGAATTGAAGGTGTCAGTAACTTCCCTAAGGAATCACAATAAGGCACCTCAGGAGTGTGTTCATTTGGTGCGAATTAGAAATGCAAATGAGCAATGAGGCGTATAATAAGCAGAGCTACTAAAAAGGGTTGGTTTGCAGATTTGAAAACGATAACACGCGAAAAAAGCCGATGCAGAAATTTGTGAACAAGGCCTATTCCACCAGACTCTAGAGAATGAAGTAGGTTATCACGACGCATGGGTTCTCATTAAGCGCGCCGAACGAAGGTAGCAAATATTCTATGCATCACCTGCACTTTCTTCCTGGCTCAGTGGAGAACCTGCACCGCATAAACAAGTTTTGAATTAAAAAAACGTTGCAGACCTAAGTCCGAGAAAAATCTCACAGGTCCCCGGCCATCTAAGCCTTGGTGTGTCCCCTTGAAGAGCTTATCTGTTAATCCCAGTAGGCGCTACTGTTGCGAATGTGGTGAAGAAGAAACGCTAGGTTCTGAAAGGTACCGCAGTCCCAGCTTATGCTGGCCAACCAAAACCCCTTGGATTTATCGAAATTAAGAGCCGCACCTGATACTTCGCAAAACTGTTCTGTCAAATGTAATGTCCCAAGCATACTCTTTTTCTCAGAACAAAAGACGCCGACATTACCTGCATAGGCTAAAATCTTAATTTCACATTGCGGCAGGGAGAAACCAGGGATAGTTGCTCTGTTAATAAAACTGAGGCAATGAGATTCAAGATATAGGGCATACAACAAAGGTGATAACGGTCAGCCTTGGCGAACAGATAGTTTCTACGGGAGAGGTCTCGTTAGCTCTTGAATAGCAATTAGCCTTGTATAGGACTCCTTATAGCAAAGTCGTATGCCTAGGCAAAACATCTCCAATATTTGCATGCTCTGAAACCGCAAACAAGAAATCGTGACGAAATTTATCAAGTGCCCTGGCGAGGTCAATCTGAATTAGAAGTACTCGACCTATGTACCCCCCAATTTCACTTTTTTGCGGATATTCATGTGAACTTGTAGCTAAATCGTTTGTCGCAGTGTTCGGGGTGGTGGCACACGATTTCGCGTTTCGTGCAGCATAAACTCACTAGTTCTAGCTCGCGGCAGGGATTCGAAACGGTGACCGATGTTAGATGTGTTCACGCTCTATATTCGATCGCTGCCTCCGCCTCGGCTCATTTTTTAAAGCGAAAGCTTTATTACGCCAGCCAGCGAGCCATTTCGGCTCGCCTCGCACTTCAGCCGTATGACGTTTGCAGCGTGCTTTGCCCGAAGAACAACCTTCAGCCGCCGTTGCGTAGCAACGCCGCAGCCACGCTCCTCGCCTCGCGTTGGGTATATATATATATATATATATATATATATATATATATATATGAAGGGAGAAAACAGTCAGCGGAACCAAGGTGCATAGGGGAACGTTATTTTTTTATGTGTTATGCTTATCAGTGGGATAATATTACTTAGATTAATAAATCGCTTAAAGAAAATTACTTATATAAAGCAGCAGAAAAAACAACCATGCCACAGGTGGGATCCGAACCAACGACCTCTGAATATCGCGTCCGGTGCTCTTACCAACTGAGCTACGGCGACAGTTGTCCAATCTGCTGCTCTCGTGGGTATTTATGTTTATTTGGTGTACGCGAACCTTGAGAGTGTTCACCAGCGCCACCCTCGACCATAGCGGCGGACGTAGCACGTCCTGTATTCCCGCGAGCGTGACGTGGAACGTCATCTAACGGCGAGGGCGGAAACTGTGCGAGAGCCCTCTTAAGCAACCTGTGGCATCAACACTGCCAGAACCGAGACCCTCGTTAAGCTATTATTAGACAAGGTAAAGTAAATGAGGGGCCCGTTAGACAAACTTATGAAGGGAGCCAACAGTCATCGAAACCAAGGTGCATAGGGGAACGTTATTTTTGTTTAATGTGTTATGCTTATCAGTGGGATAATATTACTTAGATTAATAAATCGCTTAAAGAAAATTACTTATATAAAGCAGCAGAAAAAACAACCATGCCACCGGTGGGATGCGAACCCGCGACTTCCGATATATATATATATATATATATATATATATATATATATATAGTGATGGAAGGCCGGGCCGAGACGGCAAGATTTCTGTGGAAGGTTAGAGCGAGACGGCAAGACGGCGGTGCCTGGTGTTTATGCCCGAAAGCGAACCCGGGCCCGTGCCACCGGCGCGTGCCACAGGCGCAGCTACGGGATGATGATGGTATATGCAAGAGAAAGAAGATGATCCCTGGAAGGCTCACACAATCTGCCCGGGGGGTCGGAAGCGGCCATCCTGGCCGCTCCTAAGAAACCGGTGGTTCGCGACGTACAAACGGTTTCAAACGGAAACGTGGGCAATTTCAGTACCACGGTGGCGTCGATCGGCTGAGGAAACAACAAGTGTAACACTGTAGTTCACGGGGGAAGTGCGATTGATGACCCTGTAGGGACCAAGGAAGCGGTGGAGAAATTTGTCACTAAGGCCAGGGATGTGCAGTGGTGTGAAAAGGAGTACTTCATCACCTGGTCGGAAAGAGACCACACGATGAGTAGAATCGTAGCGACTCTTGCGGTCTTCCTGGCAGGCTGCAGTGTTGAGGCGAGCAAGGTGGCGGCATCTGTCCACACGGGATACGAACTGGGCAGGTACTGATGTGGAGGTCTATTAGGCCGTAGCGAAGAAAGAATTGTCCAGAATTGTGGTGGGAGGATGGCCGTAACGTGGAAGAACAGAGAGTAACCTGTAGTCCGCTGTATTGCTGCATTATAGACGAAATTGACAAACGGTATAATAGTGCCCCAATTTCGATGATGCGGTGTGACGTACATGTAGATCATATCGAATAGAGTCCGATAAAAACGCGCAGTTAGACCGTTAGCCTGGGCATGGTAGCTTGAGGTTGTCTTATGAAGGGTGGATGATGCGCGATGAACTTCGGCAACGACGGTCGATAAGAATGTTTTCCCGTGGTCACTGAGGAGCACCCGGGGAGCACCATGCCGCAAAACAATAGATTGCAAAAAGAAACTTGCTGCCTCTTGAGCCGAGCCAGTGGGCACGGGTGCTGTCTCGGCGTATCGCGTACGGTGGTCGACAGCTGTCATTACCCAATGGTTACCTCGATCGGAGAGAAGCAGGGGACCATGTAAGTAGATGCCGACGACTTCGAACGGCGTGGTGGGACAAGAAAGGGGTTGTAGGAGGGCAGCGGGTGCAGAATTCGGCCGTTTGCGAAGTTGACACAGGAGGCAGGAAGCGACGTATTTTGCAACGCTGGTGGATAGGCCAAGCCAAAAGAAACGTCTCTTTGCGCGGTCGTATGTTTTGTGGAAACCTAGGTGACCGGCAGTAGCGTCATCGTGGAGAGCCGCTAGGAAATGGGAGCGAAGCACCCGCGGCACGACTGAGACCCAGCGGGTTCCATCGGGCCAATACACGTAGCGACGTAGGATGCCATCTTCGAGCTTGAAGTTGCGTAGCTGTCGGCGGAGCCGGGTGTTGGGTGGTTATGAAGCGGGCTGGAAGAAGGCCGACGTTGATAATAGGAGGAATGCAGCTCACTCTCGAAGGTGGCGTAACCACGGCGCTCGTCCTGAAGACGTCGACGAGAAAAGCGGGAGATATGTCCTCTATTTCCACAGTAGTAGCACACTGGGCGGGTGGGGCGCCATGGTGCGCAATAGGATGGCGCAGCTGGAGTAGTCGCCATTGCGCTGATGTGGTTGTATGTCGGGGCCGGTCGAGGCGGGTGGTCAAAGGGAGGGGAAGATGCAGCTACTTGAGCATAGGTCGGTGCTGGGCGAGGATCAGGAGGTTCAGGTGCGATAGGGTGGGTGAGTGTTGCCAACTCCTATGATGTTACGTAGTCCAGCGTCATTAGAAGGAGCGGAAGAATGATCGCACTGATGGCGGCAGAAAGGGCCGAGGACTTGGAGCTCTTCGCGGATGATCGCTCGAATAAGTGCTCGTAGATCGAGGTCCGCAGAGGTCAAGGCGTAGCCAGGCCGGGGTGTGCTAGGGGCGGGGCTGCAAGCGGGAGGACTGCAGCTGGTCGAGGCGTTGGCAGGTGGTAATGATTGAATCGACACTTGAAGGATTTTGAGCAATTAGGGTGTTAAAAGCCACAGAATTGATTCCTTTCAGAACGTGGTGAACGCGGTCAGTTTCCGGCATGGTGGGACTAAAACGACGGCCAAGTGCAAGTACGTCCTCGATGTAAGACGCAAAGGATTCATCAGGACCTTGAAAGCGGGAAGCGAGCTTGGTCTTGGCGACCTCAGTCCAAACAGCCTGGTCGGCAAAGTACTGACGGAACTGTTTGAAGGTCGACCAGTTAGTGGTATGCGGTTCACGATTGATGAACCAGTTTCTGGCGACCTCAATGAGGTAGAAAGAAACGTTGAGAAATTTTAAGGCGTCATCCCACCGGTTGTAGGCACTGCAGCGTTCATAGGTGTCGAGCAGTCATCCATGTCTGAAGGGCGCGGTCGAAGGGGGCGTTGCAGGTGAGGCCGAGGTAGTGGGTCGCGCGGGGTCAGGGTTGTCTTCGGTTGGCATGACGATAGTGGGAGGTGTACAACGGCGACTGGAACGCAGCTCCAGCGAGAGGCAGGGTACAAGGCAGCAAGGGGATCGAGTTTCACCTCCACCACTTGGGAAGGAAGGCCAGGCCGAGACGGCAAGACGTCTGTCGAAGGCTAGACCGAGACGGCAAGACGGCCGTGCCTGGTGTTTATTCCCAAAAGCGAACCCGGGCCCGTGCCACCGGCGCAGCCGCGGGATGATGATGGTATGTAGAAGAGAAAAAAGATGATCCCTGGAAGGCTCACATTATATATATATATATATATATATATATATATATATATATATATATATATATATATATATATATATATATATATATATATATATATATATATATATATATATATTCTGTCATCGCTGCGTCTCTTCCGCGCTCTCCATTACGAGTACAATACACCCAACGCGAGGCGCATATATATATATATATATATATATATATATATATATATATATATATATATATATATATATATATATATATATATATATATATATATATATATATGCGCCTCGCGTTGGGTATATATATATATATATATATATATATATATATATATATATATATATATATATATATATATATATATATATATATATATATATATATACATATGCGCCTCGCGTTGGGTGTATTGTACTCGTAATGGAGAGCGCGGAAGAGACGCAGCGATGACAGAATGAAGCGAGGAGGAGACAACGCGCTAAAGAGACGCCAGAAGGATGCGAAGCACGACTCTAGAAGCGTCGAGACGAAGATGCGGCTAGAAGTCGTGCCACGTCCCGGAGTGACTCTGCGGAGGAAACTTGTTTGAGTTCTGGAGAGCGTCCGAATCAGACGCTGCGTAGACGACGTGCCGAGGAAACGAAGCTTTCGCAATTTTACTCGGGGTAACCAGAGCTAAACCACAGCCAATTTTTTATCTCCCGTGTTGCCTCTTTCAAAAAATTAAAGGAGCATGTACGGTAACTGTTTCATGCAAATTTTTACGTTAAATCTAGGTTACTGAATTCCTGAAAAGCATGTGACTCTAAAATACGTGTTTTATGCGGCGATTTACCATGCGCCTAAATAATACAGATCTCTGCACATAATAACAATAGCTCCTGTCTAATGCATTTCTTTCTTTGTGCAGAAAATGGACCGAGACTTTTTCGGGCTAAAGCGTTGTTTGGAGATATTGTGAGAGACTGTCACAAAGAACTCTTGTATATCTTTCAAAAAATACACCCCAAAAAGTTGAAACTGGTGAGCAGCCTTTTTTTCTTCACTATTTTTGTATAACATTTTGAGCCAAAATATTTAGCAGTCACATAGGCGCAAATTATTTCAGTGTATACGAATTATGAATAACCAGAGATAATTGTGAAACGGTATTTCTTGCTCTTTGCGCTTTTACTGACTTTCACCCGATATGTAGAATAGCTGTTATTCCCCCAAAATCCTCCAACATTCCATATATATCGTTAGAACAAATCTGGAGCATGGAAAGATGGTCGCTTCTTCACCGTTTTTTTTATTTAGCTAGAAAACTAAACACCATAACATAACGAGAGTTATTACAGCTAATGCCTGTGGCTTCCCCGGGCCGATAGCTTTCAGGGACCAGGACGAGCACGGTGCCCCGATTTTTAATGCCCCAAATCATAGGTACTCACATATGGGGCATAAATGTAGAGGCTAGCGAAAATGGTGCAGCTTAAGCTAAGGAGAACGCATGGATCTATGGAACAAATTTATAGGGGTAACGTTAAGATACCGGGAGTGGGAACAGTGGGTGAGGGTAGGGAACAAACGTACGTTAATGACAACCTGGTCAAAATCAAGAGGAAGAGATGGGCTTGGGCAAGGCATGTAATGCGAAAGCAAGATAACTGCTGGTCCTTAAGTGCAAAGGAGTGGATTCCGAGAGAAGGCAAGCGTAGCAGGGGGCGGCAGAAGGTTAGGTGGGCGGATGAGATTAAGAAGTTTGAGAGAATACGGTGGCCACAGCTGGAAAAGGACAGGGTTAAATGGAGAAACATGGGATAGAAATTTGAGTTGGAGTGAGCATAGCAATGTTGATGGTAAGAAGATGAAATCATACTTTTGACAAGAGCTTCAGGCAACGAACATTAGGGGCACAGTTGATAGTCGCCACTCTGGGAGCTCTGCCTCAGTTCCTGGTTCACCACGGGGCCAATAATTTTTTTTGCATGTCTCTATTACTGAATCTTGTGACGCGCTTGTCCATCCAAGCAGATGTATTTACTTTTTTACAAAAAACACAGGCGTTGCCTCCGTTCATGAACTGTGGCGCCTAGTGCTCATGGTTTGCAATGAATACCTACGAGGTTTGAAAACTGTGTATCCACTTATGAAATAAGCATGTGCTGAAAGAAACATTTTCGCTGCAGTACCTCCAGTACACCTGCGCAATAACTGAGAGCTGCATGAACACCATACCAGAGAACAGTACACTGATGGCAAGTATATCATCTTTCTTTTCACTGATGATCGAAGTACTACAACCTGAATTTGCAAAAAGAACAGAGGTTGGGTTTTGTCGTAGTAAATCCGAGTAGACGTGTGAATGCATGCGTTTGGCCGCGTTGGCTAATGGTCTTGCTTTGCGTCATGGGCACGTAATGCGGCGATATTAGACTGACGTTAAGCTCTGATCGAGCTTAAACTCAGCTGATCTGTTCGCGCCGCAGATGGAAGGTGAAGAATCAAACGATGTGCAATGCGCCGCGCCAGAGTGCATTAAAAAACAACTACAATACAAAGACCGCGTCCCTTTCTGTAGCGCTCGATCATTGAAGTTCCCCACAACAAAAGTTTAATCTGCCTCTAGCAGAGGAACTGCTCAGGTTAAGGTTCGCAGTAGTGTTTATTGTGCCGTGCTAACCAGTCTTCCAGCAGGTAAGCTCGTTGTTGACTCGTTTTCCCGCATGACTTCCTCGCTGGAGGCCAGTACCATGCTCGGGGCGTCAGGAATGTCTCGCGAACTGTTGTGGTTCTGCAAGAGATTACATTGATTGGATAATTCTAGATGTTTCATGTCTGGATGGTGTCCTGCACACCGGCACAGTCTAAAGAAAAGGTCGCGTCATGTGGCGACTTGTTGGTCAAAAACCGTTGCTGCTTTGTCGCAGATCCAGAACCAAAGGAACGTGACATCAAACCCCTGCAAGTTCCTGAACGCTTGGAAGATGCGTTTATATGTGGGCCTTTTAGATCTGCAGACTGTGTGTAGCATGCAGAGCATTGTCCTTATCAGTGGATGCTCACACACACGCACGCACACACACACACACACACACACACACACACACACACACACACACACACACACACACACACACACACACACACACACACACACACACACACACACACACACACACACACACACACACACACACACACACACACACACACACACATATCTATATATATATATATATATATATATATATATATATATATATATATATATATATATATATATATATATATATATATATATATATATATATATATGAATGGAGACAAAAGTCACCGAAACCAAGGGGTCTACGGGAATGTTTACTTTTTTTTAATGTGTAGTGGTTTTTATAATACTTCGATTAATCTATCGCTTATAGAAAATTACTTAAAATGCCGCAGAAAAGACAACCATGCCGCCTGTGGGATCCGAACCCACGAGCTCCCAATATCGCGTCCGGTGCTCTACCAACTGAGCTACGGCGACCGTATTACCGCGAGTGTGACGTGGAACGTCACACTCGCGGTAATGCAGGACGTGCTACGTCCGCCGCTATGGACGAGGGTGCCGCTGGTGAACACTCAGGGTTCGCTTACACTCAATAATCATAAATACCCAAGAGAGCAGCAGATTGGACAGTCGTCGCCGTAGCTCAGTTGGTAGAGCACCGGACGCGATATTTGGAGGTCGTGGGTTCAGATCCCACCGGCGGCATGGTTGTTTTTTCTGCTGCTTTATAAGTAATTTTCTTTAAGCAATATATTATTCGAAGTATTTTAATTCCTCTAATCAGCACTACACATTAAAAGAAAATTAAACATTCCCCTATGCACCTTGGTTTCGGTGACTGTTGGCTCCCTTCATAAGTTTGTCAGACGAGCCCATTTCTTCAACTTTGTCTGGTAATATATATATTGTTACGTGCTTTGCACGCACGGGGGTTTATTCAAAGAGGGGACCGGTCGAAGCAGGATGGAAGCAGGAAGCCTAGCAGCGTCCTTCAGCTCTCTCTTTTTCTTCCTCTTTCTCCGCGGGTCAGTCCTTCATCTTCTGCTTCTTCCGTCGAGGTTCTGTGGAAGCACGTGACATTTCCCTCCTCGCAGACGATGCCCGTCGGGCGAGTTAAACAGACCGTCTGGGATGGAATCGCTTGAGGCGGGCTACATGCACCACCTGAGATTGGCGTGACCGTCGACCACTAGCAGTTAGTCGTGCTATAACGTAATTAACGTCACTTATGCACTCCAACACAACAAATGGTCCAGTGTAGTGGGATAGCAGTTTCTGACACAGACCACGCTTGCGTAGAGGGGTCCACAACCACACAATGTCACCAGGAACATAAGAAACTTCTTGGTGTTGGACGTCGTAGCGGTTCTTGGAACGCTCTTGCGAAGATAAAATTCGAACGCGGGCAAGCTGGCGAGCTTCTTCAGCTCTGCAGAGTGTGGTCGCAAGAGAAGGTTCATCGTGGATGAAAAATGGTAGCATGGTGTCAAGGCCGCAGCGAGGCGAGCGAGCATAGAGCAGGTAAAAGGGGCTGTAGCCAGTTGTCTCATGTTGCGCGGTGTTGTACGCATGAGTGATGAACGGGAGTACGCCATCCCAGTCCTTATGATCTGCAGCGACGTACATGGCAAGCATGGTGGTGAGCGTACGATTAGTGCGTTCTACCACACCGTTCGTTTGGGGATGATATGGCGTGGAGTGGCGAAAACTGCAGCTGCTGAGGCGGAGAAGTTCTTCAACAACGTCCGCTGTAAATTGACGTCCACGGTCGCTAATGAGAACTGCAGGAGGGCCGTGCCGAAGAATGACGAATCGAAGTAAGAAGTTAGATACTTCAGACACAGTAGCAACTGGTATCGCGGCTGTCTCACAATAACGGGTTAAGTGGTCTACGCACACAAGAATCCATCGATTTCCTTTAGAGGATCGTGGGAAAGGTCCAAGGAGGTCAATGCCAACTTGCTCAAACGGGGCTGTTGGAGGTGTGATTGGCCGCAATTTGCCCGGTGGACTTGAAGTCGGCAGCTTAAAGCGCTGGCATTGCACACAGCTGGCTACATAGTGCTGGATGGTTGAACGCATGTTAGGCCAGTAAAATCGTTGTTGTGTGCGGTGGAGTGTGCGTGTCACTCCCAAGTGCCCAGACGTGGCGTCGTCGTGCATCATTTCAAGAACTGTGATGCGTAGGCTTTCGGGTACGACAAGAAGCATGCGTGCTCCTCCAGAAGCGAAATTCTTCTTATAAAGCAAACCGTCGCGAATGCAAAAAGTATTCTTTACAGAATCTTGAGCGGCATCAAACAAAGAGGTTAATGTTTGGTCCTTGCGTTGCTCAGTTCGAAAAACTTGAAGATCGGGGAAGGCTTGTGAAAGTGACGACAAGTATTCATCAAAGTTGTCTGCGTCGTCCTCAGTCGTTAGAAGCGGCAAACGGGAAAGACAATCGGCATCTGAGTGTTTACGGCCGCTTTTATGCACAACAGTGAAATTAAATTCTTGTAGGCGCAAAGCCCATCGAGCAAGCCGGCCACAGGGGTCACGAAGACTCACTAACCAGCAAAGCGAGTGGTGGTCGGTCACGACGGTGAAAGCATTCCCGTACAGATAGGAGCGGAAGCGCTGTACAGCGAAAACAACGGCGAGACATTCTTGCTCAGTAACCGTGTAATTTCTTTCGCTCTTACTCAACGAACGGCTGGCATATGCTACCACGTGCTGATCGTGACCATGGCGTTGTATAAGTACAGCGCCGATACCGATACCACTTGCATCAGTGTGCACTTCAATTGGTGCAGATGGGCAGAAGTGGCGTAGGATGGGGCCCGAGGTCAAAAGAAATTTCAGATGCCGGAAAGCTGCGTCACATTCGCTGGTCCAATTGAACGGTGCATCTTTATGCAGCAAACACGTGAGTGGGTAAGCGATGTCCGCAAACCTAGCTATAAAGCGTCGAAAGTACGAGCAGAGCCCTAAAAAACTCTGCAGCTCTTTCACTGATTGAGGCACCGTAAAACTTTTGACAGCTTCAATTTTCTTTGGATCTGGTCGAACACCTTCTTTATCAACTAAATGACCAAGAACAATTGTTTCACGGTTCCCAAAATGACATTTCTTGGAATTGAGGATAAGGCCAGCTCGTTCCATGCAATCAAGCACAATATCCAGACGGTGGTTGTGCTCACTAAACGTTTTGCCAAAAATTACAACGTCGTCCAGATAACATAAACAAATTTGCCACTTGAGGCCACGCAGGATTGTATCCATGAACCGCTCGAATGTTGCAGGTGCATTACATAATCCGAAAGGCATAACGTTGAACTCGTAAAGTCCGTCTGGTGTAATGAATGCCGTTTTTTCCCTATCTGCAGCGTGCACGGGGATTTGCCAGTAGCCGGATCTCAAATCAATAGAAGAAAAGTATGAAGCGGAGTGCAGACAATCAATTGCGTCATCTATACGTGGAAGCGGGTAGACGTCCTTCTTCGTGGCCGTATTTAAGCGACGGTAGTCAACACAGAACCTCCAAGTGCCATCTTTTTTCTTAACAAGGATAACTGGAGCCGCCCAAGGACTGGAGGATTCTCGAATTATGCCTCGCTTTAGCATCTCTTGAACTTGGTCATCTATTAACTTACGTTCAGTGGCTGAGACTCGATAGGGCTTCTGGCGTATAGGAGGTGCGGAGCCGGTGTTGATCGTGTGATGAATACGATTGGTAGGCGGTGGAGTTGAATCGTCTTTGGCAAAGTCGAACACGAACACGTGTTTCAGAAGGAGTTCCACTAGAGTGCGACGCTCGGTTGGGGAAAGAGCCTGATTAATCATAGCCTTAACTTGGGTCTCCATATCTCTTTTCACGTGCTGCTCACTGACAGAGTTGGTTAACGCCGCGACGAAACCTGACACACCTTCCTCGAAACGGGCGAGTTTGAGGCCCCGGGGCAACACAGCTGGCTCTTCAGAGTGGTTCACTGTCCACAGCTCGGTACGGCCTCTCACCACGGGAACGACGCAACGAGGCACGACGATACTCTTCTTAGAGCAGGCGAGTGTCGTAGGCTCTACCACAGCTTCAAAAGATTCGCACTGATTGTGAATAGAGGAAACCCGCACGAATGCTGCAGAGAAAGCTGGTACAATAGTATCTTCTTCCACCGCAAATGCTCCAAAATCCGGTGTCGAGTTATCCACAAGAGCTGAAAGTAACGAAGAATTCAAAGCAACTTCTCCCGTACGACAGTCTAAAGTTGCACCACACTCTTGCAGAAAATCAATCCCAAGAATCACATCATGCGTTGACCGTGGTAGCACTGCGAATTCTGTTCTAAACGTTAGACCACCAATAACAACATCCGAAGCACACACACCAAGTGGAACCAAAGGTTCACCACCGACACCACGGAATAACGCTGCACGGTCACCACTAAACATCACTTTCCTACCTAAACGATTCTTAAACCTCAAACTCATAACGGATACGGTAGCACCAGTGTCCACAAGAGCCATTGTTTTCACACCATCAATAAACACTTCCAGTTTGTTCTTCAACATAAACACGGGCAGAGGTAGATTGGACGTCATCGACTCGCCGGCGGCCTCACCTCCATCGGCCGCGCCTCCTAGTTTCCCGGAGGCGGAGGGGATGCACGACGTCGAGGAGAAGGTGACCGCCGTTGGCGCTGAGGTGGCGGCGTCACACTGCGGTCAGATGCGGGTGATGAACTCCGCAAATTGCTCGGACGGTACGGGTCCCAAGCGGACGTTGGGGGTCTCTGCTGCGCGGTGTGCAGTTGCCCGTAAGTATTCGCCGGGGGTTGGCAGTCTTGAGAAGTTGGGAAACGACGGCGGCAATATCTAGCGATATGCCCTGCAATGCCACACCGGTAGCACAAAGGTTGAGAGCGCCAGCGACCGCCATAAGAGTCCTGGCGAACAAAGTCGCGACGTTGGCTGAAGCCAGGATCTCGCTGCTGACGAACCACGTCTTCTGGGTAGGTGGGCCTCCTTTCTGTCGGCTGGTGGCGATAACGTTGGGCAATGTTCCGATCGTCCATGGGCAAAGTGCCGTTGGGTGGAGCCCACGGAGTCGACAGGGCGGCAACATCTTCCTCCGGTGCAGAACTGTGCCGCAGATATTGTGTGTGGCAGAAGGTATCCCGGGATCTGGACAATTCCTCGCGCACAATCTCTCGAATCATATCAGCCATATTATTTGGAGGACTGGCTTCAACACTGGCTATAGAGGTGACATTGGCCAATCTTCCGAATTTAGGGGTGATTCGACGCAGCTTAAGAGCTTCAAATGTTCTGCAATGTTCTATAACGTCAGCGGTGGTGCTCAGGCTCTCTTTGCTAATCAGGAAATTGTAAACATCTTCCGCAATTCCTTTTAGAAGGTGGCCGACTTTGTCTTCTTCAAGCATTCTGGAGTTAACTAGCTTGCATAACTTTAAGATGGCTTCGATGTATGCCGTGCAAGTTTCTCCGGGTACTTGCGCGCGGTGAAGCAATGTCTGTTCCGCACGCTTCTTCTTTGCCGATTCATCCCCAAAATTTTTCTTTATCTCGGTCGTAAAGGTAGCCCATGAACTCAGTGTATCCTCATGATTGTCGAACCAGTCAAGGGCAGTGGCGGCAAGGAAAAACACAACGTTAGCCAGTTTAGTAGCAGCGTTCCATCGATTGTATTTGCTCACCCGCTCGTAGTGTTTCAGCCACTCGTCAACGTCCTCTTCAGGTTTTCCAAAAAATGTGCGGGGCTCTCGATAATGTGGCCAGTTGTTCGCTGTGGATAGCCCGGGTTGCTCAGCATTGTCGTCTCCAGGCATGTCCGATGGCAGTGGTGGGAAGCCTGCGAGTCTACGGCTCCTTCGGTAGATGGAATGCTCCGTGGTCGATACCCAGCACCTCCACCAACCTGTTACGTGCTTTGCACGCACGGGGGTTTATTCAAAGAGGGGACCGGTCGAAGCAGGATGGAAGCAGGAAGCCTAGCAGCGTCCTTCAGCTCTCTCTTTTTCTTCCTCTTTCTCCGCGGGTCAGTCCTTCATCTTCTGCTTCTTCCGTCGAGGTTCTGTGGAAGCACGTGACAATATATATATATATATATATATATATATATATATATATATATATATATATATATATATATATATATATATATATATATATATATATATATATATACTGAGAGTGATTTTTGGCAGCTGATTTGGGTCAATATAATATAAAATCACTAAAAAATGAAGAAACATAACAGGATATAATTCACGACGTTTCGGATCTAGGACCTGCGTTTTTCGAAGGCTGGTCCTCCAGCCGAGAAGTCCTGCATTAAATCCTGTTATGTTTCTTCAATTTTTAATGATATATATATATATATATATATATATATATATATATATATATATATATATATATATATATATATATATATATATATATATATATAGCCCTCATAGCCAGAGTCGCTTTGGGACATTTAAAGCCCTATTAAGCAAACCAAACCATATATGCGCGTGTGTGTGTGTGTATATGCAGCTTGTAGGTAGCTTTTTTTATCGTCCCCAAGACAGCGATTAAACTGCTAAGTTTAAAATCTTTGTGGAAGAAAGCCTATCCAGTCTCTTTATGGGTAATAAACTTGATAAAAGTACAGTCAACTCAATAATTTCTCTCAGCCCTGTAGCAGACAGATATTACTTACTGCCCAAAATTCATGAACCTAACAACCCTGGCCGTCCAATCATTTCCGGAATAGGAACCGTAACATAAAGACTGTCAAGCTACGTTGACACCCTCATCAATAAAATGCCTGCTACATTTCTGTCCTTCATTACGGGCAGTACACATTTCCGATCTGATACAGCCAATATCAACATTCCACAGGGTGCCTCGTTTGCCACCCTTGGTGTTGTGTCACTTTATAGCAACATTCCTCACTGCGATGGCATCCAGTCAGTTGTGTAGGCTTTTGAGAAGCAAAACTTAAGTTCTACTGTTGATGGCCCTACGCCAGCTACCCTTTTGATATTAATACTCGAACTTAGCAACTTCGAATTTGATAGCAGACACTATGTTCATATAAACGGGGCATCGAAGGGCACATGGTTTGGTCCCAACTATGACAACATATTTTCGTGTTAATTAGAAGAGCACTTTCTTGCTACACACCCATTAAATCCCTTCTACTATAAGAGATTCATGGACGATATTTTTCTCATTTTCCAACAAACCAAGCAGAACTTCTTTCACTCATCTCTAGTAATATTAACGCTCATGATGGCATTACTCTCTCTCATTCTTAGTCGCCAACAACAATTAATTTTCTAGATGTTACAGTATCAATAAAGAATGGCGAACTTATCACGGATTTATACCGGAAACCTACTGACAGACCTCAGTACTTACATTCCGAAAGCAGCCATCATAAACACTGGCAGACTAGCATCCCATGTATACAAGCCATCCGCTTTAAACGAATATGTTCTGATGTGCACGACTTCGAAAGAAACTTTACCAACCTCCGAGACGCCCTGATTAAACGTAAATACCCAGCGTGAGTAATAAACAATGCTGCACAACGCGCAGGCCATTTTGACTGTGAGGCACTCCTCAAAGCAGAGAGCTGACCATCCAATAAATCACAAATCAACAAAGTAATAACTCACTCAGCATCGGTTCCAAACATCGCGATGTCATTCTCATGCAAAGAAATCAACTCAAACCCATTTTTCAGCAACCACCCTGTCTTGTCTTCCGCCGTAGCAAAAACCTCGGTGACATTCTCACTTCGAAAACGAGCACAAGTGTGCCAATCAGCTGTCATCCTTGCAATAAATCGCGTTGCAAATTTTGCGCCCAGATAACCACATCAATAATGGCTTCCAGCACTGCATCAAACATTAATGTGAAACTTCGGGGCAACAACATGCGATACCAGCAACGTAATCTACGTGCTTGAGTGTTCAATCTGCAAAATTCAATATATTGGCCGAGCAGAAACACCGTTCAGTTAAC
The DNA here is from genome assembly GCF_052857255.1 of Amblyomma americanum. Taxonomy (NCBI): domain Eukaryota; kingdom Metazoa; phylum Arthropoda; class Arachnida; order Ixodida; family Ixodidae; genus Amblyomma; species Amblyomma americanum. The sequence goes on along the minus strand of NC_135504.1, from coordinate 95,275,882 downwards.
GTTATAATAATCATAACTCTCATTGCAAGACATTGCCTAACCTTCGTATCTCTTTCTTGTTTCTTTATTTTCTTCCCTTCTCGCTACCGTAAAAGAAAGCCTTTCCTGCTTGAGTCTTTAGAGAAAACTGACACCTCTCCGTTTTTGCCTCAAGATATTGCCGCAAGCTTCGTGACAGTGCAAAAGCACGATTCCTCTCCGAATACTCGCTTTATAAACAAAGACTGTCAATTCGTTAGACGAGAAAATAAACGCGTTCCTCTTAGCAAACAAAGCTATTTATTCGATTAGACTCAGGATATCATCTGAGAAATGGTCTTTCCAACTACGTGAAATGCATGCGAACTCATGTGCAGGTACCTATAAAAATAGACATCGACATCACAAGCTGCTTGTTTTCTTGACTATTTGACCAATTTATATCATTTGGTATAAATTTTTTCTACTTGGTGCTTTTTATCTCTATATTTTTATCTTCGCCTCACTCAAGACTTTGTGATCACCCGCTACAAAGGTAAATGACCGTATCAGCATCAGCATCATCATTTGCCGCAGTGTTGCCACATCCATCAGCCACATGTAAAGTGATGTGAAGGTAGGCATTCCAAACACGAAAGCATTTTTGCAAAAAGGATAGTCCAGCACCAGCCAGAGATCCGAATTACGAGCCACTTTCATGGCATCAAAGTTTGTAAAATATTAGCTGGCGGTGTATTTTTATTTTAAAACAGTTTTGTCAAGTAAGGGTTGTAGTTACTGCAAGACATTAACGAATTATTTGATAATTCTTCCACACTTCTAGGCTAACGCTGCGGTAAAGTTGCAAAAATATCTGCCCCCTCCACCACCCCTTCTCGTGAAAAGTCTCATTTCAAGGTCCGTATGGATCCCTCATGACCACGTATGCAGCTATGACGCATTACAAAGGGTGCCCACTACCCGATCCACATTAAGGACATTCAGAGTGTCCAGCAGGCAAACGCTGCAGGTCTCGTGTACCACATGCTGCAACGACCATACAACGACGCATGCCGTTGACCCCCGATATCGACTACTAGAAAATACGCTATACCCTCGAGGTGAGGGCGATGATTGCTACAATAATAGTGTATCTAGGGATGTCTGATATACCGCTATAAATTCAAGCTTTTCCATAAAATTGATTAAGTATTTTAGATTACCCAGCAACCGAAGACAGCAATTCAGGAGAAAACAGGAATGCCTGCAGCCAATTCATAAGGGTTATAATATTGATGTTTTTGGGTCCAGACAGGTCAAGCTCCCCCTCCACTACTTCCCTACAGGCAGCGATGATAATAGCTTAGAACTCCTGGGAGATTTCCGTAGACTCGCCGATCCCGCGGCACGTTGCAAGCTAGGTTACATATTTGCGCACTGCTCCAACTTTATCGAAATTACATGGGTCAAAACAACTGGGCGAGAGTTGAAATCCTAAGCTGCTCTTTCTGGGACGACCACGGACTGTCGGTCAAATTTCGCCACAGTGAAATCTTTTTCAAGTCCCGCCGCCCAGACGGGCACAAAACACAGCATAAAATACACCTACATCTGAATAGAATTCTGAGTACCATTTCGCCAACTAGTGTGAGGCAAGCTGCTTTGAGTCAGTCACATGTTTTCGTTCAAAACTGAACTTATCAGTGCTACGTCGGGGTCCTCGACGTTCTTTACCAGTGAGCACCGCACCAGCACTCCTTGGAACCGTTTAATCCTTTGACCCTTTAACTCTTTAGCACACAGTCACACACGCACGCGAGCACGCGCACGCACACACACCCACAAAGGAGCGGTCACACACACACGCACGCACGCACACACACACAAACACGCACGCACGCACACACACAAACACACACAAACAGACAAAAGACAGCGGAAACTTAGAGGAGACGAACGCGCCACGCACGCAGAGAGACGGCGCACCGAGCTGTGGACGTGTTCCCCTTCGCATTCCTTCTCTGGAGCGTCTGGGTTTGCGCACTCAGTGTGCTGCCGAACTGTATTCACAAATAAAGCAGGGGCATCCGTTTGCCGGTTTTGATCTCAGAGGAGAACGCAATGTTAACAAGGCCTAGGCTCCTTGTCATCTTCCAGAGCTTTATTCCCGGCTTGTAGCGTTTACTACAAAAAAACAACAACGAAAGAACCGAGCCGACGGGGCTGAGAGAGGGGTTGAACAAGGAGTTTCTGCAAAAGAGTTAAAGGAAAGAAAAAGGTATTGCTTGTTCCTGGTCCCCTGCAAGGCAGCCCGCCAACCTAACTGATATCCCATACGAGAAATTAAAAAGAAAACAAAGAGAATGATGATGAAAATATAAACAAAAATGGTTCCCTAAAATCAGAAGAGAACAACAGTGTACACCGTTAAACGTCAGATTAGAAAGCTTGAAACACCACTCAGCAGCACAGCGACAGCATGTAACCAGTTCTCTTCGAACATCTTGCTTTTAAAAAGGGAAAAGGAATCAGCTACCAACTCATGATACATTCATTATAGTTTTGCATTTTTCTTGCCGCTCTAACACCGCTATGCTGGTACCTTCGTCCCGTGCTGCGCTGTTTCGGAGTCGTCGCTCTTCGGGATAACATATGAATTTCCGACGAGGAGCAAGGAACAAGAGAGCAAGAAAAGGTTATTCGGGAGAATATAAAAGCGAAATTATATTTGCATCAGCTTTCATTACGGAATGGAGACATACAGAAATAGTGTAAGGATCGAAAAGGGAAGACAACGATCAAAAGCTTCGACGGTGTTATTATGCAGGTTTTTCTGGCTTCGTTCTTTTCATCCAATTCCAAGGTGTCATTGTTAGGAACTGCTTGAATGACGTTCTCTCGCTTGTGCCGACTCCTCCAGTTTCTGTTAAGTCACCGTGTAATGCGCACCATGATCTTCTTTATTCGACTGCAAGGCAAAGGCACTGACGTCAGCGCCAAGAATGAGCATGAACACGAAGCAGCCTTGCTCTAGGCCGTCCGCGCTACGACGAATTTCTTGCGCGTTGTTAAACTGAAGTTATAGGGGTGCGCCATCAGTCAAAGGTATTGCGCGTTACCGTGAGCTACGCGCTTTGCGCGCTTCCTGGTGTTTGAGCCGATGGCAGGCATCTACACCTGATATGGCAAATGGGAAAGGCGGTGGGAAGGGCGCGACTGACTGCAGTGACAGCGGCACTAGTTCCAGGAAGACCAGAGGGGAGCGTCCTCCTGTAGACTCGGGCCGAACGGACATTACGGTCGAGCGTCAAAAACTAAGAGCGGGTTGCGGCATCCGGTCGTCCAGGCAGGGGAAACAGAACACCAAGAGTCGCTGCATGAACACTGATGCAGCGCGCTCCAACTGTGCTTCGGAACGGACGCTCATTGGACTAAGCCGCGGCAACTGCAGAATTCTCTACCTCAAAATGTTGACCTCACTGAATGACGACCTCACTCAACCTAAACCTGACGCGTCAGGCCGAGCTTCGATTTGCTGACCTCACTCAAATAATTGGCAGTGGCTTAGCTCGGCTATGCCAGGTTATACGTAGCGAGAGGTACGTTTCTCTGGCTGAGCTTGCTGTGGTCACTGTATGTTTAGCAATGAGAGACATCGGGCTCCATCTCGGCGGCTATGCGCCGTCTATTATATGCTCGACAGTCTGGCATTTCCGTTTGGAAAGCCGTTCCTCTCTTTTTTTCAGGTGTCTACGCTGCTCTCTTCGCCTTGCTACGCTCATTCTGTCTTTGTTGGGTAGCCAAGTGTCATGCGACAACCTCAGGATCGGGAGAGTTAATCTTCTCTTGTCTAAACCGCCGTTTAGCAGCGGCTGCACTCTTCTGCTCTGCATCTATGTCAAACGTGGTGTTACAGCCGCCCATTACATCTCCGGATTTTATACGCAATGCTGCGCATGCGAAGCGCGGTTCGGGTGATATAGCGGCGTGCGGCGAGGCGGCGACGATGCACGCTGCGCACCTGTGGAGTCTCTCTGGTTACCATGGTATCGGCGCATGCGCAGAACTGCTCATCCGTGTGACGTCAGGCGGGGCTCAAACGATGGAGCGGACGCGCAGCCGCGGCTACAGCGAAGCGCACGCCGCACTTTGCTCCTCTTCTGTTGCCATGCGCACAACTTTCCTCTCCCATGTACCGCGAAATGCTCGGCTTATAGCTCCAGTGTAGCTCTCGCTACAAATATTCGAGCCGTCGCCAACCTCAGTGCAACCTCTACGTGAGGTTGAGGTCGACCTGATGAGTTTGCCCACCTTTACAATCAGATAAAATGTCTCCTTGAAAAACAAAAGGCTTTCCGGGACATATCGATCTGCTGGAACAGATTGAGCGGTGGCATGATGGGGTGAATGAGCCCCGCAGGCTTCACGGGTTGTGTCCTGCGCCGTTGACACTCCCGGAAGGTCTTGGTGCCATGGCGAACGGACTTGTCGAGTTGTGGCCAATAATACTTACAACGTACTCGCGCGAGCGTTCGACTTAACCCCAAATGTCCCGAGGAGGGGTCATCATGAGATGCTTCTATAATTTCGTCGCGCAGATACCTGGGCACAACCAAAACCCATGACCTCGGGCTCAGGGCAAAGTTCTTATAAAGAACGTTGTACCGAAGGTATAAATTAGATACTACACGCAGAAAAAAAACGTGGAACTACACCTCCTTGACCAGCCAAATGTGAGATCACGTCACTAAGTTCGGGATTGAGTCGCTGCCGCGTCGCCATATCTGCGGCACTTAGAGCTCGTCATAGTCGTCGTCCCATCGGTGGGCGCGGATTCGACGGAAACGTGGGAGAGGCAATCAGCATCAGTGTGTCTGCGAGCAGACTTATAGACGATCGTAGCGTCGAATTCTTGCAGTCGAAGGGCCCGCCGCACAAGTCGGCCTGCAGGGACCCTTAGATTGGTGAGCCAACACAGAGCGTGGTGGTATGTGACCACCTGGAATGGGAGTCCATACAGATATGGTAGGAACTTTGTGATCGCCCAACTTACTGCGAGGCATTCTTTTTCGTTGGTCGAGTAATTGGTTTCCACCCTAGACAAAAAACGACTGGCTTATGCGATGGCACGTTTGGCGCCGTTCTGGTGCTGGATCCGGACGGCCCCGAGGCCTGTGTTACTAGCGTCAGTGTGTACCTCAGGCACGGCGTCTTGATCAAAATGGCCTAGTACAGGGGAAGCCTGCAGGCGCCGATTTAGATCGTCAAATGCAAGCTGCTCTTCATCTGCCCACTGGAAGGGGACGGACTCTTTCGTGAGGCGAGTAAGCGGCGCGGCGATTACCGAAAAGTTGGGAACAAAACGTCTGTAGTAAGCACTGAGGACCAGGAACCTGCGCACGGCGTTCTTCTCCGACGGCACTGGGAAGGAAGCGACGGCGACTGTTTTATCGGAATCAGGACGGACGCCCTCATGACAGGACGTTCTCAGACATTTCAGTTGGTCATAGGCGAACTGGCACTTCGTAGACTTGAGGTTGAGGCTGGCGTTTCTGATAAGCTGCAGCATCGCTTTCAGGCGAACAAGATATTCATGAAACCTGCTTGCAAAAATGACGACAATAAAGGCAGACAAGGCATGTTTGTCATTTCAAGCCCGTGAGCATGGTCTCCATAACGCGCTGGAAGGTCGCTGGAGCTGTAGAGTCCGAAGGCCATTACTTTGAACTCATACAGTCCATCCGGGGTGATGAAAGCAGTCTCCTCTCTGTCGCGCTCATCCACTTTAATCTGCGAATACACGTTTTTAAGATCAATGGACGAAAAGCGACGGGCACGGCGCAGATGATCAAGCGCGTCATCGATGCGCCAATATACGTTACTTCTTCGTGACTCTGTTGAGGCGCCGATAGTCAACACAAAAGCGAAGGGCGGCATCGTTTTTCTTCACCAGCACCGGCGCTCCAGCCCACGGGCTGTGCGATGGTTGAATAATGTTATGGGCGAGCATTTCGCGCACCTGGTGTACGGTTTCACGTTCATTTAACGAAACCCGATAAGGTGACTGACGAACAGGATGGAAAAGGTCGTTGGTAATAATTCTGTGCTTTGCTATTGGCGTCTGGCGAACCCCGGCTGACGCAGGAAAGCAGTCGGGGAACTCACCCACTAGAACGAGGAGCTCGTCTCTCTCCTGAACAGAGAGCTGCGGTGCGTTGCTGACACCTAAAGGCGGCACCGAGTGATAGGGAGAGGGCGGAAAGGAAGGAGCCGCCGACAGGATCTCAGCATCGACAGCAGCGCTGAGGCGCTCGATGAGGGCGTTTAATGTGTTCATTATTCACAACAGCGCAGGAAACAGGGACAAAAAGACACAGACAGCGCTTGTGTTGTTTATTTTTTCCTTTTGTCCGTGTTTCCTGCGCTGTTGTGAATAATAAATACGTGCCAACTCGCCCAACGTTTTTCACCCATCAACGTTTACTGTGCCTTTGGTGAGGTGCTGCGGCGCACTGCGAAATTTGGTGACGAGGACTTCGGCGCAGCGAGAGTGAAGCCGCTTGACACCCCTAGCAGCACAAACACCCCTGTCAATAAGCAGCTTCACACTACCTTCAAGAAGAATTTTGCTAGAGGCAACCGGTGCGGACTCGACCAGCAGAAACACGCTCGAGTCAGGCGGCGAAGTCACGTCATCCGCTTATGATGCGCGCTTCGGAAAACGTTGACTCGGAGCTCGGAGGTCAAGGCAAGGTCGACGAAGGGTGAGGCGGCAGTCAGCGAGGGCGATAACAGCGTCGAACTTGCTCAGAAAATCCATACCGAGAATGATATCGCTCCAGCAGTGCTGCAAGATGACGCAGGTAACGGTGGAAGTGAGACCATTAATCTCAACACGAGAAGTGCAGCGGGCGACTGGGGTGACGAGGTGGCCTCCGACAGTTTCGATTTGAGGGCCATCCCACTGCGTGAGTACCTCGCGAAGGTGGCGGGACAGCTCCCCACTCACAACAGAGTAATCAGCGCCGCTGTCGACGAATGCCGCCGTGGCGCGGCCGTCGAAAAGTACGTGAAGATTAGGCACACCGGGCCAGCACAGGCGTCCGCAGCATCTGTGGAAAGGTCGTCGGTAGGTGACGGGGAGCGGGACCTCGAACGCGGTTAATCTTTTACAGATTCGGGCTCGGCAACGCATCCTTCAGGCGTCACCGGGTTTAGTTTTCCCGACGCGGAGAAAGGCTTCTGCGGCGGTCGGGACGAGGGGAATCGAGCCGGCGCGGCGGCGGCGAGCGAATCGCACGAGGATAAGGTTACTCAGGTGGTGTGCAATGGCGCAGAAATTCCTCTATTTCACGAGACTGTTCGCAGTACTTGGGGCGGGGCGCATTTCTCCGGAATCCGCGGAGACCGAGCTCCCTATAAGGGCAGCCGCAATGGATGTTGCCGGCATCACCGCTGTGGAAACATTGCGGCCGGTCATTGGCGGTCTTCCACGCGTCGGCCTTGCTTGGTCCACGCTGGTGGAAATGAGAGATGTCAGCATGCGCAGGATACGGCAGTGGCTGTGGAGCAGGGGACGGGCGGCCGACCATTGGCGGCGACGGGCGACGGACGACGGAGGCGTACGTAACGGTAGGCTGTCCAGGAGGCGGCGTGACGGGGCAGCGAAGGAAAAGTGCACGTTGCACTTCTTCTCGGACGACCTCGTTGAAGGGGAATGAAAATATGCAAACGGTCGGTGGCAGACACTTCCTAAGTTGCTCCGTAACAAATGCGCGGATGACCTCGCGTTGGTGCATGGCATCGACAAGGTAAGCCGCCGGGTGGTCAGCAAAAAGACTAAAAGCATTACAAACACCATCAAGCCGACGATAGTGATCTGCTCTGGCTGCCAGGGCGCGCTCGATGATAGTTGCCTCGGATATAAACCCGGCCATGGTTGTGGGAGGATCTCGATTGAGAGCACCGAAAATGTCGGCCTTTACTCCTCGCTTAAGAATGCGCACCTTCATTTCCTCGGTGGCTCGGGGGTCGGCTGCAAGTTGCACCGTCGCGCTTGCAGACTGGCTCGCGCGGGCGTTGCAACTACCGTCGACATATAGGCCTGCCGAGGATTGAGAACAGCGCAATTGTGGCGCGCCAATGCACTAGTCACGTGATTTTTTCATATTTCGCGGGCTTTTTTGGAGCTCCGAAAAAAAAGATATACATTACGCTTTCTTTATCGCAAGTAAATGGAATGAGGGTTTATGAAGGTGCTGTCCAACTTTGCTATTCACTTTTGGTTTCTAAAGTCAATATTTACGCATTTAGAAAAATTTGCTTCATTTCTAATTCATTAATTGCAAAACAAAAATTGCCTACGATGAGCAAGCCCGTTGGTAGCTGTATGTAAGTGGTTTTCCTGACCTGCCTAAAATGTTTTATCTTTTAACCGTCGGCTAAAGTTATGCTGGACACCCTGTATATGTATATATATATATATATATATATATATATATATATATATATATATATATATATGTGTGTGTGTGTGTGTGTGTGTGTGTGTGTGTGTGTGTGTGTGTGTGTGTGTGTGTGTGTGTGTGTGTGTGTGTGTGTGTGTGTGTGTGTGTGTGTGTGTGTGTGTGTGTGTGTGTGTGTGTGTGTGTGTGTGTGTGTGTGTGTGTGTGTGTGTGTGTGTGTGTGTGTGTGTGTGTGTGTGTGTGTGTGTGTGTGTGTGTGTGTGTGTGTGTGTGTGTGTGTGTGTGTGTGTGTGTGTGTGTGTGTGTGTGTGTGTGTGTGTGTGTGTGTGTGTGTGTGTGTGTGTGTGTGTGTGTGTGTGTGTGTGTGTGTGTGTGTGTGTGTGTGTGTGTGTGTGTGTGTGTGTGTGTGTGTGTGTGTGTGTGTGTGTGTGTGTGTGTGTGTGTGTGTGTGTGTGTGTGTGTGTGTGTGTGTGTGTGTGTGTGTGTGTGTGTGTGTGTGTGTGTGTGTGTGTGGAAGCAGTCAGGGTTGCTCAACGGGCCAGTGAAAACATGCACAGTGACAAGGTGAAAAAGGTCACAACTGGTTCGATTATCTAGGTTTATTCACCAACGGTTTCAGACGGTGGACCGTCCTTCATCAGGGTTAAGTCGAATGAATACACACATGTGCGCATATCCGGTCCTAAATGCAAAGAGAGAGGAAGCACTTTCTCTCTCTCTCTGTCTGTGTCGGCGTCCACAAAGTGGAAAGGAGAATGGATGTGAAACAAGTTAAAAAAGCTAGTTAAAATACAGAGGTGACAGACATGCAGCAGAGCTTAGAGGGTTGGATTTTCGCCGATAAGACTTAAGCAAGAAAGGTTTCCTTCTGCGGAAGCGAGAAGTTCGAGCACAAGGGGAAAATAACGAAAACACGGAAAACAAGAAAAGAACAAAAAGGAAAACGCGAGAATACACTGAAACAAAATCGTGTATATATATATATATATATATATATATATATATATATATATAATATATATATATATATATATATATATATATATATATATATATATATATATATCAGCAGACAAGAGCACCGGACGCGATATTCGGAGGTCGTGGGTTCGGATCCCACCGGCGGCATGGTTGTTTTTTCTGCTGCTTTATTTATAAGTAATTTTGATTAAGCGATTTATTATTCTAAGAATTATTATCCTACTGATAAGCATAACACATTAAAAAAAAAAAAAATTAACGTTCCCCTATGCACCTTGGTTTCGGTGACTGTTGGCTCCCTTCATAAATTTGTCAAACGGGCCCCTCATTTCCTTTAACTTGTCTGCTGATAGCTCAACGAGGGTCTCGGTTCTGGCAGTCTTAATGCCAAAGGTAGTATAAGAGGGCTCTCGCACAGTTTCCAGCCTCGCCGTTAGATGACGTTCTACGTCACGCTCGCGGTATTACAGGACGTGCTACGTCCGCCGCTATGGTCGAGGGTGGCGCTGGTGAACACTCTCAAGGCTCGCTTACACCCAGTAAACATAAATACCCACGAGAGCAGCAGATTGGACAGCCGTCGCCGTAGCTCAGTTGGTAAGAGCACCGGACGCTATATTCGGAGGTCGTGGGTTCGGATCCCACCGGCGGCATGGTTGTTTTTTCTGCTGCTTTATTTATAAGTAATTTTGTTTAAGCGATTTATTAATCTAAGAATTATTATCCTACTGATAAGCATAACACATTAAAAAAAAAAATTAACGTTCCCCTATGCACCTTGGTTTCGGTGACTGTTGGCTCCCTTCATAAAAATATATATATATATATATATATATATATATATATATATATATATATATATATATATATATATATATATATATATATATATATATATATATATATATATATATATATATATATATATAAATATATGTATATATATATATATACTGAAGAAAGGGTGGCAGTTCACTGACAGACAGAAATCGGCAAGCCAGCGCAATACACCTCTACATCGTCATTTGCAAGCGGCACCTGAGAACACCACTTGGAATTACTCCCCCTCTTACAAAACAAAAACATAAAAGCGAATGGAGCACGAGCAATGGAATGGAAACAGAGAGATGAGCACCAGAACAGAATGGAAAAGAAAGAAGTTCAAGAAGTTCAATTCGTTTATTTTTCAGAGTGGTACAAACACAAATTCTGAATGGTCTCCTGGACTAAATGTTGCACTAAGCAACTTGACGACGGCCCAGGGGCCACCTTACAAGACAGCAGTCGACGCAGATTATTAAACAAAAGAAAGAAAACCGCACTCATCAAAGGTATCATTGAAAATATATATGCAATAAAGTAGGTCTCAAATGCGTATATAGGCACGAAACAAAGAGTTAGACAAAAAGAAAAAATCATGAGATGATATAGAAACACACGGTCAAAGGACAATTAGTAAGCTGAAAACCAAGGCAAGATACATCAAATGAGGGTGACGGGTAAGAGTTCAGTTGATGTTGCAGAAATAATTTTTACATTATTTCTTAGATGGAAAAAAATTCCTTTGGATATTTGTTTACAAGTGATGGAACATTATGCTTTAATGACTGAAACTTGTTTTCATTCGAAAATAGGGAACTAGCCAGTGTGGGTGTTTCTAGTGAATACATCTATTATTCACTGTTGTAATGTTGCAACAGTTTTAAGAGAACTTGCAGACTCAACGGACGAAAAATAAAGCCGGTTAAAGAGTTGATATTTATAACTGTGCAGAAAACGAATGATCCAATACTTAGGAAATAGGCTGTTTGTAGATGTTTGTGTTCCAACATTTGCCACATAGCGCAAGACTTTCTTCTGGAGCACATTATGTTATCCATATTTCTTTTTGTTGTTGAGCTCCAGACAAGACTGCAATAATTTATGTGGGGCGGAAATAACGTTTGGTACAACTGAAGTTTAACTCTTTTGGCAATGAGGTTTCTGAAGCAGGACAGAGTGCCTGCAACTGAAGATAGCTTTTTGCAGACGTGATTAAAGTGGTGATCCCAGTTTAGGTGGGAATTAAAAGTAACGCGAAGGACCTTATGCTCATCTACTATTGTTATGTCTTTATTCTTATAATTAATCTTATTATGCAGTGTGAAAACTTTTTCTTGGTCTTAATAGTAAAACCTTAGTCTTAGTGGGATTAATTACTATGCAGTTAGTGTGGAACCACCCTGATAGTGATTCAAGCGTTCGGTTGCACTGCAGAGCTAAATCGTTTGGATCTTCACCCTTAAAAAGAATCCTACTGTCATCAGCATATATAAGCCATTTAGCTGACTGAATAATAAGAACCATATAATTATTGTATAGATTGATTAGTAGCGGACCTAAAACACTACCTTGTGGTACTCCGGTTTGTAGGGGCAGCAGAGATGACTCCGGATTATGTATACGGACGCAGTGGACCCTGTCTTTCAAGTATGATATATTGAAATTGAGGGGTCCACCACGTATTCCATACTGTGATAACTTATCTAACAAGACATTGTGGTTGACGAAGTCGAAAGCTTTTCTGAAGTCAATGAACAGACAAAGAGTAAAAAGCCCAGAATCTATAGTTTGAAATATCTGTTCTTTTAGTAGAAGTAATGCTATTTCTGTCGACCGTCCTTTCCTAATCCATATTGGGAGTCAGTTATTATATTGTTTTTCTCGAGGAAGTTATTAAATCCTTGAAATGTAACCTTTTCAAGCCCTTTTAAAAAAATCGAGAGAATGGATATTGGCCTATAATTATTCACGACATTTATATGACCTCCTTTGTGCACTACAGTAATTCTAGCCTTTTTCATGTCATCATGTAAATTTGAATAATGGGCTAAAACAGGAGCAATAAATTTTTTTACGAATTTTACTGGCTTCATCTGAATATTATTGGGATCCAGCGATTTACTAATTTTCACGCTAATAAATGTGTGGTAGACCTCCTCAGTATCCGTGTGCTCAAGAAACAAATTGTGAGGAGGACTAAGGCTTACTGTGCTTATCATTGGGGGGCTTAAATTTGCTGCTTGGGCAATATTAGCAAATTCCAGTTGAAAGGATCTGCAAGTTGTACACCACACAAATCTACGCCATTATGAAGTATCGTTTTGGGGGGAGCAATCTTCCTTCTTCTGCCAAGAATATCATTTACATTGTTCCATACGGCAGATGGATTCGTAATCATAGTTTCAGTGAAAATGTTTTTGTATTATAGATGTATTGCCTGTTTAAGCGTAGATTTAGTTTGTTTCGCACATTCTTAAATTCCTTTACCTTTTCTTGAATCGCGAACATAAAAAGGTGTGATAAAGTCTGTTCTTTTCTTTGATACGTCACATATGTTCTAAGGTCACCCATGGTTTCTTACTTTTCCGGGATCGCTTTGCAGTTTTAAGCGGGAAATGTTTATTATAGATTAAAAGGAAAGTTTCAAGAAATGCAGAATGAGCTTTGTTAGCATCTGTCTGATTGAATACAAATTTCCAGTTTTGCGCAGTAACATCCTGCTTAAATTATTCCAAAGCACTTTCAGAAATAGGCTGATAGGTGAACTCACGGGTGAAATGTTTTTTGTTCGGACCAGGAAAGGTCATGAAAATTGGGCAATGATCGCTTATGTCGGACACGATTGTGCCCGCACTCCGGATATCTGTATTGAGATTGGTGGTAAGAATGTCAAGTGCTGATGAACGGGAAGGTGTAACACGCGTTGAAGTCATAATGACATTTTTTTAACCGGCTGAGAGTAGTATAACATCGAAGTCGTAATTGTTTTTTCCGTCCACGACATCATTGTTAAAATCACCGCCATAAGTAAAAGTACAACTATTTTGAGAAACGTAATCCATTAGGTTGTAAAAAACGTAAAAAAAAACCTTCCACATTGCCACACGAAATTCGGTGCACCGCACTGATGATTTCGTTACCGGCTTTTCTCGTAAGCACTTCAAAATTTGCAGTTATTGTGGAAAATTCGGTCATTTCTTCACAATGCAATCCTGTGTCAACGTAAAGTACCAAGCCACCGCCACGCCTGCCGAGGCGATTTAGAAAGAAATGTTGGTAGCTTTCAACTGCAACAATGTCAGATGCATGACTACATCATGTTTCAGATATCATCAGGATTCCAAACTTGAATGTAAAACTTCGCAACACTTCATCAATCTCGTCACGCTTGTTGCGCATGGAACGCGCATTAAGGTGCAAAACAGATATGTCAGATTGACTGGCCAGTTTAAGATCAGCTGGATAAATAAATTCAAGGTACTCCATTTTGGAAACTGTAAAGCCACACTATACAGTATTTCTTTACAGAATCTTGCACAACTCTGACTCATGCTCAATTTTGATGACCAGGTCGCCATCCGACTTCCTTGCAAAAATCTTGCCGTTCAGCGTCCAAACCGATTTCCACCCCTGTTTACGCTTCCTACCGATAGCTGCGCTGAGAAGTTTTTTTTAGGACAGGGCAAAGATGTTCGTTGACATAGATAGGGTCAGACATGTACAGATTTATGTCAGAGTTAAGAAGTCTTGCCTTTAGAGGCCCCTACCAACTCGTCATACATGAGGCGACACCAACGGCTCAACCAAAACCTCACCGAAAGCAGATAGAGCGCTGGAAAACGAGCTATTGCAAGACAGAACATAAAACCCTCGCCTCGGCAGGACACAGCTGAACCGAATAAGGCTCGACCGGGGCGGATGGGAAAGTCAGGCAAGCGCCGATTAACCTCGTCCGAGCGCATGGATGCGTAAGTGTAGTGGCTAACTCTGTGGCAATATACTGTAGCGCCTCAATGAGACGCCGACGAAGGGAAGTCGCTGTGCACCGGCAATGACATTGCTTATGCTGGCACTGCCTATTTCATGCCTTCCCCGCCTGTTTTGAGCTGTTCTAAACGGCCCGATTTCTAGGTAAAGCCGTGACTATATATACCAGGTGTCCCTGCACAATCGAACCAATCTTAAAAGAAAAACCAAGTGTGCACGCCCAGTGAGGGTCATTCAGAGTCTTGTTGTTTAGTCTGCACTATGTTTTTAATTTTTAGAAATTAATTATTAAATTAGTTAAACCTTATTAGCTTACTTTTTAAGTATTCACTTGAGGAGCAAGTGTCAATGGGTAACTTGTAGATCGTCTGGAAAAGCCACTAGCAGCGCTGTGTCCGTCTAGGTAAGATTTGCATAGCTTTATTCATTGGAATAAAAAATGCTATCAGGTTACCACCCACTTACTCACGCCTCCACCCCATAGTGCATGCAAAGGCTCATCCGGGAGAGCGCTCAAGAAAACACCGGATGTTGTTCTCTAAGACGCGTCTTAGAACTTTGAAATGACACCATTGTCACGTGGAAGCTTTTTTTATTGTGACAATTACGGTTTAAGGCCGGTGAAAACTACTTTACGTAAACGGTGCATTATACAAACGTTTCTTTCAGCTGTTTACCGAAGTGATCTACAACTATTTTTATTGACACTTCTTTCTCAAATCAATAGTTACAGAGTTAGATAATTATGTTTAACTAATCAATTATTTGTTATGAAAGAACACTACTGTATACTAGGTCACACAACTCTGAACAACTTTCAGTTGGTTTCACGCGGCTAGGCCATTCCGTGTTTTTTAACAGCTTTCTTAGTTAGCTGGGACACCTGGTACCTATGCTCACAAAGTAGACTGACACACGCTTAAAAACAGAAAAGGCTTCACTGACGACTGCAATTGGACCAGTATTATTCAGTGGTACACGATTGTTCAAGAGCACTATTCATAGAGATTGCAAAGAAGCTGCTAAAATGCACGGGAGTTAAACGCGAAAAAAGCTGATGATGATTATGGAGTTTTATGGCGCGAGTGCATCTTTGGCCAAAGAGCGCCATGGCACAAGGTATTCTGGACTTCTCAAACTGAGGTCAAAGGCCCATTTCCCAAGCATTTTACCCTAAATAAGCTGAGCACCAGACCAGGAGAAGAAAGCAAGTAAAAAGGAAAACACGGCCGTGGCCTAGCTTGGTTAAGCCTGGTGATTGCGAAGCAATAGTGTGTTATTCTCGGATCAGCTGGTAGTACGGCTGGTGGTAGTCTTGGGTTATGCTAGTGTTACGGCTTACACTGAATCATCTAAGAGGAGCGGGAGTTAGGCCGCCGTTGGTGGCTACCGCCTCGCCTCGCGACGGCGTGAGATGGGGCCCCGTTTTTACACAGCTGGTGTGACGTCACACCGACCGTAGCGCCACTGGTGAGAGGAGCGGGAGATAGGCCGCCGTTGGTGGCTACCGCCTCGCCTCGCGACGGCGTGAGATGGGGCCCCGTTTTTAAACAGCTGGTGTGACGTCACTCTAGGTCACGTGGTGTGACGTCACGCAGCGAGGTCACGCTAAATGTCAATGGTGCCTACCACCGCCTCGCCACGGAACGGGCTGAAGTGCGACCTAAAGTCGTATTGCTTCGCAATAAAATGAGGTACAAAACTCGAATGTGCACGAACACGA
The DNA here is from genome assembly GCF_052857255.1 of Amblyomma americanum. Lineage (NCBI taxonomy): Eukaryota > Metazoa > Arthropoda > Arachnida > Ixodida > Ixodidae > Amblyomma > Amblyomma americanum. Next base: position 95,259,946 of record NC_135504.1, on the reverse strand, counting down.
CGAGACACAGTATACACCATGAGCCCAGCGCCGCCTGCGTCGCCAGTCGTCGCTCTTGAGAAGCAGCGACGCGGGTGCTCATGCTGGCTTGCTCCTTGCCGCTGGCCTGTTGCTGCTGTTGGCTGGCCATTTGCTTGCGCGTCCCTCTCAAGAACTCTACATAATTACATTTGCCGCGATATGCACACTTTATTGAAATAGTTCGCTCTTTACATCTGCTGTACTTAATATAGAATTGTATAAGATAGCCATGAGGCATTTTAAGAGTTTTTTGCATTGTTTCACTGCTTCGTACTATTCTCTTCTGCTGTTGTGTGCACGGTTCGGCTTGTGCTATGAAATGCAAGTGTGCATGTTTTATTGAAATATTAACCTGCCGTTACTGTATGCCATGAAAAAGGGGGCTCGAACGCAATCAAGTGAACGTGCTTCATTCTTTGCTCCAGCCTACTTCTTTGTTTCTTTCGACGGAAATAGATTGAAATTGAATTCGGATTTCCGGATTCAAGTGACAATCGGACAAGCAGTCTATTAATGACAGAGCCAGGTTTAGCTGTGGAGATAACGATTTTCCTTCCTGAGCAATTCAAGCGCGCTTTCTTGTTTACTATATAAACTTAACGAATAAAACTGCGCTTTAATCAGATGCGGCTCTTATATCAACTTGTGTTTCCTATCTTTCAGCTTGTGGACTGCCTGGATAGAGCCGCTAGAAACAAGGTATGTTCTCATTGCACAACCCGTACACACCAGAAATTTTCAACACGGCACATTAACATCAAGCATTGAGTTTAGAGGTATGCTATAAACAGCACTAAATCTGGACAGCTGTTCTCATTTCGGCTATGCTGAGACCTTTAGCACATTTCTCCGCGCTATACCTGCCGCACTTTCAGCACATTGTGCTGACGCGGCTTCTGGCACACAGGGTTTGAGCAGCCGTGATCTAAGCGTTTTAAAGAAAGTTTCTAGGAGTATATGAGCTGGACGTGGTACTGTAGCCGACATCCTCTTAAAATGCACAGTGTTTCTTTATAAGATTATGCTGCATGAATTGATGAAGCACAAGTAAATTAATCTTTAATAATAAAACGATATCATTTTAAGCATTATCGGTGAAACCGCGATGTGAAAGGTTCTGCAGGCAAAAGCAGTAGTGATTTTATGGTTGGAAGCAGCTAGTGAAAAGACATCTGGCTAGTTCGTATTTTTAGGAAACAGAAAGGAGCACGCACTTTGTGATAAGGGGAGACGGTTCCAGTTACATATCACAAGACTGCATAATAAATGAGTATGCGCGGCCAGGCTGAAGTGTGCAGTAGAGTGGTAGAATGTAGCAGTGCTTTGTTGTCAAAGAATGCAATGAGAACAAGTCATATTGCGCGTAAGAGATGCGAAAAACGCGGTAAGGTCTAGAACAACATGTTCCCATGAGTGGAAGAGGTTAGTCTGCAATCACGGACGACAGAAAAAATTCAAAAACATCGACAGTTGAAACAACAACTTCCAACCGAAGTAAATGTGCATTGCAGACACCTCCAGTGAGCATCCGTTCATAAAAGACCAAAATATGTTATTGCAACCTAGGGCGTACGCGGGCTGCATTAATAACAACATATTAAGTCCTTTCGGATAGAGACAACACGCCGATGCATTTTGGGAACAGCACTTTTATGAGCTTTTGTCCATTATCCATTCTAGTTGCGAGCTACAATCTTTATACTTCAAAAAAAAACTGACAGCTTCAAAATTAGCAGGGGGCTAAGGCGTAAATGTTCTCAATATAATTTTTTGACGGGCACATAACATTCAAACTATCTATGGTTCCTACACTCGCCTGTTTCGGAGATAAAATCCTCTTCATCTCTACTCAAATGAGAGGCAAAGTACCCTTACGCAAAGCTTCCACGCGAACGAGATTAAAAGGGCTCTGAAAGTGCTTCTCAGGAGACCAGACAAACACACTCCTTCACTAAGTCTATGTCAAATAATACACTTCTGAACGCAGCAGCAAACATCAACCCCGCCGACCCAACAAGTTGGCGAACCCTTTCCAGCTACTTTTTCATACTCGCACACTCCTCTGTCTCATGCTTTGGCCAATGACGGTTAATATATGGCTGTTGAATAGATTCTTTCAGACGTCGCACTGCTATCATGACCACGGCCATTCATGCGCGTCGATTGGGCGGGTCATAAGGCTCCACCCCGGAGAATTGCATAGTGCGTCCGCAACCAGAAATGGGGCCGAGTGAGTGGGAACGGCGGTGGAGCGCTGACATTTCACCGTACGATAAAGTGACGAGAGGAAATAGAAAAGCTCGAAGACACTGATATTGAAATTTTGACTACCGATAAGTCTGCTTCTAAACGACATATAAATTCCTGCGGGTGGTTATTCATGAAGTGGCGTCTTTAACACCACGGGCATAGCGCAACTTCTTAAAGCACCTTTCACAGCCCCTGTAAGCTGACAATTTTTTCGCTCCCAACGAACTCACCGCCAAGATATACCCAGCTAGATTGCAGATGTTATTCTGACTTCTTTTATGATGCGAAAATTTGGGATACATTTTTGACCATATTTATTCCTTGCTGTTCAGTTTTCAGTGAACAACCATTTTTCATACAGTGGAACATGTCGGCTTGAAAGAGTACCATTTTTCGCCATAAGCATGGTTACTACATAAATGTGTAATAAGGGGTAATTGCTTATTGGCATTCACCCAAGCGCAGCCATATAGCTACAAAGCAAATCTATAGAGCGCCCACAGACACTTTGTAGTTAATGAAAAATTCTTCCTGGTCCGGGGTGTGAACCCGGGAAAATCGCTTCACCGCAGGAGTCGCTCCACCAACTGAGCTAACCGTAACAGCTAGTATATGGTAGGGCAAAAGCGAATTGATCAATTACTCGGAGTCTGAACAGTGTTGGTCACATTTCGTATTCTTCCTTTCTTATTTCCGCCAGCAGCAGCTATTGTGCCCAAGATATTAGATAGCAGCGGCTGCGGGGGCACCCATCTTTTTTATTTATTTATTTTTATTTAAAAAAGGTTTCACTCTAGCAGCTAAAGGTAACCAAGATTATAGAAAAGGCAGACTCTCCTAAGCTACTAAATCACTGTTCTGCACTGAGCACATTTACTGTGGAGTGTGGATCTTTTCGGTTTGAGATGGTTCTCCATAGCAAGGTCAATCGACAAATTATGTCGTGCACACGCCGCTCATTTCTGTGAAAATATTTTGACGAAGGTGCCTTGACTGCGGGAAACATCTCCGAATAAGCAGATGGGTCAGGCGCGTGGCTTCGATTCTATGAAGTGCGCTGCAAGTCAAAAGGGAACTGTTCATGTCGCTGTTCCACAGCGAGTGGCCGCGTCAAGACCGCGACCTGGATAAGGACTGCTTCCACTCCAAAAGGATGATATATGCTTGCGACGACGAGCTTAAAGGGGTCTAACGCCTGAAACCTGCAGCTAAAGCATGCGCGGTCTTTTTGGGCTAGCATTCGCAATCGAAACGTAATCAGCGATTACAACCAAAACGGCACTCAAAAATCTCCGTAGAGCACAGCACCAAGCGGGGGCCATATGATGGCGCTATCTACAGCAGCACCACATTTTCAACTCATAAATGCTGGTTGGAAGAACAATACGTTCGCCACTAAGGACAGAGCCTGCCGAGCGGTTTTCGACTGCATCCAACGACGCACTGCTGGGTATGGTTGACGGAAGCGGAAATTCAAAATCTTACCGTCCGCGACGCCATAGAGACATTGCGCACTGCTCCCGTATTGTGAGAAGCCTTAAATTTAATCGTCGACTACGTGATCACTTTTAATGCTAAAATCCTGGCATGCTTTACGCACAGTCTACAGACATTTGGATCTTCGAATAACTCAGAATTCTCAAAACGAGGTGCACGTGACCATTCAAAACTATGGGATACAAAAGATCTAGGTAATACAGCGATCGCATAGCTAGAACAAATTTGTAGTAGAGTGCATTTATCAGTTACATTCCGGTATTGAGCAGGATTTATGACTATCCCTAATTAGAAATGGTGATAATTGTAGTATGCTGGCCTTGCTCTCCTGTGTGGTACAAACTTGGAGGCAAGCGAGACTTGAAATAAATTTAAGGACAACACAGTCAGCTGCAGAAAGGAAAATCATTAGGGCAACGTTAAGACCACGAAGGCACCACATTATGGTAGAAACGAAAATCTAGTTATTTTATGCTAGCTGAAAGCAAGATTAAGTGGACATATGTAGGGAGGTGCAGCGCGCAGAGCAACAAACGGAGGTTGCCTACAGTTACGGTGTAGATTCCAAGCGAAGATAAAAATAGTAGGGCTGATCGGAGGTCAAGCAGGCTGGAGATATTTGGAGTTCTTGTGGGATAGGTTCGCGGCATCTGGCGCAAGAGGTGGTTTACTAAACGTCAGTAGAGAGTGAATTTAGTCGTCCAATGGGCACAGGTATGCTGTTGATGATGTTGACGTGCATTAAATTAGTCTAGTTTGCGTCTGATAGCTCATAAAATGCATAAGTCTGCTGGGCCATCCTACTATTAACGACTGAGCATCGTAACCATAATCGTAATAACCACGACGTTGACAACTTTCCTGCAAAACATATAAACCTTGTCCTGGGCTGCGGCCAACTCATCTGAGCAAACTTCATAAACTCATTCGCAAACCTGACTCTCGGCCGCCCCCCGCTACGCTAGCCTTCTAAAGGCAATAATTGCGTTATATTCAAAGATCATTGGCTATGTTCTATTCGAATTACATGCAGTGCCCATACACATTCTTTATTTTACCTACTATAATTAGTTCGATTTGCACACTGCTCTCAACCTGCCTATAAAGGGTACAGTTAGCATTTTCTCTTCCGGACCAAAATTTGTTATTAAGATTTACTCAACTTCTTAGCATTTTCACCGGATAATTGATGAATATGCTTGTTTCACCGGCTTCAAGCTAGAAAAATCTATTCTTACTGTTGTAAGATCATTACTACGTTCTGGTGATAGACTAAACTAATGTTTACAAATGCAGGGGGCGCTCGCGTAAACAAGAGGTGGCTAAGGATGCCGTCTGCTACGGTGTCGAGTTCGCATTCATTCGCTTATCATGCCGTTTAAGCTGAGCTGTCTTTAATGTCTTGTTCCGACCATTGTATGATTGACCAAACCTAGCTCACGGAGCAGCATGTTTGACTCACTAAAAACTGTTGCAAGCACTTGGGTGATAGAGCACCTGATCCGATGTCGGCATGGCGGCTTGTTAGATCGGTTTGAACAAAGTGTAGGGCAAGAAAAGACGAACGACACAGAAGAGAAGAGGCAGAGCTTGGGCGAAAACGCTCGACAATGTTTGTCTTTCTCAACCACCACATATATACGCCAGACGACAACGTACTATTGAATGTACGGACAAGATCAATTTCGTAAAAACGCTACATTTTCATTAGATAGGAATAGGGATGGAGTGTCAGCGCTCATGTTTGTCCTGATTTATGCTACTTCTCAGCTTGAATTATTTCCCTCGTTATCTAACCTTTCCTCTTTCATATCACAATTGCAACACATTGCTCCATATTGTCACTTACATCAAAGAATATCCTCGATGAGCGATGTTTCTAAAACGTTGCTAAAGTTGCAAACTCGTTCATTAAACGCCCAGTCAATCTTCTCCCAGTCTTGCTGATATAACTTGGTACCGCATGTCAAAGCTGATTTGGTACACGTCACCTTCATCCCTAGCTGTGTTCCAAATCCCCTTGTCAAGCTAGTGCCAGCGTATCGAAGTTAGAATGAGTAATTACTAAACTTTTCGCTCAACATATATAATGTTTTAGAAGAATGTGCTGCTCGAGAAAAAGAAAACTAGTTTGCCTGTAACTCCCATCGAAGTTCACATTTATTGCGACCTTTATAAAAATATATCAACGTCGAAATGACGGAGCATCATTTCTGCTGTCCTTAAAAGTATTGCAAACGGTGAAGAAACGGAGGAATTAGAAGGTGTTGTGTGAGAATAAAATATTTTCTAATGCTTTGTTTAGATTGGCTTGTTTGCACTGCCTTCCTGCCCAGTACCACTACTGGCAAGAGCCCGCACAGACATATTGCGGATTTTACACTCACGTCAGTTTTGAATCGAAGTGCCTTGCTTATACGGTCTGTTCAAGGATGTAATTGGCTTTTGTAACTATGGCACAACGTTAATGGCGCACTGTGAAGTTAAAGAACTGCTCTAAACGCTTTTAAACAGGCGCACAACTACAGGGCGTGACCTTGGCTTTTAGGTAAAAATGGTGACAGCAGCGCCACTGTATAACGGTAACGTCACAGATTGGTGTTGATCTGTACAGCAAAATAAAATATTCTCATTTGTGTTCCTCATGTTCTCGGGCAGAGTGCTGATGCGTACACAGTGGGCAAGGTTCCCTATGAGCTTGGAGAAGCAGTGCTCGGCCCATTGGTGAGTGTTCGGTAATTGGTTTTTCAGTTTCTGAATATTGGTTCATGCCAATAGAATAAGTACTTTACGAAAGTTGAATTTACATCAGCTTCGAGGTTGCTCTTACTTATCCTGTGCTGTTTGTAGCCCTTGACCTTGAGGATAAAATATTGATTTCACAGTACGAAGGTGCTGATCAGGAACGCATCTATTGTTTAATGAGAAGTCACTTACATAGATGTCGCTTTGAGGACACTTCCTCCACAGAGCTTTCAATGCCATGAAAGGTGACATCAGTGAGGCTGGAGATCGAAGGAACGAATTCAGTAACCAATCCGCAAGTCCTGATAGGCAGTCTTCGCGCATACGGTAGTTCTAACTATAGTGAGTTCTTTGAACGCGTTGAGGCGGCTCAAAAATGGCTGTTTTTCTTTTCATAAGCAAACATGCATAGATCTCTGCACACTTACATGGAAACAATTTACATGCGGGCACTAACAATTGAAACGGCAGTTCTTTTGGATGTCTTCGCACCAATCATGAAATATCGAAGTTTAGAGCCTCAAAGGCAGGAAGGGGAACGCTTCTGGCTCGTGCGTGTAGCGATACACAACCTGGTCGTACAGAGTTTAATCTTAACAGGTGCGCTCATAGTTTCAAGGCCCAAATGTGGAAGTTGAAAGCATCATTGTAGGTCAAAGCGAACCTTCTCGCGATAAAATGTCATGTACAGGCCTCCTTTTTGTTGGAAGGCTATCTGTTGGAATGAAATAAGCACGAATAACTGCACGCGCCAAACTGCACTTGCTGTGAGAAATAGTAATAGTATATACCGCATGTCTTAGCGAACACTTTCAAACATAAAAATTGCATGACACATCGTTCAACCCTTGAAACCCAACACCGATGCATTTGTTGGTTAATCGTATAAATGTTTCTAAAAAACATCTCTAAGTTCATGCGCAACATGTTCACATCCTCTACCTACAACAACGGCCTCCTCAAGAATGGACCTGCACAAGCCCATTCTTAACAACCCATTCTTGGTCAGTTGCCTTCATAACATAAAACCAATTTCAACACTTTCAGAAATTTTCAAAAATAGGCTCCTTGGTGCAAAAATATGGCCTCTGCGTCATATCATTGCCAGTGTTGGCGGACACAAGAAAACTTTGTGAAACGTCCTAAGCAGTAAGCTGGTGACCTATTTTTTTTTATATCTTAGTTTTCAACTAGTAGAATTAGGCGCCTAGTTGCTATTGAAGATTTGTTGCCGCTCGTTAGTAACAGCCACACCAGTTTTCAGAATCTCGGAGACAGATTACCCTTAGTGCTGTGGCCCGACAAATTTTGGCTTTTTTTTACTAGCTACGTGCACTGGAGGGATTGCTTTGCCTGCATGCTTTCGAAAGCCATGTATTTCCGCACGAAGCAGCCAGATTTTGTTAAACGGTAGCAGCGAGCATAATCAGATTTTCGAAATTGTAAAAGCTGATATGGCTATTACTAACGACTGGCTACAAACTTGATTGCAACCAGTTGCCTATTTGTGATATTTAAAACAATTATCCAAAATTAGTTAACCAGCTTACTAAAGTCAATTCACTGCCTTTTACCGTGTCCGCCAACAGTGGTAATGCTATCTCACAAAAGACACGTTTTTACCACACAATTCCTCTTTTAGAATTTTTTGAAGTTTTCCCGAAACATCTTGTAATTCCGCAGGTGAAAAGGCCAGTGGAATGTTAAAGGCAACACAGAGATTTGCAGTCTCCGTATCGAGAATGGTTTGAGGCGTCAGCTGTAAAGTGTTCGACTATTCCTTCCTACTATCAAGATCGCGCTGAGTTGCTCTTAGAGCTAAAACGATGAAATATGCATCTTGTCATTTCCCCCTGCAAAAGTAAACAACATCCAGGTGGTTAAAGAGCGACCTTTTCAAACTGTCGCCTATGAAGTGATGGGCTGCACATACAGAACGGCAAGGGCATGTCTGCCGCTCGCAAAAGAATTTGATGACGACCACTTAGACCAACTCCTGGCAGACGAATCTTCGGAAACAATCTGCTACTTGAGATCCCGAACTACCCGTACGTCTCAGTTGAGCTCCATGATATCGTCTTTGAAAATTTTTGCTCGGCACTCGTCAGTAATTTCCGAACCAGATTCACTCACCGTCTCCAGTTCTGTACTTAGCACCGAATGTCCATAAGCCCTTCATTCTGAGCAGCAAACCTGAGGCTATATCAAACTAAAGCGTCATTTGTGTCTTCGCGTTCTTGGTCTTTAACATGTATGTCGCCCAGCTACCAAGCTCATAGCGTGCTGCAGAAAAGTGGAGTGTCAGCGTTCAAGTATCCTATATTCAAAAGCATAACATATCCCACAGAATCGTCGAGACTTCAGGGGTTTACACCTGGGCACAAGTGCACGATGAAAGTTTAAATGTGAAGGAGGAAGAGTTATGCTACGTTCTGGTCTCAACGTGAATGCAAAATGACTGCTCATCAGCGGTAGTTTCGCTCAATATTTCTGTCAAACCACTTGTCGGGGGTGACATGACGTTCATGGAGTCGCGCAGCGTTCAGCCATTAATGCACTCTCGTATGTCGGTAATGAAAGCTCTGGTACTCCGTAACAAAGAGCAATTCGTTCCAGTAAGAATTATGTGCCTGCTAACGAAATTGCGTACGGAAGACGTGTTTTGACGTAGTGTTTTAGGTAACCAGAAACAAAATAACCTTGTCGTACCTCGTGTTCGAAGTCGGGAACGGCCTAAAAGTGTGCCTAGCTTTAAAATGTTTAAATGTGCCTCGACAGTAGTTCTGCTACCTTCAGGAGATAAGCGGGTTATTTTTCTTGTGCCGAGTGGCGCTAAAAGCATTTGCATATTCTTACATGACATCAGCATCAAGTTGAGGCTTGTAATATTGCATTGGAATCTTCAACGCATACCGTCTACACACTAACGTCCTCAGCTTTGTTCGTCGTCGGAAGGTTGATCAGTTTCTCAGGCAGTTTCGCGCAGAAGCCTTGTACACCTTCCGGAGAAGTTACCTTCGCAGATATTTTTTTTGTCCCCAGATTGATGACAGCGTGCACGTGAAAAACATCACTGCTCTCGTTTTTGCACAACTGAGAATTTCAGTGATGTTATATTATGTGAATGGCGCGCTCTTGCTTGCCAAAATACACTGCCCAGACAGAATTCATGGAAACATTTCCGTTGACAGCGTGTTTGGATGCACAATTCTGAGAAGCAAGTGAGGGCCGAGCAAGTTCTAGCGTTTGGCTTCGTAAGTTACGGTTATGCTACTTTCCTGAAGGCACTGAGTTTATCTCTGCTGGCAGCTGACAGATCTTTCGGTAGCTAGGTGACGGTATGCTCGCAAATTGATAAACTTACTTCGACTCGCGCGCTACGAAGGCGTTTTCGCCGTTGGATGTGTGTATGGACTGGCGATGTATACCTAAGGTGTTGAAAATGTTTGAACTGCTTTTGGTTGCAGTGCTTGCCATGCCAAGGCCGGGTCTGCTTTTGTCACACAGGTCAAATGTCCTGCGATCCGAGAGAAGCTTTTTATGAACCGTCGGTAACCAGAATGTTATGCGCAAAATTAGCTGGCTGTTTATGTCTGTGAGGCAGCAGACAATTAGCAGTATGTGTTTTCTTCGCATCTGGCTGAACTAACTCTTCTTTTACAAACTGTCTTGCCCTAATCACACGCTCGTTATGTTCCAGTGTGGTGAAAAATTTAAAGATTGATGTGCGAATATTTGCAACCCCCTATTTTACAAATATTGCAAGAATGGCTAAATAACTAATAATTGACTCATGGAGCAAGTTCCACGCTCAAGGAATTTCAGCCCTTTTCTTTAAAAAAATTAATAGTAATTGCGCATATATGCGCGATTATTTTTTTATTCAAAGCAGCTTCTGAAACAAAAATCAGCTGTAGTTCCCGTTATAAAACATCCACCACGTGAGAAAAAAAGTTACAGTACTGGACAGCACTTCCTAGGCGCAGCGTAGAACTCCGCGACGTTCATATTTATTTCTTGTTTTAAAACGCAGTCCTTTTGACCAGACAGTATGTGGCGCAGCCATTCTGTGCAGCACGAATTTCATATCCTTTGTGAAAACAGCGCTTGACTTTGCAAGAAATGTTTAAAAAGTCGTGCTTAATCGCAGGCGTCATGCCGCAAAGAGTTAGTAACTTTAGCTTCGTTGTAAGTGCTTTACTCCTTTCTCAGGTGAAGCATAAAAGGTGATCGTTTGAAGCACCTTTTTAGACGCCGATCATAGACATCGATTATTGAGGTGAAGAACACAATGTTGTCAACGTTGACGAGACGTGAGCTGTGCTGATGTCAGAAGCTTGGGAAGTAGATATAGATATAGAGCAGGAGTAGAGAACAAGACAATGTTTTGCATTTCGGATCTGCACTGGCAATGTCCGTGACTTTCTACAATGTTGTCAGTGTAAACCATAGACTGAATATCGAAAACTTCAGCTCATGAAGTCAGTAATTAGTTATTCAATCGCCCTTACCTCAGTCGTTTCTGTTTACCCTGATTTCCCGAGGTTGCTGTTGATTTTGTGTTCTCAGTAGGCTTGTTTGTGATCGGTGTATAGTCCTAAAGAACGCTTGGGGGCACGTTTAATGTCCCTCTTATACTACTAGTTTTGTATTCTACTGCTATTTCTACAATTCTGCAACTAATTGAAAATAGTTGGCCCTAATTAATTTTGCTAAGAGGTAACGGCAAGAGCGAGAAGCCGTTTAGAAGTTGTGCCATGGCTTTGCATTTTGCACAACTTCCGCTATCAGATGACTGCGGTTCGCTTTATTGCACGCAATATTTAACTAGTCCTGCTCCTTTAATCGTACAGAACTTTGATCAGCGGTTTTAGTCAGTCTATTTTCGAAAATCATTTAAATAAGCAGAATAGCGCAAATCCAACGTTTTAGCACATCCAAGCAATATTAATTTTGTGTTACAAAATTAGAAAATAAACTAGACACCTAATGTTAGAAAACCAAACTAAATGCCGCTCGAGGCTAACTGGAAAAGCCACTGCCACCACTCCTTCCTCGAAAAGCTTGCCGATCCAAATATAAAAACCAGTCAGCGTCATTTCGTAACGCAGTCGCACTAGAAAAGGACACTGATGATCCCAAGAAAAAAAAATATAGGGAAACACAAAGCCCTTGTTTTTTCTTTGGCAACTACCGGTGTCTCTGAGCCATGGTGTTTCTTCGACTGAATATAGAGTCTAGGAGAGGTAGACCAAAATCACTGAGTGCAACAAGGTCTCTCCTCTAAAGAGGGTCACGTGTCATTCAGCACAATTGTATGTTCCACTTCTATGATTGTGTATTTGCATTTGTTCTCTGTTTTTATGATAACAGGCCTGTTTTCGGGAACGATATGGCAACACATCCTTCGAGACCGTAACAGACACAAGGGCTTACACGTTGAAGGCCATGAAGGAATTCGGTTGGATGTAAACAAACTTCCGCACTCTGACATTGACCTAATAAAATATGCAAGAAAATATCAGCTGCCACATTATGTTCGATGTAGTATGGTCTCCGGACTTCGCGTCCCGAAGAAACAAGTGGACAGTTAGAGACGCCGTCGTGGACGATTCAGGATTAATCTTGACAAGCTGGATTCTGTCAATGCGTGCTGACTGAACAAAACACGTGTGTTTTTTTGGAATTCGCCTAGATCTAAATGCGGCTTACAGCGAACATTTTTGTTCTCAGGGGAAAAATTCAGCTCCAAAACAAGACGAGTACACAAAAAAACACATGTGACACTGATATAAATATGCGTTTTCTTGTGTGCCGGGTGTTGTTTCATGAGCTTAATTCATCCCAACATACAGCACCAGCTAGTGTCATTTGTGTTTTCATGTGCTCGTAGTCAGGTTTTTGCGGGAAATTCACCCCATCATGCTGGACCAAGTGGAGTAATATGTGTTTTCTTGTGTCAGTCGTCAGGGTTTTGCTCTTAGTTCAACCAATATGCAGGACCAACTAGTGCGTTATGCAGTCAGGTTTTTGCCCCCGTCAGGTTTTTTCGCTAAATTCATGCCATTATGCGGCACCACCTTGTGTCATAATTTATCTTGTGTCCGTCGTCAGGGCTTTGTGCTAAACACAACCCATTATTCACCACCCACTAGCCCTACAGCATGTTTTCTCGAACAACAGTTTTAATTTGACAGTCGTCTGCTTGTGCCGCCGCGCAAGCCCCTCGGGAAGTCTTCGCAGTGCGACATGGCTGGAGACCGGCGAAGGAGACAAACACCAGTCGGCCGACCAGGTCTTCGCTAGATCGGCCGCCGGCAAAAAACATCCACCAAACACGAAATCGATTTACGTTCATAAGAAGCTCTGGGATAGATGAATGTGAAAAATACATCATTTGTGAAATTTCATCGTATACAGCCGCTTGCTGCTGCTGCTGCTGCTGCTGTTGCTCCTGCTGCAACTGCTTAGTGCCGCTCTCCTGGCTTCTGCTAGATCCGCTGCTGAAGGCCTCACGGAAATCGAGCACAACTTTACTTTAATATCGGAGGAGCTCGCAGTAAAGGCAAATTGACTACAGTAGTCCCTTTATTACGGCTCTGGCTAGTTCCTAAGCGCCCTCATCTACGGCATCGATGCGAATCCAGCTAGGCTTAGCCACGACCAAGGCAACCGGAAAGCAGCGCACTTCGTTGCTCGGCGCTCTCGCAGGCGGCGTCGTTGCCGAAAGCTCGGCTCTTGCGCAGGTATGCTATCGTTGCTCGAATATAGCAGACAGCCTTTCTGATAGCATGACTGTTTTGTTTTTTCTTGTGCGAACGTTATGTATCGAGCCTGCTGGCGGGCCGACTAGCCTGGATCCCATCGGCCGCGGTCATAAAAATGAGCTTAAGTGGGTTTTTTCCGCAGATCATAAACGTTGAAAAGTATCATTTTTGAGGATTGTCGATTAGTACCGAGTTGTTAGAAAAAGTAAAAACTGTGATACGGTCACATTTCTTGCCAGAATCGCCTCGCAGCTACCTCTGGCCTGCTGTTGCTGTCCGGCTCGCCTGACGCCCGCAGCTGTCCGTTAGCTCCGCTGCGGAAGGCGTCGCGGAAATTGACCATAGTTTACTGCGAGATTATGCTGTTGACAGCAAAGCGATATTATGCGTGTACCTTTTAATACAGTGCAGGCGACTTCCGAAGTGGCGTCCGCGGTGCCTTTGATCCGAAAGAAGCTATAGGCCTAGCGACGACCAGGGCAGCCAGGCAGCAGCGCAATTCGCCGGCCGGTGCGACCGCGGGCGGCGACGTTTCTGAAAGCTCGCTACTTGGGCAGGCATGCTTTGTCACTGCTCGAGTGTATATCAGGCGAGGCGGTCTTCCTGATAATATGGCTATTATGTCTTTTCTGGTGCGCCCTTCAACACCAAGCCAAGAAGCGGTCGGTCACTGCTGTGCGGTGGCAAACCGTACGCTTAGAGCTTGGGCCAAGCGGCGCATCGATGCTTGCCACACCGAGTGTCCCTGCTTGCAGTGGCGTTGCAGTTCGCAAGCGGCGACCGTTGCAGCGCGCCAGCCAGATTTTCGTAGGTTCGCAGTCTGGAGGTGCCAAGTTCGAGTCCGCGTGCTTGATCATTTCTTGCTTGCTTTTGCTTTATCATTTTTTGAGGAGCGTAATTTTTAATCGTCTATATCTTGGTTGTTATTCATAATAGCTAAAAAATCCTTGCGCTGGGGTGTCGAGTCATGGAATGCCTATCTCTCGTCTGCTTTACGTAACCTCAATTAATTTACTGCATATTCCTTTTAATGGTCATTGGTTATGTTTCCTTCAGATCATGTGCTCTGTCCAAGCCCATTTCTTCTATATTTACATTAGGATGTCATTTACCAGCATTTGTCGCCTGCCCTACTGTGCCTTGTTTTTCTCTCCTAACATTGCCCTATTTTTCTTTATTATTAATTATTCATCAGTCACTGTTCTTTCCAATCGTCCTGCGCTGTCTTTAATTGGAACACTTTTCGTTAGCCTCCACGCTTATATCCCATTGGTGAGTACGGGTAAGATAGAGAATATATGTAATTTTCCTTTGAGGGAGTGTGGTAAACTGCCATTCATGATCTGAGAGAACCTGCCATATGCGCTCCACCCCATTCTTATTCAAATATTTATTTTCTTCTCATGCTTCGAATCTGTAGTTACTACCGACCCTAAGTACAAGTATTCCGTTACCATTCCCAGTTGCTCGCTACCAACTGTAAATTTCTGTTCCCTTTCGAGAATGTTGAACGTTGCTTTTGTTTTCTATGTAATAATTTCTAGACCAAAGATATTGCTCTTCCTGCCAAAATCATTCATCTTGCTTCAGCAATTCATGCCCTGGGTGACTTACAAGGCAATACCATCAGTAAATCGCAGATTACTAACATATTCTCCATTACTCTTATCGCCAGCTCTTCCCAGTCCAGTCCTCTGTATCCCTCAAGTAAACAGGCAGTGACTGGCATTGGCGATATCGTGTCCCCAGGCCTGACACCCGTTTTTATGGGAATTTAATTGATGACTCAATGCAGGACTGTGGTGGCTATGCAGCAGTTATATATATATATATATATATATATATATATATATATATATATATATATATATATATATATATATATATTCAGTATTTATACAAAAATTCATCTACACATTGATTTCGTACTGATTCCTTAGGTTTTGACTGAGTGAAATGCATTCTCACAATCTATAAATCCTAAATACAGAGGATAGTTATATTCTGCGTTACCCCACTGTCAGTGTGATGTGTGAATTAACTTGTAGCAACACAGCAAAGTGGGCAAGTTGGTATTGCATCTTAAGGTACGAAACAGCGCAACTAACACGAAGGACCAGAAAAACAAGAAACACAGACACGCGCTGACTTACAACTGTCTGTCTTAATCGGAAAACCATATATTTATAATCACTAATCGTCGCGTCAAAGTCTTATTTCATCATCACAAACTACAACCTAAACAGAAAGAAAAATATTTGCTGAAACGTTTGCACCTACAGACTCCCACGTTGTTCAATCAGCCATATCTCGCGCTTAGACAAGGCCATCGAAGTGCTGCTCGCACACGAGCCAGCTTCTGTGACGATATTGCCACATTCTCCTCGTCGCGAGTCGCGCTCGCCTTCGCCTCGTCGCTCTTCGCCTTCTGGGCAACGGTATACCGCTGCTGTAGCAGTTTCTCCATGGTCACAGCTTCAGCCAGAAACGCCGCGACTGTGGTGGGCGGGTTCCGCACGAGGCCGGAAAAAAGCTGTTCTTTGACGCCGTGCATCAGGTGCCGCACTTTCTTCTCCTCACTCATGGACGGGTCGGCGCGATGGCAAAGGCGCGTGACGTCTTCAACGTACATTGCGACCCCTTCGTTCTGACGCTGAACTCGAGAGGTTAGGGCACGCTCGGGATTCTCTCGGCGGTCACTGTGGGCGTACGTACCGAGGAGCTGGCTTCGGAAGGCCGGCCACGTAGAGAATGTGGCCTCGCGGTTCTCGAACCATGTCCGAGCAGCGTCTTCAAGGCTGAAGTAGACGTTCCGCATTTTCGCAGCGTCGTCCCAGCCGTTAAACGTCGGGACCCTTTCGTAGTGAGCTAGCCTGTCCTCGGCGTCGTGTACCTTCCCTGTGACTTCAGTCGTGACACTGGTGGAGGTGCCATCGATGATCCCTTCTCCTGCGCACGATCCTACGCGGCCGCCTCTCGTGACCACTCCTGTTCATCGTACCAGCCGACGGCTCCGAGGCTTGCCCCCCGAGGCCTTCGCTCTTGACGAAGAGACCCTAGCTGTGACTCTCTGATCGGAACGGCAAGCCGACCTTATTCTCTGGTCCTCGGCAACGTGTACCTTCCCTGTGACTTCAGTCGTGACAATATGATACGCCTGTACTACTTCTCGTACAAGTTGCTCTTTATGACGATACAGAACCACAGTGTTGTCAAAGTACGGTGTGCACAGGCAAGATTTGCAATGTGCAACCAACTTTGATGAACAAGAGCCTCCTAAAGAATTAGCATGTTCCAACAGGGGATTATTGAGGCACCTGCCTGTTTGGCCCACGTAGAAATGGCCGCATGAGAACGGAATCCTGTAAACCACTCCAACGCTGCACTGCACAATCTGAGTGCCATGACGAACTCAACACCCTTCTTCGGTGTTACCAATTTTCTTCTTGCGTTTCACTAACGCCGGAACCTTGCTCAATTTGGCGCAGAAAACAGGATCTTGCCACCAAACTTCTCCGCTATCTTCTTCCATCTGTGCGATAGGCGATGAACATATGGGATCACCGCCCCTTTGTTCTTACTGCATTTGCGATCTTCAGCTCCCATTTCTTCTTTCTTTGCTTTCATTTTCCGTAGTAGCCTGTTGCACGCAGACACTAGTACATTTCCGGTAAACCTGCCGCTCTGCAACGAGACCATTGTGTATCAAAGCTTGAACCAACTTCATGCAAGCACGACTTCCTAATAGCCGCTCCCAGGCATGCCATGGCGACCCCATTCTTGACCAGCTTGGAATGATTGGGGTCAAAATCGAGAAGTGGCTTTTGCGCTCTTGGGGCGTTGCGCCAACAAACAGACTGCAGGCGGTCTTCAGAAGGTATCTCGTAAGTGAACCTTAGTTCAGGCGCCGTGCTTGAAAATACTTTCATGATGTCATTCACCACTTCAGGGCTAGCGTCCGTCGGTAGTGCCACAAGATAGTCACCCACATATCTAAGGATGCTCAAAGTACAATCCTTGAGTTCTTTTTCAGTGTCCTGTCTACTGCGCTTAAATATATATTGCTCAGAACAGGTGCTATGCTTGAGCCTATGCATATGCCGGACTGCTGGACGTATATACCCCCTCGTCACGCCACCAACGTACTCTGCAGATACTCGCTTAATAGCTCCAGGAATGAATCCACTGAAATTCCGCATTGCATCACAAACCGACTCTCGTCGTTGTCTCCCGTGATACATTCCTTGACATGTTCAATGAGATTTAGATGTGGCAACGAGTAATATAGATCTTCGATATCGATACTGAAGGCGGATAGAACGCCCAGTTCAGTATTCGATAACAACTTGACAACCTTGACAGAAGTTTCCACCAGGAACGGTTCCTTTATGTCCAAAGATGATAGGTGCCTTTTCAGGAATCCTGACACCAAGTATTGCCTTGTTCCGTGTTCATTCACTATTGCTCTGAAAGAGACATTCACTTTGTGGTTTTTCGCAGAGAAAACCACTTCGAGCTGAATGCCTTTTGTATATACCTACAGTTTTTTTAATACCCTCCAAGCTTAGCTCTTGGAGCAGGGCGACTGCCTGTGTTTTGCACTTCTTCGGGCTAACTTGCACTTGCTTGAAGTGTTTGTTAACTGCTTCCTCTGCTTTTTCCCCAAATAAGCTATCAGGTAAGACTACAAACTTGCCTTCTTGGTCAGCTACTATAGCTCGAAGGTTGTTGGCTAGCAGATGTTCCACGACCTTTGAAATAGGTCTATGCTTCCTATGGTCCTTTGAAGCGTCAATTGCATTCCCACAGTCAGCGCGCACCGGAACCGAATTTCTTCCTTCACTTGCCGAGAGATAGCTCTCGTAAGTGCTATTTTTTCTGAAATGCTCAGCCCTGGATCAACTGAGCACTTTGGTCCAAGGCTAATCAACTTTTCATATTTTTTGTCCAATCTTGCACATCCAAGCAGCAGGACGCCCCTTTCTTCCGTCCTCTTCTCTTTCTTTGGCTGGGTACGCAGTGTCAATTTTCAGATGCATTCAGTAAGCTGTTCAGCCATTGCACTCCAATCTCTGTACACACTCACTTGTCTACTCTTTCCTTCCCTGATGTCGCAATATACCCAGAGGCAGTCCTTGAGATATCTTGCTTGTCTCCAGCATTCCATAGAAATAATTTTGCACATCCGTCTGAGGTGTCCTGAGGAAGGTTTAACAAGTCCGCAGATAGTCTGGATGTCCGTTGGGCAGAGTAAACTTCTAGCATACAAAGACATAGTCCGGGCTCTACACATGTAGACTGCGATGAGCGGAGTCAGTACGGCGGGATTAGAAAGATCAAGGTTTTTACACATAAAAGAGCCCTGTGTACGAGAAATAACTTGTAGCAACATAGCAAAGTGGGCGAGTTGGTAATGCATCTTAAAGTAAGAAACAGCGCAACTAACACAAAGGACCAGAAAAAGAAGAAACACGGACACACGCTGACTTACAACTGTCTGTTTTATTCGGAAAAAAACATATTTATAATCCCTAATCGCCGCGTCAGAGCCTCACGTCATCAAAAACTACAATCTAAAGAGAAAGAAAAATAACAATTGCTGAAACGTAAGCACCTACAGGCTCCCACGGGGTTCCATCAGCCATATCTCGCGCTTAGACAAGGCCATCGAAGTGCTGCTCACACACGAGTCAGCTTCTGTGACGATATGATACGCCTTTACTACTTCACGTACAAGTTGCTCTTTATGACGATATGGCACCATAGTGTTGTCAAAGAATGCTGTGCACAGGCAGGATTTGCAATGTGCAACCAACTTTGATGAACAAGAGCCTCCCAAAGAATTAGCATTTTCCAACAGGCGATCATTGAGGCACCTGCCTGTTTGGCCCACGTAGAAATGACCGCACGAGAACGGAATCCTGTAAACCACTCCAACGCTGCACTGTACAAACTGAGTGCCATGATGAACCTCACACCCGCGAAAGCCACTTCTCGATTTTGACTCCATTCATTCTAAGCTGGTCCAGAATGGGATCGCCATGGCGTGCCTGGGAACGGCTATTAGGAAGTCGTGATTGCATGAAGTTGGTTCAAGCTTTGACACACAATGGTCTCCTTG
Organism: Amblyomma americanum; assembly: GCF_052857255.1. Lineage (NCBI taxonomy): Eukaryota > Metazoa > Arthropoda > Arachnida > Ixodida > Ixodidae > Amblyomma > Amblyomma americanum. The sequence goes on along the minus strand of NC_135504.1, from coordinate 95,240,545 downwards.
CAGAGCGGCAGGTTTTCCGGAAAGTGTACTAGTGTCGTGCAACAGGCAACTTCGAAAATTGAAAGCAAAGAAAGAATAGGAGCTGAAGATCGCAAAGGCAGTAAGAACAAAGGGGCGATGATCCCATATGTTCATCGCCTAACGCACAGATGGAAGAAGATAGCGGAGAAGTTTGGTGGCAAGATCCTGTCTTCTGCGCCATACAAACTGAACAAGGTTCCGGCGTTAGTGAAACGCAAGAAGGAAATTGATAACATCAAAGAAGGGTGTGGAGTTCGTCATGGCACTCAGTTTGTGCAGTGCAGCATTGGAGTGGTTTACAGGATTGCGTTCTCGTGCGGCCATTTCTACGTGGGCCAAACAGGCAGGTGCCTCAATAATCGCCTGTTGGAACATGGTAATTCTTTGGGAGGCTGTTGTTCATCAAAGTTGGTTGCACATTGCAAATCCTGCCTAGGCACACCATACTTTGACAACACTGTGGTGCTGTATCGTCATAAAGAGCAACTTGTACGAGAAGTAGTAGAGGCGTATCATATCGTCACAGAAGCTGACTCGTGTGTGAGCAGCACTTCGATGGCCATGTGTAAGCGCAAGATATGGCAGATGAAACAACATGGGAGCCTCTAGGTGCTTAAATTTCTTTCAGTTTAGGTTGTAGTTCGTTATGATGACGTGAGGCTCTGACGCGGCGATTAGAGATTATAAATATGTCGTTTTCCGATTAAAACAGACAGTTGTAAGTCAGCGCTTGTCCGTATTTCTTCTTTTTCTGGTCCTTCGTCTTAGTTGCGCTGCTTCGTACCTTAAGATGTGTGAATATTGTCTATTGTCGAGTATACCTTATGAAAGCGAGCCTTATCATTAAATTCATAAGTCTTTGGTTGTCCTCAGTCTATTGGCAATTAGTTTACTAAATACCTTCTAGACAACGGACAGAAACGATGTGGTCGACATTTTTTCAGAATATTCGTGCCTCGTTCCTTCTGGAATAATATGGTGTTGGCATTCCGGCAAACTTCTGGTGCCCTCAAGGTCATAAGGCATTTCGTATACAAGGTGGCTAGTTTTTCTTCCACAATCTCCACAGTGTCTTTAAACAGATAAGCTATTGCCTGATTCCCACGAGCTGCCCTCCCCCTTTTGCATTGCTCCTAAGGCTTTGTTTACTTCTTCTTTTGTTACTGGCGGGATGCCCCATTGCTGTCCGCTAACTGCCTCTCTATCGTTGTGACTACATTTGGCTGCTGTATAGATTTGTGCGGAACTCTTTGGCTACTTTAACTATCTTTGTCTTTTACCCCATAGATCTGGTTTTTACCAATGGCTAATTTTCTCTTCACTGTTTTATCAGCTATCTCTATTTTTGAGAGCATGCTCGACTGTCTCTATTATTAACTCCTTGACCCTTCCGCTTCCGTTTTTAGCCTAGGCTAATTCGACATTTACCTGCCTGCGGTCGCTAGAATGACCGCTTTCGAGGACCTCCACATTCTGCATAATGCCACTATCAGCGCACATTGTGAAATCTATCTCACTTTTACTCATGGCATTGCGGCTCTTGCACATCTCCACTTCCTGTTCTCCCATTTTCGAAAGAAGATATTCATGATGCGTAAGTGATTTCTCTCTCCATACTCTGCTAATAATTCTCCCTTGCTATTCGTAGAGCGTGTGCCATAGGCGCCTACTGCCTGGTCTCCAGCCTGCTTCTTGCCTGCTTTGGCATTGAAGTCGCCCATCAGTACAGTGTACTGTCTTCTTACTTTGCGGACTGCCGATTCCATGTGTTCATAGAAGCTCTCGGCAATCAGGTCGTCGTGGCTGGATGTAGATGTGTAGGCCTGTACTAACCTCAATTTGTGCCTCCTATTAAGCTGATTTGCGACACCTACAGTTGTTCTATGTTGCCAGCTACATCATGATTGATGAAGAATCCCACCCCTATTTATCATCTGTCTGCTAAGCCACGTTAGCGTGACACGTACCCGCCCTTTAGCACTGTATACACCTCATCTGTCCTCCTAAGCTCACTGAGCCTATGATGTGCCATTTAATGCCCACTAGTTCCTGAAGCAGCACTGCTAGACTAGCCTCACTGGCTAAGGTTCTGGTGTTAAACATTGCAAGGTTTAACTTTGATTGGCAGCCTGTCCAGAGATATAGATTCATAGGACCTGCCATTCCTTTCATTTTCATTGACAAGTTGGTAGGGTAAGCGTTTTGAGTTCACAGTATTTGTAACGTCAAGTTTCAGTGGCCATAATTTGTACAGGACTTTGAAACATGGAGATGGCCTGTTCGAAAGTAATTACCTTTGGTTATTGGGTTATATGTATTCCAAACGCTTGTTGCTGTATCTAATTTCATTCTTTGTGGGTGAAGGCATTTTTTATCAATAATTATCGGTAATTTAAGGAGCATTTTATTATACGTGTTGTTTTAATATAGATAGTAACGAGAACAAACTTCGGTTGGCCCAAACAAATAAGTTTCCTATACTTTGATTGCTAGATAGCACCAGAAGGGAGAGTTGAAGCAGAATTTTCTAATTTATAGCCTGTTTTGCAGTTTCATGCTTTATGCTGCCGATGTCCCGAGCTTATGTGTCACGCATTGCCACCTGTCTCATTACAGGAGCTGTTGCCAAGCATACCATCTGTGCAGGTTCTATTGCATTTAAGGCCTCCACTACTAGTTGGTCGTAGGGTGCGGGGAACCGTAGTATGGGATTTGTCATCAAGCCTTGGGCCAAGAGCATAGTGCGATGGAACACTAATTACTCCATGCTACACCACATGAATGAATTGAAAGGATAATGCCTAATAAGATACTCACCTGCAGCTCTCAAAAATTTGTCTCATTTACACTTGACCGGTGGACAGTATGCACAGAAGCATGTCTTAATCACATTGTTTTTTTGAAACTTTTCTCACACGAATCGGTAATGGTATGGCCAAGCCACTTAATGTATTTTGCTCAGCATGTTAACGAACCATAACTGCATGCATTCATGTACTATAACCCAAAAATGTGACAGCTTTGTTTGCTTCTGTGCTACACGAACGTAATAAAAATTGTTGACCTTAGCACTCTTCCTACAATCTACGCACAGAATTCTACACAGTTCTCGGAAAATTATGGCATTCTTGTCGTGGGAATAAAACTTGTGCACCTCTCTAGATGTAGCCTATACAGCTATCATGGGCTTTTTTCAGAGATGGTGGCGATTGCATTATCCTTGAGGTTACTGCTCGACACCCAGTTTCTTTTCTTCTGATGTATCTCCGTCTTCATACCATAGCATCGAGCGAAGGCACAGCAGTAGTTGGAGAATAACTGAAACCATCGTCGTAATCACCCAGGCTGTGAAGGACAGATGCCTATCCCATGCCTGTCTAATTATTTCCCTAATCTCATCCATCGACCTTAGTCAGCTGCCACAGCTGCACTCCTCTTACAACGGTATCCAGTCCAATGCGCTTATATACAGTACATTATCTTGCATTCGGTTCACATGGCTCGTCCATGCGTGTTTATTTTTGATTTCAACTGATATGTCACTTACTCACGTTTCTTCCCTGGCCCACTCTGCTCTTTCCCCATCTCGTAGAGCAAATTATTATTGCAAATTTGTGGTTGGAAGTCAAAAAGCAACACATGAGCCATGAAAGACACTGTAACAGAGGGCTTTGGGCGTATTTAGACCAACTGTGGTTCTTTAACATACATATGTTAGAATGGGAAAGAAAGAGAAAAAGACAATAAAGCGGTAACCACATGGCAGCGTTTTTTCGGCGCCGCGTCAGCGCCTCGTCTACCGGTGTCCTCGGAGGCGAAATTCTGGCGCTCGGAACGAGGCGACGCAGGCGGGCGCAGGTATCTGGCGAGGCCAGATCTCTGCGTCGACGCCGGAAGTGCCTCGCAAGTGGGAACCAGTGAGGAACGGCGAAGCAGACTTCCGGAATCGGGCTTACCCTACTTGCCCTTCGGCGCATTTTGTTTGTGTGGTTGTCGTCTGCATCGTGCTAGCAGTGCGCTGTCGATCATCGACAACGAAACCCTGATAAGGAAGGTTGAATGCAGACCAGTGCTTTAGCAAGTGAAGCACGAAGACCACAAAAACAGGCTGAAAAAGAACATCCTGTGGGCCGAAGTTGCCGCCGCCGTGCTACCGAATGTATCTAACGCAGGTAAGCGTATTTGCATTGCTCTCCGCTTGACCGAGTGTTCGGCTTTGATGAAACTTCTGAATGACTTTATTTCAGAGAATTTAATGCAAAAGCGGTAGACATATTTTAGAGACAAGTCTCGCCGGATTCTCGTTGCGAACAAGGAGTGTCAGAAAAGTGGTGCGGGAGCCAAAGATGCCGAGGAATCGGTCAACGGCGATGTGTCGTGGGCATATTATGACCAAATGATGTTTTTGCGAGACAGCGTGGAAGGAAGCCGTAAGTCTGATGCATGTTTTAATCAGTGCCCGCAAATAAAACCTCATCGGTTTGATGCCTTTCTGTTGTTGGGCCTGATACTGCTTAGTGTTGAGAGTTGTTGTTGCCTGAAATACAGTGGCATATACCCACGGTGGTAGATTGACCAGGGTTTGGTGCAGATTCAAGCAGGGAAAGTGTTGAGAGCAATGTTGGAAGCAATGTTTGCTTCATGTAATGAAATAAGGTGTCTGTCAAACCTTCGCTACACAAGGTTAATTCCTGTCACTGGCGCGGCCTGGTTGACCGAAGTGTAGACATTAGCAGAGGCCCAAACGGGAGCACACATGCACTTGCAGCGCTTTGTTCCATGCCTCGTTGCAAATGCGGCGCCTATCACTCGCTGAAGTTTTTTTCCCCTCTGCACTTGGTCTCCTTTTTTCTTTGTGCCACTGTCACTGCTTAACTTACAAAGAGCCCATTCCAGCCTCCCTACGATAGTGGATCATGATTAACAGTTGCTTTTAGATGTACACAGTAGCACTGTAGAATTTCGCCATGGAAATAAATGAAAGTTTCAATCAGTTTGCTGCATGCTGCAAGTGCGTGCCCAAATTCTTTTTGGAAAATTTCGTAAGCCAGTATGGGGATTGGCTACTGTAGCTTATTTACATTTCTCTCGCATTACACTTACCATGGCATGGGGAATGCCTCAGGGGGAATGCCTGGAGTATTCTTGCCAACAATAGTTCTTCCTTGATTATAAAAAACAGGTTAAGTAGTTGGGCTTCTTTTACTTTGCTGAACAACACAAATGTCGCACATCTCATCAAAATTCTGAATGCACAAGTATTGCAGTTTTATTTTATATGCATAATCACAGAACATCCGGCAACATGACAGCACAGGTTCTGCTTCAGAACATTGTCACAGGCTACTTTGACATGGAGCCTGTGTCGATTCCACCAAGTGAGAACCGCCAGGGCCAGGCAGGAGGAGCCTTTACCGCTGGACAGCGGATAGCCACGGATATGGCTGTCGCGCCAAATAACCAGAGCTTGCTGGACGAGCCGCCGTCGCTAACACCACCACCTCCTCCACCAGAAGCCAGGCCACTACAGAAGAAAAGAAAACATGAGTCTTTCCATGAATACCTGGAACAAGTTTCAGCACAAATTAGAAATATTACAGCACAGGATGTGTATGAACATTTCGCTATGTCATTGGGGCACCACATGAGGAGAGTTAAGCCAGAAAGAAGGATTGAGATGCATCTGAGAGTTCTGCACGTAATGCAAGAATTTTGCCGAATAAACCCAAACTTGTCTCCTACATGAAATCATCTCCGTAATTTCATGTTTCATAATTTTCAACTTACAGAGTATGCATATCTGGGGTGCTAGATAGGCCACATGAGGATGACATTAGGTTAAATGAAAACTATAAAATCATTCTAACAATAACAATTGCTGAAACGTAAGCACCTACAGGCTCCCACGTGGTTCCATCAGCCATATCTCGCGCTTAGACAAGGCCATCGAAGTGCTGCTCACACACGAGTCAGCTTCTGTGACGATATGATACGCCTTTACTACTTCACGTACAAGTTGCTCTTTATGACGATATGGCACCATAGTGTTGTCAAAGAATGGTGTGCACAGGCAGGATTTGCAATGTGCAACCAACTTTGATGAACAAGAGCCTCCCAAAGAATTAGCATTTTCCAACAGGCGATCATTGAGGCACCTGCCTGTTTGGCCCACGTAGAAATGACCGCACGAGAACGGAATCCTGTAAACCACTCCAACGCTGCACTTACGTCGCCTTACGTCGTCTTCGCCTACAACACCGCAGTGCAGGAGACCACCCAGATGACGCCTTTTAGGCTCGTCCATGGCAGGGATGCCACGACCACGCTAGACGCCATGCTGCCCAACGTTACAGAAGAAGAGAACGTCGACGTTGCCGCCTACCTTCAACGCGCAGAAGAAGCTCGAAGGCTTGCCCGATTACGGATCAAAGATCAGCAGCGGTCCGACGCCAGACGCTACAACCTACGAAGACGCAACGCGGAATACAAGCCAGGAGACCAAGTCTGGGTGTGGACGCCCATTCGCCGCCGTGGATTGAGTGAAAAGCTTTTGCGCCGCTATTTCGGCCCGTACAAGGTTCTTCGTCGGCTGGGTGAACTGGATTATGAAGTCATCCCTGACGCAATAACTGCATCCCAGCGACGCCGCGTACGACCAGAAGTTGTCCATGTAGTCCGTCTGAAGCCGTATTATGCTCGCTAAAGGCCACTGCATTTCCATGCTCTATTTTCGCAAGATCCGTTTTTTTCCCTTACTAGTCGCATTATTTGTTTTAATGCATCGGGTCGATGCTTCTTTGAGAGGGGAGTAATGCCGCGAATATTTGCATTGTTTATTCGTTTTTCAAATCTGCCGCGGCACCACCTTATCACTTTGTTTGCGACGCAAGACGCGACTAGATTTATCTCGATTGATCGCAGCCAGGCAAAGCTGATTCTACGTTGTTCCGGAATGTTCTAGTAACTTTGCGCCCTTTATCTCGAATGTTCGCTATCAGCTTTAAATTGAGCACGGCCGACAGCGGCGGGCATTCTGTTCGACGACCGCCGAGCACGCTTGTCGCTTCGCCGCCGCCGAGTGATTCAGTCCATTTTGGGTGCAAGTCAGCCCAATAAACAGTTCTTTTAGAAGATCCTTTCGTCCGTATTCATCGCTGCTTCGACTGCCGTCACCACTACGTGACAATATCTTTGTTTTACTATGAGACGAGGTGCACAGTAAAACGATGACGAGAGCAGCACCTCAGCTATAGCCAGTTTCGAAGTGCACTCAGCTGCTGCATCGATGCGAAACCGGCTAGGCATAACGACGACTAGGGCAGCCAGGGGGTAGCGCGTAGTTCATTGCCCGGCGCGCCCGCGGGCGGCGTCGTTCCCGAAAGCTCGCCTCGCTCACTCCGGCTGGCTCACTGATTGGCTCAACAGCTTGCGACCTTCACTCGGAAGGCTGGAAAATCGAGCAGCGAGCGACTGGCGCTGCGACTGAGCTATACTTTATGCCCACGTTTGCAGTACTGGTGGACAACCTTTAACGGCCATATGCTTGGGTTATCGGCTGCGTTGCGGCGAGTCTTAGTTAAGATCGTCCGCGACGCCATCGTCACCGCCCGTGACGCACAGGCTGAGAACTTCAATTCCATTACGTGCCGAAACAGCTCATATTTATCGTAACGATACGAACTCGAAAACACGGCTGCTTCGATGCGCTAGTGGGCTCTTGCTTGTTAAACTACACGCGATCAGGATGCGGCGAGTGCTAGCCGCTGTTGCATATTAACTAAAGTGAGACGCAAGTATCGACGTAGTTTCGTAACGCAGTTGATATCAAAGCAATCCGCTTGTACTGGACACCGATTAAGCTGTTAAGTTTCATGATCTCCGGTGAGCGTGCCAGTGTCGCGCAAATTAATGCATCGCAGCTACTCTCCATCATCATGCCAATTGTGTTCAACTTATCCACGATATTCGCCACCTTGAGATACGGCGCTTTTCTTCGCTGTTTTTGTCGCAACTTAGTGATTTTATCTGGCATCAAACGAAATTGCATTCTGTCAACACCGTCGTCTGCTCCGTTGTCTGCTAGGGCATCCGAGTCACATCAGGGTATCACAGGATCGCAGCATCTACAAACGACATGCCAGAAAAAGTAACTGAAAGCGCTTTAGTATTCTTAAATATGCTAAAAATAATTTAAAATAAATGCAGTGTCTTTGTTGTGAAGATAATACAAATATTTATGGTTTAAAAACAAATTTTTTTTTGTCGGTTGCAATTTTTCACCGACACGAAAGCGCAGCCGTCGGCGCCATTGCAGCGCAACCGACGCCTCGTGTGTTGTATTATTTGCCTCTTTGAGGCATTGCTTGAGTACTTGTACGGCGGACACGTGTGAAGAACTCATTCAATAGGAAGGTGTGCAGGAGTGTGTTTTGGAAGCCAACGACCAGGATTTCGGCCTGTCAACATTGGCGAGTTTCAACGGGTAAGCCATGAAGAAAGACAGTGCTGCGACGTCTTGACATCTGTAAAGGGAACGAAGGCTCCTGCGCCGTTTTACTAAGCCTGGATGAATCGCATGACCGGTGAGTCCCGCTCTGCGTTTCTTTGCTAACGATCTGTATTCACACGCGCTATTTGTATGCGGCTATATAGGGATGTGAGTGGAGGCAGTCCGCCTTCGGTTGCCGCAGCTAAAATGCGGCGCCAAAAAAGCAGGGCCTATATCCTGCATGAAAAGTGTTGTTCTCACTGTCTTTTAGTACTCTCGTGCCGTGGTAAATAAAAATGGCACCAGATATCACAACAGAGTTACGCTTTCGCTTGCTAGCGCTTCGACACTCGGTGCAAAACCATGGATTTGCACTGCGTAGAAGACGATGAGCGAGAAGTGCCGCGCGGCGGAGCGCTCGCGCTAGGCCAGCTGCGATCAGACACCGCAATATTTTGCTCAGGGTTAGTACTCATCGAATTAGTGCTTGTGCCTTAATATGCGACATACTAAATTATTCTGAGACAGTGACCGCATGCGAAAGGCTAGTTCATATTCATCGCCTTGTCATTTGTAAACTTGTCTGTGTTTCCCCAGTGGAACAGGATTTGAGGCAGTGTTATGTCAAAGATCAATCTTGCGTCTCGTGAGCTGTAAACGTTGATGCTTCCTCTCCTTCTGAGCACTGCGAGCTGTCGGAGATGCAACTGCACACTTATTTAGGATTTCTACCTTTTTGCTATATCCCTCGCTTTTGCGGCCCGCATTCAAGTCGTTCGCCATTGTCGATGGTTTTTTGTTACTTATTTTCACTGTTATTTATTCTTGGTTGCGTGGCATCAGCTGTGGTGCCGGCGATTCTCCGAGATCGGAACTCTTCCCAGACACGGGATCCTACCCACAGGCCTCCCTTCGCCGCACGAGTGTTCTTTGGTATTTTTTTGTTTCTGTTGCCCTTACTTGCATTGCCAGTCGACAAATTTGTGCAGCTTTTAATTGTATGCAGATTTGTTAAATGCGCTAGCAATTTTTCTATGATGCTAAGCTGTGCTGTGAGATATCAAGCTTCTTGCTAGTGAAAGCATGCTTTTTTCCATTCTCTCTTCTCATTTCACCAAGGCAGACTGGTTGCAACTTTCAATTTAACACCTAGACATTGGTGCAAGGCACCAAGGTAGGAATTAATGAAAACCTGCACATCCTATATTCATATTGGTGCGCGGTATTTCAGCCAGCTCATCTTTCACTGTGGTTATAAAAGTCACTGTGACTCTTCTCATAGAATATATATGGGTGCATTACATAAAACCTGTTCATTTCTTTTGTCACGGGCTAGCTCATTGGTTTTTTATTTACTTATATTACGTCTAAGTTTAGTTTTTAAAGCAGTAGACGATTTCCTCTCTTGTCATTCATGACATGGCTACAGCCACTGACAGCTGTTGCTCTGGATGTATTTATTTGCCGTTGCCAGCGGCCAGCATCTATTGGGCCATGCGTGCTTCCTGCTTTCGGCTGTGTCATCCCTCCTGATCCGTTCATGGTAGTTATTCTTTTTCAGTGATGCATATCTTAGCTGCCTATTTAGAAAAATATTTTCAATATAGGCTTGCAGCTAGGTTTAGAAATGCATGAAACTCTACATGCACTTCACAGCAGTACCTCAGCTTATAATTACCGGAACTGTAGACTTGTACAAAATATAATCGCTGATGTAGCTCTTGACGCAGCTGCTGTTAACATAAACGTGCTTTGACATTGCACACCTGTTGCCTGGTATGCATATGTGTCCTCGAAAAGGACATATATGTTCATTTATCTCTTTAAAAACGTTGTGCTCTACAATGATGGTTTACCAGTATTTCTGATACAGAGACCAAATTGTCAATCAGTAATGTAACATTGCACGATGACATCAATCCTTGCATGTCATGGCATCCTTGCAATGCACTGGGCAAGCTGCTGTCAGCACAGATTTATTGCTGGTTTATTGCCATAGCATATGGTTATAGTGCAGTTTTTACCTCTACCTTTTTAAAGCTGCATACTTGAAAAATTTAAAATTAGTTGAAGGAAAATTCAAGGAAATGTAACAGTAACTGTCTCACATTTTGGTGGACACTTGAACCGTTATATAAGGGAGGGATATAGGAGGGAAGTAATGAAGAGCAGATGCCCATGTTAGATTCCCCCTCTTTAGTTAAACATACCTCGCAATTAACACATTTGGTGCAAAACAAACACGGGACTTGCACGCTCACAAGCACCCTCATGTCAGTAAAAGAAAGTGCCAATGTTACCGTACTTTAAAGCTTTGCTCTTAAAAGCGCAGCTGACTGCTGCTCAAAGTTGAGAGCAAAACTATGTCTACTTTTCCTCATGTGCAGTCCGCGGTGCTGGTGCCATTTGCAATGATGATTGACATTGAGTCGCATGATGTGCAGTCCGTTCCTGGAGTTAGTGATTTTGTCTGTCGTGCTAATGTGCTGTTAAAATTAGTGCAGAACAATGGTTCTCCAGTTCATTTTAGGTAACTGTATCCTGTGCCACATGCTACCACGCTTTTTCCTCAAATTTCCTAATCTCATTTACCCATCTGATTGCCACCCATTCATGCATTCACCTACTCTTGAAATCCTCCCACTGTTTTAGTGTGGTATTGCTTATATCTTCTCTGCATTAAACATGCATTGCACTTCCTCTTTTTTTATTTTGTCAAGATATCTCTGTTACTGTTTCTTGCATAAGCGTAAGAGGCAACTCAAGTGCACCATCTGGGCTTGTGATCCAATGTGTAGGGCCCTTAGTTTTTGAGTAAATCCTGGTTTCTCCCTACTAATGCACCAATAAAGATTCTTAAAGATCAGGTTCAACGCACTTTCTGTGCAAATGTGCCTGTAAGAAAGTGTGGTTTTAAGGTACACAAAGCCGAACTGCTGGAGTGTAGTGGATGTCACATAATTCTTCTGACAGATTTTTTAAAAATTATGGTTATTTTATTTCCCTTTAATGTTTATTGTTTGTCGGTTGCTTATTAATTTTGGATAAATTGAAAACTACATGTACTGACTGGTATCTCATTCCAATAATTATACCCATTATTATAAAGCTGTGTTCGAAGGTAGGTGTGCATTTAGTATGCGTGCTTTAAATTTCAGTGATTGTTTCTGCAATGCAAAATGGAGGACAGGCCTCTGCTGTGCGAGTTTTTTGCAATGGAGTGAAAGTAGCTGGAGCAGAATTTGCTACTGTGTCACCCAGCCAAAAGTTCTCCCACAGACCACTGAGCTTCTGAATACCTATGGCTTAAAGCTCGAAGCTCTGGTTGCCCTTTCCGAGGTTTTCTGCATTAACGAGTGCAAGCCCAAGGGCTCAGAGCTAACAAGCATTTGAAACCATAGAGTAGTAGTGCTGGGGCCGTGCAGCAAGTCAGTGTAAAATAGGTCGGGATAAACGTGGTTTACTGTAGAAAGCCAGTGTGAAAAACTAGTTGCGCTCACAGAAACCGCTGTTTTTTCTTAGTCGGTCATTGAAACAAAGCAATGCATGTAAAATTTGATATCTCACTGATCCCTCAATTTTTTCCAGCTAAAGACCAAGAGTTGCATGGAAGTTGTGCAAGCCACCAAGTGGCGTGTGATTTTTGCCAGGGACCTGGAGTAGGCTGGGAAATTAGTGGATGGCCAGTGGTATTCACTCAGTAAGGCAAGCTTTTTCTGTAAGTACAGTTTTTGGCATGGCATTGCTTAGGGATGCATGCACTAATCTGACTTCTCTACGCCCGCCCATACTTCAGGAATAATGAAGTACATGAAAAAAAATTGATTGCCGAAAAAAAAGCCGTTCTGTTAGGTTTTTTCAGGAAAGTATTTGCCATTTAAAGGGCTGTGAAAACCTTATGTGCTTGTTGTGGCTTTTTTTTTCAAATTTCTCCTTCCACGTCTATGTTGGCCTGACCTTGTAGCTTGTCTGCATGAGATTGCCTGCTACCTACAGTTCGCTTTTTTGTTGCTCCCTTATTGCCTGTCACAATCTTTACTTTGCGTGGCAGTGTCATGCAGTTTGGGAAGTAATCTGATCTTATTTCTGCATTGGCCTGAAGTGCAAGCTTTTGCATGTGGGGCAGGTTTATGGTGTCCTTTTGTTTGCTGTAACTGCAGTTTGGCCATGCGGGTTAGAGGCATAGTCCTTTTTTTATTTTGATGCAGTGTCATATACTTCATGCATAAATTCATGAAGTAAGCACTATTTTTGTAATAAATGAACATTCATTATAGCTGTGGCTATTATAAGTGCACTTGACTCTAAAATGGCTGTCTTCCAGCATTCAGTATTACATCTTAAAACCAGCCGGAAGACACAACAAAGGAGAAGAGATGAGCACAAGATGAGGCTGGTCTAACAACTGAAATTTTATTGAAGGAAAGTGGCAAAAGAAGACCTGCAAAGAGATTCAAGCACGCAAAACCCCAAAGCAGTGAGAGGGCAAAAAACAATCGAAAGGCACTGACGTACTAGTAAACCATCTAAAAAACTAATTCCTTACAGTGAAGGTTCACCGACGGTTTAGCCAGGTACTTGTTTTTAGCCTTACTGACGTAGTAAGCCTCGACTATATCAGGACAGATTTACCACTTCCCTAAACCACTGATGTGCCACGGAAATCAGGCGTGCAAAGAGAAAGGTCGTCCTCCGATTGCATTCACGAGATTGAACATGCAGTGTCAGGTGAAAATTCGCCTTCCTCTCTATACAGTGAAAGTGCTCTCAGCCAGGCGCACATTCAGATATCTGCTTATCTGCCCATAGTAATTTCAGCTACGAGGCAGTGGAATGCAAAAAGCCCATTTACTTTTGCAAGTGGTGAACATTTTTTATCTGCCACTGTGCATAGCGGACGATTGCCCGTAGTTGTATCAAGCCTAGTTTGAACGAAGAAGCAAAGCGCTCCTACCTTACTTTTAGCGGTCAAGACAACAGCAACATAATACTTTGGTGCAACTTTCTTGGGAAGGTGCGAAATGGCGTGGAGGTAAGGTATAGAGCTCATCTTTTTGTGCTGCTCAACTACGTCAGCATCATGCGAGAGAGAGTAAAAACACACTCTGACAGGTGCGCGAGTTGGGCAAGTGGGAACCCAGGTGCCATTGGCTTGGAAACCTGCTCCGAGAATGCATTATAAGTACTATGATGGCATGACTTCCATAAAGTGGTCGTGATGCATGTGATTGCCAACCTGTCCTTCACCAGCCTCAAGCGGTTCGACTCATAGCTAAGAGGCTTCCCGATCTTGGGCTGTGGCGCCAACATATGTGGTCGTCCGCAAAGCGCAGGTCTAAGTCAAGAAGCTACAAACGGTTATGCTTAGTGAAAATCAGGTGTAGAAGATAGGCTTTGACCACATGCCTAAAGATTTCTAAAACGTCTTGTGCCAACTTATCTGAGCCCTCCTTGTGCAAAAAAAAATTAGGTAGCTATCAACATAACAAAGTGCTACTATGCCGAGGTCTTCCAAACAGGGCTTTGATGCGGTATGGACCCTGGACAGAAGAATGTTGCGGAGGAACAGTGCAACCTGGGACCCTCTGCATATGCCTTTTTTCTGATGTAAATACCGCCTTGCCAACTCACAAAAGTGGAGTTCTGTGGAGTTCTAGTTTCTTGTGGACAGCAACCTGGGCAGGTGCTCTGCAGTGAGCATCGACATGGAGGGCCTGCACTATTCATTGTCCCATGATAGACCTCTGAGCCATGTGCAAACTGCATCAGGGTGAACAATGAACATGCTTTTAAAGATTATTGCGTGATTTCGGTTGCTGGCTTCATGGCGCTGTTGTCCTTTTACTGCAAATCCGCATTTGTCAGTTGGCAGGGCGGTATTTACACGCAGGTCGTACCTTTGCTTAGCAACATTTTTTTGTCTAAAGTCAATAAGGCATTAGAGCCCGGTTTGGAAGACCTTGGCATAGTAGCATTTCGTTATGTTCATGACTATCTAATCTTTCTGGACATAGAAGGCTCAGATAACTTGGCACAAGATGTTTTAGGAGCCTTTAAGGCATGCGGTCAAGGCCTATCTTTTACATCAGAATTGTCTAAGCAGAACCGTTAGCAGTTTCTTGATGCAGACCTGCGCTCTGTGGACGAATGTTTGTCGGGGCTACAGCTAAAGATCGGGGAAGGCTCTTTTTAGCTACGAGTCGGACCACTCGTTGCTGGGGAAGGATGGTGAACAGGTGTATTTGTCGCTGGTTAAGGTCAGTAAAGATGGAAACACTTGATTGGTGTGCAATCGTGTGCATGACATCAGCTTTACATAAGTCATGCCATCACTGCTGAGGACGCATTCTTGTAGCAGGTTTCCAAGCAGCTGGGTTCCCACTTGCCCATCTCAACAACCTGTCATAGTATGTTTTCACTCGCTCGAGTCATGCCATCACTGCTGAGGACGCATTCTTGTAGCAGGTTTCCAAGCAGCTGGGTTCCCACTTGCCCATCTCAACAACCTGTCATAGTATGTTTTCACTTGCTCGAGGGTAAAGAACACATACTCCGATGATGCTGATACACCTTACCTCCACAGTATTTCACAGTCTCAAGAAAGTCGCAGGAAAGCGTAATGCTGCAGTTGTCTTATCAGCGAAGTGTAAGACAGGAGGCCTTTGCGCCGCCATTAAAAGACTTGATAAAACTGGGTACTTGTCCACAATGGACAGTGTCACAAAAAAAGATTCACCACATGCAAAAGTAATGGAGTTTATTGCGTTCCACTGCCTTATGGCTGCAACTAATATGGGCAGACAGGCAGATATCTGAATTTGCACCTGACTTAGCACTTTCACTCTATAGTGGCAAGGAAAATTCTAATCTGGCACTGCACGCTCAATCTTGTGAATGAAAATCTGAGGATGACCTGTCTCTTTGCACGCCTAATTCACACGACACATCAGTGGTTTATGGAAGGGATAAATCTGTCGGTAGATAGTTGAGCCTCACTACATTGGTAAGGCTAAGGACACGTGTAGCTAAGCCGTCGGTAAACCTTCACCGTAAGGAATTTGCTTTTTTAGATGATTCATTAGTATGCCAGTGACCTTTGATTGCACATCGCCCTTTCACTGCTTTGGGTTATTGTGCACCCGTATCTCTTCGCGGGTCTTCTTTTGTGGCTTTCCTTCAATGATGCCGCCGCGGTGGCTCAGTGGTTATGGCGCTCGGCTGCTGTCCCAAAAAGACGCCGGTTCGATCCTGGCCGCGCCAGTCAAATTTCAATGGAGGCGAAATTCTAGAGGCCCGTGTACTGTGCGTTGTCAGTGCACGCTAAAGAACCCCAGGTGGTCGAAATTTCTGGAGCCCTCCACTACGGCGTCCCTCAGAGCCTGAGTCGTTTTTGGACGTGAAACCCTCACAAATCAAATTAAATAATCAAAATCTTCAATTAAATTTTTGTTAGTCCAGCCTCTTGAGCTCATGTCTTCTTGTGTGTTCTGTCTTCTGGCTGGTTTTAAGGTGAGTCAGTACTAAATCGGCCAGTCATAAGCCTTGTTCAGTATTACAATATTTTGAATAAAGTGAGAAGTTTACTAGGCTATGTTGCCGGGGATCGTGTCCGCAGCAGCTGTGGGCAACTCAGAAGAGGTAGCGTCATACGATTGGTTTTGCAATTGACAGAGGATGATGTGAGGATTCTGCGCAAAAAGAAAATTTCATAATCGGATAATTATTTACAACCAAAAATGTCCAAAAAGTGGCTGGGCCAGAGAAAAAGTGCCGCAAAATTTGAAAACGCTTAAAGTAGGTGGAGCTACAGCGTAGTGCCAAGTTTGAAAAACTGGAAGTATGGACAAAGCCAAAGCTTGGCGCCAATTTTTAGAACTCGAAATGAGCAATCACATGACCAGTGATAAGTGTCCTATACTTACCCAGGAGATAGGAAAAATAATGATAAATTAGAAGCAATTAGGTAATTATTGAGAAGCAAAAGGGAATGAACGGGTGATTAGACCGGGCGGGTATTCAGTGAGTGGGCAGTAACGATCAATGGAGGAAAATTTGAAAACTCGAAATCGTTGCTGGGATGAAATGAGGGTAAAATAAGAGTTAATTGATAACCGATCAAGTCAATGAGAAAACAACCATGGCGCCAAATTTGAAAGGCCAGTGTCGAGGAGACGTCAACGCTTTCACATTGTTTTTGCGCAGGTAGGAGCGGTGATCTCTTTTTCTTTTTTCAGCCAAGAAAAAAAACATTTTTCTTGGCTCATGGGCGATGTATCTAGGAACCTGCGGCCAGGACAACGCTGAACAGCATGCATTAGCAAGCTCGAAAAAAAGCACGAAACAGTAAATAAAAATTGATCATTTTCATTTCATTTCTAGTGGTTTTGTGCACGAATTACTCTGGAATGCACAAAGCTTGTGTTAATTGACAGGCGACCATTAACAAGCTGTGCATTTTTGTGCATTGCCTACTGCGGAACACAAATCCTGTGTTAATTGACAGGTGACACAGTAACGACTGTTACACAGTGTACGAGCGCTACACAAGACACACTACAGAAGACAAGGCAAACTACAGAAGACAAGACAGACTACAGAAGTCAAGACAGACTACAAAATAGAGGACAAACTACAGAAGACTGACTATAAAAGACAAGACAGACTACAGAAGACAGGACAGACTACAAAAGACAAGACAGACTACAAAAGATATGCCCAAAATACAACAAGACTACAGACTACAGAAATTTTCTGTCTTAGAATCCTGTAGCTTGTTTTGACTGGGTTGCCTTGACTTTTGCATGTTTTGTCTCCCTGGAACTACATTCCTTACACAATGCCTGCACTCATCACATTTGTGAGAACATGAAGGGAATGTTCAGCAGTTGTACCCTTCAAATTAGACACATATTGTGTAAACACCATGCAAAAAGTCAGGAACCCACAGTATTGAAAGCACAAGATTAAGTAGCAATTTTTTTACTACTGCAGGCAATCTGCCCACTTCCATAGATAATTATGACAGAAAAAGTCTCAGTTCTCACAAGCCATTTTTAAGATTGGTTCATAAAAAAAAATTATGCACTGTTTCTTGACGCCTGCAACATTACTGCACACATCTAGAACATATTAAATTGACATCATCCAAAACAAATGAGATTACATACATTGCTCTACTCAGCCTTTAATTGAAAATACTCTTCTCATCCTGAAGCTGCTTAGCAGGGAATGGCCGCATGAAGTCCTTCCGCAGCTGGAAAGCCTCTTCTCCAACGAAGGCGTATAGAGCAATCATTCCTGTTCCGGGTAGCTGGGAGCCCAGTGGAAGATTAAGCTCGCCAGCAACCAGACCTTTTCCAAAGTCTGAATTCTTGAGGATGACACCATCGCTCTGGCGGCCTTTGACACCAACATCGATGAGGACGTTCTTACAGCAACTATCTACGATGGCCATTAGGACAATAGAGAATGTGTGCTAAAATACAGAGAAGTAGACTTACCACAACCATGTAATCCAGATGCAATGAGTGCAGTTTTAGCTGCTAAAATAATGAATGCTGCCTATACTCGCCTTAGTACAGCATTAAATTTAAAATTAGTTACAGTGGATTTATGTTGAAAGTGAGCCTGTATTAAAGCCATCCGCGATCATGCAAGCAAAAAGCAGGTGTACGGCAACCTTTCTGAGATAGTTATTACAATAACATCACAAGCCCTCTAAGTGTGTTTACAGGCAGCAAGAATTTTCAGACACTTCAGGTATATTATAGTTCAGTACAACTCTAGAATAAAGCAGCAAGCACTTCTAAAAGGGTCGTCAGGAGTCATGGGGTCTGTGTTCATCCCATTCATCTATCTATGTTCATCTATGTTCATCCCACCTGCTAGCCACCCGTGATGCCATGCTAGGGGAATAAACGCGACATGTCAAATGGTCGACACCACTGGCTGGAGGGCCTGCTCTGATGGGCGTTTGCCACTTTGTTCTAAAGTTGTACCTGTCTACAGTGCAAAAAAAGACAAATAGAAAGGAGGTGGGCAGGAGATATGCCCCCTCCCCCAGTTACTACACCCAGAATGTCGACGCACCAAAAGTGCAGATTAATTTTAAGACAAAATCAAATATGTGAACGATAGTGTAAATGTCATGGTCATCCTCTGGTTCTAAAATATCGTTTTTTTAACACCGAGTACTGCAACAATTTTGCAAATACATATAGTAAATATCTTATTGTCAGGTTTAGTGAAAAAAGTACCGGTAAAGAGTGTGTTTCTTTCATTCTAATGATGTATATCACATTAGTAAAGAAATTGATACAAAGAATTTACCTACACTGGGCAAAATAATTTATAACTGAATTTCCTTTCTCATCCTGTTCTATTCTCAGTAATAAGAGCTGACCCATCGCAGCAGCTTAGGAGTCAGGGCAGTCAGATACTGAGCCAGGGCACTGCAGGTTCAATGTCTCTGTCAGCGCACGTTAAAGAAGCTCAGGTGGTCTATATTAATCTACAGCCCTTCACCACTGCATGCCTCAAAGCTCAAGTGTCGCTTCAGGACATTAAACCCCTTCATTTAGTTCCAAGAATGGCTATAATGTCCTACTGGGCCACAAGGCTTTAAATAAACTGCAATAATATAGTCGCTTGTTTATTTTATGTCATTCATGATTTTGTTTTCAAGATGGAAAACCAGTGAAAACAATGAAGTTCCATTATATTGCAGGCTTTTTTGCAACACCTCAGGTGACCTGGAATACAATTTGCCATAGCCACCGCTCGGGTGTTAAAGCTGAAACTGCATAAGACTAGAAATTGAATTATAAACTATTTACTAGGCATGTAATTCCACATGGTGCTCCATCAACGATTTTGTCTTACATGCCTAGCCAAAGAAAACATGGCACATAAAATTATGTATCCTTTTAAGTGGTTCATATCATAGCGTAAGTGTTATTTAATGGTTGACTAAATAAATCACTGCATTTATGGCAATGCCATCCCATCCGGGTAGCCCCTTACCAATGTGCATGTACCACAAAGGTACTCTTGTGACCAGCAGTTCTAATATAATACCTATCGCACTGACACGTGAAACTATTTGGTCTGCTGCATTAGAGAACCACACTGCACGCCTCAGATACACCTGACCAATTTAAGCTATCACAGCTTTGCTCACAGGTGCAACACTAAAACATGACGATTCACACTCGTGACAGAATGTAAAACCTGTAACTTGTCAACGCACTGCACTGCTCCCCAATATTCCAATCATAAAATAAACTTAATTTCGCACCACTAAACAGCTAGCTGCTTGAAACATTGTCATTGGCAAATCTCTTGAACGCATATCACGGGTATGCTTTCATAACTTTCACTGGTTAGGGAATAAGCTATACATATAATTATATGCAGCTTGCCAACAGTCCTTATGCTGATTGTAAAAAAGGTAAGTTGATTAAATGCACAACGCACTTAAATTTGCTTAAAGCAATATGTTTACCTTGTAGTTGAAGTAAGCACTTCCAGAATTAGCAGGCGCCGTGATCGCAACATGTTTACCATCAACGGCCCCCAAACAGTTCGGAAACTGCTTTCGCTTCTTGAAGCCTTCGGCAATCTCCACCCAATCACCTTCTGATGGCACCTGTGAACAGCACAAACAAAACAGTCTCATTACTGTTGTAAGTGGCTCAACCGTTCCCAAGCCAACTGTAGGCAATGGTAAAAATATTGAATCAGATAGTACCTGCATGCTTTTTTTGCCAAGTAAATTGCAACAGGTACGAGAGGTATGCTACAGTACTAGGACTGCAATGCAAAGAAGCTGTTCCCAGCTCAACCACACGCTCCTTCAGCACATGAGCCATTCACAATGAGCACAGGTTTGCTTGCACTGCTAATGCGTAATGGAAAGTGTGGAAACTGTGCACATGTTGTTACGGCAGTAAGGGCTTCTACACATAAAGCTGACAATGAAACGGGTGTGTATATGCCGGATGGCTGTGCTTGGGTGGACGCCAATGAGTGACGAGTAATTACTCCCTTATTACAAATCTACTCTACCTGGCGGATACCCAAAACATTTGACCAACACTGTTCCCATTTCGAGTTACTGATCAATTCTCTCTCGCCCTACCATAAGCTTGGCATCCCGGTTAGCTTGGTTGGCAGAGCAACTGCTCTGATGAAGCATGGCCTCGGGATAAATTTTTGCTTTAACTACAAAGTTTCTGAGAAAGCTGTATAGCTTTCGTGTCTAGTCATATTGGTGCACTTGGGTGGATGCCAATGAGTACTTGCTCCCTTATTATGCACCAAACAACAATAACAATATACTATTCAAGATAATGAAATCAGAATTTATCCAGATAGTGAAAAAGATGACACCAGTATGCCTATTGCCTGTTATTAATTAGTCACCACAACAACAGCTTCATTACTAAACAGGTTTAATGCTACTAGATGATTCTCTCGTTCATGAACTCGTCCTTGAGTCAGCCCTGATTATCCAACAACAGAAGTGGATGGTGACACGAGCTGTATCAATGCCAACACTGTAGGCCAGGGCAATATCCTTGATGTCTTGTCCTGTCGCTAAGTAGCTAAGTAACAAGGATAAGTTTCACAATATGAATCCTCTTCATTCATTTTTCAGTTTTCTTTTTAAAGTGTTAAAGTGTTTTAAAGTGGCAATGTGCCAATCTCCTGTGCAATTTGCGATGTGACAACAGCGGTCAGGTTTTTTTTCAAAGCCATTTATTGTACGCTGTATACCACAATGCAGCACTAATTTTGGCATACAGTTTTTACATTGCTGTGCATGTGGCCTGTAGGATTTTCACGAAGGCTGCACAAAGCTTGTTTTGCAGTACTGAAGCCGTAGAGGGAATTGTGCTACTGCATCCAGATGACCTTGCGCCACTTAGTGGACAAAAATAAACTAGTCTTTAATTGATTAATACACAAGGACTTCTTTGAGTATCCCTAAAAGGAGAATTAGTCTACTGTGAGCATAAACACTTAATAACATCAGTATGATGTGTACTTTATATTTGCAACTAGGAGTGCTACCAAGCTGCACCACCCTCCTTCTCAGCATATGGGCGTAATCATAACTTCATTAGACAAAACGGTACTTCATTTTTAAGAAATTTTCACTGAAAGATTTTGTGGGTTTATGCACTGTATGTCTTGCATTTTTAAGAGTCAGAGGAAGGTGAGGTGGAGAGGATCATGAATGCCAACCACTGCTATACAATAGGTGTGGGGTGGACATCTCAGGAAAATAGCAAATATTTCAGAGCACTACCAGGGTAGGCACTGCAGTTAGGTGGTGCTTTGTAAATGTTTGGCACAGGTCATATAACACTTTAAAGTGCTGGGAGCATTATAACGCTGCCTTGGCATACTCATGAATTACCTATCAACTAATTTGTACCGTGCATATTGCAAAATACAAACACAAGTCATGTGGGTAGCAGGAAGGGTCACGCTGTGTTCTAGGAGAAAAAGCCCTGTTTTAGACTTAAAAATACCACGCAAGTTAACAGACACCTGTTTGCGCCACGTAAAGCACATTGTCCTCAATATATTCCCCTACTATCACCATTTTTACATGTCAAGCCAGTTGTGAAAATGTGAAGACAGTGTGTTTTGGCCGTTCACTAACCTCAAGGTGATTGCGAGCCGTTTACCCGGCTCAAGCGGCTTCCTCACGACGTACTGCCGCGTTAAGTCATCGGTCAAGAATGACAACAGGGTGTCAAACATCTCCGGTGACATTCTGTAGTATTTAAAAAACAGTCATGGTCCCCTTCCCTCATCCGTTGCATCTGCAATAAAAAGACAGCAGCTTATGAAAAGCATACAACTCCAATGCAAATTGACACTTCTATATATACAAACTAAAAACTTAGAAATGAAAAGTTGGTTTTAATGAAAAAAGGCACAGTAACTCTAATTCAAAAAGTTGGTTTTAATGGAAGAAAAGGCACAGTAACTCTAATTGAAGAGAAACACTTCAAGTTTGTCATGAAGGAAGGGACGAAAAAGTGAAAGATGGAAGAGGCGCCTTAGCGGCTCTTTGTTAATAAAAAAAAGTAATACTGGAAATAAAAGATGTTGCTAACAGCGGCAAGCAATCGAGACCTGAAACACCTGAGCTGCGGCTAGCGTGATAGAAAGGACAGGGAGAGGGGAAAAAAGAAAGAGCGATAGAATGAAAGGATAGGGGTTCGGCGGCAATATGCATCAAGTACAAAAAAATATACAAAACCTCGAATTTCGAATAATGCGAAATTCGAGGCTTATCTGATTATTAAATTCGCCGCAGCCTTGATTTAATACCGCGTCCTCGATGTCAGCAGATGAACGCTACAGAGGGGATTTCATTCACACAGCGCGAAGACGAACACGGACAAAGGGGAGACAACACGCGCTGTGCGAATGAAAGCATGAAATACCAACTGGCCCAGCAACTGATATTGAGCAACAGTTGAGAGCAGGCTTGTCTACAGCACGTTTGCGGTGTGCTGCGGGAGAAATAACGTGAAATCTTATGCCGGTTGATAGCCTTGTTGCGGGCACTGCGCTTCCGATTTTATAATTCGTCCACCTACGTGAAAAGCGCTAACTGCGTTAAAATTTCGCATCTTTGCTCCGCCAGCCGCAGCTCGAGCGCTCTAGGTAAACCCCCTCATGTCTGTACATGTTATCTCCGCCGGCCACAGCTCGAGCGATCAATAAAGTGTGGTCATATATATACTTAATAGAGAAAAGCACCGCATCTATTGGCCGTTTTGCGCACGAGAAAACGCGACTGCAAGTGAAATAGACGAAATCAGTCACTTACCGCCGTAAAATACAGGCCTTCCTGCTTGCGATGCTGAAAGACCGGTCACACCCACCAGCGTCTACGCTGCCGTTGCTTTTTCTGCAGTATAATAAGAAGCAGTACCTTCTTTTTCAAAAGCAACGACTCTAGTTTTCTGTCCATCGTGCGTCTCGAAAAAGAGGGAAGAAGCTCCAAGGCGACTCGCCGAAGCCTGCTGTCTGGTGACTGTGTCGATGGTGCTGCCGATGTCATTCAGCCGGTGTACATAAAAAATAAAGTTTTTTGAAGCAAACTTCAAACAATCTTCTGTTTTAAATCAAGAAGTTTAAAAATTGACATTTTCCGCTTTGCAAAAATTTGTTTTAACTCTTTATTGTGACTTGTTGCAGTATGCGGCATTTGAACGGTTTAGCCAAAAATCGTCAGGGGACACTGCGCTCGACCGGATCGGCGCCAGCCACGCCAATCCGTACGCTCTTATGTGTTTTGCTGCCAACTCCAGCCGGCCCTTGAGGTTGCGGCTTAAAAGTGCCCAGCCCGCGTTGCCGGTTATTACGACGGGCTACTTTGAAGTTGCACAGCAAAGAGGGGCATTGTACAATTTGCCATCATCGAAAGGCAGTCACGTCAGGTGGAATTCAAGCTGGTACCACTGGCTCAGGAGCTGAGTGCTCTAACCGCTTTGCCACCACTAAGAGTTTTCTCTCAACGGGACACCTTTCATTTGCCTTTCCACAGTTTGTGTTGTGTTACTCTGAATTTAAGCTCAGCCATTTTCGTTAGCCTCCATGTTTCCAATCCATGCGGAAATACCCGGTAAAAAGTGTGTACCAAAGGTTAGCACTGCAATTAGATGTATTGCTATACCCTCAATTGTGAAGTTTGGCCGTAACAGCTTTTACTTATGGTGCTCTAGCAGGCAAAGAATAAAGGAAACAGTTGTGTGTTGCTTGGCATGCGTTTGTTTATTGGTTAAAGGAGAACTACTTGTTGGACGAGACGAAGCCTTTCGGTGCAAATAATTCAAAGCTGCAAAAAACTTACACACAAGAGAAGAAGCACTGTTTCCCACTGTCTTATCTTGTGTGGGAGTTTTTGGCACCTTTAGCTATATACACAGAGGACGAAGGACCAGAACAAACAGCGCTTTGTTAGTTCTCACTCTTCGTGCCCCGTGTGTGTTTCTCAGATCGAGCTGTTCACTTCAGGAGCAATGCTGTTCTGTGAAAAGCGAACGCATACACAGGGTCTGGAACCACAGTGGCGCTTACGTTAACCGCTGACCTGTTTATCTTAAGGGGTTACTGAGAACAGATGCGAGTCGTCCTACAGCGAGTGGGTTCCACAGTGTAATCCCAAAGCGATCCCTCTCCCCGAAACGGAGCCTTCGTAAACCAAAAAAGACCAAAAACCAAAATGCAGGTGTCGCCGTCACCGGGTCATTTCGCATGCAAAATGCGAGCGCCGACACCATTCCCTGAGCGCGAAACGGTGGTAACTTGTTCTTTTCTGAAAGGCACCGCGGATTTGAATCGATTGCCGGTAAGATGTGTAATTGTTATCTTCTCACCGCAAAAAAGGGCATTTTACCGCCTGGCAGCCGTAAACATAATCAAAAAGAGAAAGACGACCAATATTGCTCAGGACACTTATTCCAGGAAGTTGTCTTCAGTGAGCGTTTAAGAAATGTTGCCTTCGTTCTTTTCACATGCGTCGCTTAACATTATTCAAGGTACCTTGTAATAACAGATGCCAAAATACAAGTTCGACAGATTTGCTGCACATTTTACCACAGAACAGAAATCGGTCGATGAAATCAAGGTGCGTACACAAATGTATACGCCGTGACTGAATGCCCTATAGAGATATCCAAGTCGATAGCCCTGTGCAAAGCATGCACAGGGTCGTTGCGCTTATTGAACTGCCACACGGTTCCCTCTGTGTACCCAAGGGACCTAATCTGCAATCGCAGTGGTAAATTAAATGTCATGCCATGAGCTATTTATCGTATTAACTCGCGTAATTTGCGCACTTTTTTCTTTCACTTAGGGCGTCAAAAAGAGGGTGCGCAAATAACGCGAAATTTTCACATGTCCTCAATATCTTGACAAATGTCATAACGCGCAATATATACGGCATATTACCGCCTACACATATACTCCCCCTCTCTCACCCCTCATCGCCTACAAAAAAGTTTACTTCTAATAAAAGACACCCACAACCGGCCCACCTCACGCTATGTAGTTCCCCACGGGATGGCACGACGGAACGCGCACAGCCCAAAGCAGTAAACAGGCAACAATACAATCTTGCAATCAGCAGTAGAAGGCAAAAGACATAACGTGTGAAAAAACGGGGCCCCCGCGTGCGGCTCGGCTGTCTATACTCGGGGACAGCTTTCTGTGGCTCTGCACTGGACGCTTCGAGTGCGCGCCGCCAGCTTGAACGCTTCTCGCCCTCGTGAGCGCGTGATAAGAGCTCACTTGTGAAAGCCTTGCGCCTCGCACTCGTAGCTTTCACTTTATAGCCACAGAAAGCTGTCTCCGGGCGTAGCGGCACAAAGAGCATAAAACCGTTCGGTAGCTTCAGTATCGGACACACGTGCAACTGTTCGTCCGGGAATGCGGCCGCCAGCACAACAGAACCGTTCGATCTGCGCAATACTTGCGCTCTTGCCCATCGCACTTTTCGCAACTGCACGCGGGGAGGCGGCCGCACCTATCTTCCCAAATCTGCCTTGCGAGCATCCGTGTAAGTACTAAGTACAAGCTGCTGCTCTGGCGCAGCAGAGAGTACAAAATATTCGTTTTGTTTTGTTCTCAGAATTTGGTTAGCATGTTGGGGGTGGACAAATTATGCACCGGCGCAAATTACGAAAATAAATACGGTAGATTCTTTTTCGAGATAAGTGGACAGATCAGACTACCTCCATCCCAAGGCGGCCAGCATGTCTGGATCTGGCTCAATCTTGACGATGTTTATTTTTTAGAGCGATTAATCTGGAACTCGAGAACCGAGCAAAATATCCTCTTGCGAATACGTGCCTTGTATGTCTAGCGCGAGCGCTCTGCCCGGCTGAACTGCCCCCTCATTGTCTATCGTCTTCTACGTAGCACTAGGCCGGTGTTCTGACCCGAGCAAAATCGTCTTTTGCGCGCCTTCTAGAAAAAAGATAGCAAATGTAATCAGGCATCATGTGTGCCATTCGTGTATGTTAAATCAGTAAAAACAGTTCTCGCCAAAAAATACATATATAGCGTGCTTTTGCACTGAATTAACTGTTGGGAACATTCTCTGTCATTTTTTTTCTAGTGGGTTCTGCAATGCGGATCGCCAGGGTAATGACGATCACGGCAAACAGGCTGCAGCACAACAGCAACAACATGTACACTGTACAGTAGTTGATAGTGAAGTTGTGCAGATTAGATTTCATTTTTTAAAATTCTCGGTCATTTTCACTGTAACAGCTTGATAGCCGACCGCACGTGTTATTTTGTTTCCATAATCAGACCTTATGCCAAAATTATGTGCTTCATGTTCACATGAGATATTTCACCGATCACAATACTACATCAGTAATTTTTTCTGAATACTTTTGGAAACATTTGTGAGAGGCTTAAGCACGCGTAAAGAGTGAAACGCGATAACGTTCGGTCGTCGAGCACCCGCTGATTCAGATGGCACACCAGCATTCAGAGAAGGCGCAGACTCAGAAGATGCGCGCGCTATCTTCCGGGCCAGCGCTGTGCGTGATAAAGGGGCGTTGTAGCAGGTGCCTGCAGAATAGTGCTACAAATATCGCACGCGAAGCTTGGAGGAATTGTACCGGAAGCGCATGGTGCTCGCTTAATTGCGCTATCTAATTTCCGTACTCATAATTACTCATGTATGCCTCAGTACAGATCTGGAAGATACGTTTCTAAGAAATCCGTGATTTCACTAGACGCGCATTTATTCATGATCAAATTCCCGGCCTTCGTGGCGGAGTGGACGCGCCGCTCTCGAACGTTAAAGCCCTGGTTCGATTCTTGGCTTTGATATCGAAGTTTTGTTCACTGAATGTGCCTGCCCTCTGATTTTTACGCAGCCCCCGAATATTTAAGCGCATGCGTAGTACTATATAGGCTGTGCCAGGTACTGCGAAATCGGCTTTACATGGTGTATGAAGCTATCGCTTCAAAAAAAATTGTCAACTGAAGATCCTTCGGTCTTGGTGTATTTACAACCGCTATGAATCCGCGTATACGAATTATCGTGCGCTGGCAATGCCTCGAACGCAGCCCATTCGTGTTTACCATTGTGCTGACAGAGATACATAGTGGGCGGCGCGAAGAAAAATTCACTGGAGGTTTAGCATCGCTGAGACGAAAGATTCCGTGAAAGCACTTTTTTTTTTGCTGGCGCACCGCACCTCCGCTGTTCTAAAAGCATGATTGAGAATGTATCGGTTCTTGCTATCACGCAAGACGACAGCGTTATGACGATAACGAGCCAACGCCTCTTTTTCTATCCCTTGCTGCAGCCGAAGGTTTAAATCGCAGTGTAACATGGCGTTGCTGATGCTAGGCGACAGCAAACGAGCGGTCCAAGTAACAAGATTCTTGGTCGGTCTTTGTGAGTGCGTGAGTGGTTTGCACTAAAGGTCATGACAGATTTGTTTATGGTTTGGTTTATGGGGTATTAACGTCCCAGAAAAACTCAGGCTATGAGGGACGCAGCAGTGAAGGGCTCCGGAAATTTCGACAAACTGCGGGTCTTTTACGTGCACTGACATCGCACACTACACGGGCCTCTAAAAATTTTCCTCCATCGAAATTCGACCGTCGCGGCCGGGATTGAACCCGCGTCTTTCGGGTCAGCGCAGTCGAGTGCCATAACCACGGACCCACTGCGGCGGCACAAAGTCATGGCAAAGTCACGCCACACTGTTATTCACACTCTGCTTCCGACATTGTTACGAGTACTTCATGCTATTAAGATAATTGCGTTTTATGACTCCACAGACACTATATATTCTGGCGCGAATACAAGGTGGTCACTTCAAGCTTAATCTAATCTGATTAAGCTGCTCTGCGCAGCCAAACTGCGGAAGAAGGCCGACAGCAATCTGGCACCCTTCACAGTTATTTTTATCGTGGACTATACATCACCAAAACAACGCGTAAATTGGCCTGTTGAAATTGAAACAGTCGCGGTAACCTTCACGTTTTGCTATGCTGGTCCATATTTAACGCAGAGTTGTAGCCAAGCGGTTGAGACGAAATGCCAGCAGTTAGGAAATGAGCGTAACACCAACAAAGGTGTTGGTCGATTTTGTGCTCGCAATAACTCGGCGGCGGTGATAGCGGAAAGTGAGCTTGGCAGTGGCGGAAGAGCGGAATCAACGCCGCTCTTGGCCGCGCGTAGTGCAAACGCGACGAAAAACTTTTGGAGATAAGGTGCGCACATCCTGAACAATCCTATGGCAATCCTGAACATCGCAGAAGTAGTAGCGTGTGGCTGCAATCGTGCCAGGGGAACTTAGCCGCCTTAATCCGAAATCCCTCAGTAATCTCAAATCGCGAAATTATTCTAGTGTTTTCTTGTCTCCAGCGGACCATATAGTGAAATAGTGAAACTGAAAGCTGTTTTCATATTCTCTCTAACCCTTCAAACATTCTATCGACCCCATTTGCCCCGTCTTAGAATACATTTTCAATCTTTGCTTTCTCCAGGAAGTTTTCAGGAAAGCGATGCAAGGTGCTAGGGTGGCAGTCATTTTTAAAGTAGGCGAAAACAATATTTTTTTCAAACTACCGACCTTTATCGATTCTCTCGTTCTTTTTTCAAAATGTCTCGAGAAACTGCTGTACATAAAGAATTGTGAATATTTGTAATAAGCCTAGCTTACTGACACCTCAACAACACGTGTTTAGAACAGCCCTTTCGACAGATACTGCGCTTTTAACTCAAAAAGAACTAATTTTAAAATCTTTTGAACAACAGCAATTAACTGTTGGGTCGGTGTTGCCCTCACACCTGCCGTCATTCCGAAGTGGCCCCTGTACCGAGATTTCTGACGCCTACCAGTGTCCCAAATCCCACAGGACGCTTGGAGGAGGCCGTGGGTTTCAATCTTATCTCCAAAACCAGCAGCTCGTCATCCGCCGGCTCCCCACCTCTGTGACAAACTCCGGCAGCACCAGCTCTGGCCCAGTGTCCTCAGCCCCTTCTGTTGCTTGTTCCAGAATGCTTCGCCACTGGGACCCGCTAAATGTCACATTGCGCAAGCTACCGTTATCCCACCTTCGTCTTGTGTCCTTGTTTCTATCACCTGCGCCTCTTTTCCTGAGTGTACAGTCACCTTCACAGTCTTCTCTTTTAGTCTTTTAAAGATTGAAGATATATTTCATTCTCCTTATAGTTCAAAGTGGCCACGCCGAACCAACCATCAGCAAGGGCTCTTTCTGCTCACTCACTCTGCACTGTTGTGAATGCATTGGATACGCCGAGCCTGTTCGTCCCAATGACATTGTTCTAGTGCCGCCTCTATACCCCAGTGCCGCCACAGTCTCCGAAAGCCTCAATGCCATCAGCCTGCCTTGTCCGTTTCCCGCCGCGAATCGATAGCCTTGAGCACTTGTTTTTGTTCACAGTATATATGTCACCTTTTACCCACTAAAGTTCATCTGCAAGTTTGCGCGTGTCCTGTCCACTTATGCTTCTGTTACCCGTGTTTAGCGCAGTCATCCTATTCTAAAGGAGAACATTCATGAGCACCAACTACCCCAGCATGCCAGTCTATTATGGGATGACTGTTGGTGGAGCGAATGACAGCAACGTTAGACAGCAATAAACACAAAGGAAAAATTTGTGTGGAAAGTAGAAACACTGTATTAATGTCAGTAATCTGACGAAGACAATAATAAGGAGGCTAACCCACCACCAGTTGCTGCGAGAACTTCGACTAAAGCAGCTTGTTTGTAGCAAGGGTACTGGCGAGGATAAGGCGACTACGCTGGAGACCTTAATCGCAAGTGTTGTAGTTTGAATACGCACAAGCGCATAATGGACATTTTACGGCAAAACCAGTGCTACTGCCAGCCAGAAATCCAGTGTCTGTTGAAGTGAAGCCTCCAGCCAATACTTAGAGGTACTAAGGTATAAATGAAACATCTGTGGTAAACATGCTGCAGTCACGATACCTTCTCCTTGTCATTTCCCTTCTTTTTAGTGCATAAGGGAAGCACAGCTCTTCTGCGCCTGTTTTCAGAGGTGTGGCCTTTAATTTCTTCTGTTTCTGCAAGAGAAAAAGGGTTAGAGATGACAAAACATTGCAGCACTTCCACTGTATTTTTTTTCAAACGACTACGACATATTTTGCACTGATTTAAGATATAATCTAACGGTGACTTCTAAAGTCACTCGCCAAGGTCTCAGAATTGTACTACAGTAATGTAAAGGCGTTCTCTATCGTGCACTGACATCACACAGAACACGGGCGCTTGCGCTTCGCCTCCATAGAAACGCGGCCGCCGTGGCCGAGACTGAACCAGCATCCCGACGATCTGGCTCGGCAGTCGAGAACCGTAACTACTGAGCCACCGCGGCGCAGCTGTGATCAAGGAATCTTGGCACCAAAATACAGCTAGCTGAGGTCATTGAATCTGCACACAACAAAGCCAGAAGGGTAACAGATTAAAAAGTATGCGCTACTGACCGGTCATATGAAGACCCTTCGCGGCGTACTACCCTCCCTCGGTTGTCTCGTTGCCTTGCCAGTACGCCTAGGAAATAGCGGCGGCATCGAAATCAGCCACATTCTGCGGATTAAAATTCTGTACATCGCTGTGCTGCAGCACAGCAGCCGTTGAATCACACACGTATTCGATTAAGATACACATTTTTCGCACTTGTATGCGACAAAGAAACACGATCGAGGAACAGAGGAGAGCAGCTAGTGTGCCAGGGGGATAGTGGAGAGATCAAGGCTAGTAAGGCTCACAGTGCGTAGACCGCAGCAGCCGACACAAGTTTCAGTCGCTAGCATCACTAGCGTGACTTTAACGTAGCTATAACGAAATGATTATTTTATTGATTTTGACCATTTCAGTAACAGCAAGTATGAGCTCAGCTGATGTTTTGTTTTGTGGTTATCACGGTGGCGAGTTGTGTGCATACGCAGTGCATACGTGAAGGCAAACACAGCGATGACAACGCTATAGTAAAGGGCGCGGTTCGGTATGCGCCGTTTACCCCATGAGGACAACAACGCCAACGACACACCACAGCAGCCGTCACGTGCCAATGTCGCCAGCATCGTTAGCATGACTAAAAACAGACCGTTCGTATTCCTTTTGATAGTTTTCGTACCAGTAGGTTTAAACTCCGCTGGTGGTACATTTGCATTCTGATGTCAGTCGCTGTTCCAGAGATTACATCATAGCCTCGAGATACTCTAACCAAAACCTGCTTAACATTGCAGCAATACATGCTGCCAGGCTGCTAGCGTGGAGAGCAGCTGAACAGCTCAGTCATTTACTCATTTTTGCTTCAGATCTCTATTTGCGGACCGAAGCCCCATTCCTCGGTACAACCCGCTTTTGTCTGCCTCTGTCAGAGCTCATACTTAAGAGTTTCTTTGCGCGAATGTGGTTCAAGGCTCGTATTTTGCGACTAAAGCCCTGCATTGCAACTAAAGAACATACATGAAGACAGCTTGCAAGCTGCTGTAGTCGGACACACTGTGCTGTTGCTTGCAAACGGCTTCAGTCGATATATCCATGCCGTATATAATTGGAGTATAGCAGGAAATAAGCGCGCTGATGCAGATCGAGCTAGCATACATATGCATATATGCTGACACTGCAGCTAGGATTCGAAAAAGATAACTGAAGTGCGTACGTCCAAAGCTCTGGCTGCGCATTCCACGATAGCTGCCATACGCGCAGTACGTAGCCATCAACGGGACCGCATCTCTATTCAGCTTGATACGATTTTGCCTTAAGGTCTTGCATGCGGCGCAAAGGGACCTCTGGGTTAGAACTTGGCGTCGCGTACACCACATGTTGCCTGCACAAGATTGCAGTTGCAACAGTCCGAATTGCTGTCAATATATATAATCCACTAGGTACGTGACAGCGACAGGCCTGCAGTGTATTCTTGCTTTGTTCACACATATATGCCTCGTACGCCAGGGAGATGGAGCGGCTGCCGTGGCACCAGCACATTTATCCCACTACTTTTGTACATCGTCTCCGCGCTCAGGAGTAAGCGCGCGCCCACTAAAGCAGCAGTGGCCGATGGCCTATCATTGAGGAAGGCTTGGAATGCTCTCGATGGCCATCATACTTGGCCAGCACCCTGCTTCCTTGACAGGAACTAGCTTGGGTACCATGCTGAATGGAACTTAACAGGACGATCATTGGTCAGGTGGCGAGCCGCCGCGGTGGTTGAGTGGTTATGGTGCTCAGCTGCCGGCCCGAAAGACGCGGGTTTGATCCCAGCCGCGGCTGTCGAATTTCGATGGAGGCGAAATTCTAGAGGCCCGTGTACTGCGTGATGTCGGTGCACGCTAAACAACCCCAGTTGGTCAAAATTTCCGGATGCCTTCACTACGGCGTCTCATAACCTGAGTCGCTTTGGGACGTTAAACCCCCAAAAACCATAAACGAAACCATTGGTCAGATGGCTTGCCAACTCCTTGGCCACCATGCACGATCACACATATATGTTCCATTTCCTGAATACGTAACATACCCGGGCTAAATATAAATGTACGCTGTGAGCGATTGCCTGTCTTGTGTCGTTTTTATTTCGTCGCTCCTTTCGCGCAAGTTCTTCTGTTGCCTGCTTCGAGTTGATTGGACGGCCGCGTTACACAAGGCCTGCGAAGTACATCGATGAAAGAAAAAGTTCTCCAAAAAGATTCAGACCTAATTATCATGAAATCACCTGTGTCTGAACCAAAATTGAGTAAATAAAACATCCACATCATTCCCACGGATAGGTGTAATTTGTGCATGTAAAGTTGGCCTACAAAAGTTTGTTGTCAGGATGATTTTGTTTCCATCCGCCCAGTCCGCCGCACGTGTTGCTTCTGTCACTGCGGTACGTTGCAGCGGTTGCAGTGCTGCAGTCTTTAGTAGCTTCGTTGAATTGCTTTCGTCCTTGTGATAATCTGCAAATTTCAACGTATTGGGACAGTTCTGCGCGGTTGCAATACTTTAGTTGCTCACGATCAACGTGCCTCCGACGACGTCTTTCGCGGCAGATTTGTTGGCCGAATCACCAAGTCGTCTGCGGTTGAGAAAGGTAAGCCTAAAATTTTACTTAGTGTAAGCACGCCATGTGCTGATACTAAACTTATTTTAAGCTTGGGGACAGTCAGTTGGAAGCTGCAACAAGCTTATTTTCCATTCTTCTGGGCTGGCGGTGTTTACAATTGCCACTGTGCAGTTGGCGGGTATGGATTAATGCATTCGAAGTAGTTTTTGATGTTGCGAAGTTGCAAGCGCTCTTTAAGAAAAAACGAAGTGATTGCGGCACGACCACTATAGGTCTAGCGCTTGCATGTCTTTGGTCGTACAGTAATTTAATGGTAGTGTTGTCATGCCATATGTATATATAAAAAAAACAGATATAGCCCTAGAAAAAAATTAGGTGTGCCGAATTGTAATGTGAAAAAATGTTTTCGGATTATCACCGCACTCACGGGGTACTGAAGGAACTATTAATATTAGCGTGTGTGCCAGTGAACAAATTGAAAGCTAGGCCTGCACGTTGGTTTTCTGGACCTCGCATTTAACCTCCGCACTCGGAAGACTGAAAGCTAGTGAAATAACACTTGCATGTAGCAATGCATGCAGCAGAGGGAAGGTGTAGCGTTTGGGACGCTAAACATAACCCACATCCACGTGAGGCCAGAGGACGCTACTGTGTGGCGAGGGTATGGAGGATGAATGCGCTTTAAACAAGATCGCCATATATTTTGATAGAACTGTATGTGTTGCCAATTTAGAGACAAAAAGACACAGTCTCATTCAGCACTGCATGCTGCTGAAGCTGTTGCTGAAGCTTGCACTGAAGGTGATTACTGTCCTGAGAGTTTTTTAAGGAAGAAGCCTTATAATTTTTTACCCAAAAGGTAGGTCTGAAAATAATATGAATTTCAAGCAGAAAAATTGCAAATTGGATGCAATGAATATTTATTGTATTGCTAATTTTCATGGCGGGTGCATGAATGTGTTGTACTTAGATGTGACGTTACAGAACAGAACAAGGAAGTGGAAAAAACTCCAAAGATGTAGCAGTTATGTCTTCGGGCTTTTTGGCCTCTTCCTTAATTTCCATTTCTGCAACGTGCAGGCTAACCTACCTCAGATGTCACTCTCAGTGCTGTGGCATCAAGTGTATCTCCATGTTGAAGTACCTGCTTACTGGTTTAGTGGCATTAATTAGTAAAAGATCAAGTATTGTGTATGCAGAGCCTCCTGACAAAAATATACAAGTGCATTGTTGTGCAGATATTTAGAGTGGGTATTGAACAATTTTTTCAGAATGTGCAGCACAAAATCCTCTGCCTTTGTGAAAGCGGCTGCAATGCTTAGCGTGATGGTATAGGCACGGTGAGTATACATGGCGCCAGCACAACCAGCCCCATGGCATTCTAATTACTGCATGATCTCGTCTAAGGGCCACAGCCATAAATGAGGTGCACTCGTTTTGAACTAGATAATTGAGAAAAACATGGTGAAACTTTTTTGTAATTCATGTATCGACCACACATTCGAAATTCCCACTCAAATTTAAAAACAAAAGTGCCGCCCTTACATGAGTTTCTACAGTATCACAACTAAATTTTATGTAAATGTTTAACACTGACACACTTCATTTTTTTTTCATCGCCTTACATGAACAACAGTTCATCTTGTGTTCTGCAGCCACAGTTTGTGTTCGCAGCTTTTATCTTCAGTGAAGCATTTTGTACAATTTGCAATGTATCTGTTTCTTCTGAAGGGTTAATTATTTCCAATTGGTTTTGATGCCTGTATTTCTTCATTTTATGACATTGGTGCCCATGTACTCTGTTTTGGCAGGTGCTGCGCACAGTCTCTTTGACCTGAGAGAAGCCTGCGTCGCAAGTGCCACCAAAAGGTGGCTTATGTTCGCGGCAGATCAGCAAGGAGACCGGACTTCAAGGCTTCGCGCAGCCGGGCTGGTTGCGTCCAGCGTGCAAAATGACTGTGAATTATAGAGAAATAGATGCATGAAGAGAATGTTTCACCAGAATGTAGCTGTGTATTTTGTAGTGCTCATCTTTTGTGTCTACAGTAAAAAACAATATTAATGACAGATAAATCATCAGACACTGCTTTCTAAACTCCAGCTATATGGCTTCCGTGGCTTTTTTTCTTTTTGGCATACTGAAATCCTATTATCACCTCGCAAACAACAAGATATAATAAACGACAAATTGTCTGATACACATTCAGTCTCAGCGGGAGTTTCGCATGGAAGCATATTCGGGCCTTCGCTTTTCATCATTTACATCAACAACATCGTTTTCATTGATTCACGCCCAACTTGCATAATATATGTCGATGATACGAGCCTTTTTTTCACCTCTAGCAGTACTAATGCCCTTACTGAAGAAGCAAACAGGACACTACGTCTTTTAAGTAACAGTTCAACTATAAATTCACTACCGATTACAAGAAAAAAAACGAAAGTCGTGCTTCTTAGAGCAAGAAATAAAGTGGTGTAGCATACTGCCATTTCACTTCCCATTGGGTCTGTCCCGTTGCAAGTTGTCCCTGTCGTAAAAAGCTGAGGAGACTTTTTCGAAGAGTATTTATAGTGGTCAATACATGCTGACATCACAGCTGACAAGTTATCGAAATAGTCCGCATCGTGAGTAAGCTGCGCTATTTTCTCCCACAACTCATGAAACTGATTCTCTATGAGTCCATGTTAGCTTCTGTATTAAACTAAGATTTTACTGTCTGGGGAACTGCAGCACTCTCCAACCTAAACCTGGCTTCATATAATTCAAAAAGGGCAAAAAGAAGCATTGCTAACATTCCCCGCGACGTCACCCCTAAGCCTCTATTTCATTATTCCAACATGACGCAAATATCTGAACTGCGTAGTAACAGCCTAATAAAGCGGTATAAGAGAGTTAATGCACACAAAAAT
Source organism: Amblyomma americanum (assembly GCF_052857255.1). NCBI lineage: Eukaryota > Metazoa > Arthropoda > Arachnida > Ixodida > Ixodidae > Amblyomma > Amblyomma americanum. The sequence continues at coordinate 95,204,024 of NC_135504.1, read as the reverse complement.
TTTCTTGAAATTCAGCCTCACCCTAACCGCAGAGAACACACTTATGCCATACGAAATAATGACGAGTGGTTTATTCCACTGATACCTACCAGTTACGGATGTCATATGCTCAGTCATTACTTGCCATCATTACTAAATTCCATGAGTTCGTCATGAAATATTTAGTTTCTTATTTCTGTATTTTTAATGCTTTCATGTGCTTTTTTTCTACACTTTCGTTTATCTTTCCTGAAATGCAATTTGTTTGTTATATGGTTACGAATAAATTATATTTAACAATATCTCTAATCTTGTACGGGGTGGAGGCGAGCAATCAATCCTTTGGGGGAGTTTGCCTGCTGCTCTGTCGTCTGGATGATGGAAATAAAATTTGAATAATTGAATTTCCCCACTCCAAATTGCTTAGAAAACTGGCTAACACACTCTGCTAAGATCGTAAAGGTTTCTCTAGGGCAACTCAGGTTTCAAAAATGGAAAACATTTGCTGCCATTGTTTGATTATCAGGCCTCTGTCTTAGCTTAAGACTGAAGCAGAAAGGTGTGGCATGGTTCACTTCTTCAGGTTCCCCTAAATTAGTGCCTTGCTATTGCCTGCTAGAAAGTGGCGATGCGCTTTTTCTTGCCTTGAAAAGAAATTCAAGGCAGAGTTTTTCTTTCTACCAGACCACTACGCATCCGCTATGTCCAAACAAGAGTTTCGAAATGGGGAAACGTGTGCTTAGAAGCAGTTCGGTGTGTTTGATATATCAGGCGCTGTTATACCTGCAATGACAGCAGACTGATAACGAGGACCAGACGCTGCTATTGCAAACAGCGCGCTAGTCTAGAAAGCGCATTAATAAAAGCACCTCAGCGCGTCCAGCCCCATGCTACACACCCGGCATCGTTTGTCATGAAGCGCTGCGCAAAAAAAAATTGGCACACCATTCCAATAAGTCATGGAAGCGCGGAAATATTCTCTGCCTTTCCTCAATGCTTTTCACGGAGACAGCGTTTCGCTAAACTTAACAAATTTTCTTCACCGAGACTCTTTGCAGTTCAGGGTCTTTGCGATGGCACCACATTGAGTTACTCGGAAGTTATAATGGGCACTAGAAAGACCGACAAAGCTTAAGAACAACGATAAAAAGGAGCGCATATGAAGAAACAAAGATATATTATAGGAATCGCTTATTTAGCGACGCTTGCATCAATGGTAGCAGCGGTCAAACGGGCGTTTCCCTGTGTCGTCGACGTTACTCTTCGCCTTGAGAGGTGGTTGGTTCAAAACCCACCGGTAGAAATGGGTCCCTCTGCCTGGCGACCGGCCGTATTCGGTAGTGTGTGCTTGAGAGAAGCGTCGTAATGCCCGCTGCACCGCTTGAGGGCCAAGCCTAGTTTCGAACGAGCTCAGAGCCTGCTAAAGGCGGTAACCTTCTGCCAGCACGGTTCGAGTGCGAGCACAATCTCGGTAGCTTTCAACGGGTGCGCACACACCCTAGCGCAATGGCCTCTCCTCCTCTGCGATGACAAAGCAGGCCCTTCGGAAGTGCAGAGAAGGTGGCGACCAGAGCATCAGCTATCCTGCTCCCCTCAGCGCAACGGTATCTCCGCACCGATGCCTCCCCTCCTGCGAGACGCACGCACCTTGGCCCGCAGTTCTTAGAGAAAACTCCAAACTCTCGCCTATTAACACCAGCATTAACAGCAGTAATAAAAAGGGCCACGAGTGGGCTTTACAGCAGGCGGAGAATTTAAGTTGTTAGACTGCCGGACAACACCATTGACTGGTCCAAGCTACGGTCTTGAGGTAGCCGGCTGCGCTGGGAATCGAACCCAGCACCTACAGAAAGTGACGCGGGTACTGTTACACAAAGCCACTGTCTCAGTCTTGGAGCTAACCGTTGCGTTCACGGGTCAGTTATTCGTGTCGCCGTCCAAGATTTCAAAACGGCCTCGTGAGGTACAGCGAAGTTGTGGCTCTTTTTTTGTTACTGCTGCTGATGGTGCTGCGTGCCAGCGCATTAACGTTCGTCGAGAATTGTGCGTTCTTTCTCAGAACTGCCGGCCACGGTGCGTGCGTCACGCGAGAAGGGAGCCGCAATCGCGGAGACACCCTGATGCTGAAAGGGTGCTGGTTCATTGATTCTCCGGTTGCCACCTTCTCTGCAATTGTGAAGGGCATGCTTTGTCATCGCAGATGAGGAGAGGCCATTGCGCTGGGGTGCGCGTGAACCCAGTGGCAGTTATCGAGGCTTTGCTCGGATTCGAACCGCATTGGCCGAACGTTACCGCCTTTAGCAGGCTCTGATGTCGTTCGGTAATGCGCTAGGCCCGCGAGGGGTGCAGCAGAATTTACGAAGCTTCTCTAAAGTACACTCCCCCAAGAAAGCGGGCCACAATGCAGAGGGACTCATTTTTACCGGTGGGATTTGAACGAAGGCCAAGATTAGCGGCGAAGACACTAGGCGACGGCCATTTCCCCGGTGTTACCATCGGCCCAAGCGTTGCCAATTAAACCACTGCTATATTATATATTTGTTTTGTAACATGCGCTGCTTTTTCACCATTGATTTTAAGGTGTGTTGGTTTTTCTAGTGCAAACTAAACGCACCAAAATGCTACTCCCGAATATTCCCGCTCCTCAGCGGCTTGTGAGCCATTTATAAACTTTCCGAGTAATTCACAGCGTTGCCGTCAAAAAGCCCCTGAACTCTGGGAAAGAACTTCGCTGAAGAAAGTGTGTTGAGTTCTGCGAAGTGCGGCCTCCGTGAAAAGCAATGCGGAAAGCAGGGAAATATTTCCGCGTCTCTGTGACTGACCCGGGAGTTAGTGGAGCGGCGTGCAAAATTCGTTTTTTTGCAGAGAGCTCAGTGACAAATGATTCCGTGTTTTCAGCAAGGGGCTGGATGAGCTAGGAGCTTTTTATTAATGCGTCTTCTAGACTAGCGCTATATTTGCAATTGCAGCGTCGGTTCCTCGCTAGCACTCTGCTTCCATTTCAGGCTAAATAGCGGCTGCGATGCGATACACACAGAAGTGCATCGAAACACGCAAACACATTTGAAAACTTTCGTTTGGACGGAGTGGATGAGAAGGGGTGTGTTAGAACGGAAAGCTCCTGCTTGAATTTCTTTCCCTGGAAAGGAAGAGCGAATCGCCACTTTCTTGCAGGTAAGAGCAAGGCATTAATATAGGGGAACATGAAGAGCAGAAATATGGCACTCCTTTCTACTTGAAGCTTTAGCTGATAGAGAGGCCTGCTAATGAAATGTTGATGGCGAATGTTTTCCGTTTTGAAAACGGCAGTTGTCCTAAGGAAACCTTACCGATTTTCGCGGAGTGTATCAGCTGCGTGTCATAGCAAATTGTAGAGGGGTCAAAAATAGGTAAAGCGGATAAATAATATATCGATAGGTTAACGACGCTGTCTGTTGTACGAAAACTGTGTACGCGAAAGGAAGAATCAGAATACCAGCGACGGTGTTGCGAATGTGTCGCTCTGCCGCTCACAAACTTTCACTGCCTGTGGGAAGATGCGGAAGCTTTTGGAAGGGGCCCCGTATTGATAAAGGTGGTGATGAGTGATAGGTTTGCTCGGCTATAGAACTGACTGTCTGTGAGGTGAGCGCTGACTTTTTTCTAGCGACCGGATGAGGAACTTCCATTTTTCCACAAGATAAACTAGCTTCACAATTCACCCAATATGCACCTGCTTTCGTGTTTTGTGTAAGAAGAGACTTTAAGGCTCACTCAGGTGTTCGGGGGAACGCAAAAGAGAGAGCATGACTTTTTAAGCTCCCAGTAATGCTGGGATGCATATTGGGGGGAGTGGCTCTGATGAAATACGGCGTGCGTAATGTCCCACACTTGGAGTGGACGTGGGAGTGTCAATCAGTGCCTGATGAGGACGAGCACTGGGTTAAGATTATGACATACCACAACGGCTCTACCACGAGAGCCGGAAAATCAACAAGCAGTAAAGTAGACGGGTTCTCTCTTTGAGGCAGATGAAATCTCTGCGCACAACTTCACTGTAGGACTGAGAAAGTGGATGTCCCCTTCTAATAACGCCAAAATTTAAATGACTGAAAAACAATGGCCAATGTTTCGTCAATAATAGAGGATGTTTAGAACCTCTTTTGAAGCGAAAAGCTTCACTACACTAGCTTTTCGAGCCGTCAACGGGGCCACAATTTTGACCTTCATTTTAGCTATAGGTCAAACCATGCGCAAAACTGGTTGTAGCCAGATTCGACACATGACCTCAGCTATAGCAGCGACACCAGCGGCTGTTACACCATCTCGACTTTGACCTTAACCGTCGGTCAAGCGGGAAAGCATCTGCCGGTATCGCATGCACAATTCATGAAAGTGGGTTCAGCATAAGACGCTGGTGCACTTTGATGCGTTCAGCCTAACTCTAGGTGCGTTCGATGCGAAGCCTGCCGTGGAGACCGCCAGTCGCTCAACCACACACTTACCCAGGGGAGATGTAGCTTTTCGCGTTCGACCAGGGTAACCAGAGCTAAACCACCAAGAATTTTTTCCATGTTTTCACAACGATGTACCTGAACATTGCTTAAGTAATCGGGGCTGCACTTTGTGGCCTGGATTTCTTTTTCTCCACACGTCTGATTTGAATACAACATATTTTTCTGGAAGCGTAACAAAGAACAATTACGGTTAGACGAAATTTATTTTTAAAAAATGAAAATTACCAACGGGTCTTATTGCTATCAGAGCGCAGTCATGTGCCCAATTACGTGTTTCTTATCTACAGTCGCGGAACGTTGTCACTGTGTTTTGCCCGTTTCTTTTCAAAACTTGAAAATTTTTATTGCATCTTTACAGGAATGGAAAACCTTCCCCGCAGATCATTGTTCCTGAAAGTCAATCTTGGCTTACTGTTCTTAGTGGCGGCACTGATAACGCACAATAGCTTTGCTTGCTACTCGCCGATACCAAGTAAGTCCACCACTTTTTTTTTTTGTTGCTCCTGCTTGACTTTCACCTGTAGACAAGTGTACATAGTTGGGTGCTCTAGTTTTTCCTGTGTTTCGTGTGCTTTGTTTTGATGGTATCTTCCCCTGTGAGCAGCCTAAGAGCAAGTTGCTAGAACTATAAAGCTTAAATTTCATGCGCATAGGCTCTTAAACAGCCACCTATGCTCGTGCGTATGACATATTAGATAATGGGCAAAATTGCTTCACAGCAAGGTGCCGGCGCTGCTTGAGCGCCGTCGTAACCATCCTGGTACCAACTCTAGCATCCGCAAGCTCCAGTTGGCATTGGCTAGTTTCCTCGCCATATATATGGGCCGCTTTTACGTTTAACGTGCTCTCAAATAAGTTACAGGAGACCTATGATAGCAAACTCAAGCGTGCAAGATTTTCAACAAGATAGGTTTTGATCCTATACATTCGAATTTTTACGAGGCTCAAGATGTGCGCTACTTGGTGTAACATAACATGAGGGGGAAGAGCGCAAAAACAGGAGGAAGTAAAACGAAGGACACAGGCGCTGGCCAAAAACTGAAGCTTAATCGAAGATTTACTGAGAAGAAGTATTCCTGAGACCAGTTATGACCTGAGTCAACGTCAACATCATATCAGTGAAGCATCTACGACGTTTGGGACCGAAATGTTCGGCTTATTGTTTGGATCTGAGATCGTTTATTAAACAAAACGACTATATTTGAATAAGAAGCTGGTTGGAATAGTATAGAAGAGTCGATACCATTTTTTTTTCAGTCTGCAGATACCTTGGTGATTCTGAACGGTTTTTCTTTCTGAGCCCTTTTGGCTAGTTTTTGGAGATGTTTATAGGTCCTCAAGAAGTCTATTCTACAAATTTATTCTGCATAAATAAACTGCAGAATACATGTCACCTGGAAGCAAATTTTTGATGTTGTGTCCATTGATGTGTCATTCAATATATTTGAGGTGACTCTGTGGAGTAGTATATCGATCTCACGTAATCCTATTAATGCAAACGACCCATAGGTTGTGGTGCCTTACCTTAAAACAGCCCCTTTTTTGCCTTAAATACAAACTGACGAACTTTAAAAACGTAATAAATTTTACCCTCTACATATATGTACAAATTAAAGCCAAGTTTGATCAGAGGCACGGCATGAACGCTTACTTTGCAACTAATTACACATTTACTCAAGATCCATTTGTATGATAGAAAAGACTCACGCGAGACAAGGACTGCCATTTAGTTCAGTATTCAATCTATATCTACTGAAATATTCATATAAATAATAGGAATGAATGATCTTAAAACTGAAACCTGAGGTAAGCAATGTAAAAGTGGTTTCAAACCACGGAACTAAGCATTCACTCTCTTCAGCTGAACACTATGTGAAGGTAGTTACAGAAAATCATTTGATGATGCCCGCACGATATTTTTTGTGGTGTTAGTGAAATATGCAATGACCGTTCATGACGGAAGCGTAAAATTAATCAAAGAAAGTGTAAAAAAATTCGAATGCAAAGGACGTTTCTATTATATCCAAGTTAATCCTACCGCCGCTATCTTCAAGACTACCTAGAGCTAATAATCATATCAGAAGCAATATTGTATGGTACTTATTACAGCGAATCCACCATAGAAAGACCCTATACACAACGCCATCATGTATAGTTTTATTAATTGAAACTATTGCCTGCCTACATGGCGAATAGTCGATTGTTTACTTTTTTATCGAACTTTTTCTCTTACCTCTGCATGGGCCTTAACATAAATACTTTCCTCCCTTGTAGTATATATACTGTTATTGAAAACCCTTCACAATACATAAAGACACATATTAGTTGCCCTTACTTAGTTTTTGAATAATGTTATGTGATCTTGTCTTGTATTCGATGTTTGTTATTTGGAAGTGTTTTGACATTATTTCATCGCTTAATATCGACGACCGTGGTGATTAGGCGTAGCGGCCCATCATGCTGGCACCTCTAGAGACTAAACAGTCCCAGCAATATAAATAGATCAGATGGCACAACAGAGTTCGATGGAGGCGAAACGCAAAGGCGCCCGTGTGCTGTGCGATGTCTGCGCACGTTAAAGATCCCCAGGTTGTCGAAATTATTTTGGAGCCCTCCATGTGCACTGCGACACGTCTTTCTTCGTTTGTTCTCTCAGTCCCTCATTTAGCCCTTCACTTAAGGCGGGGTTCAAGTGTCCGCCGATATGTGGGAAAGATAGTGCGCCATTTCCTTTCTTCAGAAACGAATTTTCATTTTCATTCTTTCCCTCCACTGGCAACAGAAAACATACTGTAGACTGTGGTGGTAATGTACTTCCTAATTGTTCGTTGCAATATGTCCGACAAGAACATAGCATTATCGCATAAAAAAACAGAATGGTCAATAGTCTCTGCCGCATCCCACAGGAGGCAAATCACTGTACATGGCACAAACATTCTCTTTGCATGAAGCCATGCCTTCACAGGCAGCGTCGATATGTGCAGGTTAAAGAATGTTTTTGCAGCAGAAGAAATGCACATTAGCCTAACACGTTTTAAAATACTGGTGCCAAGGAACTCCGCAAAAGGTAGTGTATACAACGATACAGGAAGCAAATACTCTGTAAGTGCCTGAGTCATCTGATTTCTGGAGAGGCTGTACAGGCAGTCTGAAGAAAAGCGCACAGTGAGGGAATTGAAGGTGTCAGTAACTTTTTTCAGGAAACCCCATAAAGACCTCTCACGAATGTGCCCATTTTGTGCGAATAAGAAATGCAAATGAGCACTAAGACCTCCAATAAGCACAGCTGCTAAAAAAGGTTGGTTTGCAGATTTGAACACGATAACACACGAAACAAGCCAATGCAAGAATATGTGAACGATGCCTATTCCACCACTCTAGAGAATGAAGTATGTTATCGCGATGCATGGTTTCCCAATTAAGAGCGCCATGCCAAGGTAGCAAATATTCCGGCGCATCATCTGCACTTTCTTTTTCGCAAAGTGGAGAGCCTGCAAAATATAGGCAAGATTTGCAAATAAAAAAAACGTTGCATACCTGAGTCCGAGCAAAAAATCACCGGTCCCTGACCATCTAAGCCTTGGTTTAACCCCTCATAAAGCTTATCTGTGAATCCCAGTAGGCTCCACTCTTGCGAATGTCGTGAAGAGGAAACGCTAGATGCTGAAGGGTACCGCAGTCCCAGCATATGCTGCCCAACCACAACCCCTTGGATTTAACAAATTTAGAGCCGCACTTGATACCTCATAAAACTGTTCAGTCAAAGTTAACGCCTCAAGCACAACCTTTTCGTCAGAACAAAAGAGGGTAACACGATCTTGATAGGCTAAAATCTTAATTTCACATTGCGCCAGAGAGAAACTACGGATAGTTGCACTGATAATAATACTGAGGCAAAGGGGCTCAAGATATAGGGTAAACAAAAAGGTGATAATGAGCAGCCTTGGCGAGCAAATAATTTCAACCGGAGAGGTCTTTTTAGCGCTTGATTAACAATTAGCCTTGTGCAGGACTCTTTCTACCAGTCTTAAGCCCCTATGCAAAACATCTCCAATATTTGCACGCTCTAAGACAGCGTACAAGAAAGCGTGGCGAACATTATCAAATCCCTTGGCGAGGTGAGTCCGAATGAGAGCTACTTGACCTATGTACCCTCAATATTACGTATTTACGAATCTTTATATGAACATTGTGGCTCAATCGTTTCCCGCAGTGTTCGGAATGGTGGCATACGATTTCGAATTTTGTGCAGCATAAACTCACTAGTTAATTTCTAGCTCGTAGCAGGGATTCGAAACAGCGATCTATGATAGGCGTGTTCACCCTCCATATTGGATGGCCGCCTCTGCATCGGCTTATTTTTTTTCTTCCACATTGCCTCTTTAAAAAAATTAAAGGAAAGTGTACGATAACCATTTTATGCAAGATTTTACGTCAAATCCAAATTACTGAATCCCTGAGAAGCATGTGACTATAAAATATGTGTTTGACGCGGCGATTTATCATGTGTCTAAATAATACTGGGCTCTGCACATAATTACCATAGCTACTGTCCAATGCATTTCTTTCTTGTCTGTACAGGTCATGGACCGAGACTTCTTCGGGCTAAGGCGTTGTTTGGAGCTGTTGTGAGGGACTGTCACAAAGAAATCTTGTATATCTGTCAAAAACTACCCCCCACAATGTTGAAACAGGTGAGCAGCCTCTTTTTCTTCTCTATTTCTCTTTAACATTTTGATCCAAAATATATAACAATCACATAGGCGCAAATAATTTCAGTGTATATGAATTAACTGATAACCTGAGATATTTCCGTAAAGGATTTCTTGCAATTTACTCTTTTACTGATTTTCGCCCGATATGATAAACACCTCTTATTCACTCCAACATTCCATATATACCGCTAGAATCAATGTGGAGCATGGAAAGATGGTCATTTCTTCAACGTTGTATTTATTTAGCAAGAGAACTAAGCCACTATAACATAAACAGAATTAATACAGCTAATGGCCATGTTTTCGCCTGACCGATAGCTTTCAGGGACCAGGACGAACACGGTGCGCCGATTTTTAATGCCCCAAATCATAGGTACTCACATATGGGGAAGAAACGCAGAGGCTAACGAAAAGTGTCCAGCTTAAGCTAAGGGAAACGCTATGAGCTATGAAAAAAAATGATAGGTGTAACGTTAAGATACCGGGAGCGGGCAGAGTGGGTGAGGGAACAAACGTGGGTTAATGACATCCTTATCGAAATCAAGAGGAAGAAATGGACTTTCGCAGGGCATGTAATGCGGAGGCAAGATATCGCTGGTTCTTAAGGACATTGGAGTGGGATCCAAGAGAAGGCAAGCGTAGCAGGGGTCGGCAGAAGGTTAGGTGGGCGGATAAAATTAAGAAGTATGCGGGCATACCGTGGTCGCACCTGAAAAAGGACAGGAGACGCATTTGCCATGCAGTGGGAGTAGTAAGGCTGAAGAGTTTAAGATGAAATGACGCTTATGATAAGAACTTTAGGCAATGAACCTTAGAGACACTGGGAGCTCTGCCTCATTTTCTGGTTCACCACGGGGCCAATAATTTTGTTTTGCACGTCTGTCTTACCGAATCCTGTGACGCGCTTGTCCATCCAAGCAGCAGTCTTTACTTTTTATGAAACACAAATGTGTTGCCTCAGTTCATGAACTGTGGCGCCTAGTGCTCATAGTTTGCAAGCAATGCATACTAGGTTCGAAAATCTGTGTAACCATTTATGAGATAAGCATGAGGTGAAAGAGAAAAATGTTCACGCAGTACCTCCAGTACACCTGCGCAATAATTGAGAGCTGCATGGACACCATACCAGAGAAGACTACACTGGTGGCAAGTACATCATATATTTTTCACTGATGATCGAATTTCTACGACCTGAATTTGCAAAAAGAAACAGTGATCGGGTTTTATTGTAGTTAATCTAATTAATCCGGGCAGACGTGTGAACGTACGTGTTTAGCCTTGTTGGGTAATTTTTTTGCAAGGTCATTGCCATGTATAGCGGCGATATTAGACTGGCGTTAAGCTTTAAAAGAGGTTAAGCTGATCTGATCTGTTCGCACCACAGATGCAACTTCATGAAAACAAAGATCTGCTTTGCACAGTGCGAGATTGCATTGCAGTTTAACACGAGTTGTGGTCGGCTGTGTTACATGAGGTGAAAGACAAAGACGGCGTACCTTTCGGTAGCGCTCCTAGAAGTCCTCCGCAACGAAGGTTCAATCGGTCTATGGCCGAGGAGCTGCTCAAGATAACGCCGGCAGTAATCATTATGATAACGTGCTCCCGTGTATTCCAACAGGTAAGCTCGTTATTGACCACGTTTTCGTGCCTGCCGTCCTCCCTGAACGCCTACACCATGCTCAGGACTTCAAGAATGCCTTGGGAACTGTTGTGTATCTATAGGAGATTACTTCCATCGGAGAATTCCAGATGTCTCATGTCTGAATGGCGTTCCTGCAAATCGGTACAGCCTAAAGAAAAGGTCGTCTCATGTGGCGGATTGTTCGACAAGAAGCGTCGCTGCGGTGTGGTTGGCGCGGAACCGAAGGAACTTGACATCAAACTCCTGCGGGTTCCTGAGCCCATTAAACACAGTTTTACTAACTGCAGGTATGCTATTTTGTTTTTAGATATGCTGCAAATGACGCTAAAGAAACGGGTTTTAACCTTAACCTGACTACGATTTTTATGACATGTTTTTTTCGTGGACTTCATAGCGTGGGGAAAACGCTCATAATGTACCGCCAGGCTGAACCGCTTTTTTTTCACCCAGGAGCCATTGCTTTCGAATGATGCTCCAACCCAGGGTCGTTTGTGAAGAAAGCGACTTTCTACCGGAGTGGTTTCTGCTGCTAATGCGGTATTTTCCTTTGCCGCTTATAGTTGTGTTGATTTTCGTGAAGCTAGTGCAGTCAGCCGCTGAGTGGTTTTTAATTAATCTGTATATAGTTCCTTTCTCTACATACATAACCTACTGTAGTAATACCATGTTGAAAAAATAGCCTAGTGCTCTCGTGCAGTTGCCAGCGAAGCTGGCCTGACTCAGCCCCGCAACATCCCCTTGTGGTTTACTTTCGCGCGGTGCACCCTCCCACGAATTCGGCGCAGGAGGGGCGAGCTACGCGACTTTCCCTGGTTAGGTACCTTAACTAACTAGGGAGGGCGACACGGACGGCGTGATTGCAGAGCCGGCAGTAGAGCGCTCTCTCTTTAGCTGGGATCGTCGGCGCGAGCGAACGAGTCGCGCGCGGATTCGCTCTTCGCCAGCGGGGCGAGAAGCGGCGGGGAAACTTGCTCCCGCCTCTCGTCCCGTCCGGCTTCGGAGTATCCCTTGCCCTAACTTGGCGAACATTTGCTCGTAACAAATTTCCTGGTGACTCCGACGATCTCAATTCCTTAGCACATTTTGTTGCTAGCTGCCGTTATTGTTGTTGTCGCAATAAGTGACAGTTTATGTCAGCCAGTCTGTCGTTCTTTGTTCCTTCAAAGCAAGGCCCGCTTTGTGGTCGGCATGCGCTCGGTAGCGTAGGCGATCACGGTCCGGCGGTTTTGAACTGTCAGCCGCTATTAAGTGGGGAGTACACATTCATCTCCCTTACTCAAAATCCCACAATATATATATATATATATATATATATATATATATATATATATATATATATATGTATATATATATATATATATATACAAAGTTAAGGAAATGAGGGGCTCGTTTGATAAACTTATGAAGGTAGCCAACAGTCACCGAAACCAAGGTGCATAGGGGAATGCTTAATTTATTTCTATGTGTAGCGCTAACCAGTGGGATAATATTATTTAATTAATCAATAGCTCAAAAAAGATTACTTATAAAGGAGCAGGAAAAACAACCATGCCGCCGGTGGGATCCGAACCCGCGACCTCCGAATATCGCGTCCGGTGCTCTACCAACTGAGCTACGGCGACGGCTATCCGATCTGCTGCTCTCGTGGGTATTTATGTTTATTGGGTGTAAGCGAACCTTGAGAGTGTTCACCAGCGCCACCCTCGTCCGTAGCGGCGGACGTACACGTCCTGTATAACCGCGAGTGTGACGTAGAACGTCATCTAACGGCGAGGGCGGAAACTGTGCGAGAGCCCTCTTATGCTACCTATGGCATCAAGACTGCCAGAACCGAGACCCTCGTAAAGCTAATAGCATACAAAGTTAAGGAAATGAGGGGCTCGTTTTGATAAACTTATGAAGGGAACCAAGAGTCAACGAAACCAAGGTGAATAGGGGGTTGTTTTATTTTTTTATATGTAGCGCTAACCAGTGGGATAACAATACTTCGATTAATCTATCGCTTAAAGAAAACTAATTATAAAGCAGCAGATAAAGCACCCATGCCGCTTAGTGATCCGAACCCACGGCCTCCGAATATCGCGTCCGGTGCTCTATCAACTGTGCTACGGTGACGGCTGTCCAATCTGCGGCTCTCGTGGCTATTTATGTTTATTGGGTGTAAGCGAACCTTGAGAGTGTTCACCAACGCCATCCTCGTCCATAGCGGCGGACGTAGCACGTCCTATATTACCTCGAGTGTGACGTGGGACATCATCTAACGGCGAGGGCGGAAACTGTGCGAGCCCTCTAATGCTACCTATGGCATCAAGACTGAGAACCGAGACCCTCAAAAAGCTAATAGCATACAAAGTTAAGTAAATGAGGGACTCGTTTTTGACAAACATGTGAAGGGAGCCAACAGTCACCGAAACCAAGGTGAATAGAGGAATGTTTTAATTTTTTTTATGTGTAGCGCTAACCAGTGGGATAATAATACTTAAATTAATCTATCGCTTAAAGAAGATTACTTAAAAAGCAGCAGAAAAAACAACCATGCCGCCAATGGGATCCGAACACACGGCCTCCGAATATCGCGTCCGGTGCTCTTACCAACTGAGCTATGGCGACGACTGTCCAATCTGCTGCTCTCGTGGGTATTTATATTTATTGTGTGTAAGCGAACATTGAGAGTGTTCACCAGCGCCACCCTCGTCCATAGCGGCGGACGTAGCACGTCCTGTTATACCGCAAATGTGACGTGGATCGTCATCTAACGGTGAGGGCGGACACTGTGCGAAAGCCCTCTTATGCTACCTATCTCATCAAGACTGCCAGAACCGAGACCCTCGTTAAGCAATTAGCAAACAAGGTTAAGGAAATGAGGGACTCGTTTTTGACAAACATATGAAGGGAGCCAACACTCACCGATACCAAGGTGCATAGGGGAATGTGTTAAATTTTTTTTTATGTGTAGCGCTAATCAGAGGGATACTAATACTTAAATTAATTTATCGCTTAAAAAAGATTACTTATAAAGCAGCAGAAAAACAACCATCTCCTTTGCTCTCCTTTGAGCAAACAAACAGATCACGAAAGAGACAAAGAGCGAGCGACCAGACTCCTCCCGTCGACAGAGAGAAAAGAAGGGTGGTCAAATGAACAGACGAAAAAATTGAAAAAAAGAAGGGGAAAAAGTGAAAGCGTAGGTTAGCGCAAGGAAAAAACGCCGCCAAGTATTATTATTGAGGGAAGCTTAATTCGGCGGAAGCAAGACGTTCGAACACGAGGAAAAAAAAGTTGCATAAACAAGAAAAAAGAAAAAGAAATCAGCAAGAAAAGAACAACGAAACGGTAAACACCATTGCGCGCATATGCATCACTGTGCGACCCCCCCCCCCCCCCCCCCGGGTGCAGCTGTTAACAGTGCGGGTTTATGTGCCTCGAAAGCTTCAATGATGTCTCGCTGTATTGCTTTTATATACATACCCATAGGCTTCTCCCTGCCAGATCTTGGTGTCTATTGTTCCTGGAAAGGAGGGAATGAGTTAATGTTTTGGTTCGGCTTCTCGTACAAGTATTCCCGGAGTCTCAGATTGCGAGAAAAGTCGAAATTCTCAGCAATTTGTATTAATTATATCGGACTGTATATGGACAGACTTTCAGTCCACATGACAAGGCTGATTTTTCCTTCTTGAGACGAGCGTCTGAGAGGTTAATAATATTCACCTGAAGGTCTGTACCTCTTAATGAGTGAATACTTCTTGCAGGCTTTAGAGTGTAGTCAGGCTGCATTATATCCTTTCGTGAATGTGATGCCCCGGCGTACCCTATTTTTTCATCAAGCTGGATGTTATCTCACGAGAACTTTTAGCATTTTTAGCCCAGATTTGTGCTATTTTCCTGGGCTGGAAAACCTCAAGCTCGTCCGTCTCTATTGTTGAAAGTATCACGTTGTGGCGAGCCCGTCTCTGCTCAAAACCGACTGATGCCAACGCCTCTTCGAAGTTGTTTATAGTTATTGTGAACAGATTTATGAATGCGTTTAGCAGTTCTTGAGTCCAAGCTAGGCTATGGGCTTTCGGGAAATTATTTATTGACGGAGTTAAAGACACAAAAGACCTTTGGGAACCGCACCTGTTTCGAGGTGTATCTTGAGGGACTTTACGTGACGCTCGTGCCTGATTGGTTTGTACATTATTTTTCTTAACATTTAGAAATTCCGATAGTGTACAGCATCAGCTGAGGGGAGGAGGCGGAGGGGTAGGCTGGTTAGTTCGTCCATCAGCCCGTCAAACCTGTTTCACCTGCTGGGCGGAGCCGCAGCGTCGCCTGAGGTCATGCCTTGGTTTCAGAGTAGCAGGGCTTTTCGCACGCTTGTCACCAATGACAGGCGTTTGTTGACGTCTTTCCGTCGGTTTAACCGGAGTTTTTGTGGGAGTCATTAATGAAATGGCAGTCGAAATAGAGGTCGTCAGGGCGGAATCTATTGGCGCTTCCTTGGGTTCGCATAGATTTTTTTTGGCCGGGACTTTGGTGGAACGGAGCATTCCAGATTGGTGGCCACTGGCGATCAAATTGGCTGGTGACGGTGCCGAATTCAATGGCGCTTCCATAGGTTCGCTGGAATTGATTGCTGACAAGATATTTTGGCGTAGCTGAGAGATTGGCATGTTTGTCCATATTGTGGGGTGGTTACTGTTGTGCTGAAGTGGATGCTCCAGGAGCGGAGTGGGAGCTTTTCAGAGTTTTGGACCTCATTCGATTGTTATAATGTAGGTTTGACGCTGGCAGACTGCTTGCGCTGTCCGCTATGGCGTCCGTCGGAAGATTCGTGCGTAAGGCCTCTGAGTAGCACCCTATCTCGTGCCTCGGCGATGGTGGAAAAACAGTGACTTACTAGGGTGTTGGTTATGTTCCAGTCATTGACAACCCCGGCGTAGGTGGGAGTATTGGTGCGCTGTTTTCTGAGGCGGGAAGGTGGTCCAGCCATGGTGTCATGATGCGAGGCCGGATTGCGAGCACAATATTACGGATAGTCCATGCTAGTAAGAAGCCCCCCCCCCCCCCCCCCCGAAACTTGTGGGGGTCTAATCCGCAGCCACGATCATACAAGGGTGGAATGTCTCCAGTGAGTGGTGCAAATAGAACACATTATTAAATTTTGCACAGAGCTGGGCGATAGTGAATTAAACCTCCCAGTTCTCCTGTTGAACTGCTGCACCTCTCGCCAGTTGCCGAGCTGTCGCAAGCAGTTTGCGGCTCTCGAAAGGACTAGTGTGGCAAATAAAGCTTCAATGTAAGGTCGTTGGGTCCGAGTAATGTTCATTACTTCCTCATACCGCGGAAAGCGAGCATCCTGGTGGCGAGTTAGAGGGATGACGTGCAAAGGGCGTGAGGCGCGGCGACAAGTGCACGATCTCGATGCACGACAGTGACGATCCGCAACGCAGAAGCGGGTGCGACGCGACAGTTAACGAGGGACGTTTGTTCAGGCACTGTATTGGGACCAATATAGCACCTCATAAATTTTTCACATAACCTTGGAGTGCCCGCGGGTGTCCAGAGCAGAACCTCATCACCAAGGGAAAAAGGGACTGCGCGATGGGTATGGACACGACCTCTTCTACCTCTCCGACGGATGAAACTTGTTGCTGCAAAAGCCAATACCGTGCCCTTGCCGTCGGTGTGCAGAACTGTTGAAGCAAATTCTTCAAAATGGAAGAGGACATGATCGGATGGCAAGGCTTGTTTAATTACCGCAAATGTCGCCTCGCATTCGGCAGACCAAACGTAGTTTGTTCCAACAGTAAGAAGCGTGTGCAGAGGCGACGCGATAGACGTGAAGTTGCGGCTGACCCGACGAAAGTAGCATGCCAGAACAATGTAACTGCGAACATAACGTTGAATTCGTACAATCCATCTTTGGTGTAACAGCTGTCTGTTCTTTGTAAATGATGCATACGAATTTTCCACTAACCGTGTCTCTGGTGTAGGCCGGAGAAAAATTCGGCTCCTTGTAAGCAGTCAAGTGCATCGTCAATGCAAGGAATTTAATATACATCCTTGCGAGTTATCTTGTGCAGATCACAATAACTGACGCAAAAACGTACCGAAGCATCCTTCTTCTCCAGTAGCATGACTGGTAAGTACCACGGATTGGAAGATGGACGTATGATGTGACGATTGAGCCTGTCAGTGACATTGGCCTGCATAATCTAGCATTCGGAACCAGACCGTCGATACGGGCGGCAACGAACGATCCCGGAGCCCTCAGTGATGATGCGATATGTGGGTAACACGTTTTGGCTTAAAACTGAAGAATGTACGTCTGTCAAAGCAAGATCCGTGCTTCTTCAAGACTGCAGCCAAGGCTTGTGCCTGGTCTGAGGTGAGGTCAGGGTTGATGGTAGCGGTGTCTCACCAAACGAGGCAGATGAGAAAGCTGGTTGCGTGGGTTTGGAAAGAGAGAGAAGCATCATGGGCTGAGAATTTGTGATAGAAGCGACAGTAGGTTCTTGGCGAAGAAGAATAGGCTCAAGCGTAGTGTTTGAAGTGGCCAGTAGAGAAGACCCATGGCAAACACAAACAAGCAAGGATACAGTAAAACCTCCTCGGAGCAGACAGCTCGGACACGGAACTACCATGGCGTCCCCATCGGCAATGTGGTCGAAGACAATTGTAACGACATCGGCGCCGCCAGTATTGATGACATGGTCAGCGGCTGTAATCAAGGGGCAATGCGTCCATACAGATAGGTCACAGACGACGGTTCCGCAACCTCGAGGGATGGTTGGCCGCACGTTTAACAGTTCACACTGTTGTAAGAAAATTCCAGCGGCGAATAAGTTGATGAGCACAGGAAGAGAGCACAACAAGTTCGACGTGATGGCGGATGTCTTTGATAGTGATCGTTGCTTTACGCTGTCCAGTAGGGAGTATCGGAGCCTCATTAGCAGCAAGCAAACGCGGACCGGAGTAGGGTGTACAGACTTTCTTCAAATGTAAACATAGGTCAGAGCCGACGACGGAAAGGGCGGCGCCGGTATCAATTAACGATCCCATAAGGGCTCCTTTAACGTCTACAAACAACACATTCCACGGGGCCAGAGGAGGACTTGTAGGATGTGGTGGCGGTGCGAAATTATCTCCGTAAACTGCACAAGTCACTTTTCCGGGCGGCGTTCCGAGGGCTGAGGAGGTGTGTGAACGGTCGATGAAGAGCGACGGAAAGGTAATTGGGTGTGGCGGCGCAATGCACCGATGTTCGAAGCTGGGTCACTAGGTGTCGGCGGGGAAAGGAAGCTACTATGATCGGCATATGAAAGACAATGGGAGTTGAAAATGTAGCAGTTAAACGCATTCCTGCATTAAAATACTGGTGCCAAGGCGCACAACTCCCAGCAGAATTTAATTGGTTACACTCATTCGAGGTAACTTTTTTTAAGAAAGATGGTGCAGTAATTGCCTCAAAAATCTCAATGGACATCTGAACCGCGCCATAAGGAAGGAATAACGAAGGGAGTGAAAGAAGAAAGGAGGAGGTGCCGTAGTGGAGGGCTCGGGATAGTTTGAACCACCTGGGGATCTTTAATGTGCACTCACATTGCACAGCACACGGGCGCCTTAGCGTTTCGCCTCACGGAAACGCTGCTGCCGCGGCCGGGGTAGCACCCGGAAACTCCGGATCAGCACCCGAGCGCCCTAACCAATGAGCCACCGCGGTGGGTCAATCCGTAATTTGTTTATGGGTGGGGGGTGCGGGGGAGGGGGATTGGGGTACGCTGGTACACAAAACAAATCAATGATGTTGAAGTTAAAGCTTCCCTTGACTACATTTTCTATGTTCTTTTAGTTCTTGTTTCTTAAGTTTGCTTAGAATTATCTAGCAACAAGCCCTGCTACCCAATCTTTTAGGGGGCGTTGATTTTATGCCCCTTATATTGTGCTCTTCTGGTTGCAGTACGCCAGTCGAAATTTTCCATTATTTTTCTGGCGCCCATCAAGGCTCCACCTTCAGTTGAGCGGTTACGAAGAGGAAGTGATATAGTTAGATGCAGTTCATATATATACTACACAAATGAAATGAAAAACTGCGGTTTAATAAGATGCGGTTTCTATATTAACTTGTGCTTCTTATCTTTCAGTATTTGGACTGCCTCCAGAGAGCTTTAACTAACAAGGTATGTTTTTACTGCACAACCCGTGCACTCTAGACATTTTCGAAACGACACCTTGGAATGAAGAAATTTCATTTTTAATTTTGCTATAAATGGCTACAAATCTGCACGGCTCTGCTCAAACCGGCAATGTCGAGAACTTCAGCAGATCTCCCAGCGCTATACTTTCAGCACTGTCAGCACATTGCGCTCATAAGACTTCTGACATACAAAATTAGTGCCACCATAATCTAAGCGCTTTAAAGACAGTTTCTAGGTGTCTATAGGCTCGATGAGGAGTGTGGCCGCCATCCTATTAAAATTCATAATATGTTTCTATAAGAGTATGGTGTGTAAAATAATGAAGTACAAAAAATAACTATTTACAATAAAAAAAAACCATTTTGAATGAAATCGACGAAACCTGCGATGTGACAGGTTCTGCAGGCGAAAGCAACATAGATTTTATGGCTCGCAGCTGCTCTTGAAACGACATCGAGATAGTTCGTGTTTCTATGAAACAGAAAGGAGCGTGCGCTTTGTGGTAGGGGGAGACGCTCCTGGCTATATATGACACCGCTACGTTGGAATAATAAATGAGTATATGCGGCCAGGCTGAAGTATACAGTTGAGTGGTAGAATTCAGGGGTCCTTAGTCGTGAAATATTACAATGAGAAAAAACTGTATAGCGCTTATCCGCACTTCCTTACTCCAGGTTCCATGCGAATAACGAACAGGCGAGAAATATGCGGTACGGTCTAGAACAACGAGTTCCCAAGAGTGAAAACTTTTGAGTGAAAGTATAGACGACAGAAAAACTTGCAAAACGTCGACCGTTCGAATAACGACTGCAAACCTAAGTACCCGTACATTGCAGCCACCTGCACTGAGCATTCAGTCATACAAGGCCAAAAGAAATTGTACCAACCTAGGTCATATGCAGGCAGCAGTAATGACAACATATTCCGTCCCTCCAGATAGGCAGAACACGCTGATGCATTTTGCACCATTTTCTTCGATCCAGGACGGTTTTACGAACTTTTGCGCATTATCCATCCTAGTGCTCAGCTATAATCTCTATGCTGTAAAAAAGAAAACTCGCAGATCAGAAATTTCTATAGGAATAAGGCGTAGATGTTCTAAATATAACATTTTGGCACATAACGGTCAAACTTTTTATTCCTCCTCACTTGAATGTTTCGGATATGGAAGTCTCTTCATTTCTACTCACATGAGGGGCGAAGTGTCCCCATGCAAGGCTCGCAAGTGAACGAAATAAAATAGCTCTGAAACACCTTCTGAGCAAAGCAGATAAACTCGCTCCTTCACTACACTGTGGTGTCAGTGAACACCTCTGCGAAATAATACACTTCTGCACGCAGCAGGAAACCCACAAGTTGGCGAGCCCTTTCCGGCTACATTTTCCTACTCGCACACTCCTTCGTTTTATGTGTCGGCGAATGTGGTTAAGAGATTGCTATGGGATAGATTATTTCACACGTTACACCGCTACCATGACCGCGGCCAATCAGCCGCACCCCTTCGACTGATCAGGAAGATTTAACCGCGGTGAATTGCCCCACGCTTCGGCCACCAGCTGAGGAGCCGAGTGCGGGGAGACGGTGGCAGGGCGCTGAACTTTCACCCCACGAAAAAGTAATGAGAGAAAATGGAAAGGCCCGACGAAAGTTAAATTGAAATTTTGACTGCGAATAACTCACTTTTTTTCAAAACACACTAAAAAAATTCCTGCAGGAGGATAGTTGCGAAGTGGCGTCTTTAACATCCCGTATACACCAAAATAATACTGAGAGGCACTTTCAGAGCCACTCTAAGCAGCCAATTATTTCGCTGCTAACGGCCTTACCGCCAGAACATCGTCAGCTAGGTTACAAATGTTATTCAGATTTTGACCATTTCTATGATGCAAAACTTTAGGTTAACTTTCATCGAACATATTCTTTGCCTTTAGTGTTCAGGGAACAACCATTTTTCACGCTGTGCGACATGCCGGTTGTGAAGGAGTACCATATTTAGCCGATAAACATGGTTACTACACAAATGTGTAATAAGGAATTAATTACCCATTGGTGTTTACCCAAACGCAGCCATACAGCTACAAAGTAAAACAATACAAGTTCCAGAGAATCTTCACTAAGAGAAATTCGTCCTGGCCAGGGGTTCGCACCCGAGACCATCGCTTCACCGGAGCAGTCGCTCCTCCAACTGCGCTAACCGGGGCGGCTAGTACATGGTAGGGCGAAAGCGAATTGATCGATAACGCGGAGTGGGAACAGTGTTGGTCAAATCTCGCCCTCTTTCTCTTATTTCCGTATGCCGCAGCTACTGTGCACAAGATACTAGTACACGATGCAGAGACACTCACCTTTTTCTTCCATTTTGATGTATTTTTATTTCAGTAAATCTTTTACGCATTCAGTGAACAGTAACGAAAAAAAATAGCAGAATCTCCTTAGCTACTAAAGCTATAGACTGTTGTGCTCCCTGCGGTCGGGGAAACCGGATTTGTAAATTGAAAATCCGTGTCTAGCAGCTCGTGAAGTGACATTTTCTCTTAATCAGTGGAAGCCTTATCTTTAGCAGAAGTTGTCTTGTCATATTGATGAACATTATACTTGTCTCGAAGACATGCCTGTATTTAGATACGTCTAGGATAGCATGTGTTGACTAGTAAGACTGAAAAAAACGGCCAAACACCGCGTCCGCTTCTCTGACGTGGTCACGCATGTCAAAGCGGCAGCTTTTATTTCGTCAATGGTGCTTTTACAGCTCTGAAAACCCATTTTTTGTATACCTTTCAAAATTAAAATATGAAACAGAACTTTCACCTCATGCCGCTACCTTCCTATTTGCATCCCTGGAATGGAGTTGGCAGTAATATTGGAGAATAATTTTGTGACCTTCCTTCCAAGATATCTCAGTAGCAAAGAAAAAATGACCAGTTTTCAAACACTTCATACGAGTGCCAAGTTATTCATCCCGAGCTTTTCTGGGCATCTGCAACTAGCGCCATCTGTCGGCTGCCAGTAGCCAAATGACTATTTTATGTGAGGATATTTAAATCCTCCAAATATAAAAAATAGGACTCGAAAAGACTCTGTGCAAACTTGTTGATTTTCACGGCATACTTTTAGTCCGCGCTGCAAAATCTTATCAACTAAATGCTTCCATCACTCGCGCCGACTACTTCAGACGGCCATTTAAGATCAATGGGATCTACAGAACCTTCGAAATCCCCGCGCTGCTTTTGTGCGGTCAGCGCCACTCGTCATGTTGTTACAGCCGTGCAGAGTACATGCGCTGGTAGAGATTTCCTGAGCTTGTATTCACTCCTTGTTCTTCCTACTTTATTCATTCTTTGCTGTGGCGAAAATCCTATTATTTCGGCAGCGCTCGCGCTACTGTGGAAACAGGCTGCAGTAGCTTGCTAATATATGCAGAGGATCTTCACATTTCTTACGTAAAGAGGCTTCCCTAACATAATTGAAAAAAGCAAGCCCACAAACCGCAACTAAAAAATGTCGGGCAACTGAGGCCTAAGTATTGTTAATGCGGCTAAGTGATATCAAAAGACTGCTAAAACTTCACAAATGTTCCCTTAAATCTGGCCCAAGCCATGAAATCAATTTACAATAGCATCGAGAAAGACAGATGGGAACCACGAAAGAAGCAGACATATCCTTTTGACTTATAACTGATCTTAACTGGCAAAAAAGTCTTCCACAGCGCTTACTGAGATTCTGCAAGCGTTCTAACCAGAATGCAACCGCGCGTGGTCATGTCATGCCCAAAACGTGAAGCTTAGTCTATTTAAAATATAATATTCAAGCGACGAGCCTGGCCAGCACCAGCAAAGTGCCTAACAGAGCGACGGGGGCATTTTTGGAATTTTTTAATGCCGGAAGGCTTCAATAGGCGTAATAAAAACTTACAGGGACGCATAATTAACAACTGCGCAGTAAACACGGTAAAAAGGACGCCAGGCAAATGGGAAGGAAAAATATATATATCAAGAATTCTACAGTAAGCCAACGGAACCGGCATACAAGCCGCGAACTATGTGCGCCTGTGTCCAAGAACAAATGAAGCCCTCTGGCCAGAGGAAGATAACCCTTATTCATGCCATCATTTGAGATAGGCACCCTTGAGGATATCAAGTTCATTTTGTGTCTCCAGAATTACGCATGCAATACTCTTCCACTGCTTCTCTCGCTAATTGGTCCTGATGCCTAAATAGAATGACTGTAGCAGAAAAAACCGGGGTGCAACCACACGAACGATGGTGCAGGGCGAGGACAATGAGTGACTTTGACGAGCTAATGACGCTGAAGATGATGAATTTTTATGACGCAAGGGCAGCCTTGGCCAAAGAGCGCCATGACACAAGTTAGTTTTTCATTGCGCAAGGTGGAGTCACAGACCCATTTCCCAAGCTTTTCACCCTAACGCAGCCGAGCACCAGGCAGGGGAAAGCTTGCACCCATTGTATCACCGGTGTACGCCCGTCGGCACTGGGGATCGAACCGCGAACCTCCCGCATGCCAGGTGGATGCTAGAACCACTAGGCCACCGCTGCGGAACGTTGACAAGTTATTATCGCAGTAGCTGGAGTGTTCCTGAAGCCTTTTAATAATGCATCGTAAGGTGTGACCAATATACAGAGCACCGCAAGAAAACGGAAACCTCTAAACAACTCCAACCCTGCACGAAATGAACTTTGAACGATGCTTGACGTGACATGCACTACTTCTACCACGCAGGCTGATGTCAGATCGCCTTGTCTGTTGTGAACAAATGCCACTCTACTTATTGGGTGTCGAAAAAAAAACAACCTGCACGCCGTATTTGCTCCCTATCATCTTTAACCAAAATGAAAACCTATGGACTTTCGGTACAACAGCAACCTTTTTAGGATCACCGGGTATCTGTTGCTGTGTTGCGCACCCTTTCACCAATTTCATTGCCGTTTCACGCGTTCTGGTTATAAGGGCATCAGGATAGAGCCTTTTCCGGCCTAGCCAATTCTTCAGAGAAGCTATCTTTGATCAGGTGGGCGCATAACCTGTAACCGGCTGACCGGACATAATGCAGCACAATACTATCCTTTACTAGCTTTCACTGACCTTGAATGGAAGTCTGAAATTTGCTCGCAAGATTAGCAATGTGTTAGAAGAATGTTCTGCTTCAGAAAAGCAAAACTATTTTGGCTATGACTGCCAACAAAGTGCACATTTACAGTAACATTATCAACAAAAAAACATCTAATTCCAATGGCTTTGCGCAGTTTTGGTTGTTCTTCTTAAGCGTTTTGCCAACGGTGAAGAAATGGCGGCTTTAATAGGTGCATTGTGTGAGGAGAAATAGTTTAGAAAGCCTGCAAGCACATTTTGTGGATTTTAAATTCACGTCAACTTTGAAACGATGTCCCATGCTTGTACGTTCTTTTCAAGAATGCAATTGGCTTTTTAACTAAGGCACTACATGAACGGTTCCTTGCTAATTGAGGAAACTCATTAAAAGATATTAATTTCATGCATTCCTATAGGGCGTGACCCCGGCTGTTAGGCAACAACGGTGACAGCAGCGCCGCTGTATCTCGGTAACGTTACAGATTGGTACTGATCCGTACAGCAGTACAGCAGTATAAACACTCTTTTTTGTATTGCTCATTTTCTCCGACAGAGTGCTGATGCGTACATAGTGGACGAGATTCCCTATGTCCCTGGAAAAGGAACGCTCGGCCTATTGGTGAGTGTTCTGTAAAGGGTTTTGCTGTTTCCGTAGATTTGTATCATCCTCTACAATTAGTGCTTTACGGAAGTCGAAGACAAAAAATTTCCATCAGCTTCGATGTAGTTCTAAATCTTCCAATGTTTTTTATAGCCGTCGATCTTGAGGCTAAAATATGGACGCCAGAGTATGAAGGTGCGGATCGGGAACAGATCTATGGTTTCATGAAAAATTGTTTACATAGATGTAGCTTTCAAGCCGCTTTCTGCACATAGCCTCCAATGCCACGAAAGGGGACATTAGTGAGGCTGGAGATCGAAGGAACGAATTCAGTAACAAATCATTACGTGCTGGTAGGCAGTCATCACGCATCCAGTGGTTCTTTAACGTATCGAGTTCTTTGAAGCCATTGAGTCTTCTCGATAATAGTTTTTATAACCTTAGATGGAAGCAGCTTACCTGCGGGCACTAAAAATTGAAAAGCAATTTTTTGAAGTCTTCGCACCAATCATGAAATATCAAAGTTTAGCGCCTCAAAGGCAGGAAGGGGAAAGCTTCTGGCTCGTGCGCAAGCGGTACACAACCTGGTGGCATGGGGCCTAAACTTAACAGGTGCGCTCATAGTTTCAAAGCCCAAACGTGGAATTTGAAACCATGATTCTAGGTCAAAACGACCTTTCTCGCGATAAAATGTCATGTACAGGCCTCCTTTCGGTGGGAAGACTATTTGTATTCAACCGAATAAGCACGTATCACCGCAGGTGCACGAATCACCGCAGGCTGTAATAAATAGTGATTGTATACGTCGGCTGTTTCAGCGAACACTTTACATATAAAAACTGCATGACACGTCGTTCACCCCTTGAAATTAGTTTCATGCAATGAAGGCAAAAAGACCAAAGCAGAAAAAAACCAACACCAATACATTTGTTGCTTACTCATGTAAATCTTTCTAAAAAGCTTATTTATTACTTATACAGAAAGACGTGATAAGGAACGTCTTGCAAAGCACAGCGTCGCGAACAACCAGCGGTACAGTCGAGGCACAGACCAGAGGCTGTGGTCAGTCCAGAGCCCGCACGAGGGATGGAGCGTTCGGCGCTTCTCCTCGTCTTCTTCGTTAGGCGCAAGCCTCTGAAGATTCCAAATCCGAAGGTCCGTCTTACAATTCCCTCCGGGCGAAAGCGCGCCATCCTGGTAGCCTAGGTCGATGTGACGACGGTGAGGTCGTAGTATCTTTGAGGCGGATCGTGTGGACAATGGCGCGGCCTCGGCGACGATGATCAGGGGATGGCGTAAGGTGTACGATGAGGTAATTGACGGGGGATGTCAGCTGAAGAATACGGTAGGTTCCCTGGTACTTGCTAACAAGTTTGGAGGAAATGCTGGAACCTGAGGAGGGTACCCAGAGCCAGACCAAACAGTCAGAAAGGTAAGCGGGAAGAGGTGCAGGGGGTCACGGGTGCTTTTCTGCTGCTGCTGGGCGTGAAAAGTGAAGGACCGGACAAGCTTTCGGCATTATTCGGCATAAGTTGCAGCTTGAGAAAGAGTTGTCAGTTCGGAAGCATCAGGGTGGTAAGGTAGAATGGTGTCCAATGTGCAAGAAGGCACACGACCGTACAGGAGAAAGTACGGAGAGAATCCGGTGGTGGCTTGAGCAGCGCAGTTACAAGTGTATGTGACAAAAGGGAGAACCTGGTCCCAGTTACAAAGGTCGGAAGCAACATACATGGCCAGAATGTCGCCGAGGGTGCGGTTAAAACGCTCAACTGTGCCACTTGTCTGGGGATGGTAGGCGGAGCTGGTGCGGTGAGCGGTGTTGCATTCCTGAAGGAGAGCTTCTACAACTTCTAAGAGGAAGGCCGGCCCTCTATTACTGAGCCGCTCTTTGGGCGCACCATGGGGAAGAATGATGCGATGGAGAATGAAGGATGCAATGTCGTGGGCTTTAGCGGATGGTAAAGGCGACGTTTCAGCGTAGCGTGTAAGGTGGTCGATGGCAACGATGACCCAGCGGTTCCCGGTTGGTGTGCTGGGAAGACGGCCGTAGAGGTCGATGTCAACACGCTCGAAGGGCTGCGCTGGGCAATGCAACGTATGCATAGGAGCGGCGGGTCGGCGAGGCGCATGTTTTCGTCGCTAGCATGCTGTGCAGGACAGAACGAACTGGCGGACATAACGGGCCATCCCACGCCAGTAGTACCGCTGTCGTAGACGGGTGAAGGTCTTCAAGAATCCGGCATGGGCACAGTGGGGATCATCGTGGTAGGAAGAGCAAATGAAGGAACGCAGATGTGTTGGAACGACGAGAAGCCAATTGCGACCATCCGGGAGGTAGTTGCGGCGGTAAAGAAGCTCGTCTAGGATGGAGAAATGGTGTAAATGGCGACGGAGAGCACGGGAAGGAGGTCGAGACGATTGGCCAGATAAGAGATCTAAGAGGCAAGTGATCCATAGGTTTTGCGTTGCTCGGAAGCCATATCAGCGGACACAAACGTCAAAGAAGGATATACAAGGCACTGCCTCAGATGGCACAGGGGAACGTGAGAGGGCATCAGCATCGGCATGTTTGCCGCCGGAACGATAGATAACGCGAATGTTGTACTCGTGGAGTCGCAGAGCCCTGCGCGCCGGTCGACCAGAGGGATCTTTCACAGAGGACAACCAGTAGAGGGCGTGGTGATCGGTGACAACGTCAAAAGGATGCCCGTACAAGTAGGGGCGAAATTTGACGATCGCCCAAAGGATGGCTAAACACTCCTCGGTGACAGAATAGCTGGCTTTAAGTTTTATGAGTGTCCGGCTAGCGTAAGGGAAAACGTATTCATCAAAGCCTTGCATGCGCTGACCGAGTACTGCACCGAGGCCGACGCCGCTGGCCTCACTGTGGAGTTCCGTCGGAGAACGAGGGGTCGAAGGGACGCAGAATTGGTGGAGTGGTTAGGAGGCGACAGAGTGTCGTAAACGCTTAATCACAGGCTGTCGACCAGGCCGACAGGTCGTGGCTGGAAAGGAGCTCGGCCAGGGGTCGGTGATAGTGGCGAAATTGCAGACAAAGCGGCGGAATTAGGAGCAGAGGCCGACGAAGCTGCGGAGGTCTTTTACAGAAGTGGACTTCGGAAATTGGGCCACACCTCGCAACCTGGCCGGGTCTGGGAGAACGCCATCCTTCGACACATGTGCAAAAATAGTGAGCTGCCGAGCTCCGAAGCGGCACTTTTTCAAATTGAGTTGGTGGCCAGCGCCGGCCAGGCACCGGAGAACAGTCGCAGGGCGCTGGAGGTGAGACGAAAAGTCCTTTGAAAAGATCACAACGTTGTCTAGGTAAAAAAGGCATGTGTGCCATTTGAGTCCTCGGAGCATGTTGTCCATCATACGCTCGAATTGGCGGGTGCATTGCAGAGGTCGAAGGGCATGAAGTTAAATTCATAGAGCCCGTCAGGTGTGACGAGTGCAGTTTTTGGGCGATCGGCCTCCACCATCGGCACCCGCCAGTAACCGGAGCGCAAGTCCAGTGAAGAACTCATCGACCTGCAGGCAGTCGAGGGCATCGTCGATACGGGGGGAGAGGGTAAACGTCCTTGCGTGTAATCTTGTTCAGACGAAGGTAGTCCACGCGGAACCGGATGAAACCGTCTTTTATCTTGAACAGGACCACTGGCGATGCACACGGGCTGTGCGATGGCTGTATCACGTGGCGCTTGAGCATATCGGTGACCTTATCGTCAATGATGTCGCGCTCAGCGGCTGACACTCGGTACGGACGTTGGCGCAAAGGGGCATGGGTGCCAGTGTCAATACAGTAAGTAACTGTGGTGGTGCGGCCAAAGGAAGGTTGCTGGTTGTCAAACGATGCTTGAAAACGGTGCAGAACGACGACAAGCTGGTCTCGTTGATTAGACGTCAGGGCGGTGTCGACGGAACGGTGAAAAATGTCAACAGAAAACTGATTGGTGATGGGAACAGGCGTAATGGCGCTGATGTGAAGGCCGGCCGTGCTATCGACGAGGGTGTATGCTGTGGCGGGATCGAGAAAGGCAACACTATGAAGCGATTGGCCACGGAGTAAAGTGGAAGGACAGGGATCGGGGGCGGGCAACCAGATGGTAAGATGGGGTCGCAGGTCGCTGGGGTTCTAACTGCCGGGATTTTGGCCTGCAGACCGGGGCAGCAGGTGAGGGCCGCGACCGCACCACGGCCTCGGCGCACGTCAAAGGAGGCATGATCAGGGGTAGCTGAGGAGGAGGTGGCAAGACTTCAGCGACCTGATCCTCGATAACACGCTGTAGGTTGGGAGTGAGCGACGGCGCAGGCATAGGCGGGCAGGTAGACAAAGATAGCAGGCGTGCGACTTCCTCACGCACAAACTCCTGGATGCGTTGGATGAGTGACTGTCGGGCCAGAGCACCGTCCCCTGGGAGAGCCAAGCTGGAAAGTGTGGCCTCCTGAAAGCCTGCACGTCGGCTAGAAAGGCGCTGTCGGCGCCGCTCATCGAAACGTTGCGAATAGCCAATGACACTCGAGACAGTCTGGAGATGTTTGGCGACAAGCATCTGGAAGGCATCATCCTCAACGCCTTTAATAATATATCTGATCTTGTCGCCCTCATAGAAGGGTTGACACGCTTGTAGGGGTCGACGACATCTTCTATATAACTGGTGAAGTTTTCACTGGTTTGCTGGGCCCGTCTTCGCAAGCGCCGCTCGGCGCGAAGCTTTCGCACTGCGGGACGGCCAAAGACTTCTGTAAGACTCCTTTTTAGAGCTCCCCAGCTTGAGATGTCAGCCTCGTGGTTTCGAAACCAGAGACCGGCTACGTCGCTCAAATAAAAGATAACGTTGGTGAGGTTGACGCTATCGTCCCACATATTGTATGCGCTTACGCGTTCATAGGAGGCTAACCAATCCTCCACATCCGTGTCATCTGTGCCGCTGAAGGTTGGTCGGGTCACGCTGCCGCACGGCGCCGAAACAGAAGACAGCCGGCGGAAGCGGTGAAGCGACTTGGAAGACGGTCTCAGGCATTGCAGAGGCGGTAGGCTGCGCGCGGGTGCGAAGCTCCAGGGCGAGGGAATCGTTGGCGCCTCCACCACTTGTAATAAGGAACGTCTTGCAAAGCAGAGCGTCGCGAACAACCAGCGGTACAGTCCAGGCACAGACTAGAGGCAGCGGTCTGTCCACAGCACGCACGTGGGACGGAGCGTTCGGCGCTTCTCGTCGTCTTCTTCGTTACGCGCCAGCCTCTGAAGACTCCAAAGCCGAAGGCCAGTCTTAGAGTAGCATCACTCACAAATTTCAGGTCCTTTTTCCTAATAAAAATGGCTGCTCTAAGTTCCTGCTCAACATGTTCAAGTCCTCTACCTACAAGAACTGTCTCCTCAAGAATGGGCCTGCAGGAGCGCATTCCTTACGACCCATTCTTAGTCAGCTATCTGCATTGCAAAAAATAAATTTCAACACTACCAAAAATTTTTCAACGTAAGCTGTTTGGTGCAAAATTATGGCTTTAGCGTCATAGTATTACCAGTGTTGTCGGACACCAGAAAACTTTGTGAAACGTCCAAAGTAGTAAGCTTGTTACCTATTTTTGAATAGTTAACTTTTTATCTAGTTGAGTTGGGCGCCCATTTGCCATTAGATATTTGTAGCCGGTTTTAGTAGTAGCCATATCTGTTTTTAGAATTTCGGAGCCAGATTACTCTTGATGCTGTGCCCCGACAAATTTTGGCTTTTGAAATGTGGGAAGAGCTATGAAGGACAAAGCGGTAGATGTCTGAACAACCGCCTCTGAGAGCGTTGCAATAATGTGTCTGAACGGCGAGAAGGGTTTCTGGACGCACACTGTAGGAAATGTAAGAAAAACAGTAAAGATGAAAATGATAGCGATTCAGATTAAGAGTTTGTGGGTCGGTCTGCTTATCAAGACTGCTCTGTTAACGCCAAAAACTGTTGCCAACTCCCTCGAGAGATAACAGAGGCTCAAATGATATACCAGTTGGATGGGTCCTCCTTGGCCAAGCCATCTATTGCTCTTACTTGTAAGAAGCGGTTATATTTGCGCCAACATAAGAATGGGTCACCTACTGCGCATGTGTGATAATTTCCTAGTTTTTCAGTTATAAACACTGGTCCGAATTTCGAAACAAACTGTTGCAAGTCAGCGCTCGTGAGTTTCATACGTCTTCCTTGTGTCCACGTCTTTATTTGCGCTGTATATTCCCATCATTTTTCGAGTAGTTACGTGCACTGGAAGAGTTTACAAGGGGGGAAAGTTGGCCGAGTTGGTATCGATTCATGAAAAATGGAGCGCGAAAACAAGACGGTGGACGAAGACAACACACAGCACGACCACAACCTTTGCTGGAAGGGTTGCTTTGCCTGCATGCTTTCGAAAGCCATGTATTTTTGCGCGATGCAGCCAAATTCTTCAAACTGCAGTGGCAAGCGTAATCGGGATTTCGAAGTTGTAAAACTGATACGGCTTTTACTAACGACTGGCTACAATCTTGATTGCAACCAGTTGTCTATTTGTGATATTTAAAAAAATTATCAGAGATTAGTTAACCAGCTTGCTACTCAAGACAACCCACTGCCTTTTACGGTGTCCGCCAACAGTGGTAATGCTATGTCACAAAAGACATATTTTTACCCCAAAATTCCTCTTTTGAATTTTTGAACTTTTCCCAAAAACATCTTGTAATTCCGCAGGTGAAAAGGCCAGTCGCATGTTAAAGGCAACACAGAGATTTGCAGTCTCCGGATGGAGAATGCTTTGAGGCGTCAGCTAAAAAGTGTTCTATTCCTCACTACTATAAAGGGCGCACTGAGTTGCTCTTAGAGCTAGAACGATGAAATATGCATCTTGTCATTTGTCCCTGCAAAAGTAAACAACATCCAGGTGGTTAAAGAGCCACCTTCACAATCTGTCGCCTACGAAGTGATGGGCTGCACATACAGAACGGCAAGGTCAAGTCTGCCGCTCGCAATAGGATTTTATGACGACCACTTACACCAACTCCTGGCAGATGAATCTTCGGAAACTATCTTTTACTCGAGATCACAAACTACCCGTACGGCTCAGTGAGCTCCATGATATTGTCTTAGTAATATTTTGCTCGGCACTCGTCAGCAATTTCCAAACCAGACTATCACACCGTCTCTAATTCTGTACTGAGCGCCATATGTCCATAAGCCCTTCGTTCTAAATAGTAAACCGGAGTCTATACCAGACTAAAGTGTCATATGTGTCTTGGCGTTTTTGGTCTTTAACCTGTATGTCGCCCAGCTGCCAAGCTCTTCTTCAGCGTGCTGCTGAAAAAGCCTATTCAAATGCATAACATGGACAACGGCATCGTACAGACTTCACGGATGTAGAGCTGGGCACAAGTACACATTCTCTTTTTCAATGTGAAGGAAAAAGGTCACGTTATGCTCTGGTCTCAACGTCGATGTAAAATGAGAGCACATTAGCAGAAGTTTCGCTCAATCATTCTGTCAAACCAGTTGTCGGGGGCGGTATGACGTTCATGGAGTAGCACGGTGTTCAGCCATGAATGCACTCTCCCTGTAGATACTGAAAGCCCTGGTAATTCATAACATAGAGCTATATGGTCTACGAAGAATTATGTGCCTGCTAACGAAATTGCGTCCAGAGGACGTGTTTTGACGTAGTGTTTTAGGTAGCTAGCATCAAAATAACCTTCTCGTACCTCGTGTTAAAAGTCGGGAACGGCCACAAGGTGTCCCTTCATATTGGTTGAATGGGTCGGGACAGTAGTTCTGCTACCTTCAGAAGATAAGAGGGTTCTGTTTCTCGTGCCGAGTGGCGCTAAAAGCATTGTCATATTCTTATATGATGTTCGCATCAAGTTGAGGCCTGCAATATTGCACTGGAATCTTCAACGCATACGGTCTGCACCGTAACGTCCATAGTTTGGTCCGTCGTGGGAAGGTTCATGAGTTTCTA
The DNA here is from genome assembly GCF_052857255.1 of Amblyomma americanum. NCBI lineage: Eukaryota > Metazoa > Arthropoda > Arachnida > Ixodida > Ixodidae > Amblyomma > Amblyomma americanum. The sequence goes on along the minus strand of NC_135504.1, from coordinate 95,171,337 downwards.
TGGCAGATTCGCCCCTGCGATGATCAGAAGCCTCGTGCAGCTTCCAGAAAAGTGGTATTCGCCAGAATTTTGTTCCGGCTCCAGAGTGATGACAGCTTGCACGTGAAAAAGATCACTGCTCTCGTGTTTGCACCACTGAGAATTTCCTTCAGTTATATTATGTGAATTCCGCGTTCTTGATTGGCGAATTACACTGCCCAGACAGAATTCACGGACACATTGCCGTTGAGAGCGTGTTTTGATGCAAGATTCTGAGATGCAAGGTTCATGAGTTTCTATGGCAGATTCGCCCCTGCGATGATCAGAAGCCTCGTGCAGCTTCCAGAAAAGTTGTATTCGCCAGAATTTTGTTCCTGCTCCAGAGTGATGACAGCTTGCACGTGAAAAAGATCACTGCTCTCGTGTTTGCACCACTGAGAATTTCCTTCAGTTATATTATGTGAATTCCGCGTTCTTGATTGGCGAATTACACTGCCCAGACAGAATTCACGGACACATTGCCGTTGAGAGCGTGTTTTGATGCAAGATTCTGAGAAACGAGTGAGGTCCAAGCAAGTGCTAGCGTTTGGTTTCGTAAGTTACGGTTATGCTACTTTCCTGAAGACGCAGAGTTTATCTCCGCTGGTAGCTGACGGATGTTTCGGTAGCTAGGTGAAGGTATGCTCGCAAATTGAGAAGCTTACTTCGACTCACAAGCTACGAAGGTGTTTTCGTCGATGTGTGTGAGGAATGGCGCCGTGTACATAAGGTGTTGAGAATTTTTAACTGAATTTGGTTGCAGTGCCTGACACTCAAAGGTATGGTCTGCCTTTCTCACAGAGGTCAAAGGTTATGCGATCCGAGAGAAGCCTTTTACGAAGCGCCAGTAACCAGAACGTTATCCGTGAAATCAGCTGGCTGCTTTTGTCTGTGCGGCAGCAGACTACTGGCAGCATGTGTTTCCTTCGCATCTGGCTAAACTAACTCTTCATTTACAACATGCCTTGCACTAATTACGTGCCCGTTATGTTATTCTGTGGCAAAATATTTAAAGATTTGTGTGCGAACACTTCCAACCTCCTGTTTAACAAAAATAGCATAAATGGCTAAATAAGTAAGAATTCACGCAAAGTGCTGACTTCCACGCTCTAGAAATTTAATCCATTTTCTTTAAAAAATTATACATGTGCGATTGTGTTTGTTTTCATCCAAAGCAGCTTCCGAAATAAAAAATCACATGTTGTCACCTTTAGAAAATGTTCCATCGTGTGAGAAAAAAAAAGGGTTAAAGCACCAGACAGCAGTTCCTAGGCGCAGCGTAGAACTTTGCGACGTCAATATTTTTTTCTTGTTTCTAAAAGCTTTCATTCTGTCCATCATGAATTTCATATTCTTCGCAAAAACATCATTTCGTGAGACTTTGTGAAAACAGCGCTATACTCGTCTAAGAAATGTTTAAAAAGTCGTGCTCAACAGCAGGCACCAGGACGCAAAGGGTTATGGCTTCAGCTTCGTTGTAAGTGCATTTATAATTTCTCAGGTGAAGCAGGAAAGCTAACTGTTTGAAGCACCTTTTCCAGACGCCGGTTATAGATTTCGAATATTGAGGTGAAGAGCACAACGTTGTCAACATACACTAGGCTTGAGTTGTGCTGATGTGAGGAGCTTGGGAAACAGACGTAGATCTAAAGCAGGAGTAGAGACCAAAACCATGTTTTGCATTTCGGATCTGCACTGCCAGTGTTCGTGAGTGTCTGCAATGTTTGCAGTGCCAGCAACTAGTTATTAATTCGCTCCTGCCTCAGAGTTTTTCGCTTACCTCGATTTCCTGTGGTTGTTGTCGATGTTGTATTTCTACTAGGTTCGTTTGTGATCGATGTAAAATCCTAATAAACACTTTAGAGCACTTTTGCTTGTGCCTTTTATACTACCAGTTTTTTAATCTACTACTATGTCTAAATGTTTGCTACTAAATGCAAATAGCGCTCATATGTGTCGTGTCGTCGTTCTCTCGCCTTGTGCTCGTCGTCCTTTAGTGCTAATTTCTTTCAAAGAAATGTGTAACGAACTAGCAAAGCAGCAAGTTTTACAAATAGTTGGCATCAATGAATTTTGCTAAGAGGTAATGGCAAGAGTGAAAAGCAGTTTGGAGGTTGCGCCGTGGCTTTTAGTGGTTGGATCGGCCGGTGGCATAAACCAAATGCCATGCGGTTCTTTACTACCGCGATATTGATTAGGCATATGTTAAGAAGCAGTCTAGGGTTTGCATTTTGCGCAACTTCCGCTATCGTCTAACGGCGGTTCGCTTAATTGCACGCAATATTTAAGTAGTCCTACTCATTTATGTCCTCCAAAACTTCGATCGACGGTTTCATCTAGTCGATTTTTTGAGAATCATTCAAATAAGCAGAATAGCGCAAGTCCAATTTTTCAGCCCATTCCAACAATATCATTTCTTGTTGTGTTACAAAATTACGAATTAAACTACCCACCTAAAGTTAGAAAACCAAACTAAATACCGCTAAGAGCTAAACAGAAAAGCCACTGCCACCACTCGCTCCTTGAAATTCTTGCCGATCCAACTATGCAAGGCAGTGTCTTTTCCTAATGCAGCCGCACTAGCAAATGACACTGATGGTCTCAAGAAAACAAAATTGACAGTAACTCAAAGCCCTTCTTTTTTCGTTGGCAAGTACGTAGTGTCTGAGCCATGGTGTTTCTTCGATTGAATACACTGTTTAGGAGAGATAGATCAAAATCATTGAGGAGAACAGGGTCTCCCCTCTGAAGAAGGGCCCATGTCAATCAGCACACTTGTTTGTTTCACTTCTATATTTTTAATTGGCCTTTTTTCTTTGTTTTTATCATAACAGACCTGTTTTCGAGAACGATACGGCAACACATCCTTGGAGACCGTAACAGACAGCAGGGCTTACATGATGAAGGTCATCAATGAATTCGGTTGGATGTAAACCGCGTTCTGCACTCTGACATTGACCTAATAAAATATGCATGAAATATCAGCTGCCACATTACATTTGATGTGGTATTGTCTGTGGTGTTGCCGTCCCGAAGCAACAAATGGACTGTGAGAGACGCTGTTGGGGACTACTCTGGATTAATCTTCACAAGTTGAACTTTGCCAATGCGTAAGGGGTTTTTGGGTTTCGCCTTGATCTAAATGCGGCTTGCAGCGAACACTTTTGCTCTAATGGGATGAAATATGCGCCAAAAGCCAGACGAGTACACAAGCGGACACATGTGACACTGATATAAATAAGCATTTTCTTGTGTGCCGGGTCTTGCTTTATGCATATGTATCAGCAGCGCGAACACAAAAAGGAAGAAGGAGAAGATAGTGCAGAGCGCTGAACTTCCAACTTTTATTTGAACGAAAACTGAACCGGCATTTATATACACACACCAAGAAAAGCCCACCTGAGGGAGTGGTCAAGCCACGCGAACAAACTGGGACCCACACGATTTACAGGGCATCAAAAGATAACAGGAATCACAATAAACGAAGAGATCAAAGATATGGAGCATGAATGACATGTGTAAACAAAATGGAAAAACAGGGTTGAGTATGCGCGAGTGACAAAACAAAGTTGAGGGCGCGATTTTGCTAAAAAAACCAAAAACATGAGACGACGAGAATACGAAAAAAATAGCGAATATTTTTTTCGTATTATCGCCGTCTCATGTTTTTGTTTTTTTTAGCAAAATCGCGCCCTCAACTCTGTTTTGTCACTCGCGCATACTCAACCCTGTTTTTCCATTTTGTTTACACATGTCATTCATGCTCCATATCTTTGATCTCTTCGTTCAGTGTGATTCCTGTTATCTTTTGATGCCCAGTAAATCGTGTGAGTCCCAGTTTGTTCGCGTGGCTTGACCACTCCCTCTGGTGGGCATTTCTTGGTGTGTGTATATAAGTGCGGGTTGAGTTTTCGTTCAAATAAAAGTTGGAAGTTCAGCGCTCTGTACTATCTTCTCCTTCTTCTTCCTTTTTTTTGTGTTCGCGCTGCTGATACATATGGATCGCAACCAACTAGCCCGGCAGATGGCGTTAATCAAGTGTTTTGTGCGCTGAATTTATCCCAATATACAGCACGAGCTAGTGTCATTTGTGTTTACACGTGCTCGTAGTCAAGTTTTTGCGTGAGATTCACCCAATTATGCTGCACCAATTAGAGTAATATGTGTTGTCTTGTGTCCATATTCAGCGTCTCGGGTTTAGTTCAACCATTATGCAGCACCAAGTTTTGTCTTATGTTTCTTTGTGACCCTCGTCTGGATTTTTCGATATATTTATGCCATTACGCGGCACACCTTCTTGTCATTGTTTTTCTTGCGTCCGTAGTCAGGTCATGGCGCTGTTGAATTCAGTGCATTATGCAACACCCACTAGCCCGACAGCATGTTTTCTTCAACAGCAATTTTGATCTCGCGTCCTTAATACAAGCAGCTGAACGCGCTGGCCAGTAATGCATTGCGGCTAGTGTCACTGTGTCTACGGAAGATCTTTAGAGCGAGGACGCTTCTGACCGCAATCACTTCCCAGTTAAAGGCCCTCACACTATTCCTCATGGCAATGAGGCACTCTGGTCACGTTTACTAACGAAACATTCTAGAAAAACTAGGGGCCATGTTGTTAAAAACACTCGGGAGGGAGCGTCCGGAGACAATCTTGAAGCCTCGTCCTAAAAAGTAAAAAGCAGAGTGGGCTCCGCGCGCGACCACTCCACATGATAGCGTGCGTAGATAGATTCTAGAAATAAAGAGCGTTGCATGCACAGACCGACCACATCTGTTTACCAAGCGGGCCAAGAGAGTGGGGTATGGGGCGTTCCAAATGTGACAGCCCTTAAGCGGCCAGTGAGGAGAACGCTATCTATTTTTTTTTGTTAACAAAATCTGATAGTTAGGCTTTGTCGCCGCTTGTCTGGGAGCGAAAGATGCATTAGTTTCAAAGGAATGTGGATTCTAAGCTGAAAAAGTTTTTCCCGTCGCTAAGATTCATACTCGGCGCCCTCTTATGACGTCACAGGACTGAGTGGCGTGAAACGTGACGTAAACGCAGACTCCGAAATTTTTGGCGGCTAGCGGTGTGGTCTAGCAGCAGCCAAAATGAAAACTACCGCCGCCACACGTTGAAGGCGTCTACCAGATGTCCCTACCGTCGCTTCATTTACGTTTGCACCGGCGTCTTGCCAGCGTTACGATGAATCCCGTTCCTGAACCCGATAATGAAGTTCTCTCAAAAACTCCGGCCTGCATTTCAGCGACCTCAGGCCCACAGACCATGCAATGCTTTTGAGGAAGCATTTTTAGGTTAGGCGCAGGCGGGTTCTTTGCCACTTCCGAATTCGTTGCTAGTTAAATATCGTAACCGCAGTGCGGAGACTCGCGAGGGGCGAGGACAAGGTTGGCGCGTCGCGCGCACCGGAGGCTGTCCGAGGCTTTGGGGCCCATGGATTGTGATTCATTGAACGGCGTCATTGTACGGTGCAGCAGGCGGAGTTAAGGAGGTCTGGCACGGTTGCAATGGCCAGTTTTTATTGCCACAAAAAACAGGTGGGTGGTCAAGGGCGCTCGCGTTTAAAGTTGGCGGCTTGAAAGTAAAGCCGACGCACGACGCTTCAACGGGTTCCGCGCATTTCCGGAGGTACAGGGTCCACTGGATCGGGCTCTGTCGCTCACTTGCATGTACCTTCAGATATGTACTCTGAAAAGATTAAATTAGCCGAGAGCTCGAATAGAAGTGCTCCGCCCAACTGCCGAAGCTATTGAATGAAGCCGCAAACAGTCAAGTTGGAGGAGAGCGGAGTCAAGGTCTCTGCAGGTTTGATTGATTGATTTGATTTATTGATCTTTGTTGCTTTACAATTGTACGCAAACACTGCTCGGACCCATAGCCAACGGCTAGTAACGGGTCCAATAGAGAAAATGTATACAAGCATGCAGGCAACAATATACCAAAATAAAGTAAGCAAGTTAGTAAAAAAAAGGCTATACATCACTCTCAACACTTGTAAGAGTATCAACAAAAGAAACACATATATTACAGATTATATAAACTAAAAACTTACAGATCAAACAAAACGCATAGAACTTACACAAAAATTAAGGCATCACAAAAAGCTAGAGGAAAATAGTTGTTAACTATTTACAAAACATCACAAGGGTACAACACACGAGAGGAGGATAAAATGATTTCAGTGCACACTTTTTAATCACAAAACACTTTTAGAATAGACGCAAATTTATAAATCTATAAATAAATCAAGGTATCAGGTTTCTGCTACATGCAAATAATATCAGACGACTAGAAAAAAAAAGAATGAAAGTATGAATTCAAAGTGTGTCATTCTTTATAAGGTAATAATTTTTTATTCCAATGGAAAAGTTGTAGGCAGTTTTTAGGTCATGTGGTAGATTATTCCAAATTTTTGCGCCCGTGAACTCTAGGAGACGCTCTCCATATACATTTCTTTTCACTGGCAAATTAAAATTGCCGTACGTGCGGCTTCGTGTTGAAAGTGGCGGGATGTTAAAGATTGATATATCAAACGGAAGGTTGTTTGTTACTATTTTATAAACACATTCAGCAGTTCTTTTCTCACGAAGTAAATTGAGTGGTAAGACGCGTAGTTTAGTAAATAGTGCCTTACTGTGTGAAGTGTAACTAGAAAATGAAATTATTCTAAGTGCTCTCTTTTGTAACTTTTTAATAGGCTCTAGGTATGTACTATACGTCCAGCCCCACGACTCGATGCAATATGAAAGGTGAGTATGTATTAATGTGAAGTATAGGACGCGCAGGATATTGGCATCAAAGTATTCGCGCGTCTGGAGAAGAGCATAACAACCGGATGCCATCTTAGTGCAAGTCGCCTCAATATGATGTTGCCAGTGTAAATGTTTATCCAGTGTGACTCCAAGGTAAGTAAAAGTATTTGTTGAGTCAAGCTGGGTCTGGTTAATAGTTAATGTAATATCACTTGAAAGAATTGATTTTTTCTTTGAGTGGAACAGTATGTATTTAGTTTTCTTAGCATTGATTGTTAATTTGTTTGTGAGAAACCAGTCGGAGATTTTTTCCAGTTCTGTATTTGCTATGTTTTCAAGTTCGACCGTATGATGAGCAGTAACAACAATGGCAGTGTCATCAGCATACATGATGGCTTTGGATGAAGTTAATACTTTGGGCAGATCATTTACGTACAGTAAAAAGAGCAGCGGACCAAGAGTAGACCCCTGTGGTACCCCTGTGAGTAGGCGCTGAATGGATGACGATAAAGATTTCATTGAAACAATTTGTTGGCGGTTTGTGAGGTAGCTAGAGAAAAAGTCAAGCACCTTATCGCGAAGTCCATATATTTTTAGTTTATTTAGCATAATGTCATGGTTAACTGTGTCGAAGGCTTTTTTAATGTCCAGAAATATAACTGCTGCGAGTCTGTTATTGTGTAAAGCATCATTAATTGCCTGGGTAAGAGTCATGACTGCTGAGCTGGTGGAGTACTCAGGGCGAAATCCGTGCTGCTCTGGGCATATAATGTTATATTTCTGAAGAAACTGATGAATACGTTTGTTAAGAATTTTTTCGAATATGGTATTAATAACACTAAGTACAGAGATAGGTCTGTAACTGGAAGGGTCAGAGGAGTCGCCGTCCTTGAATACAGGAGTAACACGTGCTATCTTTAGGGATGATGGGTATGTGCTGTTGAGTATTGAATGGTTGAATAAATGGCATAATGTGGGTCCTAGAACATCAATATTTTCTTTAATTACCTTCACAGGAATGCCATCGTAGCCTGCCGCCTTGTTTGTAACTAAATCCATAACAACACACATCACTTCAGTTAATTCGACTTCGTGCAGAAAGAAAGAGTTTAAAACTGGCCGCGGAAGATCACTGCTAGTACTTATATCAGGAAGTTTCGATGCTAGATCAGGGCCAACTTTGGTGAAAAATGTATTAAAGTCTTCTACTGTCTGCTCAGTTATATTGGAGGGAAGTACAGAACGTTTTTTAAAGTTATGTGTCGCCTCATTTACAATTTGCCACATTTCCTTTGAATTCCCAGTGGCGGCTTTAATTCGGCGTGCAAAATATTCCTTTTTGCGGGCTCTCATTAACGACACTGATTTATTACGTGCGCATTTGAACTGGTACAAGTAGTACTGGTTACTTCTATGATGTAGCCATTTGTGATACCAATAGTCCTTCTTCTTTAATACGTTCAAAATTTCTTCTGTCATCCACGGACAAATTGGCTTGTAACGCCTCGAGGCTGTTGTACTTCGGCTACTGTTTTTTATTAGATCCACAAGGGTTGTAATCAGGTTAGAGAATTCTATATTAACATCTTCATGATAGATTAGGTCAGTATTGAGTAATAACAACTTTTTGCGGAATGATTCATAATCTAGCTTAATGTCAGTTCTCGATTTATTCTCTTTTATTGCAGGAGGTGTGTCTACGTTAACGAAAATCGGCAGGTGATCCGAAATTGGGGTTTGATATACACCTGCGTGTGCGCCTGTGTCAATATTTGTCAGTGCATGATCGATAGATGTTGCCGAAAAAGTGGTTATACGCGTCGGAGAATTAATCAAATTGCGAAAGTTGTATGACTGAAGTAGATATGTATAATCCATGGTGTTCCTAGAAAGTGTGTCAATATTAACGTCCCCAACGATTATAACTTCATTTTTGTAGTTCTTGGCTAAAGATGACAAGATTATTTCCAATTTGTCAAAAACATGGTAAGACTTGAGCTCGGGGGTCGGTAAACTACGCCCACTACTAGTCCCCATTCAAGTTTCAGAAATAGTGCTTCAAGTTCGGGCGAACAAGATGAAACTGATGATAAGATAGTGTAATGCAGGCTATCTGTAGCAAACATCGCCACACCGCCACCACGAAACTGCGAGTTCCGTGGTTGTGATAATGTCGTGTAACCAGGAATTGTTATATTTTCGTTCTTTTTCAGCCACGTTTCCGTGGTCGCTATGATTTCAAAAGACTTCCCCTGCTCAACGATAAACGAAAGTAGGGGGCTCAGGTTTTTGTTCAGACTGCGAACATTACTATGAAGTATGGATATGTTTGTTCTGGAAGCCATTATGAGCTCAAGTCAGGGTTATTATCGCTTTGTGCTTGTGTCCCTTGGGCCCGGGTTATTCTTTCTAGATCTGCTTCGCAGGTCACATGAACCACCTTCGATTTTTCTGCTTTCCTCATTAATATTTTTCCTTCAGACACCCAAGCAAACTTCCAGCCGACATCGCGTTTGGTTTGGATTGCTTTCCCCAAAAGTATCTTATTTTCTGGGCACAAGTGTTCATTGACGAATATAGGATCAGTTCCTTCAAACCCAAGCATTGATACGTTTAGTCGTGACTTTTTCGCAGCAGCAAGGAATTTGTCTCGGTTGGTCCTTGAGGCAAACCGTACAATCACATTTGGTGGTCCTTTAGCCTTAGTAGCTACACGATGTGCAACCTCGATGGCATGGCTGGGTAGTTCTGTAGACAAGCATGAAGCGACTGTTTCAACAACCTTGTTAAGGTCCTCACTGTCAGCAACAGGTATGCCCTTCAGTTCGAGGTTGTTATTCCTACTGTACTGCTTTAGTTCAATTAGTTGCTTCTTGGTTTCAGCGAGTTCCTTACTTAGAATCCGGTTCTCTTTCTGACACTCAAGGCCCAGTTTTTTCGCATCGTCAAGTTCTTTACGGAGAGTCTGAACTTCAGTTTTGAATTCTTCGAAGTTTTCATTCATGAAGTCCATTCCTGTTCTGACCGAGGTAAGTTCCGTCTGAATGGCAGTATTTGATGACTGCAACTGTTTTACTTCATCCTTTAGTTCAGTCATGACTTCCACGAACCTAGAAGTCATATCTGTTAGAACTCTGACTATTTCTTTTATACTGTTTGGTGTTTTTTCAGCGAAAGTGTTGGCAAATTCGGCTAAAGGATCACTTTTGCCTTCCATTATGACAGGGTGTATCTCTCCCGGCCAATTCAAACAAGGGCAATAACACTTGGAATTTCAGAGCAGCCCGGCAGCCATAGAAACATAACAGATAATAGATTTGTGCGCCCACCTGCAACAAGTGAAGACAGCGATTTAGCAGAAGTGGTAGCCACGGCTGCCGGAACCGCTCTGAATGTCCCTTGACTGGCGCTCAGTCCCTTTATATTGGCGAAGAAGACGCCCCCAGTCGCTGAACTGCCGTAGCACAATGACACCTTCCGTTGCGATGGTGTCCGATGCGCATGCGCATAGCTCCTGATGATTGGGCTGCTGCAGACGACCGCTTTTTATCACATGCCTGCAACAAGTGAAGACAGCGATTTAGCAGAAGTGGTAGCCACGCCTGCCGAAACCGCTCTGAATGTCCCTTGACTGGCGCTCAGTCCCTTTATATTCGCGAAGATGACGCCCCCAGTCGCTGAACTGCCGTAGCACAATGACACCTTCCGTTGCGATGGTGTCCGATGCGCATGCGCATAGCTCCTGATGATTGGGCTGCTGCAGACGACCGCTTTTTATCACATGCCTGCAACAAGTGAAGACAGCGATTTAGCAGAAGTGGTAGCCACGGCTGCCGGAACCGCTCTGAATCCAAATCTCTTTTTCTTAACTGCCTTGTATCTTGTCTCCCGCCTTTAATAAACAATTTCCGTTTAGCAGTTTGAAGTCTACTGGCAGAAACGGGGACGTTTTGCCGGGCGAGCGTACGAATACACAAGCGCTCTTTATACTGCTAACTGCCTCATACGATCACCGACAATCGTGCTATCATAGTTTTTCATCGCCCGTGGCGATAAACTGACCAGCCTTAACAGGTGCGTTCAAAGGATAACTAGCACTTGAAGTTGAACTTGGAGTTCCTCTCTTGTTTGGCGCTTGTAAGTCGAGGCGTGTAAAAAAAAAACATGGGGCACGTAAAGCTCATCGACGCGAAGCGCCATAACAAACCGAAACTGTCCTGGCCGCCTGTGGCGCCGCCAAGCATCGGTTTTCTTTGCTTCAACATTCAGGTTGTCTTTTGTCTGTCTTCCTTACGGGATAAAAGTGCACTATCGGTTTCAAAACAAAACTTACTTCAATATTGATCCGCGCAGCTTTTTTTTGTCAGCCTCAGAGATTGTTGGCCCCATGGATGAAGGAAGGAAAATTCCTCCAAGGTGGAGTCTGTTGTCCTATGACGTGATCACGCTTGTACTTGAGATTGGCCTGTGGCGGCGACACCTGTATTTTCTTTGTTGTTTTTTCTACTTTAAAAAGCTTTGTTTTTATTAAGAGTGGCATTTTTGTGATCAGAAGCTGCTATTCTATCGATTCAAGCCAACTTCATTTTCTCCTCAGTGTCCCTTTGATGTGTTGTGTTGGTCACTTTACATGAATTCAACTAGATGCAATACCCTGCACCTGCACGTCATCCTCTTTGAACTGGTTCTGTCTGAGCAATGTTGGGAGGCTGCGGAAATCTTTTTCTTCAAACAGGTCACTAATATGTTAACGCGCCTTCGAAACGGGAGAAGTTCAACGGTTGGACGGATCGGCAGAGGAGAAAGAGGAGGAAGGGCGGAAGGACGCTTGTGGGCTTCGTCGCGGTCCTGCTTCGATCGATCCCTCTGTAACTAAACACCCGTGCGTAACAGTTTTCGTGGAGGGGCTTGGTGTCGACCACGGAGTGTTCCATCTATCGGAGGAGCCGTAGACTCGCTTGCTTCCCATTAATGCCATCGGACATGACTGGAGACGAAAATAGCGAGCAACCAAGACCACTAACAACAGGCCACTTTATCGAGAACCGCGCACATTCTTTGGAAAACCTGAGGAGGACGTTGACGAGTGGCTGAAACACTACAAAATAGAGAGCAAATATAATCGCTGGAGCGCTATTACAAAACTGGCGAACGTGGTGTTCTTCCTTGCCGCCACTGCCTCTGACTGGTTCGGGAATCATGAGAATCCAGTAAAGACGTAGGCTACCTTTACAAGCGATACAACAAAAATTTCGGGGACCAATCGGCCATGATTAAGCGTGCGGAACAGAGGTTAATTCATCTGGCGCAAGCACCCGGACCAACTTGCCCTGCATGCATCGAAACTATCTTAAAGCTGTGCAAGCTAGTGAATTCCAGTATTCTTGAAGATGACAATGTCGGCCGCCTCCTAAACGGAATTGCGGAAGGCGTTTATAATTTTCTGATAAGCAAAGAGAGCCTGAGCATCACCGCCGACGTTAGAAACCATTGCAGAACATTTGAAGCTCTGAAGGTGCGTCGAATCACTCCTAAATTCGGAAGACTGGCCAATGTCACCTCTGTAGCCAATGTTGAAGCCTGTCCCCCTCATTCAATTGCTGATATGATACTTGACATTATGCGCGATGAATTGTCCAGATCCAGGGACACCTTCCGCCGTGCAGAATATCTGCAGCAGAGTTGCGCTCGGCAATGAGATGTCGCCGCTCTGTCCACTCCGTGGGCCCAACCTAGCGGCGGTTGGCATATGGACGATCGGTGCAACTATGCCCAACGTTCTGCCCACCAGCCGACGAGATGGAGGCCCGCCTACCCTGAACACGTGGTCCGTCAGCAGCGAGAGCCTGTCTACAACCAACGTCGCGATTTTGTTCGCCAGGACCCTTATGGCGATCGCTGGCGCTCTCAACCTTTGTGGTTCCGGTGTGACATTGCAGGGCATATCGCTAGATATTACCGCCGCCATTTTCCGACTACTCAAGAGTACCGACCCCTGGCGGACATCCACGGACAACTGCACATCGAACAGCAGCAATCCCCCACTATGTCCGCTTAGGGACACGTACCATTCGACACATTTCGGGAGTTTATCGCCTCCATCTGACAGCAGAGTGACGTTGCAACCTCACCGCCAACGGCGGTACCTTCCCCTCGATGTCGTGCGTGCCTCCCCTCCGCCTCCGGGATACTAGGAGGCGCGGCCGATGGAGGTGAGGCTGCCGGCGAGTCGATGACGTCCATCCTTCTACCCGTGTTTATGTTGAAGAACAAATTGGAAGTGTTTATTGATGGTGTGAAAACAATAATTCGTGTAGACACTGCCGCTACTGCATCCGTTATGAGTTTGACGTTTAAGAACCGTTTAGGCAGGAAAGTGATGATTTGTGGTCACCGTCCAGCGTTATTTTGTGGTGTCGTTGGTGAACCTTTGGTCCCACTTGGTGTGTGTGTGCTTCGGATGTTGTTATTGGTGGCCTAACATTTCGAACAAAATTCTGTCAACGCATGATGTGATTCTTGGGATTGATTTTCTGCAAGAGTGTGGTGCAACTTTAGACTGTCGTACGGAAGAGATTTCTTTGAATTCTTCATTGTTTTCGGCTCTTGTGGATAACTCGACACCTGATTCTAGAGCATTTGCGGTGGAAGAAGACACTATTGTACTAGCTTTATCTGCGGCATTCATGCGCGTTTTATCTCTTCGCAATCAGTGCGAATGTTTTGAAGCAGTAGTAGAACCTATGACACTCGCCTGTTCTAAGAATATCATCCTCGTGTCTCGTAGCGTCGTTCTCGTGGCCAGAGGTCGCACCGAGCTGTGGACAGACAACCACTCTGAAGAGCCAGCTGTGTTGTCTCGGGGCCTAACCCCCGTATTCTTAAACAGACCTCCACTTGAAATTTCCCTAGAGTTGCTCGTCGAAGCCTGTTGCATGCTTTTTAAAGCTTCCTCCACTCCTAGCGGCCCTCGAACGGAGGAAATCCTCCACGCGTTCCACCAAAATCTCGAGGTGGCGCTACTGCTACAATGAACGCCTTCTTGACCGAAGCGTCCCTCCTCGACCGTGTTAAGATGACAGCCGGCTCGCTAGCTGAGATCGCCGAATATGTATTACGTGCGGACGAACTGTTCCACGACGGCGCCGACGACAAGGAGCCTGCAGTTTTGCCACGACGGGCGTTGCGGGACAGTATAAACCCGCTGGAGCATTTCAGCCATAAGGAGTTCCTATCACGGTACCGGTTTTCCATGGACACCGTACGAGATCTCCTGAAGTGCTTGCCTATGGAAGAAAGCGTCAGCAATCGCGGTCACCCGCTACCACCAATACTATAGCTGGTCATTGCACTTCGATTTTATGGAAGTGAAAGTTTTCGAGTCGTCACCGGTGACTTAGTGAATGTGTCGCAACCGACGGTGTGCCGTGCAATGGAACGAGTATGCACGTTGAGCGCGGCACATCTGTTCCCTCGAACTGTGAAGTTCCCCGTTACTGCGGCCGAGCTTCAAGCGGACACGACGGACTTCTACCACCTTGGCCGATTCCTTGGTGTGACTGGGTGCTCAGACTGAACCCATATTAGAATCAAATCTCCTGGCGGGCAGCTCGGAGAGGTATACCGCAAGCGGAAAGGCTACTTTTTGATAAATGTGCAGATGAGCTCATTTTTTTTCAAAACTTTATCGCGATCTAGGTGACATAATATCGTACCAACGCTCGTTGATATTTATAACCAACATGAAGGCCACTTTTTTTCGCATTGCCCATCATAGCTGTCGTCTTATACAAAGAATGTTCATGTAAACATCGAGTAAAAGAGATAATCGATCTCTTGCAGTGCTGAACCTGCACTGCATCACTTTTCAAGACTAGAGGGTCCGGTTTAATTGTTGAATTATTGTTTATACGTATAGGCAAACCATTTGTATTTCCAAAGCGACTTGCGCTATCAATTAATCAGTGGTGCAGATATTTATTGTACAATATCTTAGGTACACCTCAAAATTTTGGCTTCCGTTTTATAAGCACCGACAATTCTGTATCCGCGAATAAATTTATTCTCTATTTCTTAGCTAACATTATATATATATAGGAGCGATAATTTTTTTTCACATTGATTGTTTTACATTCATTTCTGCCTGCACCCTCCTGAAATGTCTGTATGACCATGAGGTAAAAATAAATAAATACCATGTATATCGCCTAGCATTCCTGTTACACGATGCACCAAATTTTGCTCTCGTTGCTAGTAAACAATTTGCACCTTTTCAATGAAAGCGCTAATTTTTCTGGCTCTTGTTGCCTATAAAACATAGAATCTACGCTATATAAATACATATTAATTGCTGAAGAGCAACGAGTCAAGAGTGATCTGACTGTAGCCACAAATTTAATTAATTTGCTGAGAATATCTTCAAGACATAGACATACTATTTTATCATCAGGCAATCATGGGGCCAAGACTGGAACTTTACGACATGGTCGTCAGCTGGCCTGGATTACTCCATGACAGCAGAATTTTCGTAACAGCCGTGTACGGGTCCTCTACGAGACGAAGCGAGTTCCCGGGTTTCTGATGGGAGACGCAGGTTATCGCTGCTTGTCAGTTTTAATGACACCTCTGGTAGGTGCCAGCCTGCCAAATACCCCAGAGGGAAGGTAAGCACAAGAGGGAACGGAGCACCATATTTATCTCTTTGATTGAAGGCAACACAAATGTACGAATCTCATCTCCTTTTTCTTGCTGTAATGCTCCGTAAACTCTTTACATCAAAGAGTGGATCCTCAATTTTTATTTGTTACAAAACACATAATTTCCCATGCTTTTCTCATTCTTCTTCTCAAAGTCAACAAGAATTGAACATTCAGATTCAGTATACAATTGCCACGAGTTGACGGACAAAGCCCCTGAAGCTGTCTTGCTAGTTCCCGAGGCGTGCAAATGTAAATAAAGCTTTATTGGTAGCTGCAATGGGGCCACTACGAAAGTAATGCGTAGAATGCTGTGCTCTTCAGTTAAGCACGTCTATGCAAGTTTTTACATCGAACTGTTCGTCGTTCACGCAGGTATCAGGCGGCCCACATCAAAACAAGGAACAGTGTGGAGAGGGCTTTTGGAGTTCGCAAGCGCCGCTTCCCATGCTTATATATGGACTCGCAAAACCGCCGTGAGCGCTCAGCCGTTAAAAATGTTTGCGGAGCCCTTCACAATATCGCCGTTCAACGGAAGGACCCAAAGCCACCTGCTGTGGCCTTCCCCGTTATCCAGCAACCACTGCCCAGTGTGCAACCACAGCAGCTTCATGTGCCACCGCAGCTTTCTGCCGACACAGGGAAATAGCTCTCGTGTTCGGGTGGGACTTATAGCGATATTGTCCTGTTGGGTGCTCTAATTACCTTCTCGGAAAATGTACATGATACTTTTCTGGTGTTAGAGAACCGATATTTTTATGGTATTTGCATTGTTTTTGTCTATTTCTTTGAACTGTGTTCTCTTATAGCATGTAAAGTCATTATCAGCTGGACTTTGTCCACGGGAGAACGAAAGCCTCTTCCGTATCTTTCCAATTAACTCTGTCCTGTGCCAGCTGCGGGCACCTTGTTCTTGCAGAATTCCTAATCTCCTCAACCCACCTTACTTTCTGCCGCCTTCTGCTATGCTTGCCTTGTTTTGGTATCAATTCTGTTACCAATGGCCCAACATTTGTCTTGATTTCACATCACATGCCCTGTCCATGCCCATTTCTTCTTGATTCCTGCTAGGATATTACTAACTCGCATTTATTCCTTCATTCATTCTGCACTTTAACCGCTACATCTTCAATTTTCCTTTTTGTAGTTGACCGCACTGCTACATCTATCATTTTGCTTTTTGTATAGTTCGCTTCACTATATCGGCCCCATAGGTTATAGGCTTTGCCCCACAAGCTATGCCCGTTGAGGCATACTAGTAAACTGTCATTAATGGCTGGTGAGTGCCTGCCAAATGCGCTGCACGATCGTTCTTATTCTCCTAGCTAGTTTACACATGTGGTGCGGATCTGTGGTCACTATGCTCTAAATAGATGCATTTACCTTACAAATTTCAATGCTTTACTGCCTGTCGCAGGTTCTTCAGTTCCAATGGTGTTGACATTAGCGAAGATCACAATATTCATTTTTACACCTACTGTTTTGCTTTCTGTGTTTGTCTTCGATCTTGCAAGGAAGTTTATTCTCTGCTACTCAGCAGTTAAATATTTTAGAATATCTGAGATTATTAAGGCATTCGCCATTTAATTTCATCCACAGTTGTTTCTTCTCCAGTTCTTTGACAATATCCTGGAGGCACGTGGCGGAAAGTACTGGAGAGGACGCTCCTCCCTGCGTGACACCCTTCACAACTGGTATTTTGTCACTTTCCTTCTGAACGACTATGGCGCCTTCCGATTTCTGCCAACGACGGATTTCCCTTTGGCAGCTTTTAGACTACCTCCCTTTTCTACTGCTTGATTCTTTCCATATTATATTTCGTTGTACTGTTTATATATGTGCAGTGTGTTAAATAAAGAACATTGTTTTCAAGAAACTGAAGGAATGAGCAAATAATGTATACGACTGCATCAAAATGACGACAGTGTTCGTAATTATACACAGAAGTGTTCCGGCACAAATATGTACGACATAATTTAATTTCTCTATTTAGCGCTACATTGCTTCCAACTCCCGTTGCCTAATCTCAATATCAAGAGAAAGCAGCTTGCGCTGCATATTGGTTTTTCGCCGCTGTTTGGCCAGCTGGGTCCTGCAAAGTTGTACGTTCAGATGGTGCAGCTCTTCTTTGCGCCGCTCCTCAGCTTCTACGGCCTTGATTCTGGCGGCTACCTCTGGAGCCAGCGTCCTCTCTACCACAGCAACATGGTGGCCACCTGCCCTCGTGTGAGCAGTTTGGGTTGGCACAATGTCATCAGACACACACTGACTTGGCACGAGCACTGTTGGTCTGCCTGCAGTGAGGCACTCTTCCTGAGGAGGAAGTGCATCGTCATTTAATGGTTGGCTGTTCAGTCATGGCGACGGTGCTGCCTGCCTTGAGATGGGTGCAGGAATCTCAGCTGCAAAAACATGCACACACATACAGTGCCTTCATGAGAACTATGCAATGCTGTGACAAAATTAGTGTGCTCTTATGCTTACATACACACTCTTGTGTTATGACACGCAAAGAACAAATACGTCCATAAAGAGAGGCCATCCAGACCATAACAGAGAACCAAAAACACATCATTTACATAGTCAAGACTAGTTTAGACATTTAAAGCAAACTTCTCAACATATCTTTGTGCGTAAAGTTTCGAGACTGATTTATTTTCTTGTCTAGAAATGATTTCCCAAAACAAATGATGGTCCATATGAGTAGCGCCATTTTTTTGGGCTAACCTGAGCTATTTATGTTAATTCCTGTGGCAACCTCTAGATGGCATTATATGTAGAAAAACATTGTCAGTAGCCATTTGCGCATTCTACCGTGAGTGAATGTGAAGAGATGGACGTCCACCTCGAACAGCGCCTGAAAATAAAATTCTCTGTGAAGCTTGGCATGACAGCCACACAGACGTATGAGCTCCTACGCGACGCTTACGGTAACGAGGCATTAGAGAGTTATAGCATATCGTTGCCGTGTTTGCGTTACCGTTTACCGTGTTACCGCACGCCGGACTTTCCGGTTAGTGCGGCGCACGCCATAATACGTTTAGCCTACCGTCTCTCCCGTAACAAGTTTCCGTAAGGCTAAAACGAGTCATGATGATGGCAGATGCCCAAATTTTAACGAAAAAGAAAATACGAACGCATTGCAATCATTTCTATGCAGTGAGATGCTACACTTTAATAATCATTTTCTCTGCATATAAAGACGTACCGACTACACATCAGCAAACAGCCGACTCAGCATCATTTCAAATGTGCCCGTGAAGCTAGACACCTTTGCCTACCCTGGCCAGTCGACGGATTCACTACGTATACCTCAGTAAGCTTGCATACACAGCACACGTTGCGTTTCGAGCGCTTAAAAAACACAACTACGACACCTGTTTGCCTTGCCGCATCGTCGCTTCTTGGTGCGTTTGGATGTAGACACAGTGGCGCCATCTAGTGGCAATAAGTTAAAGCGCGTCAACTATGGGCCGGAGAAACTTTTTAGTTTCTGCAATAACTGATGAATATAGTAAGAGAATTACGAGTCTTTTTTTTCTTGAGGAAAAAAATCATAAAAATGTAGAAAAAATGTTGCATCGGGCAAGAAACTGAAGAGCTGCAGTGTAGTCGCTGCTATTTGGCTATGTACACGACATACAGTTAGGCTTAACTCTTTAAAATTCGGCAAATAATCTCAAAAACGTTGCCTAGTTGTTGCTCAAACCTCAAGGTATGAGTGAGAGTTTGCAAATTAAAAGCGAATGCCTTCATTTATAGTGAGAAATGGCGCCAAAGAACGCGGCGGCGGTGCTGCATTTGGTTCGAAGCAGCCGTGCAGGGCGCTGCCATGTTTGTTTACGAGCGAACTCTTCGCAACACTAAAAGAGATTCCGTAAGGTGCTAGCGAAACGATAAGTGACGGCGCATGCGCAGGTGTCGCTAACAGGGTCCGGTAAACGGTAACGTAAACACGGGAACGATATGCTATAATTCTATTATCGCGGGGGCGAGTGTTCGATTGGCACAAGATTTTCGTTTCGGGGACAGCGTCGGTGGAAGACGACACAAGGCAGGGGCGCCCTTCAACCTCACGGAATGAAAACAACGTGGCTCGGATCAGGGACATCGTGCAGTAAGACCGCATTATTAAAGTCCGCATGCTATCAGATGCTCTCGACATTAGAAAGACATGTCTCCAAATTTTGCGTGAGAACTTGGGGAAACGAAGGCTGAATGCGAGACTTGTTCCGCACTCCCTCACACGGGAGCAGAAGGGCACGCGGGCATCAGTGAGCGCTGATTTGCTCTCCGGGGCAGAGAAGGATGCTGCATTCGTCGACAGCATGATTGCTGAAGACGAAACATGGTGTTTTTTATATGATCCTCAAAGAGGCAGAGCGCCGAATGGCGGTCCACAAGCTCCCTAGCGTCGAGAAAGGTGCGGCGACAGAAGACCGAAACAAAGACGATGCTGATAGTTTTCTTCGATGCCAGGGGTGTCATACGCCAAGAGTTTGTCCCACAAGGGCAGACAATCAGGATTTTTATATCCGCGTGCTCCAACACATGCGTGATGCACTGCGTCGCCGTCGCCCTGACTTATGAGCATCTGGACAACGGAGCCTTCTCCACAATAACGCAAGGCCGCACATCGCTCTCAGCATGACAAAATTTCTCGCTAAGCACAGCATTACTGCACTTCCCCATCCGCCATACTCGCCTGACCTCTCTCCATGCGATTTTTTCCTGTTTCCTTGCGTGAAGAGAACCCTAAAAGTCACTGGATGAAGAGCGTGGAGGCCATTCAAGACGCCACGACATCGGTGCTGACAGCCCTGCCGAAAGAAGTGTTTTCCAATTGTTTCCAAGACCTCAAGAAGCGCTGGAAGCTGTGCACAGATTGAAAGTGAGGCTGTTTCGAAGGGGTGCTGCACCAAATGTTTTCAAAGTTAAACGCGTTTTTTAATGGACTCAGTCTCGGAACTTTACGGGAAAACGTTGTATATGTGACATGATGAAAAATGGACCCAGTACGAGCCCGCCAAGAAGTACTAATAAATATGCGGCCCCGCCTGCTTGAGCACATGCACATACAACAAGCGCAAAATAACTAAAGCCTGCTGCATTGCCACTTGATCGCCGAGCACCAGTTGCGGATTGAAACCATGATGCTGCGGCCACATATCGATAGGTGCGAGATGTTTAAACACCCGTGTACTGTGGCAAGTAAGCGGGCGCTAAAGTATCCCTTGCCGTTTAAATTAATCCATAGCCCTCCCAGACAGCGTCTTTCTCAGCCAACGTGCAGGTTTTGGACGTTATGCAATAAGAAAACTAACCATGGCAGTTGTAACTAGTATTTAAAGAAGGCAGCTTTATTTACTAGAAACGTCGCCTTGGCTGGTTGCGTTGCCGTTCACCATGGCCACTATTAATGCAGCAGGTGGCAGGGACAGCACTGTCTCGCTGACATGGACCCCATCCCTGTCAAATGGATTTGGTGGTATTGTCGCCATATGGTCAGCGACTGCACCAACCAGTGCCGTTGCCGGACTCATTGGCCGGCACACAAGAGTACCACCACCAGCACCAAAACTCTTACTTATGCATCTCCTACAGCGCCATCCGTGGGTTTAAACACACTGAAGTGAAGCGAATTCTGTGCGCAGCACGCAGTGTTTGAAAACAAAGCGCTAACCAGAACAGCACACACCTTAAAAGTAGTACGGAGAAGATTTTTACAAAAAGAAAAAATCGAAAATTGCGCTTACGTCTGGTCAAAAGCGGAAATGTGAAAGCCTTTCTCTTTTCCCTCTTTCTCCCTCCGTTCATTTATAATTTTTTGTGGTTTGTTATTTCAAATTTTGTTTTATCTCATTTAATTTTCTTGTTGTTTTTTATTCCTCGATTTGCATTTTTTTATTTCAGGTTTTTATACTAAGTAAACCTTGTCGTGCATTTGCGCCGTCTTTCAACGAATCGGACAAACAAAACCTGCTTCAAACACAGCGTTTATGTTCATTATTTCCACTTATAAACTAGTTAAAATTCATCAACCAAACTTTTACCATTTCAAGATCTACTCGCGCACTGCCTAACTCAAACTTTTGCACATTTATCTCCGCGGAACGGCATAATCGTTCGGACAACATTTGCGGACACTTTTTGCGGACGCAACATTACCATATAATTGTTTAGAATTAATAAGAAATAACGCCTAGGATTAAAATGATGCCTGGAAATCAAACGTGTGAGCATGCAGGAAAATGTATGGGCCAGTTTTTGAATGTAAAATTGTTTCGCTCACCTGTCCGAAAGATTTCCCTCGTTTCGTCAGACTTCTTTTTCCAGCGGCACTTGATATTGTACCACAGTTTTTGTAACTGTGCTACACACACAGTGCGTGTGCCGGTCATGCTATTCTATTCTTCGCAAAGCTGAGCCCAGGCTTCGTTTTTGGCCTTTTTCGAGGTACTGTCCGTTCGCTTGTTCTCTGTCACCTCACTATACTTCACCATAAAGTTTCTGAACACCTGGCGTTCAACTTCGGTAAAGATGAACTGCCGACCTGCGGGTCGTTTCTTTGCGCGCTGGGAAGCGTCCGAAGCGAATGCCGACGGTGTCGTGCTGAAGTCTGGAATGTCTTCGAGATCAGACATTGTTCACGCAAAACAAAAAGACACACACACACGCACGCACGCACGCACACGCACGCACACGCACACACGCACAGTCGAAATCGCGCAAGGACAGACTGCAACACTGCAACACTGCACAAAGCATGCCAAGAGCACAGCGAACGGAACAGAAACACGCGGCGAGCAAGCAGAAAAAGGAAAGAGGGACCGTAACAAAAATTCCGCGCCGGCCACCTGCAACTGCGGCGGATGCCAGACAGGCATAGAAAACCGGTTATTTCTTCAAAAAGTATACGTTTTTTTATGAAGAAGGTCAAATATCAGCATATTAATTATTTTAACCTTGCAGTCTACCGCTAAAATAGAGAAATATCTTCTATATTATCAATTAGGTTGTGTTTTATTTGCATAAATTACTGTACTCGCTTCATGAGCAGTTTCTTTCTCGTCCTCCAATGCACTGGAGTGGAGGACGGCTACACGGCCAGCTAGCTCCGTGGTGTGTTCAAGAAGCCCGATTGCTCCTCGGGCCGAGGACGACCGCTCTCCTCCACTCCCAGGAGTAGAGGCGCAGCTTAGAGTTGACTGTTTCGAGGAAGGCGTGTCAGGTTCCGTCGCGGCGCTATCCAGCGCTGTCATTGAGGAGCCCTTCCATCAACCCAAGTAAAGGCTATGATTAACAGACTCTTTTTACAACCGGGTGTCAAATTCTAGTGGAACTGCTTCTGAAACACGTGATCATGTTCGACTTCGTCGAGAATGACACAACACCGCTGCCCACCAGTCGTATTCACGACACGGTCAACACCGGGTCCGCACCTCCGGTACGCCAAATGCGCTATCGAGTCCCAGCAACTGAACGTAGCTTAATACATGACCAAGTTCAAGACATGCTAAAACGCAGCATTATTCCAGAATCTTTGAGACCTTGGGAAGCTCCAGTTATCCTTGTTAGGAAAAAAGATGGCACGAGGTTTTGCGTTGGCTACCATCGCATAAATACAGCCACGAAGAAAGACGTCTACCCGCTTCCACGTATAGATGACGCAATTGACTGTTTTCACTCAGCTTCATAATTTTCTTCCTTTGATTTGAGATCAGGCTACTGGCAAATCCCCATGCACATTGCAGATAAAGAAAAAATGGCATTTACAACACGAGACGCCCTTTATGAATTTAACATTCTGCCTTTTGGATTATGCGATGCGCCTGTAATATTCGAGTGGTTCATGGATACAATCCTGCGTGGACTAAAGTGGCAAATTTGTTTATGTTATTTTGATGAAGTTAAAATTTTTCGCAAAACATTTAGTGACCACAACAGCCGTCTGGGCAACGTGCTTGATTGCATGGAACGAACTGGTGCTGTCCTGAATTCAAAGAAATATCAATTTGAGAAACCTGTAACAATCTTCCTTGGTCACTTAGTTGATGGAAAAGGTTTTCGACCAGATCCTATGAAAGTTGAAGCTGTCGAATGTTTTACGGTGCCACAATCAGTAAAAGCGCTGCAGAGCAATTTAGAGCCCCGCTCTTACTTTCGGCCTTTATACCATGGTTTGCGGACATCGCTAACCCACTCGCGTGTCTGTTGCATAAAGATGCACCATTCAAGTGGGCCAGCAAATGAGATGCAGATTTTTGTCATCTGAAACTCCTTTTGACCTCGGGCCCCATCCTAAGCCGCTTCTGCCCATCATCACCAATTGAAGTGCACACTGATGCAAGTGCTATGGGTGTTGGCGCTGTATTTTACGCCATGGTCATGATCAGCACATGAGCGCATATGCAGTCGCTCGTTGAGTAAGTGCGAAAGGAATTACGCGGTCACCGAGCAACAATGTCTCGCCATTGTTTTAGTTGTACAGCGCTTCCGCTCCTATCTGTACGGTAATGCTTTCACTGTCGTGATCGACCACCAGTCGCTTTGCTGGCTCACTAGTGTTCTTGACCCCTGTGGATGGCTCGCTCGATGGGCTTTTAATTTAACTTTGGAGCATAGAAGCGGCTGTAAACACTCAGATGCTGATTGTCTTTCGCGTTTTCCGCTTCAAACCAGTGACGACGACGCAGACGACTTCGATGATTACTTGGCTTCACTTTCACAGGCCTTCAACGACCTTCGAGTTTTCCGAACTGAACAACGCAAAAACCAAGCATTAACCTCATTGTTTGATACCGCCAAACATTCTGTGAAGAACACTTGTTGCATTCGCGAGAGATTGCTTTATAACAAGAATTTTACTTCTGGGGGAGCGCGCATGCTTCTCGTCGTGCCACAAAGCCAAGGCGTCACAGCTCTTGAAATGACGCACGACGACGCCATGTCTGGTCACTTGGGAGTGGCCCGAACACCCCACCGCACATTACAACAATTTTACTGGCCTAAGATGCGTTCAACTATTCAGCGCAATGTACCCAGCTGTGTGCAATGCCAGCGCTTTAAGCTGCCGACTTCAAGTCAACCGGGAAAACTGCGGCCAGTCACACCTCCAACAGCCCCGTTTGAGCAAGTTGGCATCGACCTTTTTGCACCTTTCCTAAGGTCCTCCAAAAAAAACCGATGGATTCTTGTGTGCGTAGATTACTTAAACCGTTATTGTGAGACAGCCGCGATACCAGCCGCTACTGTGTCTGAAGTATTTCATTTCCTACTTCGATTCGTCATTCTTCGCCAAGGCCGTCCTGCAGTTGTCATAGTGACCGTGGACGCCAATTCATAGAGGACGTTGACCAAGAACTTCTCCGCCTCAGCGCCTTCAGTTTTTGCCAATCGACGCCATATTTCATTTCATTTCATTTCATTTATTGGTTTTGTTTGGCACTAAACGGACGCTTACCGCCATGCTGGCTATGTACGTGGCTGCAGATCATAACGACTGGGATGGCGTCCTCCCGTTCATTACTCACGCATACAACACAGCGGGACATGAGACAACTGGCTACAGCCCTTTCCGTTTGTTTTGTTAGAGAGCATAAACGACCTGTATTACGTTATAACACGGCTAACTTCAAGTCATCGACGGTCATGCCAGTCTCAGTTGGTGCGTGTGGCCCGCCTCAAGTGATTTCATCCGAGGGGATTTATTTAGCTCGCCCGACGGCCTTTGTCTGCGTGGAAGAAAATGTCACACGCCTTCGTAGACGCAAGAAAAATAGGATCAACGGTCGGATGGATCGGTAGAGGTAAAAGCGGAGGAAGGGCTGAAGGACGCTCGTAGGCTTCGTCGCGGTCCTACTTCGATTGATCCCTCTGTAAATGAGATTCATGTGTGCTAAGCACGTGACAATATTGAAGCCCTTGCCAGCCATGACAGTGCGTGCAAAAGAAACTGTCAGGTGCAAAAATGTTCTTCCATCGCTGCTTCTCTTTCGGGCAGTGACACCATGAAATGTTCCGAAGCGAAAGTCAGCAGACCATGTGGTGATGCACCACTGAGTACGTTGAAAATGTTAGCCGATTTTTAGTTTGAATATGGTCTTGAGTGCATACAACAGAGCTAGGTACCTGCCACCTAATCTCTCTGGTATGGATGATCACCCTTGCAGAGGAGTAGATCCCGCTGAAAGCAGCAGGCATACGGCGATTGATCACATAGCGGGGTGCCACAAACGTAGTTGCCCTAGGTGGAGATACATAGACTTCACCCAACTGGAGGGTATGCTGGTCACTGTACAAGGACAGACACCAAAAATGTGCTCAAAGGGCGGGTGAAAGAATCCCGTCTGAACTTCAACGGGGTAACAAATAGCTCATACTCTGATGAAAGCTAGTGAGGACTACCCCTGGCATCATCATTAGGCTGGCATTGTTTCTTGCTATGCACATTGCACGCATTTGCTACTGGCTTTATGAGCAGCAGCAGCTTCTGTAAATCCTGGCAGTTAAGTATTCCCGTGTAAGACTGCACGCGGCTGCTGTTGTCATTCTGGAATCTGTCGAGTGAATGCCCTCTTGTTTTTGTTTTTTCATGGAGGGCTTGTAGTTGTTGCAACTGCTTATTGGGTACTTCAAGGTTGTTGTTGGAGGTTCTGTGCCGGGAGTTCAGAACTTTTTATCTACTTCCAGGTCATCTATTTACTTGCTTAGGCAACTTCTCAGATTTGATACGTAAGCATCGAGGCTTTTAAGCTGTACATGCTGGGCCTCAATCTCTACCTTCATCTCGGGCACACACAACAAACATGAGGCTCCAGATGCTACTCAATACGTCAGTCCGGCTGGCCTGTTAACTCCATGGATTGGTAGCCGCAATATGCAATGTTGTGGCTTTCAGGAGGCTGAAAATTGTGCATGCCATATTAAACAAATGTTACTACAGACCATGCTGCGCAGGTAGTGGTTGCTGCAGCACTCTTAATGCAGTGAGGTAATCGTTGCTTTGGTGGCCGCCGTTTGGTCACTGCTTTCAAACGTGAAAACTCCGCGGGAATAGCATTTTCCTCCAGAAAACGTCGTCTACTTGCTGCATTACTCACGAAATCATCTGCCTTTAAAAGTATGGGACATAGCTTTGTTGATTGCTCAATTTCAAAATTAGGCCCTGGATCTCTCTTTATAGTAACAATTCACTTCTTCGGCAGTAGAGAGTCTCCAGGGAACTTGTGATAGGACTCCGGAAAAGACGTTGTGCACGGCATTGAGAAAGATGTGGCTTTTTTTTTTCCTGTCTAGTGAATTATCTTCCATCCAGAAATGTCTACACAACTAATTTTCCTTAACTCAACTCCACAAATATAAATGACATAAACACATAGCATTGCGCTTTCTTTGGTCTCAATTATTGTCGGCTTCCTTCAGGAAACAAAAAAGGTTTGGTGTTACATTCCTCTGCGGTTTCTTTGGTTTCAGCTAACATTTGCTTCCCTCACAAAAATAAAAATGGTCCGCTGTGCTAGGCAAGTGAAATTGATAGCTCAGGCCAGCAAAAGCACGCCAATGAAATTGAGTGCGCGATCCCATGACGCAAGAGTGCCGGAGCGATGTTGTGGGCAAAGCGTCCAGCTGCAGATCGCGAGTTGGCTTGAGTAATATTTCCTGCGGCGACCGCATTTATATGCGGGACCGACAAATAGGCGTGCTGTGCGAAGCCAGTGCAGAAACATTAATCCAGGGTGTGCTAAAATTGTATCGCAAACATAAGGCATCTTTTAAAGCCCGAATGCAGCTCCAGGACAAGCCGCCGCAGTGGCTCAGTGGTTATGGCACTCGTCTGCTCACCTGAAAGACGCGGGTTCGATCCCGGCCGCGGCGGTCGAATTTGAATGGGGGTGAAATTCTAGAGGTCCATGTACTGTGCGATGTGAGTGCAGGTTAAAGAACCGCAGGTGGCCGAAATTTCCGGAGCCCTTCACTACGGCGTCCCCATAGCGTTCGTCTCTTTAAGACGTTAAATCCCTTAAATCAAAATAAAAAAGCAGCTTCAGAACACTAAAACATCGCCAATATGAACGCTCACAGCCTACGTATGCGCATACTCCTGCTGCTTACGATATGCGAAGTTCACGAGTTGTAAAGTGTACACGCAGCTTCAATTCTACCGCCTCCACCAACACTGTCGATCCCTCGGTGGCTTATGCACGAGCAAGCAAACGAGTGGCACCTTACGTCGGCGCATTTTTCATAAAATCTAAATGATCTATGACAAGCTGCGAAGTTGGTAATAGTCACACAGGGTTCATTCTAAATAAATAGTTTATGATTAATAAGAGTTTAACGTCCCAAGGCGATTCAGGTTATGAGGGACGCTGTAGTGAAGGGCTTCGGAAATTTCGACCACATGGTATTCCTTACCGTGAATGACGTCGCACAGTACACGAGACTGTAGAATTTCGCCTGCATCGAAATTCTATCGCCGCGGCCGCAATCGAACCCACGCCTTTCGGGTCAGCAGCCGAGCAGCATAGCCACTGAACTACAGCAGCGGCTCATTACAAATAAATAACGCTCGTGCTTGGTCAGGTTATCTTTTGCTTCGGCGCTCTCCATTCGACGCCTTCGCGAAACAGGGGCAGTAGACGAAGCACTTCGTCAACCTGCGATTAGTGCAATGTATGTCGTTTTCAGAATACATAGAACTCAGTAAGCTCAAGGCTGCAGTTGATTCAATAAAAACGACAACAGATTAAACCATGATCCGCGACGAAGCGCGATACCTGAAAACTTGCATTGGGTGTCTACGGAACGGGACGGAGCAAACTCGGACGCAGATTGTCGCCATTGCTGTCGCGATATCTGTACTGGTGACATTGTGGAACACATCAGGAGTTGACTATCCTGAAGTGCTCAGATGATGCCAGAATCAAGGGTGCCGGCGCTTCATGCCGACAAACACGGCATTGCACGGTTTATCCGTGTGGTGACCAATTCGGGCGATTTTGCGGCGTTCCCTAACGTGCGACGGAGCTCTAGGACTCCAGTGGCCGTCCCAAGTGGCATATTTCGTATGGGGTACCAGAGCAGGATTTGGCCACCCTGGTGTAGTACTTGGCCACAACCTTCTATGATCAAACCAATTAACCCTCGGCCCTAAGTCCCCAGCGGCTGCGGAGCAACTGACCACGGCGGCGGTCAGACCTGTGACGCAGCGGAGGGTGCTAAGAATCGCTGGCTCCGGACAGGCCGCCATTGGAATCTGAACCTGGCAACGTTTAACGCTAGAACTTTAGCTAGTGAGGCTAGCCTAGCAGTGCCGTTTGAGGAACTAGCGGGAATTAAATGGGATGTGACAGGGCTTAGCGAAGTTAGGAGGACAGGTGAGGCGTATACAGTACTAAAGGAAGGACACATACTGTGCTATCGCGGGTTAGAGGATAGACGAGAACTAGGTGTGGGATTCCTCATTAATAAATATATAGCTGGCAACGTAGAGGAGTTCTACAGTATTAACGAGAGGGTAGCAGCTATAGTAATTAGGCTGAATAGGAGGTGCAAGCTGAAAGTGGTGCAGGCCTACGCACCCACATCCAGCCATGATGACCAGACCGTTGAAAGTTTCTATGAGGACGTAGAATCAGCAATGAATAAAGTAAAATCGCAGTACACTGTACTGATGGGCGACTTCAATGCGAAGGTGGGCAAGAAGCAGGCAGACGACCACGCGGTAGGTTACTATGGGATAGGCTCTAGAAATAGCAGGGGAGAGTTATTAGTCGAATTCGCGGATAGAAAGAATTTACGGATCATGAATACCTTCTTCCGCAAACGAGAAAACATGAAGTGGACCTGGAAGAGCCCCAATGGTGAGATTAAAAATGAAATCAACTTCAGACTATGCGCTAAACCTGGCATCATTCAGGATGTGGCCGTCCTCGGAAAGGTGCGTTGCAGCGACCACAGAATGGTAAGGTCTAGACTTAGCTTAGACTTGAAGAGGGAACGGAAGAAGCTAGTGAAGAAGAAGACCATTAACGAGTTAGCCATAAGAGGGAAAGCACAGGAGTTTAGGATAGCGCTGCAAAACAGATATTCGGCTTTAACTGAGGAAGATGATCTTGATGTTCATCCAATGCACGATAATCTGACATCAATAATTACGGAGTGCGCAGTAGAAGTAGGCGGTAGGATAGTTCGAAAGGATACCGGGAAGCTATCTCATGTGACGAAAGATCTGATTAAGGAGCGCCAAAACATGAGGGCATCTAACACTACCGATAGAATAGAACTAACGGAGGTATCAAAGTTAATAAATAAGCGCAAGGTAGCCGACATAAGGAAGTTTAATATGGAGAGAATCGAGCATGCTATAAAGAACGGAGGTAGCCTAAAAACAGTGAAGAGGAAACTCTAGGCATAGGTAAAAACCAGATGTATGCATTAGGAGACAAGCAGGGCAATGTCATTAGCAATATGGATAATATAGTTAACGTAGCCGAAGAGTTCTACACAGACCTGTACAGTAGCCAATGTAATCAGAGCGTTAATGAGAAAGACAACAGTGGACAGCAATGCGTCATCCCGCCAGTAACGAAAGATGAAGTAAAGAAAGCCTTAGAAGCGATGAAAAGGGGAAAAGCAGCTGGGGAGGATCAGGTAACAGCAGATCTGTTGAAGGATGGAGGGGACGTCGTGCGAGAAAAACTAGCCACCCTGTATACGCAAGGCCTTATGACCTCGACTGTACCAGAAGCTTGGAAGAATGCAAACATTATCTTAATTCATAAGAAGGGAGACGCCAAGGACATGAAAAATTACAGGCCGATCAGCTTACTATCCGTTGCCTACAAAGTATTTACTAAGGTAATCGCTAATAGAGTTCGGGCAACGTTAGACTTTAATCAACCAAATGATCAGGCAGGCTTTCGTAAAGGATATTCCACAATAGATCATATTCACACTATCAATCAGGTGACAGAAATATGCGCAGAATACAACCAACCTTTATATATAGCTTTCATTGATTACGTGAAAGCATTCGACTCAGTGGAAACCTCAGCAGTGATACAGGCATTGCGTAATCAGGTGGTAGAAGAGCCTTATGTCAAAATACTGGAAGATATATATAGCAACTGCACAGCTACTATAGTCCTCCATAAAGTCAGCAATAAAATTCCAATAAGGAAGGGCGTCAGGCAAGGAGACACGATTTCGCCAATGCTGTTCACCGCGTGTTTACAGGAGGTATTTCGAGGCCTGAATTGGGAACAGTTGGGAATAAGAATAAATGGAGAATACCTAAATAATCTGCGATTTGCAGATGACATTGCCTTGCTGAGTCATTCAGGAGGTGAACTGCAAATCATGATCAATGAGTTAGACAGGCAGAGTAGATCGATGGGTCTAAAAATTAACATGCAGAAAACCAAGGTAATATTCAACAGCCTAGCAAGGGAACAACAGTTCCCAATTGGCAGCGAGAGCCTAGAAATTGTGACGGAATACGTCTACTTAGGGCAGGTAGTGACAGCTGATCCGGATCATGAGAGGGAGATAACTAGAAGGATAAGAATGGGGTGGAGCGCATATGGCAAATTCTCGCAGATCATGAGTGGCCGTTTACCAATTTCCCTCAAGAGGAAAGTGTACAACAGCATAATCTTACCGGTATTCACCTACGGGGCAGAAACGTGGAGGCTAACGAAAAGAGTTCAGCTTAAGTTAAGGACAACGCAGCGAGCCATGGAAAGAAAAATGATAGGTGTAACGCTAAGAGATCGGAAGCGGGCAGAGTGGGTGAGGGAACAAACACGGGTTAATGACATCCTAGTCGAAATCAAGAGAAAGAAATGGGCTTGGGCAGGGCATGTAATGCGAAGGCAAGATAACCGCTGGTCCTTAAGGGTAACGGAGTGGATTCCAAGAGAAAGTAAGCGTAGCAGGGGGCGGCAGAAGGTTAGGTGGGCGGATGAGATTAAGAAGTTTGCAGGCAAAGGGTGGATGCAGCTGGCAAAGGATAGGGTTAATTGGAGAGACATGGGAGAGGCCTTTGCCCTGCAGTGGGTGTAGTAAGGCTGATGATGATTATGATGATGATGATGATGATGATGATGATGACTCATATAAAGCGTTACATAGATGAAAAACCACGCCGCCAAACCTGCGCAACTGCTTAACTCTTAGCCTACAGTAGACGTGTGGATCGCTTCTCGGAGCTGTTTTCGCCATTGCCTTATTTGATCGAATGTTAAGTACCGCATGCATGTGTACAAACGCCATTTCAGTGTTTTCGACGAAGAACACCTCTCAGCAAGAGAAGGAAGCAGTCTGCAATGCGGCGGTACACGGCGAAGGCAGACAGCGGAGCACTTCGGTTGTGAGTGGTTACTCAGGAGAACAAACTGAATGAAAGTGGGTCCATTTGCGGTAACCGCATCTCCAGAGTCGATCAAGCCGTTTTAACTACCTGGAGAGTAATATTGGCTGGTTAAAAAGAAATTGAAGGTAGAAAAAAAAAAGAGACAGGTCGGCAAGTAGCGTCGGCGCATGTTTGTACGCCTAGGTTCTCGTCTCGCGCAGAACTCGTGTGCAGTGCGCGACAGAAGAGTACCGAGGGATTGTTGTGAAGGCGGCTGCTATACGGTGTACATTTGCAATGTGTGTGTATGATGTGTCGCGCTTCTCGCTTCCGTAAGAGCCAGGGAAAATTTTCTCCCTTGCGACGATGTCGAGAAGATGGTGTGCGCCCTGTTTGTCGGTTCGACGGGTGATGAGTGTCCGTGTCGCATATTGTGTGTGCTTTCCGTGGGCATGCTCACATGATTCTCCCGTGTGCAGGAGACGTGTGTAAATTTTATCGCCGCAGTTATTCTTTTTCTTTTTTTCTTAAGGGAAGGCAGGCGAAGATCTTCACTTGCTTGGTTTCAAATGTATTCATGGTGTAAACAAGCTGTCAGTGTATTTCAGTTTTAACTCTTCGTAGCCAGCGCCATCCGCAACTTTTGTGTGTGCATGTCCTGCTTGCGCCTCGCCGGTTGCACCGACAGGCACGCTGGAAAGGACATTCAAAGGTTCAAAAGGGCTTATTGATGAGAGCTACTTGTGAAGAAGGCGAGTGCAGGCGCTATTCAGGAGGTTTTGAGCAGAGCTGCGACATTTTGTTTTAATCAATATTTCTCTGCTCACGAGGCAGTGCATGGTAATTTCAAGTTTTCATCTCTACTGATGCAAGCAGCTGCTATATTAATGGAGTGTCCTCTCGTCAAGTTGGCTGTAAAGAAGTTTTTTGTCATTGGTTTGCTGCATTTTTTGTGTGTGTGTGATCAGAGAAATTTAAGAATTTGTTTTCTCCCTGCACTCTTTGACTTTGAAATAATTGTTGTGCATTTATCTTTGAGAGCATCCTCTTGCTCAAGCTCTCGATAAATACTTCAACTGCATGACCTGCCGTGACGCTGTCTTCTTTGTGCGCAGTTGCACGAAAAGTGTTCGATGCAAACATCATTTCCGGTTTTATGGTAGTATATTTCAAGATGGTTAATGCTCTGCACTATTGTACTTGCATACATTATACAGCATGTTGCAGTGGAATGCCTAGAGGATAATTACTGAAGTCTAGATTTCAAACATATAGACTGCATTGACTGTAGTTTAAGAGCACATATAGAGTGGATTTGGTTGGTGGCATAATTTTTTGCAAACACTTCTGAATGAGGCCGTCATAGAGACTTGTCACGCAGATGTAACTCACACTTGTAGTACCATCAAGGATTGTATGCTATGCATAATTGAACTTCGCAAACTAATGCATTTAAGAGGCCGTAATGAAGAGGCACAGGTAGACGTCACGTACTTGCGTTCCTTAATTGTCTGCCCACATTGCACAGCACACAGGCAGGGTCAGTTGACTGAGATGACTCTCATTGCAGTACATTGACAGCATAAAACGTTGTCAGTCTCCCAGTCATGCATATGTATTTTATGTCAAGTAGCACAAGTTCTTTTCTCAACCGAATGGCCAAAGTGCCTCTCTGCCAGTCGCATGTTCGAGAACACATATTTTCAATTCTGATGGCGAAATGACAGTGCAAATTGGCATAGATGGGCACTATAATCAAAGGTTTAGACAGATAATAGTGGCTGTCTTTTCCAGTGTGCGAAATGGACTGCGTTATTTTTGCCGATATCTTTACTTGTGGAAGTGCACCTACAGCTAGCTGAAAAGATCGCAAGCAGATCACCTTTATTCTTGCTGGCAGTTGGTTACAGCAGTGACAAGCCTTTTCGGTTTGGGAACCTCGCACTTGCATGACGTACAACTTGTTCAGTACTTTGTTAACAGTGGAAGGCAGAATGTATTCAAGCACCTTTGATTCACTGCGGCCGATAGCACATTTGCTTCTCTGTGCTGAGTCCAAATAGTTTCTGTGCACCCAGTAGTTTCATTTCTCTGATATTTTTTGTGGTAGAACAACTGCCCATTTTCTATGGCAATCAGTTTCTTGTAGAATGACCTTAGCACCCATCACAGTGTTTCTTTCCAACAGGATAGAAATTTTGAAGCCGCTTCTTAGGTGTTCCATCCAGGAGCACTCTTAGACTAGAGGCTTGGATGAAGGTAGCTGAATACATTGTCTTGCCTTGTTTTGCAAGAAGTATTTTACTGCTACAAGAAAGGAGTAAACAGCAGTGTGTGATATATGGCCGGCGAGTAATTCCTTTCTTGACATGATCTGTAGTGGCATCAGCCTAATATTAAAATGCTTTTTCAAGTTCGCTGAGTGTGTCTGTGTCTTTTGCGATAAGGTAGGCAGGCTAAAGGTTTCTTTCCCATTTCTACTGCTGATCGTTACATACATAGCACTGAGAACGGGAAGGCTGCCGGCATTCTCCAGTGTGGTCGTGTTAAGAGTCGGTGTCAAACTCTCCTGCTGACATATTGAAAACTGCAGCTCTTAACAATAGTGCATACAAAGCCATATCGAAGCATAACGGGCAAGCTAATGTGTGCTATTTTATGTGCGTTTTTGCAACGATTTCCAGTACTTTAGATTGGTCTAGCTAGCCCACTATGTCTTACAAGTCACGCCCCCTTTTTCCCAGAAATATTGAAAACATTGTAAATTTAAGGATTTCTAGTGGAGTGATTCTGTGAGGAACTTTATTTTCCCTGGCGAAGGTAGGGCCCCCAGTCCGGACCCCAATGACGTTTGCCGTCTTTGTGCGCTCTGTCAATCAGTTTGATCTGTATTGCAGGTTTCAAGCAAGACAATCTAGCCTCCTACTTCTTCAGTGTTGGTGTGCTGTTTATAGGCACTGCCTCTGTTTTTTGACAGGCTCATGTAGCGTGGTAAAGTGCTGGGTGTCCCCCACGTATCGGACATTTATTCTCATATCTCCTATTGATTTTACAAACTAGACTCAGATTGGAATGTGCATAAGTCTGCAGTTGTTACCAGACTGCTCCCTACAAATGGCTTCCTTAGGGCTCTTTTTGGCGCTCTAAGGTGGCTCCGTATCATCTAGTGACTGGGCCCACTTCCCCATTGTAGATCGCCTTCTGATTGGCATCCGCTCGGTATTTGGCGTCGGCACATAACTGTTTGCCGACCCTTGGTATGGTTACCTTCTCTTCGGATTCAGTCCATTACCCTTAAGGGCAACTGGTTATGTTGCGTTCGGATTACGTGCTCTGCCCCAGCCCATATATTCTCTATTTTCATTAGGATGTCATTAACCAGCATCTGTTAACTGCGCTACTGTGCCTCGTTATTGTCTCCCAACATTGCACCTGTCATTTTTCTTTACATACCTCGTGCGCTCTCCTTAAGTTGAACCCTTTTCGTTAGCCTCCTCTTTTATATCTCCCAGGTGAATATGGGTAAGATATAGAAGTTATATAATTTTTCCTTGAGGGATTCTGGGAAACCGCCATTCACGATCAGAGAGAGCCTGCCGTATGCGTTCCAGCCCATCCTTAGGCTTATGGTTATTTCCTTCTCATGCTTCGGATCTGTTGTCACTACCTACCCTAAGCGCAAGTATTCCGTTACAATTTGTAGTTCCTCGCTACCAACTGAAAATTGCTGTTTGCTTTCGAGACTGCTGAAGATTGCTTTGGTTTTCTGCGTATTAATTTTTAGATCAAAAATATTGCTTCGAAAGGAGCAATATTCCTGTGGCAACAATATAGCTCTAGCTCTCCAGGTCACAAAGAAAACACCATGCAACGTGGCCTATGTCTAATCGACTCTTTTTTCGCCACCGCCGGTCTCTCTCCTGCTCCGGAGAAATCCGAGCTTCTCCTTCTCAACTACTCCTCATACTTCGTCTCTCTCCAGCTTTCTGGCTGTCCCATTCCTGTCGTCACCCAGTGCAAAGTTCTTGGCTTCCCTTTGCATGCGGCCAGGAATGTGCAAGCCCTCCACCACGCCGTCACCACCTGCCACTCTGTAACTCACCTCCTGTGGCGCGTGGTCACTCGGCGCTCAGCTCTCCACGAGGCCCATGCCACCCGCGTTGTCCACGCGTTCGCCTCCAACAAGGTATTGTACTTTGCACCCTATGTTTCATATAACTTCACCCGTCGTGGTGCAGTGGCAGCGGCTCCGCCTTAAACGCCAAAGGCCCTGGTTCGATTCCCATCCTCGACACTGTTTTTTTTATTCAGTGAGTGTGCGGGGGATTCAGTGGCTCCCGCCACCGACCGCGTGGTTGGTCACGTGATGTCACGTTGTGCGGAGCAGCTGCCGGGGGCGCGGCGCCGTGGCTGGTCACGCGGTTGGTCACGTGACCAGTCACGTGGTAGGTCACGTGGTGCGGCGCCACCACGATGGGACTGCGAACACAGCGAAACTCCGAGTTCGTGACCAATGTAGATTTGTTACAAAAATTAAACAAATAATTCGCGAATTCGATATCAAACGAAGAGCGTTACCTAAGCTCTTTTCAAACCTATGCTTTCCAAAAATTCGTCACTAACGTGTACATCACGAAACGATGATTCGTTTGGTACCACGGTGCCACCCGCATCCATCTGCGACCACTGAATCGCTCGCCACGGCCCTCCAAAGGTCGCCTCATTATGGTTTCAAGAAACAAAGGTCGTCGATACAAATCCCTCACACGCACCAGGTTTCAACCCGACTAACAACCTTGTGAGCCTCATTGTGCCAATTCGTTTGCCTCCACTCCGAACAGTCTGCGCCAAGTGGGTGGGCCCCAATTTTCTCAACAACGTCGGCGCCCAAGTGGCACCACTTTCGGCACCCGCTCAGACGATATATATATATATATATATATATATATATATGAAGGAAGCCAACAGTCACAGAAACCAAGGTGCATTGGGGAATGTCTTTTTATTAATTTATAGTGCGGATTAGTGGGAGAAAAATACTTCAATTAAGCTTTGATGTAAAGAAAACTACTATATATATATATATATATATATATATATATATATATATATATATATATATATATATATATATATATATATATATATATATATATATATATATATATATATATAT
Organism: Amblyomma americanum; assembly: GCF_052857255.1. Classification (NCBI taxonomy): domain Eukaryota; kingdom Metazoa; phylum Arthropoda; class Arachnida; order Ixodida; family Ixodidae; genus Amblyomma; species Amblyomma americanum. Next base: position 95,134,337 of record NC_135504.1, on the reverse strand, counting down.
ATATATATATATATATATATATATAACGGAACGCTAGCATTGGGTGTAATCTGACTGCTATGCCGGCGTTATGACTGCGCGCGCGCGTGAGGTCATGTAATGTCGTGTCACATTTTGCTGACCTGAGGTGTTACGGTTAGGATCAGGTGATTTAGCCGCCATCTTGAAGTCTGAGAGTGGACGGAGAAACAGACGCGGAACGAGGAAATGTATGTAGTAAGAGCTAACGGTGGTAAAAACTTTTTCATGCGGCATGACAGTGGTGTAGAAGAAAAATTAGCACTTCGAAACAGGTTGGTTTTGGTTTATGGTTGGGTTATGGGGGTTTAACGTCCCAAAGCGACTCAGGCTATGAGAGACGCCGTAGTGAAGGGCTCCGGAAATTTCGACCACCTGGGGTTCTTTAACGTGCACTGACATCGCACAGTACACGGGCCCCTAGAATTTCGCCTCCATCAAAATTCGACCGCCGCGGCCGGAATCGAACCCACGTATTTCGGGCCGGCAGCCGAGCGCCATAACCACTCAGCCACCGCGGCGGCTACTTCGAAACAGCTTAAACTGCCTAAGGGCACTTCATAGCAGTCCTAAAATTGCAGTATAAATATAACATCATCTCCACATTATGTATACCGAGTGTGTCGCATTATAAGTTGTCACAAACGGCAGTGCTCGCAAGCGTGGAAGCCCACCTCGCCATGAGCAAAATTTTTCTCCATCATAGCGCCAGATTGGTCACTAGAGATAAATTCCATGTGAAAAGAGAAACCTCATGGAAAGCGGCAGCGCGAACGAAAAAGCACGAAAGAGGCGAGAACACATGACAAGCGCTGACTAGTGTCTCCGCTTCGTCCTTGGGTTTTCGCCGTTTTCCATGATGATTCACCAACTAGCCCGCACCAAGAAAATAATCAGAGAGTAACTTTGGCAAGCTCGAAAGAGTGTCGTGCCAGGCTGTTGGCAATAGGAGGAAGCTTAGATAAGCTCGGAGGATCCAGCTGAAGCCAAAGAGAGGACGGCTTTGAGCCTGGTGCAACCTAGTGGAGAGAATGTGTGGATATCAAGAGCGAGAAATGTGGTTGCGTACACATGCACACGCTAGAAAGGAGAGGCGAACGATGAAGTCGCCATGCAGAGGAACATGCACTGACACAAACGTTATATCATGAATGAAGCTCGACTTTGGACATTTTCCGAAGCCGAACGACCTGCACGACCAGATGAAAAGGAAGAACCAACGTGAGTCAGCCGATCCAGTGAATGTAGCGAGGGTAGTGGTGGTGGTAAAAACTTTTTTCTGAAGCAGAAAATAAAGGTCCGTCAGGGTGGGCGCCTACTTGTGCAAGAGTCGTCGGGCCTGGTTTCACGGAGAACTCTGTCCACTATAGCCGTGTTTGGGCAGCTGGTTGAGTAACTCCCAGAGCGGCCTCTGATAAGGAGGCTAGAGTCAGAGAAGCAGGGTCGGAACCCAAACCGCGGCGGCTACGTTTCAAACGAGGCGAAACGCAAACGGCGCCACTGTGCTTCGCGAGGTCGGTGCCCACTATAGACCCCCGGTGGTGCAAGTTATTCCGCAGCTCTCCACTACGGCACCCCTTTCTCTCTTTCGCTCCCACCTTCGTCACTTAAGTTACTGCTCAACTGAGGCATCCACCGAGAACTGAGGAAGTTACTGCGCGATTTCCTTTCCTCCAGAAACCACTAATTATTGGCGATGGAGATGGGTTTAGTATGGGGATGCTGGCATGGGTTGGCGGCATTCCACAGGTAGTGTATGTTGACGACCCTGGCCGCCCCACATGTTGAGCAGAATGGGAGGGTTAACGTATTTTCGTAGTGATGGCTGTGGTCGGGTGAGATGGAGCAGTTTGTCTGCAATTACCGCCAGGTCGCACAGTGACGACTCCCCATTCTGCGCGGGTCCACATGGGACGGAGAGGCAAAGCGACACGCGCTAGACTTCGTTGGAACAAAACAGATATATTCAAGAATTACATATTATTGAGAACATGATGCAGAGGCTAGGGTGCCCAAGATTACATGCAGCTGCATTGGCGCCGGAGTCTTCGCCTGGACGAACGGAAAAGCCTCAGTGTTGTCCTTGTCGTTCGCCGAGTCTCGTCTTCTTCCTCATGGCTTGGGTGCCGGGGAATCGACTGCCCAGCGGTGTCGTCTCAGACCTGCTCTCTGTTTTCTATGTTTCCCCGTGCATTCGGGCGAGCACTCTTTCCAGGCATAAGTGTCTGCCTCGCGCCTTTGTCATCGCCGGTGCCGGCGTCATTCCCCGTCTTCCCCTGACCTCCAGCCGGCTGGGGTCTTTTTTGTCTTCTTCCAGTGCCCCGGTCACTTTTTTGTGGTTGTGCTTGACCGGTTGAAAGCTTGTCGGCGTGCGAATAAAGATGACGGCCAGGCTGTCTGCAATGAGCATTGACCCCAGACACCCGACGATTCCTGGTGCCATATAGTCTCTTGCTCAAGCGCCTCCGTGATCCCTCAAAGTGAAGATGCGGCCGGAGATGGCGGCCCTCCGGAGACGTGCAGCGCACTGTCGCGATTTATTTTGAATCTAGTGCATGGTGACCTGGTTGGAGGGTAAAGTGGCTGTTTATCTAATGAGCGGAGATTTGGTGGTATGCGAGTAGAGCTGATTTTCCGGGACCCGAACGGATAGTTCTCGGGCCAGTGCATGAACGCGCTGATTACAGGGGATCGATCGGAACCTACGTGAAAATTATCTCTTGTGTAAGCGTTTGTCCTTATGAGAAAATGCGTCGGGCTGTTCTGATAATGCTGGTCTGATATGGACGGTACACTGCTTAGTAGTCTGTATGGAGAGGGAGGGAACAGCTCCTCGGATCGCAACGAGCAGCTCAGGTGGAGATTTATCGCGAGAGGAAAACTGAGGAAAAGCTGCTAGAGCCTTGGGGTGCGACTCGAATTTTCAGGCTTACAAAAAGGTCATCATCATCGAAAACAACGCGACTACGCCTACTGCAGAAGAAAGTCCTCTCCAATATATCTCCAACTAACCCTGACTTGTGCCAGCTGCAGCCCCCATCCTCCCAAAAAGCAAACAAAGATAAATCTGAACAAGGGCAAACGCGCTAGCGCATCTAAATCGCATTTAGCTTGATCATATAATCACTGGCCAATTTGTTTTCGAAACACTTTTCTGCAAAAAGGTAATGCAGATCTTTTCTTTCCGGGCATCGGCCAGGGATATGTAAGGATAATGAGAAAATCCAAGCTGTCTCACAAACAATCTGCACTGTACCTCATCTGAAGTCAGCCTGGTGTCAAATGCACTCGTTTTGATAGATTTCTGCTGGGATAAGTTACTACGTGACAAAAGAAGTTAATTATGGGGTTTTTGAAATATAAGAATAATGGTAATAATAACTGGTTTTCGGGGAAAAGAAATGGCGCAGTTTCTGTCGCATATATCATTGGACACATGAACGGCGCCGTAAGGGAAGTGATAAAGGAGGGAGTGAAAGAAGAAAGGAAGAAAGAGGTGCCGTAGTGGAGGGCTCCGGAATAATTTCTACGACCTGCGGATCTTTAACGTGCACTGACATCGCACAGCACACGGGCGTCTTAGCGTTTTGTCTCCATAAAAACGCAGTCGCAGTCGGGTTCGAGCCCGGGAACTCCGGATCAGTAGCCGAGCGCACTAACCGCTGAGCCACCACGGAGGGTGGTTTTGAAATTTGCTTTAAGACGTTTTGGCGGCTGAGAACGAACAGCGCTGTTAGTTCTCATTCTTCATCGCCTGTGAGTGTTTCTCAGATCGAGCTGTTCACTTCATGTACAATGCTGTTTCGTGAAAAGCAAACGCCTACACACGGTCTGGAACCACACTGGCGCTTACGTTAACCGCTCAGGTGTATATCCTAAATGGTCACTCAGAACAGCGGCGAGTCGGCCTACACCGACTGGGTTCCGCGGTGCCATCCCAAAGCGATCCCTCTCGCTGAAACGGAGCCTTCGTGAACTAGCAGAGTAAAAACAAAGGCACAATACAGGTGTCGCCGTCACCGGCTCGTTTCGCATGAAGAATGCGTGCGCCGACACCGTTTCCTGAGCGCGGTCCACAGTGGCTACTGTACACTTCGAAACGGCGGAAACTGGTTCTTTTCTGAAAGGCACCACGGGTTTGAATCGATGGCAGTAAGATGTGTAATTGCTATCTTCTCACGGAGAAAAAAAAATGCAGTTTACCGCCGGACAGACGTCAAAATAATGAAGAAGAGAAATGCGATCAATTTTGCTGAGGACAGCTGTTCCGTGAAGTTGTCTTAAGTGAGCGTTTAAGAAATGTTAATTTTGCTTATTTCACAACCGTCGCTTAAAATCATTCTGCGTACTTTGTAAGCAAAGACGCTAACATATGAGGTCAACAAACTTGCTGTACATTTTACACGAGCCATGAAACAGCTGATGAAGTCAAGGTGCGTACACAAATGTGTACGCCGTGACTGGATGATCTACAGAGTTATCCAAGTCGATAGCCCTCTGCGAAACATGCACAGGGCCGTTGCGCTTATTGGAGCCCCACAGGTTTCCGTCTGTGTACCCAAGAGGCGTACTCTGCAATCCCAGTGCTAAACTAAATGTCATGCCATCAGCTATTTATCGTATTAACTCGGGTAATTTGCGCACTTTTTTTCTATAACTTCGGGCTTCCAAAAGTGGGTGCGAAAATCACGCGAAATTTTCTCAACATGTCCTAAAAATCTCGCCAAAGGTCTTAACGCGCAATATATACGGTATATTGCCGCCTATACAAATACTCCCCCTCTCGCACCCCTCATGGCCAAAAAAGTTTACTTCAAATAAAAGACACATACCCACTACCGCCCCGCCTCACGCTATGTAGTTCCCCACGGGATGGCACGACGACGCACGCACAGCTCAAAGCAGTAAACCGGCAATAATGCAATCGGGAAACCAGCAGTAGAGGGCAAAGGAGATAACGTGAGAAAAAAACGGGGCCCTCGCGTGCGGCCAGGCTTACTATACTCGCGGACAGCTTTCTGTGGCTCTGCACTGGAAGCTTCGATTGCGCGCCGCCAACTACAACACCTCTCGCCCTGGTGAGCGCGAGATAAAAGCGCACATGTGAAAGTCTTGCGCCTCACCCTCGTAGCTTTCACTGCATAGCCACAGAAAGATGTCGTCTCCGAGTGTAGCGGCACACCTAACAGCAAACACTTCGGTAGTTTCGGATTCGGACGCGCGTGCAACTGTTCGTCCAGGAATGCTGCCGCCAGCACCAGAGAACCGTTCGAACGGCGCACAACTTGGGCTCGTGCCTATCGCACCTTTCGCAACCGCACACGGGGAGCCGGCCGTACGTATCTTCCCAAATCTGCCTTGCGAGCACCCGTGTAGATATTGATGGTCTGGCACAGTGTCACCGCTTCGTGCACTTTTGCGTGCGCTCCCGACACCCTTAGAGCGTGTGGGGGTAGTGGTCTCGGTCACAAAGGCGATGCCCCCGACTTCGCGAGACAAGCTCAGCCGGAGTCCAGCTAAAATGTGACAAGGGGGTTGGTCGTTTAGGGCCTACCTTTCGCTAGTCTCAAGCCAGAAAATGAGTCGGAGCCGGAGGTTCAAAAAACAAAACAATGTTTATGCAGCGAAGAGACGATACAGAGGATTTCACTATCACTCGTACAAGCGGATACGAAGTGATTTACAAATAGAATGCAACTCACGCAAACTAACCATGGAGATAGATTACAATTGAAGAGAATCCCTGCCCCCAAATTGCACGAACACAGGGAGAGAAAAACAAATTAAACATAATTTGTTCAGCGGGCACTGCGACAGTCCGACGAACTGAGGAGCACGACGGGGCCGATCCGCAGACTGGCGCGCATTGCCTCGCTGGTCCGTGGCTGGTCGAGTGGTGTTCTCCCGGGATTCGAGCGGGCGCCCTTCTCGAAAGCTTAAACTGTGGCTCGGGCTAACCGACAGCGGTTGAAGCCCCTCGTTTATAGGCGCAGTCCACGTCTGTTTGCTCTTCGCGGCAAGGCAGGCGCGCACATACACGCAGTATCAACTGCACAAGTTCCCTCTCTTTCTCGCGCCGGGCGCGCGACCCCATTGGTCGAGCGCGGAAACCGCCTTCCAGAAGAATCTGGGTCCTTCTCGCGATGTGAAGTCATCAGCCCAAGAGCGAAGGGGAGAGGGTATCACTTTAGTGCGGTCAATGTTACGGCCTGTCCGTCGACAATGAGTAGAAACGACGCGGATATTCTAGAGAAATCGACGGCGCGCGCGGCCATGTTTCCTTGGGCGTCGCGCCGGCAAGCTGAGTGGAAAGGGCAGCAGCACACTCAAAGCTACGCGCTCTCCGGGTATTCTTCTCCGCCGTTCTTGATTTATTTTACCGTCGTGGGCGCTATTGCTTACGCGTAGCGCCGTTTTTTTTTTCGAATATGCGCCGAATTTTGAGACATTGTCCCTTCCTTTAAGAATATTGTGCAGCAATATTCACAAAACACAAAATTCACGAGCACATGTCTGCGCTCAAAAACTGAATGGCAAATGCCAAGATACATCGATACAATCATGTCTGCAAGTACATAACATTTCACAACTGTCAAGATTCACTTGAACACATGCCGCAATCCGGCAACACATTAACATAACATTACACAGGAAGCACACAAGTGCGATGCATACTTTCCCCTGTACTTCCACGTTGGGCGTGCATGAGCGTGTGACGGGACGGTTTTCCTCAAGTTTTCGGCCGCGCTGTTGATTCTCTTTCGCACGCGACTCTGGCCGTTCCTCCAGTCGCGAGCTCTGCTATTCTTCCGCCTTTTACTGAGGCTTCTCTTCCGAACGTGGTTCTGGCTCCGCTTTCTACTCGTACTCTTCTTTGTGTTTCTGCTCGGACTTCGAGCCCTTCCTCTTTTTTCTGCGGCTAGCGCGTCTGTTGCGAACAGATTTTACTCCAGTTCGCTCATGACGGCTTCGCTTCTCGTTGTTTCCCTCTCGGAGTGCGCTCTTGTGTTTGCGCTTGCGCCTCCAGAGCGAGTCCTTGCTCAACGCTGGGCTCGTTGGTCTGAACTTTTTTCTCACTTTGTTGCGCTGTTCGTGCCGCTCTCTTGCACCCAATTCAGCTGTACTCAGCTTAGCTCTCTTTCTTCCAATTTTCTTCCTGAATTTTCTCCTGGGCTTCTGCTGTTCGGGTTCACCCGCTTCGGTGGAGTTCGAATCGCTTCTCTTTCTTTTTACTTTCTTCCACATTTTTCGGGGCAAGCCAAGCTCGTTTCCACATGCATCATCCGAGCTACTATCTCGTGATGAAGTCACTGTTTCAGCCGCCTTTTGTTCTTCATGGACTGAACTTCCTCTTCCCGATTCCTCCTTTTTCTCTTGTTGGCTTTTCCTCATGCCAAGCGCTCAGAGCACAACTCTTTAACCATTGGAGACGCATTCTCTTTTGTTTTCAATTCAGCTTCCGGTGATTTATTCTTGGGCTCGTCGGTTTCAGTGCAGTCGTGCTTCACTGCTTGTACTGCACTTTCGCCTTTCTCACAGGCAAAATTTTTATGACCTTCCTCATCGGAAAAGTCCTCCTGGCTGCTTGAGGGTTCACTCGGAGCAGATTCCGGTTCTTCACTGAGGGTGCTCTCCTCACCGGCAAGTGCGCCGGAGCTTTCGACCTCTTTAACATTTGACCACTCTTTCTCACAGTCACTACTCCAACAATCAGGCGTGCAGCACTCTGACTTCTCGGTGCAGCTCCTGCTTTCTTCCCCATCTTCAGACGACTGCCCTACGGTGCCCTCTGACTGAAGCTCCAGGCTGACCTTCTGTTCATTGCCTAATACCTTGGTAGTAGCTACACTATTACTTTCTTGAGAAAGCGACACTCAGGTCTGGTCCTCACCCTCTTCAATCTCAGCGGAAGGAACTGGCGGTTTCTCAACCAAACTCTCACTTGTGGAGCTAGTTACAACTTCTTCCGTGGTTGCTGACAAGTCAGACTCGTTAGTCTTCCGCCCGGCCTCTCCGGGAATAAGCTCCACTGGCTCCTGGATGTTGTTCAAACGCCGAAACTCAGCAAGCTTCCTAGCAAGAATTGCATATTGCCACAGTGTTAGCCATTTACTGGCGCCGCCTTGCGGTGGGACAGCACCCGCTGGTTTTCTTTGTCTTCCCCGGCTCCTGCGTTCATCCGCTGTGTGTGTCTGCCTGGCTAGTCCTAGTGTGCCCTTTTGCCCTTTCTGCCGGCTTTCGGTGACAATATTCTATTTGAAACACTTTTTCTTTTTCTTCTCGTTGTCTTTGTCTCTCTTTCTCGGCGGCTTGTCTGGCGCGCGGTCTCTCTCTCAGCGGCTTCTCTAGCGCGCTGTCTCTCTCGCTCAGCGGCTTCTCTAGCGCGCTGCCCTTCTGTCTCTCTTCTTGTTTTCTCTGCCATTCTCTTTCTCTCTTCTCTAACCTCGGTTCATTTCTGGTGCATCCACCGAGCAAGTTCAGCTCCCTTCAGACCTTTCTGAATGCCTAGCTCGGCTATCTCCTTGATAATCATTCTGAGCCGGAACTCTTCAGATGCAGCACATAACCTCTGCTCTCTGAACCTCTCCAACCGCTTCAGCGCGGCACCTCACAATATCGCTCTGCTGCTAAACACTCGTTTATGACCAGTTCGCAAACTCCTTTCGACTCTTTCTCCCTTCTCTGAGCTCACAAAGCACCAAACGTCCTGTCGCGGACGCCAGAATATGTCACCGCTTCGCGCACTTTTGCGTGCGCTCCCAGACACACTTAGAGCATGTGGGGGTAGCGGTCTCGGTCACAAAAGAGATGGCCCCGACTCAGCATGGCAAGCCCAGCCACAGACCAGCAACCAAGTGCCAATGGGGTTGGTCGTTTGGTGCCCAGCTTTCGCTGGTCGCAAGCCAGAGAATGGGTCGGAGCCAGAAGCTCGAAAAAGAAAACAATGTTTATACAGTGAAGAGACGATACAAAGGATTGCACTATCACTCGTACGAGCACATACCAAGTGATTTACAAATACAATGCAACTCGTGCAAACTAACAATCGAGAGAGATTACACTACAACAACATCTTTGCACCTAAAGTGCACTAACCCAGAGAGAGAGACAAATAAACAAAACACAATTTGTTCAACGGGCACTGCGACAATCCGACGAACTGAGGAGCATGACGGGGCCGATTCGCAGACCGGCGCACATTGCCTCGCTGGTCCGTGGCTGGGCGGTGGTGTTATCCCGGGATTCGAGCGGGCGCGCTTCTCGGAAGCTTGAACGGCGGCTCGGGCTAACAGACAGCTGTTGAAGCCCCTCATTTATAGGCGTCGTCCGGGTCTGTTTGTTCTTCGCGCCAAGGCACGCGCGCATATACACGCAGTATCAACTGCACAAGCTCCTTCTTTTCGCGCCGGGCGCGCGACCCCTTTGGTCGAGCGCGGAAACCGCCTTTCAGAAGAATCGGGGTCCTTCTCGCGATGCGAAGTCATCGGCCCAAGAGTGAAGGGGACAGGGTATCACTTTAGTGCGGTCAATGTAACGCCCTCACCGTCGACAATGAGTAGAAACTACTCGGATGTTCCAGAGAAATCGACGGCGCGCACGGCCATGTTTCCTTGGGCGCCGCGCCGGCGAACTCAGTGGAAAGGGCAGCCGCATACGCAAAGCTATGCGCTCTCGGGGGTTCCGTCTCCGCCGTTTTTGTTTTATTTTTGCGTGCGCGCAGTTGCGCGCAGCGCCGTTTTTTAAAGCGAAAGCTTTATTTGCCGCAAACAAGCGATTTCGCCGTGGCGGTACTCCATCGAGGCACGTGAAGTCACAACGCACGCCTCGCCGCGGAAGGTTACTGTGCTTCTTCGCGCTCTCGCCGCGCCATCTGGAATGACGTCACGCCGACCCGCTCGCCGCTGCCGCCGTTTGGAAGGACGTGACACCGCGCTCCTCGTCGTTGCGCTCGCCTCCGCTCGCTTTCGCAGCTGCGTCGCATGCGTGATAAGATGCCACAGGATTGAAAAGGAGAGCTGGCTTGCGCCGCAATCACAGTTGAGGCGACAGTATGGACAGAGACAAATGTAATAAGCCGGAGGAATTCTGGAATCGACAGCGGATCGAAATGAAGAGGAAACGAATCGCCCAGGAAACAGACGAACAGCGCGCCGAACGACTGGTTAAACGCCGCCGTGAATATGCCGCCGCGAGACAGGCACGTTTAACGTCCGGTGTCTCGACCACTAGCAGCAGCGACAGCAGCCGGAGGAGAGACCAGAGTTCTGCTTCACTGAAGACGGCCCGTGATGAACGATGGAATGCGACCAAGAGACTTCAGCGGCGGACTCACGAAACCGAAGAAGAACGCGCTGTTAGCCTAGAGAATAGCGTAAGAGTGACACGACCCCTTCAGTCCTTGGATATCCTCGGTGCTGAAATCAAACATGGACCTACAGGCCATACTGGACGTTTATGCCTGTGCTTCATACGTTGTGGAATATGTGAACAAGGCCAACCGGGGAGTTTCACACTTGCTTTCGCTACATATATCCTAGCATAGCCGAGCTAATCCACTGCCATTTTTCGAACATGCGCTGAGTTTTGTGACGCCGCAGAGAGTGCGAAATATTCGTTTTTTTTAATTGGGGCTAAAAGTTGGTGGCGGGCAAATAATGCGCGGGCGCAAATTACGAGAACAAATACGATAAATTCTTTCTTCAAGACAAGCGGACAGAATAGACTAGCTCCATCCGACGGCCGCAAGCATGTTAGGATCTTGCTAGATCTTGCCAATGATAATTTTTTTAGAGCGATTAATCTGGACCTCCAGAACCGACCAAAATCTCTGGCAAATGCGTGCTTTGTATGTATAGCACGAGCGTCCGTCCGGCGGCACTGCCCGCGCATTGGCGTCTTCTACGTAGCACTAATCCGGTGTTTTGACCCGAGTAAAATCGTCTTTTGCGTGCCCGCTAAAAAAAGACAACAAATCGAATCAGGCATCATTTGCGCTATTCGTGCATGTAAAATCAGTAAAAACAGTTTTCGCCAATATATATATATATATATATATATATATATATATATATATATATATATATATATATATATATATATATATATATATATATATATATATATATATATATATATATATATATATATAACGTGTTTTTGCACTGAATGGGGCGCTGTGAACATTCTCTCATTTTGAAGCGAAACACTTCACTACGCTAAGTATAGCAGTCGTCACGTAGGCCGGAGAGTGACCTTGAACGACCTTCAGCCCAACCACGTTAGCCATGCAAGAAAATATCTGGCACAGTTATGGTGTCGAACCCTTGACCCCTGACCTTGATCAGTGAACTTCAGTTGACCTTTGACATTGGGTGACCTTTGATTTGACCTTTGACCTTAATAACATCCGATGGGGTGATGTGAAGCCGCGTGATGACATACGATAGGGAGTTGTATCACGATTTTATACCACATTATAGCCACGCGGTATTGTGGGTATATATAGAACGGCTGTCGCGGAAGTGTAGCGGAGCTGCCATGGACGAGCCTCAGGTGCTTAGCAAACGTCCTTGTTTTTCGCTGAATTCCGTGGTTAGCCAAATTAAACCACAGCCAATTTTTTTTTATGGCGGGGGTTCTGCAAAGCGTATCACCAGGGCAAGGATTAACGCGGCAAACAAGCTGCAGCACATCAAAAACACGCAACATTGTAGAGTAGTTGATTGTGAAGTGGTGCAGATTAGATTGCATTTTTTTTAATTCTAGGTCATTTCATCTGAAACAGCTTACATAGCCGGCCGCACATGTCATTTTGTTTGCATAATCAGAGCTGTTTGCCGAAATTAAGTGACCCATGTTCTCACCAGTGATTCATTTTTAACAGTAGCGTAGTTTTCAGCGATCACAATACTATATCAGACATCTTTCCTGATTACTTTTAGAAAATATTGTGAGAGCCTTAAGCACCACCTTAAGAGAAACGCGATAGCGTTCCCTCGTGGTCGAGCACCCGCTGATTTAGATGGCACATCAGCATTCAGGGAAGGCATAGAATGGTTGGTCGGTCGGTCGGTCGGTCGGTCGGTCGGTCGGTCGGTCGGTCGGTCGGTCGGTCGGTCGGTCGGTCGGTCGGTCGGTCGGTCGGTCGGTCGATCGGTCGGTCGGTCGGTCGGTCGGTCGGTCGGTCGGAAGGCTGGCTGGCTGGCTGGCTGGCTGGCTGGTTGGTTTGATGGATGGATGGATGGATGGATGGATGGATGGATGGATGGATGGACGGACGGACGGACGGACGGACGGACGGACGGACGGACGGACGGACGGACGGACGGACGGACGGACGGGCGAGCGGGCGGGCGGGCGGACGGGCGGGCGGGCGGGCGGGCGGGCGGCCGGGCGGATGGATGGATGGATGGATGATTGGATGGATAAGGCTGAACCCTTTCAATCGGGCGGTGGTTGAAGCCACCTAGCCATGAGTTCTGAAATTTCACTCTTCCCTTGATTTTAGCCGCCAATCAGATAACCTTCGCTCTGTTACTTCTAACCGATTAAAATCTGCATTTCCTTCACTGTCCTCAAACCCCAATGAATTGAACAAATCAGCCTCGCTTCTTTCCACTGCAGGGTGAAGCCATTTACAGAAAAGCATCAAGTTTTCAGCCTTTTCCTCCTCGTTTACACAAGCACCGCAATACGTGGCTATCTCGTGGTACCTGACTCTATATGTCTTAGTCCTGCAAATCTCCCGTCCTAACCTCAAACAACAAAGAACTTTCCCTACAATTATCTTAGATATTTTCTTTGGCAATTTCCTGCTTTACGATTCTCTATGTTCCCAGTGCCGATTTCGTCAGCATCGCTGTTTTCCACCGAGCGCTCTGTGTTGCTTTATCCTTTTTCTTAACCGATAAATGCTGATTTGCCCCTTACTGCTGTCCAGATATTTGCTTGTCAATTTTCTTGTTATCTTTCTCCATTTCTTGTCAACACTCCTTATGTACAGGTGTCTGCAAACTGTCCTAGCCCACTGCTTTTCTCCCAATTTTCTCAATCGCTCTTTAAAGGCTATCTTAGTGCTAGCTTCTCTGCTCTCAAAGGACGGCCATTCCTATATCTCCCTGTACCTCCTGATTGGGTGTATTGCCATGTGCTCCCATTGCTAGACTCCCTACGACGCGTTGTTTGATTTCTAACCTTGCTTAAACATCTAGCGTCATGCACAGGACCGCATTGCCGAAACTCAGGCAAGGAACCATCACCCCTTTCTAGATCCCTCTTACCACTTCATACCTATTGTAATTCCAGAGTGCCCTATTTTTCATGACAGCTGCATTCCTACTAGCTGATTTCATTACGTATTTTTCATGTTTTGTCAGATACCACCTTTATTCATCCACACCCCAAGATACTTGTACTCATCCACTACTTCTGGCGTGAACGCCTGTATTCTCTGCTCGCCGCCCTCTTCATTAAATATCATGACTGCAGATTTTTTCTTACTAAACTTGAAACCTAATCTATCTCTCTCTGTGCCACAAATGTCTATCAACTTCTGCAAGTCTTCCTTGTTGTCAGCCATTAGCACTATATCATCCACGTAAATCAGCCTCGGCAATTACTGTTTAATTCATCCTCCTTGCTAAAAAATATAAAGCTTGAAGCCCAGTCTGCACCTCTCTAGTTTGGACTCAAACCCTTGCAGATACAACATAAACAACAGAGTAGACAGGGAACATCCTTGCCTAAGCCCCCGCTGTATATCTATAGCCCCGGATACATTTTTTTTTAACATTTTGTAAGCACTCTGTTGCCTTTATATATATATCTTTTAAAATATATCTTCCACACCCAATGTGCCCAGTATGTTACAAAAAATCCTCTTGATTAACGCTGTCGTAGGCCCCCTAATATCCAGAAATGCTAGCCATTGGGGCCTGTGTTCCTTTTCAGCAATCTCTATACACTGCGTCAATGAAAACAGATTGTCCTCCAAGCTCCTTTGTTTCCGGAACCCATTTTGTAGCTCCCCTAGCACCCCCTTGTTCTCCACCCAAGGCTGCAATATGTCCTTTATAATCTGCATCACCACCCCGTAAACCACAGATGTCACTGTTATGGGACGGTAGTTAGTTACGTCAGCTTTGTCCCCCTTTCCGTTGCATATGTTCATTCTACTTAATCGCCATTCATCATCGGGGACTTTCCCATCCACTATCATTTTATTCACTACCTGGATTAATGTTTGCTTGGATTTTGGTCCTAGCTTATTTATCAACATAATCGGAATACCATCTGGTCCTGTTGATGTGCCACTAGGAACCTTCTTCTCTGCCCTTTCCCACTGTCTTTGCTCAAGTGAAGCAATTGCCGTAACCGGTCTATCCTCCTCCGATAAATTGTGTGGAACATTTCTTTCTTTATATTTTTCTCGTATCGTTGTTCTTAAGTGTTTTATTGCCTCATCCCCTTTTAATCGAACATCCTTATCTGTAACAATAAACCTTTGCTATAGCTTAATCTTATTACTAATTGTATTTAGACTCTTCCAGAATTTCTGAGCTGCTTTTCTGTCCATTTTGTTTACTTCTGACATCCATGGGCAAACTTTTGTCTAATTTTCTCATTAATCAAATAAGATGCTTCCTTTCTACACTTTATGAAGGTGTCCCATTTCCTGTCTACTTCAGCTTCTGGTTTCCCCCTCTTCTTGGAATATCTGCGTTTCCTCTGTGGAATATCTGTGTTTTCTATCGGCTTCTTGTCCTCCTCATTATACCAACTCTTGGGTTTGCGTCTTTCCATTTTGGCCTGACTCGCATCTTAGCTAGCTCTAGCTCAAATAATAGAGATATTTTGGTATAAGTCCATTATCCTTTATTGTCCTCAAAAATTACTTTCTCAGTTTGGTTGGCTGCTGCTTCCATTTGCTTTTCTGAGTAACAATTCCCCTCTGATTGTTCATCTCGCTTCAGTCCTACATTGCTTTCTCTTCTGAAACTGAACTTGATACGCTTGTGGTCACTACGCAGACTTCAGGAACCATGTTCAGTATGCTCATCACCCCTAATCTATTATACATCTTCTGTGACAGTAGTGCATAATCGGTCGTCGAGTGCACACTTCCTGCCTCCCATGTTATCATGCCTATAACACATATCCAGCAGCATGCTTCCTGTCGAATCTCTGTACTCATCCAGGTCTTCTATATGTGCATTCATGTCGCCTAATATAATTATCTCACCCTGTCCTCCTAGCTCATCAATGTCGCTTGCAATACACTCTATCATTTTCTTGTTTTCCTGTGGCGTTAATTCTTGTCCACAGGTAAACAAAGCTAAGGAGTGTTTGCTCCCATGCCACTTTAACTTTTAGCCACAAATGTTTATTGCACCCCAATTTCACCCTTTCAGAATTCATACTTTTATAAATGAATGCCCCAATCCCATACCCCTTTCTGCTGCCTTCTGTTCTATTGGTATATTTCCATACTCAGAAGTTATGCGCGCCATCTGCCAGGCCAGCTCCATGCATGGCTAAGGGGGTTTTAGTAGGTGCCTACAGGATGGCGCTACGACTGCACCCTAAGCTCGGAGGAATTGAACTGGAAGCGCATGGTACTTGCTGAAGTCCGACATATTTAATTTAGATACTCATAATTATTCATGCATGCCTCAGTAAAGATCTCAGATATAGGTTTCTAAGAAACCCGTGCTTTCACTAGACGCGCCTTTATTCATGATCAAATGTAGGGCCGTCGTGGCGAGAAAATCCGAGCTGTCACACAATCTGCACTCTACCTCATCTGAAGTCAGCCTGTTGTCAAATGCATTTGTTTTGATACATTTCTGCTGGGATAAGTTACTACGTGACGAAAGAAGTTAATTATGGGGTTTTTGAAACGCTTTAAGACGTTTTGGCGGCTGGAAACGAACAGCGCTGTTAGTTCTCATTCTTCGTCGCCTGTGAGTGTTTCTCAGATCGAGCTGTTCACTTCATGAGCAATGCTGTTTCGTGAAAAGCAAACGCATACACACGATCTGGAAACACACTGGGGCTTACGTTAACCGCTTAGGTGTATATCCTACAGGGTCAGTGAGAAAGGCGAAAGCCCATAAGCGCTCATAATCGCGGCGACGGTGTCCGTTCGGGTCATCTTGGCGCAGTGCTAGCTGGTACCCTGCCCCTTACCGATCCGAATCCTCCTCGCACACCCAGCAGCAGGCGGCGCATGCGCATGTGCGCATAGCAA
Source organism: Amblyomma americanum (assembly GCF_052857255.1). Lineage (NCBI taxonomy): Eukaryota > Metazoa > Arthropoda > Arachnida > Ixodida > Ixodidae > Amblyomma > Amblyomma americanum. The sequence continues at coordinate 95,118,070 of NC_135504.1, read as the reverse complement.
TAGAGACGTCAGTCGCGCCGCTAGCCCCTGTGGCAGCTGAGGCGCGCGGTGCATGTACAGTTGTGTCTAGCAACAGCATAGTAACAGGCAGTCGAGGTGACAAAGTAATCAGGAAGGCTTCCACCATGCACACTTTAGGCCCACAAAGTGTCCCCGTAATTGTTAATCATTTAATTTGCGTGTCCTCTCATTTTTACGCAGCCCCCCGAATATTTCGGTGCTTGCCCAGTAGATGATTGTTCCAGGCACGGCGAAATCGGCTTTACATAGCGTATGAAGCTACCGTTTCAAAAAAAAAAAATTGTCAACTGAACATCCCTCGGGCTTGGTGTATTTACATCCGTAATGAATCTGCATATTCAAATTATCGTACGCTGGCAATGCCTCAAACGCCGCCCATTCGTGTTTGCCATTGAACTGACAGAGATACATAGTGGGCGGCGCGAAGAAAAATTGACTGGCGGTTTAGCATTGCGAAGACGAATTATTATGCGAAAGCACATTGTGCGAAAGCACGAGCACACCACCGCCGGTTATCTGAAAGCGCGATTGACCTTGTATCGAGTGTGGCATTCACGCAAGCGGCCCAATAACGAGCCAACGCCTCTATTCCTTTCCTTCACTCCACCTGCAGCTATATATCGAAGTGTAACATTGCATTGCTGTCGCTAGGCAACGGCAAAAGAGCTGTCCAAGAGAAAAGATTCCTGGTCATTCTTTGTAAGCGTATGAGTACTTCGCAGAAAATGTAATGAGAGATTGGTTTATCGTTTGGTTCATGGGGTTTAAACGTCCCAAAGTGACTAAGATCATGAGGGACACCGTAGTGATGGGCTCCGATAATTTTGACCACCTGGGGTTCTATAAAGTGCACTGACATTCCACAGTAGGTGGGCCTGTAGAATTTCGCCTCCATCGAAATTCGACCGCCGCGGTCGGGATCGAACCCGCGTCTTTCGTTCGGCAGCCGAGCAACATATGCAACTAAGCCACCACGGCGGCAGAAAGTCATGGCAAAGTCACACCACTCTATTGTTCAAGCTGTGTTTCTGAGATTGTAACAATTAGCCCAAGCTATTAGGATGTTTGCGATTTATGGCGCCGAAGACATTGTCTACTCCGCCGCGATTTCAAGGTGGTCGCTTCAAGCTTAGTCTACTCCGATTAAGCTGCTCTGGCGCAGCTAAGCTGCGGAAGAAAGCCGACAACAGCCTGGCACCCTTCATAGTCATTTTTATGGTGGACTTGTATGTATGACCAGAACAACGCAAAAATTGGCCTGTCCTCACATCACATAATATTCAAATTTCGCTGGACTGTACTGCTCCATATTGTAGGGAGAGTTGTCAAGCGGTTCGGATGGAATTCCGGCAGTTAAGAAGAGAGTGTAATGCTAACAAATAAAGGTGCTCGGCGATATTGCGCTCGAAGTAACTCGGCGACGATGATAGCGGAAAGTGAGCTTGCCAGTGGCCGAATAGCGGAATCAATGCCGTTCTTGGCCGCGCTGAGTGCAAACGTGACGAAAAACTTTTGGAGATAAGGTGCGCACATCCTGAACAATCCTATGACAATCATGAACATCGCAGAAGTAGTAGCGCGTGGCTGCAATCGTGCCAGGGGAACTTGGCCGCCTGAATACAGAATCCCGGAGTTATCTCGAATCGCGAAATTATTCTAGTTCTTTCTTGTCTCCAACGAACCATATAGTGAAATAGTTAAATTGATAGTTGTTTTCATGTTTTCTCTAACCCTTCAAACAATTTATCGACCTCATTTACCTTCCCCTAGATTACATTTTTAATTTTTGCTTTCTCCAGGCAGTTTTCAGGAAAGCCATGCAAGTTCCTAGGGTTACAGTCATTTGTAAAGGAGGTGACAACAATAATTTGTCAAACTACCACACTATATCAGTTCTATTTTTTTTTCAAAATGCCTAGAGAAACTACTGTACGAAGGAATTGTGAATTTTTGTACTAAGCATAGCTTATTGACACAACATCAACACAGGTTTAGAGCAGGCCTTTCGATAGATAATGAGCTTTTAATTAAAAAATACCTAATTTTAATACCTTATGAAGAACAGTACTTCAGTGCTGGTATATTTATAGATTATTTTAACACATTTGGCTCCATTAATCATCAAACACAGCTTGCTAAACTCTAGCTCTTTCCGTGGCGCCTTTTTTTGCCATACTGAAGTCCTATTATCATCTCGCAAACAACAAGTTATAGTAAACGACAAATTATCCGACCTACAATCAGTGTCAGCGGGAGTTCCGCGGGGAAGAATAATGCGGCCTTTGTTTTCATCATTAACATAACCGACATTGTTTTCATTGATTTTCTTTCATATAACAAGCCGAACACACGTGCCTATTTATCACCTCTAGCAGCAGTAAAGAGCTTAATAGAGAAGCAAATAGGAGCCTACGCCTTATAAATGACTGGTAAATTACAAATTCACTAACTATTAAAATAAACAAAGCGAAAGTCGTGCTTTTTAGAGCACGAAATAAATCAGTGTCCGATACTGACATTCCACTTTCAATTTAGCCTGTCCCTTTGCAATTTGTCCCTGCCGCATTATGCTTAGCAGACTTTTTCGAAAAGTATTTGTCGTGGTCAATATACGTTGATAACACAGTTGATAAGTTGTCAAAAATAGCATCATGAATAAGCTGCCATGTTTTTTGCCACAACATCTAAAACTGATTCTTTATAGGTCGATGTTCGCTTCTGTTTAAACTACGGTTTTACTGTCTGGGGAATTACAGCACTCGCCAACCTTAACCTGGCTTCATATAATTCAAAAAAGGGCAATAAGAAGCATTGCTAACATTCCCCGGGACATCCCCCCTAATCCTCTTTTTAATTATTTCAATATAACGCAAATACCTGAACTGTATAGATAAATAATAATAAAGTGGTATAAGAGAATTGATGCCAACAGAAATTTTTTTGAAACTCAGTCTCCCCTAAAACGTAGAGACCACACTTATGCAGCACGAAATCATGACGAGTGGTTTATTCCACAGATACGAACCAATTACGGATGTCAAATTCTCAGTCATTACTTGCCAACATTACTAAATTCCTTGAGTTAGTCTCATGAATTATTTATATTCTTTTTATTCCATTTTCAATGTTTTCACGTGTTCGTTTTCTGTTTTCATGTGCTTTTTTCTGCACTGTCTGTCGTTTATCTTTCCTCAAACGCAATTTGTTTGTTATATGGTTACCAATAAATTATATTTAACAATATCTCTAATCTTGTACGGGGTGGAGGCGAGCAATCAAGCCTTAGGGCGAGTTTGCCTGCGGCTCTGACGTCTGGATGATGCAAATAAAATTTGATTGATTGATTGTCCTGACTTCAAATTGCTTGTAAAAGTGGCTAACACACTCTGCTAAGATCGTAAAGGTTTCTCTAGGGCAACTTAGGCTTCAAAAATGAAAAACATTTGCTGCCACTATTTACTTATCAGGCCTCTGTCTTAGCTTAATATTCAAGTAGAAAGGTGTGGCGTAGTTCAGTTCTTCAGGTTCGCCTAAATTAGTGTCATGCTGTTTCCTGCTAGAAAGTGGCGATGCGCTTTTTCTGGCCTTGAAAAGAAATTCAGGGCAGAGTTTTTCTTTCTACCAGACCACTACTCATCCGCTCCGTCCAAACAAGAGCATCGAAATGAGAGAGCGTGTGCTTGGAAGACCTTCGGTGTGTATCACATCTCAGCCGCTGTTTTTTTTTTCTTTTTGCAATGTAAGCAGACTGACAACGACGACCAGACGCTGCTATTTCAAACAGCGCGCTACTCTAGAAAGCGCATTAAAAAAAGCACCTCAGCGCGTCCAGCCCCTTGCTACAAACACGTCATCGTTTGTCATGAAGCTATGTGTAAAAAAAAAATTTTTGCTCGCCATTCCAGTAACTCACGGGTCAGTCATAGAAGCGCGAAAATATTCCCCTGCTTTCCGCAAAGCTTTACACGGAGGCCGCATTTCGCAAAACTCAACACATTTTCTTCAGCGAGACTCCTTGCAGTGGTCTAGAACTAGAAAGACTGTCAAAGCTTAAGAACAACGATAAAAAGGAGCGCATATGAAGAAACAAGTATATAATATAGCAATGGTTTATTTGGCGACGCTTGGATCAATGGAAGCAGCGGTCAAACGGCCGTTGGCCAGTGTCGCCGACGTTGCTCTTCGCCTTGAGAGGTGCTTGGTTCAAAGCCCACCGGTAGAAATGGGTCTCCCTGCCTGGCGACCGGCCTTCTTAGGGTGTGTGCGCTTGTAGAAGCGTCATACTGCCTGCTGCGCCCCTCGCGGGCAAAGCCCAGTTTCGAATGACCTCAGAGCCTACTAAAGGCGGTAACCTTCGGCCTGCGCGGTTCGAGTGCGAGCAAAGCCTCCATCGCTTTCACTGGGTTGGCACACACCCTAGCGCAATGGCCTCTCCTTCTCTGCGATGACAAAGCAGGCCCTTCGGAAGTACAGAGAAGGTGGTCACCAGAGCATCAGCGACCCTGCTCCCCTCAGCGCCAGGGTGTCTACGCGCCGATGCCTCCCCTCTCGCGAGACGCACGCACCCTGGCCTGCAGTTCATAGAGAGAACGGCCTACTCTCGCCTACCTTTGATCCACTGGCACACAGCAGCATCAGCAGCAGTAATAAAGAGTGCCCCAAGTGGGCTTTACAGCAGGAGGCGGATTTATGTTGTTTGACGATGGAGCGACATCACTGGCTCGTCAACGGTACGGTTTTGGTGATAGCCGGCAGAAATGGGGTTTGAACCCATCCCCTCCCGAAAGCGAGGCGTGTACTGTTCCGCAAAGCCACTGTTCCAGTCTTGGAGCTAACAGTTGAGTTGACGGGTCAGTCATTCGTAACGCCGTCCAAGATCACAAATCGGCCTCGTGCGGTACAGCCCCATAGTGGCTATTTTTTTTTTTACTGCCGCTGATGCTGCTGCGTGCCAATGCATTAAGGTTCGTCGAGAATTGTGCTTTCTGTCTCAGAACTGCAGGCCACGGTGCGTGCGTCTCGCGAGGGGGGAGCCGTAATCGCGGAGACGCCCTGCTGCTGAGGGGAAATTGGACCACTCACGCTGTGGTCGCCGCCTTCTATTCAGGTAGGGACGGGCTGTTTTGTTCACATGTAGGACAAGAGGATGTTGCGCTAAAGCATGCGCGCGCCCAGTCAGAGCGCATAGAGGCTTTGCTCACGTTCGAACCGGGTTGGCCGAAGGATAAAACGTCTGGCAGGCTCCGACGTCGATCGAAACTTGTGGCCCTTTTTATGACTGCTGCTGACGCTGCTGTTTGCCAGCGGATCAAGGATAAGTTAGAGTTCGGCGTTGTGTTTGAGAACAGCAGGCAATGGTGCGTGCGTCTCGCGAAAGGGGAGCGGTAATTGCAGAGACACCCTGCTGCTGAAAGGGTGTTTGTTCGCAGATGCTCCGGTGGCCACCTTCTCTGCAGTTGTGAATGGCCTGCTTTGTCATCGCAGAGGAGGAGAGGCCATTGCGCTGGGGTGCGCGCGCCCAGTGAGAGTGATCGAGGCTTTGCTCGAATTCTAACCGCATTGGCCGAACGTTACCACCTTTAGCAGGCTCTGAGATCGTTCGAAACTGGGCTCGGCCCGCGAGGGGTGCATCGGAATTTACGAAGCTTATCTCAAGCACGCTTCCACGAAGAAAGCCGGCCGCCAGACAGAGGGACTCATTTTTACCGGTGGGTTTTGAACCAAGGAAATATCAAGGCCAAGATTAGCGGCGAAGACACTAAGTGACGGCCTTTCGCCGCTGCTACCGTTGGCCGAAGCGTTGCCAAGTAAGCCACTGCTATATTATGTACTTATTTTGTAATATGCGAGCTTTTTCACCATTGTTTTTAAGCTCTGTAGATTTTTCTATTGCGAGCTAAAAAAAAACACAAAATGTTACCCTTGAATATTCACGCTCCTCAGCGGTTTGCGAGCCAATTATAAACTTTCCGAGTAATTCACAGTGATGCCATCAAAAAGCCCCTGAACTCTTGGAAACAAGACCATCGCTGAAAAAAGTGTGTTGAGTTCTGCGAAATGCGACAACCGTGAATAGCACAGCGGAAAGCAGGGGCATATTTGCGCGTTTCTGTCACTGACCCTGGAGTTAGTGGAGTGGCCTGCTAAATTCGTTTTTTGCAGAGAGCTTGATGAGCAATGATGCCTTTTGCAGCAAGCGCCTGGGTGAGCTCAGGCGCTTTTTATTAATAAGCATTCTAGAGTAGCGCTGTGTTTGCAATAGCAGCGTCTGGCCATCGCTCTCAGTCTGCCTCCGTTCCAGGAAAAAGAGCGGCTGAGATGTGATATACACTGAAGTCCTTCGAAGCACGCGCTCCCACATTTCAAAACTTTTGTGTGAACGGAGTGGATGGGTAGTGGTCTCGTAGAAAGGAAATCTCCTGCTTGAATTTCTTTTCCTGGAAAGAAAGAGCGAATCGCCACTTTCTATCAGGTAAGAGCAAGACGCTAATTTAGGGGAACATGAAGAACAGAAATATGGCGCACCTTTCTACTTCAGACATTTGCTGAGAGAGAGGCCTGGTAATGAAATTGTGATAGCGAATGTTTCCATTTTAAAAACCTCTAGCGTACTACAGAAACGTAACCGATTTTCTCTGAGTGTGTCAGCCTCTTGTCCTAGCAAATTCGAGAGGGGCCAAAATAGGTACAGCGGATTAATAATATATCGAAAGGTTATCGACGCTGTCTACTGTATGAAAACTGTGCACGCGAAAGGAAGAATAAGAATACCAGCGGTGGTGTTGGGAATGTGTCGCTCTGCCGCTCACAAACTTTCACTGCCTGTGGCAAGATGCGGAAGCATTTGGAAGGTGCGCAATTTCGTTAAAAGTGGTGAGGAGCAATAGCTTTTCTCAGTTAAAGAACTGACGGTTTGTGAGATGAGTGCTGACTTTTTACTAGGAACCGGATGCGGAACTTTATTTTTGAACGGGATAAACTAACTTCAAATTCACCCAATACGTACCTGCTTTCGTGTTTTATGTAAGCAGAGGCTTGAGGGCAAACCCAGGCATTCTAGGCCAACACAAAAGCAAGACCATTACTTTTTAAGCTCATAGTAATGGTGGGATGCATATTGGGGGGAGTGGTTTTGGTGAAATACGGCGCTCGTGATGGCCCGCACTTGGAGTGGACGTGGGAGTGTCAGTGAGTACCTGATGAGGACGAGCACTGGGTTACGATTTTAACATACCACAACCGGTCTACCACGAGAGGCGGAAAATCATCAAGCAGTAAAACAGACGGGTTCTCGGATGAAATCTCCGAGCGCAACTTCACTGTAGGGCTGAGAAAGTGGATGTCCCCTTCTGAAAACGCCAAAATTTAAATGACTGATAAACAATGACCTCTGTTTCGTCACTAATAGAGGATGTTTGGAAGCTCTTTTGACGCGAAAAGCTTCACTACGCCAGCTTTTCGAGCCGTCAGCGGGGCCGCAAGTTTGATCTTGAATGTAGCTAGAGGTCAAACTGTGAGGATAACAGGTTGTAGTCAGATTCGACACATGACGTCACCTATAGCAGCGACACCAGGGGCTGTTACACCATCTCGACTTTAGCCTTAACCTTCGGTCAAGCGGGAAAGCGTCTGTCGCCACCATCGCATGCACAGGTCATGAAAGTGAATTCCGCATAAGATGCCGGTGCACTTTGATGCGTTCAGCCTAACTCTAGGTGCGTTCGATGCGAAGCCTGCCGCGGAGACCACCAGTCGCTCAACCACAAACTTACCCAGGGGAGATGTAGCTTTTCGCTTCCGACCAGGGTTATAACCACAGCTAAACCACCAGCAATTTTGTCCATGTTTTCACAACGATGTACCTGAACATTGCTTAAGTAATTCGGGCTGCTCTTTGTGGCGTGGATTTCTTTTTCCCCACACGTCTGATCTGAATACAACATATTTTTCTGGAAGCGTAACTAAGAACAATTACGGTTAAACGAAATTTATTTTTAAAAAATGAAAATTACCAACGGGTCTTATTGCTATCAGAGCGCAGTCATGTGCCCGATGACGTGTTTCTTCACTACAGTGGCGGCATGTTATCACTGTGCTTTGCCTGTTTCTTTTCAAAACTGGAGCATTTTTATTGTATCTTTACAGGAATGGAAAACCTTCCCCGCAGATCTTTGTTCCTGAAAGTCAATATTGGCTTACTGTTCTTAGTGGCGGCACTGATAACTCACAATAGCTTTGGTTGCTACACCCGGATACCAAGTAAGTCCACCGCTTTTTTTTTTTTTGCTGCTGCTGCTGCTGCTGCTTAACTTTCACCTGTAGACAAGTGTGCATAGTTGGGCGCTCTAGTTTTTCCTGTGTTTGGTGTGCTTTGTTTTGATGGTATCTTCTCCTGTGAGCAGCCCAAGAGCAAGTTGCTGGAACTATAAAGTTTAAATCTCATGCGCATAGGCTCTTAAACAGCCACGTATGTTCGTGCATACGACATATTAGATAATGGGCAAAATTGCTTCACAGCAAGATGCCGGCGCTGCTTGAGCGCCGTCGTAACCATCCTGGTACCAACTCTAGCATCCGCAAGCTCCAGTTGGCATTGGCTAGTTTCCTCGCCATACGGGCTGCTTTTACGTTTAACGTGCTCTCAAATAACTTACAGGAGACCTATGATAGCAAACTCGAGCGTGCAAGATTTTCAACAAGATAGGTTTTGATCCTATACATTCGATTTTTACGAGGGTGATGATGTGCGCTACTTGGTGTAACATAACATGAGGGGGAAGAGCGCAAAAACAGGAGGAAGTAAAACGAAGGACACAGGCGCTGGCCAAAAACTGAAGCTTAATCGAAGATGTACTGACAAGAAGTATTCCTGAGACCAGTTATCAGCTGAGTCAACGTAAACATCATATCAGTGAAGCATCTACGGCGTTTCAGACCTAAATGTTCCGCTTATGCTTTGGATCGGGGCTCCTTTATTAAACAAAATGACTATATTTGAATAGGAAGCTGGTTCAAATTAAGTTATAGAAGAGTCGATACCATTTTTTTTGCTATCTGCAGATATCTTGAAGTTTATGAACAGTTTTTTTCTTAGCCCTTTTGTCTAGCTTTTGGAGATGTTTATATGGTCTGCAGATGTCTATTACACAAATTACTTCTGCATAAATAAATTGCAGACTACACGTCAGCTGGAAGCACATTTTTAGGGTTGTCTTGGCCGTCCATGGATATGTCATTCAACGTATTTGCAGTGACCCATTGCAGTATTATATTGCTACGGTTGTGCTTTTCCCTTTTGGTGTGCACATCTTCGCGTTACAATATCAATCTCGCGTAATCCCATTAACGCAGACGCCCCGTAGCTTGTGCTGCCTTGCCTTAAAACGGGTTCTCTTTATGCCTTAAATACAAATTGGCGAGCTCTAAAAATGTAATAAATTTCACCGTTACGTATATGTACAAGTTACGGCGACGTTTGATTAGAGGCGCGCCATGAACGCTTACTTGGCAACTAATCACACACTTACTCAAGGTCCATTTGTAGGATAGAGACGACTCACGCGAAACAAGGACTGCCATTTAGTTCAGTATTCAATCCCATATGTACTAAAATATTCACATAAATATTAGGAATGAAATGTCTTAAAACTCAAACCTGAGGTAAGCAATGTAAAAGAGGTTTGAAACCCCGGAACTAAACTTTCACTCTCTTTAGCTGGACACTATCTGAAGGTAGTTACAGAAAAACATTTGATGACGCCCGCACGATATTCTTGTAGTGTTTGTAGCAATATGCAAAGTCCGATCAAGTCGGAAGCGTTAAAGGAGAAAGAAAAGTCTAAAAAATTCGAGGGAAAACGACGTTTCTATTATATCCAAATTAATCTTTCCGCCGCTATCTTTAAGACTACCTGGAACTAATAATCGCACCACAATCAATATTGTGTGGTACTTATTAAAGCGAATCCACCATAGACAGACGCCATACACAACGCCATCATGCATTGTTGTATTGAAACTCTAATGCCTGCCTACATGGCGAATAGTCGATAGTTTATTTGTTTATCGAACTTTTTGTCGTGCGTGTGCATGGGACCTAACATAAAACCCTTCCTCCCTTGTAGTATATATACTGTCACAAAAAACTGTTCACAATACATAAAAATACATTTTAGTTCCCAGTGCTAGGTTATCGAAGAACGTAATGTGATCTTGTCTTGTATTTGATGTTTGTTATTTGGAAGTGTTTTGACATTATTTCATCGCTTAATATCAACGGTCTCTAGGCAAAATTTTGGTAAGTTTCTGCGGTTAGAAGAAACCGGAGGAGTCTGGTGCTACACTTGTTTTTTACCGATGTGGTGAAATTTTCTTTGAATCAGTCACCTGCTGATCGACTGAATTCAGTGCCTAGGGTGCCGGATAATTCATTTCCTAAATTTCACATTTTTAACGCGCAAGCTTTACCAGCCTAGAGGCATCGAATTCGCAGTCTGCGCGAATGTCCTTGAACGGCGCAGATATGACCTTGAAGCGGTGTAAATTAATAAAAAGACAGAAGACAATTCTGCTGTAGGCTGGATTTGAGCCCAGGCCTCCGGCATGCTAGACGGGGACGCTTCCAATTCGCCACTCCTTCATTCACTCTTTTTTTCTTTATTGCATGGAGATGGTGCCAAAAAGAAAATCTAAGCATGCTTGCACCACAAAACACCAGGCCACCATAGCCTTGCACGTCCCCACCTTCCCAGACACCAAAGGTCTGGGAGGCACACACGGGCATATGCATAGGGGAGCCAGCCAGGCGGCTCTTCCAAGGCAACATATACTCCCCGCTCCGAAGCGAACTGCTCACGAAACAAAGATTTCGACGACCCTGGTAATTCGGCGTGGCGGCCCATCATGCGGGCACCTCCACAGACTAAACAGTCGCAGCAACGTAAATAGATCAGATGCCACAACGCAGTTCGATGGAGGCGAAACACAAAGGCGCCCGTGTACTGTGCGACGTCTGTGCACGTTACAGATCTCCATGTGGTCGAAATTATTCTGGAGCCCTCCATGTGCACTGCGGCACCTCTTTCTTCCTTTCTTATTTCACACTCTCCTTCATCCCTTCACTTAAGGCGCGGTTCAGGTGTCCGCCGATATGTGAGAAAGATACTGCGCCATTTCCTTTCTCCGAAAACGAATTTTCAGTTTCATTTTTTTCCGCCACAGGCCAAAAATTGCTGATGGCCTACCACTGTTAGGCCAGGATATACGTAGCGAAAGCGCGGAGACTTCTGCATCGTAAGAGTGCATTCACTAGATGCGCCTTTATTAATGGTTAAAGCTTGAACCGTCATGGCGGAGTTAAAGATCCCCAGGTGGTCGAAATCATTCCGGAGCCCTCCACTACGGCACCTCTTCTTCCTTTCTTCTTTCACTCCCTCCTTTATCCCTTCCCTTACGGCGCGGTTCAGGTGTCCAACATTTCCTTTCCCCACAAAAACCAATTAATAATCATGGTTCGATTCCGAGCCTCGGCTAAGCCTCGGCTAAGGCTAAGCGAGTGTGCGGAGGGTTTCAGTGGCTCCAATATATGCCGCCAACGAATACGTTGGTTAGCGGTTAAGTGCAGGCTCTGATAAGGCGCGTTTATACTCCGGCATAATACGCGCGCGCTGCACGGCGACGTCCCGTTGGCCAAAGCGAGACCCTCTATACTCCAAGTGTGCTTGACCGCCGACGCGTTCGGCGGCTTCGACGCACTCTGACTGCACTGGCGGAAATTTGGAGCACGTCTTTGTTTCGCGCCGAGTGCGCCAGCCGGCGCCGGCCCAGCCAGACCGGTTCGGCTCCGCGGAGAGGCGCGCATTGTGACGTCATATGCCTCCTCGGAGCACCGCCACTGCGAAATCGCAAGTTCGCGAGCAGTAAAGCTTTCGCTTTAAAAACGAATACTCTAGAGTGCGATGTTAATCTACTTCTTAATTGTTCGTTGTAATATGTGCCGGAAGACCTTAGCATCATAGCATAAAATAAAACAATGGTCAATGGCCTCTGCCGCATTCTACAAGAGGCAAATCACTGTATATGGCACAAACATCCCCTTTGCATGAAGTCATGCCTTCACAGGCAGCGTCGATGTGTGCAGTTTAAAGAAATTTTTTTCCGTAGAAGAAATGCACGTTCGCCTAACACGTTTTAAATTACTGGTGTCAAGGAACTGCAAAAAAGGTAGTCTATACAACGATACAGGAAGCAAATGATCTGTAAGTGCCTTAGTCATCTGCCTTCTGGAGAGGCTGTACAGGTAGCATAAAGAAAAACGCACAGTAAAGGAATTGAAGGTGTCAGTAACTTCCTTAAGGAATCCCAATAAGGCCCCTCACGAGGGTGTCCATTTGATGCGAATAAGAAATGCAAATGATCAACAAGCCTGTCTAATAATCACAGCTACTAAAAAGGGTTGGTTTGCAGATTTGAAAACAATAACGCGCGAAACAAGCCGATGCAGGAATATGTGAACAATGCCTATTCCACCAGACTCTAGAAAACGAAATAGAATATCGCGACGCATGGGTTCTCATTATGAGCGCCATACGAAGGTAGCAAATATTCTGTGTATCACATGCACTTTCTTCCTCGCAGAGCGGAGAACCCCACAGGCAAGTGTTGCAAAAAAAAACGTTGCATACCTGAGTCCGAGCAAAAACTCACAGGTCACTGATCATCCAAGCCTTGGTTTATCGCCTCATAGAGCTTATCTGTGAATCCCAGTAGGCTCCACTGTTGTGAATTTGGTCAAGAAGAAACTCTAGGTACTCAAGGATCCCGCAGTCCCAGCTTATGCTACCCAACCAAAACCCCTTGGATTACCTAAATTAAAAGCCGCACCTGATACCTTACAAAGCTGCTCAGTCAAATGTAATGCATCAAGCACACTTTTCTTGAGAGAACAAAAGAGGGCAACACCAGTTTATCGGCCCAAATCTTAACTTCCCATTGCGCCAGGGAGCATCCACGGATAGTTGCTCTGTTAATAATACTGAGCTAAAGGGGTTCAAGATATAGGGCAAACAACAAAAGCTATAATGAACAGCCTTGGCGAACAGATAATTAAAACGGAATAGATCTTGTTAGCTCTTGATTAACAATTAGCTTTGTATATGAATCCTTATAGCACAGTCTTATGCACTTAAGCAAAACATCTCCAATATTTCCATGCTCTAATACCGCAAACAAGAAAACATGACGAACATTATCAAATGCCTTGGCAAGGTCAATCTGAATTAGAGCTACTCGACCTATGTACCCTCAATTTCACGTCTTTACGAATCTTCATACGAACAGTGTGACTCGACCGTTTGTGGTAGTGTTTGGGGTGGTGGCACACGATTTCGCGTTTCGTGCAGCATAAACTCACTAGTTAAGTTCTAGCTCGCGGCAGGGATTCCAAACGGCGACCTATGTTAGGTGTGATCACACTCCATATTCGATGGCTGCCTCCGCGCTGGCTCATTTTTTTCTCCCAAACTGACTCTTATAAATTTAAAGGAAAATGTGCGGTGTATATTTTATACAAAATTTACGTCAATTACAGGTTACTCAATTCCTGAGAAGTATGTGACTCTAAAATGTGTGTTTGAGGTGGCAATTTTTCGTGTGTCTAAATAATAAAGGTCTCTGCACATAATTACCATAGCTACTGTCCAATGCATTTTCTTCTCTGGGCAGGACATGGACCGAGGCTGTTTCGGGCTAAGGCGCTCTTTGGAGCTATTATGAGGGATTGTCACAAAGAAATCTTACATATGGTTCAGAAAATACCCCCAAAGAACTTCAAACTGGTAAGCAGACTCGTTTTCTTCTCCATTTCTCCTCAACATTTCAGCGAAATTATTTAGTAATCATATGGCAGGAAATGATATCAGTGCATACCAATTCTTAGCCTGAGATACTTCCGAAAGCGTTTTTCCAGCTCTTTGCTCTTTTAGTGATTCTCACCCGATATGATCAACAGCGCTTATTCCCTCCAACATTAAAAAAAATGTACTGCTAAAATCAATCTTGAGCATTCAATGGTGGTCGTTTCTTCATCATAAAACGGTGAACAAAAATTAACTAACGAACTAAGCCACCATTACATAACGAGAATTATTGAGCTAATGGGCATGGGTTCGCTGACCGATAGCTTTCAGGGACCAGGACGAACATGGTACCACGATTCTTAACGCCCCAAGTCATATGTACTCACATATAGGTCAGAAACGTGCAGGCTAAAGAAAAGGGTTCAGCTTAAGCTAAGGACAACGCATCGCGCTATGGAACAAAACAATAGTTGTAACGTTAAGATACCGGGAGCGGGCAGAGTGGGTGAGGGAGCAAACGTGGGTTAATGATATCCTAGTTGAAATCAAGAGAAAATGGACAGTGCATGTAATGCGATGGCGAGATACCGCTGGTCCTTAAGGAAAATGGAGTTGATCACAAGAGAAGGCAAGCGTAGCAGGGGGCGGCAGAATGATAGGTGGGAGGAAGAAATTAAGAAGTTTGCGGGAGTATGGTGGCCGCAGCTGAAAAAGGACAGGAGACACCTTTGGGATGCAGTGGACGTAGTAAGGCTGATGACGTGAAGATGAAATCATGCTTATGACAAGAACATTAGGCAACAAGTCTTAGAGACAGAGTTGATAGCCGCCGTTCTGGGAGCTGTACATCAATTTCTGGTTCACCACGGGGCCCATAATTTTGTTTTGCACGCCGATCTTACCGAATCCTGTGACGCGCTTGTCTGTCCAAGCAGGTGTCTACTGTTTACGAAACACACATGCGTTGCCTCAGTTCATGAGCTGTGGCGCCTAGTGCTAAGAGTTCGCACGGAATACCTACCAGGTTTGAAAGCTGTGTAACCACTTATCAGATGAGCATGTAGTGAAAGAGAAAATGTTTCTCTCCAGTACCTCCAGTACAGCTGCGCAATAATTGAGAACTGCGTGGACACCATACCAGAGAACACAACATCGTTGGCAAGTACATCATATTTCTTTTCGCTGATGATTGAAGTACTACGACCTGAATTTAAAAAATAAACAGTGGTAGGGTTTTAACGGAGTTAGTCTGGTTAATCCGAGTAGACGTGTGAGTGCATGTGATTAGCCTCGTTGGCTAACGGTTTTTTTTCCTAGGTCATCGGCACGTATGGCGACGATATTAGACTGTCGTTAAGGTCTGATCGAGGTTCAGCTGATCTGATATGTTCGCGCCGAAGATGGAAGTGGAAGAAGTCAACGATGTGCTATGCGCGGCGCTAAAGTGCATTGAACAACAACAATAACACTTTCACACGAGTCGTGATGGGGCTCTGATTTTTAAAGTGAAATACAAACATGGCGTTCCTTTAGGTAGAGCTCATAAAGTTCTCCGCAACAAAAGTTTAATCTGCCTTTTGACGGGGTACTGCTGAGGTTAACGCTGGCAGTAGCGATTATCGTACGGTGCTAACCTGTCTTCGAACAGGTAAGCTCGTTGTTGACTCCATTTTCCTGCATGCTGTCCTCGCTGGCCGCCCGTACCGTGCTCAAGACTTCAAGAATGCCCTGGGAACTGTTGTGAATAAAGGAGATTACTTCCATCGGAGAATTCCAGATGGCTCTTGTCTGAACGGCATTCCTGCAAATCGGTAGTCTAAAGAAAAGGTCGTCTCATGTCGCGACATTTTGGTCAAGAACCTTTGTTGTGCTGTCGCAGATCCAGAACCAAGGGAACGTAACATCTAACTCCTGCGAGTTCCTGAACGCCCATCTCTCTCTCTCTCTCTCTCTCTCTCACTCACACACACACACACACACACACACACACACACACACACACACACACACACACACACACACACACACACACACACACACACACACACACACACACACACACATATATATATATATATATATATATATATATATATATAAGTTATAAATAAGTTAAATAATTAGTTAAGTCTAATTGGATAACAAAGTGTCAACGTAAAAGTTGTGAATCGTCTCAAAAAACCGCTAGCAGAGCTGTTTCCATCAAGGTGATTGACGGAGCTTTTCTTGTTGGCCTTAAAAGAAAGCTACCACGTGACCAGCTGCTTTCTAAGACGCGTCTTGGGATGTTTAAATGGCTCCATTGTCACGTAGACGCGTTTTTTATATTGTGCAAGCCACGGTTTAAGGCCCGAAAACAAACTACTTTACGTCAAAGGTATCTTGGTGCAATCCTTGAAGTCAAATGTTTTTCAACGTGATCTACATTTTTTCATTTACACTTCCTTTCCCACTGTAATCATTAAAAATTTATATAATTAGGCTTAACTAATCAGTTAACCTGAAGAACTAAATATACTGCAGACTAGGTCATGCGACTCTATACATATACATATATATATATATATATATATATATATATATATATATATATATATATATATATATATATATATATATATATATATGAAATGAAAATACGTTGGTTTCCGGGGTATGTAGCTTATAAGAAGAGGGCACAGGCGAAGAGCACTTTATTACTAACGTTTCGGCCGGAGTCCCGCCTTCCTCAGAGTGAACAATATCGTTGTTGGCAGGAGGCTTTTAAGCCAGCAACTCTCAAAATATCAAAACATTATCACGACTAGGAACGAAGTACCGAAAGCATGTAAATGCATAGATACAATTAGGAATGACATTGAAAGATACAGAAAAAAGCGGTAATTTAAAACGTGGCACACACATGTGGTCAGCAAAACTGTTAGCGGAGAAGACAAGATAGTACACCAGGACTTTCGTTTAAACCAGCGGAAACAGTATCAAATTTGTAAATCAGATATGACTCACGGGTTTCTCTATCATGATGAGTCTTAAAACCCGATTGTAAAATGGTAACTCTTATTTTGTCGAATGAGTGACCGGGAATTCGGACGTATTTAGATAGCGGAAGGTTGGGGAGAGAGGTGCGGTGAGCCATGTGGTTATTGAAGCGTAAACGGAATGCAGTTTCGGTTTGCCCAATGTACTGCTTATTGCACACAGAGCACTCCAACAGATAGATTACGTTTGAAGTGTCGCAGCAAAAAATGCCATTAATTCTCATCTGAGAGTTAGACGCGGTGCTGGTAACTGTTCCTGAGGTAGTCATATGTGCGCAGATTCTGCAGATTGGCTTATTACATGGGCGGCAGCCTTCCGAGACATGCTGTGAAATTCTTGAAGAAGTTAACCATTCACGTAGATTTTTTGACCGTCTGTAGACTACTCTGGGTGGGTCTGGGAATATCAGTTTAAGGTGTTGGCTTTGTCCGATGATGCTATGATGTTTTCGAAGAATGCCGGTGTCGTTAGGAATAGAAGCTGAATGAGTAACACATTCAGCTTCAGTAACACATTTCCTATCTGATATAGCCGATATGAACATCCCCATGATGCCTTATTTGCAACCCTTGGAGTTGCGTCGCTTTGTGCCAACATTCCTTACTCCGTTTGCATCCAGTCAGTTGTGTAGGTTTTTGAGAAGGAAAACTTAAGTTCTAAAGCTGATGGCCCTTTTAACGGGGAACGTTTGTTAACGGGGAACGTTAACGGGGAACGTTTGTTCAAACGCTGTATAGGGACCAATATAGCAGCTCATTATTTTTCACATAGCCCTGGAGTGCGCACGGGTGTCCAGAGCAAAACCTCATCACCACGGGAAAAAGAAACTGCGCGGTGGGTATGGTCACGACCTCTTCGACCTCTTCGACGGGTGGAACTTGTTACTGGAAGAGCGCTGTGTCAATACCGCGCCCGCTGCCGTCGGCGTGCAGAATTATTGAAGCAAATTCATCAAAATGGCATAGGACTGGATCGGACGGCTGGGCTTGTTTAATTACCACAAATGCCGCCTCGCTATCGGCAGACAAGACGTAAGTTGTTCCAATAGTAAGAAGCATGTGTAGAGGCGACGCGATAGACGTGAAGCTGCGGATGAACCGATGAAAGTAATATACCAGAACAAGGAAATTACGTAAAGATGAATTCGTATAATCGAACTCGGGGGTAAAAGCTGCTCTTTGTAATCTTTATGCATAAGGATTTCCCAGTAACCGGATCGCACGTCGATACTGGAGAAAAAATCGACGCCTTATAAGTAGCCAAGGCTATCTTCAGTGCGAGGAATAGGGTACACATCCTTGAGAGTTATCTTATGCAGAGCGCAATAACCGACGCTGAAACGTACCGAAGCATCCTTCTTCTGCCGAAATACGACTGGTAAGGACCACGGATTCGACGATGGACGTATGATGCAACGATTCAGCCTGTCAGTGACATTTTCCTGCAGAATCTGGCGTTCGTAACCAGACACTCTGTACGAGCGGCGACGAACGATCCCAGAGCCCTCAGTGATGATGCGATGTGTGGGTAACACGTTTTGGCCCAAAACAAGAATCTACGTCTGTCAAAGCAAGAGGCGTGCTTCTTCAAGACGGCAGCCAAGGCTTGTGGCTGGTCTGAGGTGAGGTCAGGGTTGATGGTAGCGGTGTCTCACCAAAGGAGGCAGATGAGAAAGCTGGTTGCGTGGGTTTTTAAAGGGAGAAAAGCATCATCGGCTGAGAGCTTGTGGTCGAAGCGACAGTAGGTCCTTGGCGAAGAATAGGCTCAAGCGTAGTGTTTGAAGCGGCCAGTAGACAAGACCCATGGTAAAAACAAACAAGCAAGGATACAGTAAAACCTCCTGGGAGCAGACAACTCGGACACGGAACTATAATGGCGTCCCCATCGGCAATGTGGTCGAAGACAACTGTAGCGACATCGGCGCAGCCAGTATTGATGACGGTCATCGGCTGTAATTAAGGAGTAATGCGTCCATTCAGATAGGTCACAGACGACGGTTCCGTAACCCCGAGGGATGGTTGACCGCACGTTATAACAGTTCGCACTGTTGAATGAAAATTTCAGCGAAGAATGAGTTGATGAGCACAGGAAGAGAGCACAACAAGTTCGACGTGATGGCGGATGTCTCTGATAGTGATCGTTGCTTTACGCGGTCCAGTAGGGAGTATCGGAGCCTCATTAGCAGCAAGCAAACGCGGACCGTAGTAGGGTGTACAGACGTTCTTCAAATGTAAATATAGGTTAGAGCCGACGACGGAAAGAGCGGCGCCGGCATCAATTAACGATCCCATAAGGGTTCCTTCAACGTCTACAAACAACACATTGGACGGGGCCAGAGGAGGACTGGTAGGATGTGTTGGCGGTGCAGGTTTATCTCCGGAAACTGCACAAGTCACTTTTCCGGGCGGCGTTCCGAGGGCTGAGGAGGTGTGCGAAGGGTCGATGAAGAGCGACGGAAAGGTAATTGGGTGTGGCGGCGCAATGCACCGATGTTCGAAGCTAGGTCAGCGGGTGTCGGCGAGGAAAGGAAGCTACTATGATCGGCATAGTCGCAATTGGGGCGGTACGGAAACTACGGGTACACGCCGACGTGTCGGGGGTCACTGTAACCGGCCCGCTCGTCAGACATTCGCCGGCGACAGACACGGGCCACATGTCCTGGGATTGTGCAGTAAAAGCAAACGGCACGGGGTGGACGCGGACGCCATACAGGAAGATAAGCAGCGGCGGTAGGTCTCGAAGAAATAGCGGCAAGGTTGGGCTGCACAGGTTCAGAAGGGGAATTCAAAAAAGTGACAGTGGTGTCGCAGCAACTTCAGCATGCGTCGGGACGCAGCTAGATAAAGGGGGCCCTTAATTAATCTGGCGCGTGATGGAGGCCAGCTCATTCTTGAGCATGGCACGCAAACTGCAGGCAGCAGGAGAAGGTGGGAAACTGGCCGCAGACGATGCTATGCATGGCGCCATGGAGTTCTTCGACGAATATCAGGCGAATGAACGTGCGCAATCTGCATCAGTAGACGGTCGAGAATCCCACGTTTCTTGAAGCCGCTTCGACTGCAGGTCGTAAGGACTCTGGCAAGTGGTACGAATGTTCATTATTCAGAAAAAGTTCTGGGCAGCAAGTGCAGTGAAGGCGGAAGAGCCGCTGCCTTTAAGGACATGGCGAACATGGTCGGCTTCAGGCATGGCTTTGCTCACACGGCGGCAAACAGCAAGCACGCCCTCAATGTTGGATATGTAAGACTCTCCTGGGAGCTGCACGCGAGAGCTCAAATTTTTTTTTTTTTTTGTAGACTGCGAGGCCAGCACCGATGGTCCCAAAGACATGGCGAATCTGCGACGTAAAGTATGACCAGTCTTCATGACCAACGAAATGACACATAAGCGTCACTGAAGCGTCCCAGCGGTTGAAAGCGCTTACGGCGTCGTACTGCTTCAGCCAGTCTTCAACCTTGTCGCCACAAAAGCGCACGAATACGGGAGGGTACGCACTGGTAGGTTCTGACCGTCCAAGCAGGCTGGGCCGGCGGTGGTGCGGCAGGGGCTCCAGAGGGTCCCAGGTTGCCGGCGGATGATTTGGGGCCGAGAGAAAACATGCCGGTGGCTCCCGACGGAAGAACGGTGGGCAGTTTTTTAGGTCTGTTGCGAGCGACTTCAGTCTACGTGCCCCATCGGGGGCAGGTGGGTCGACCAGACAACGACCGGACCGGAGCTTCAGGAATATATGTATTTTAAACTGCAGAAAGTGTTAGCGCTACAGGTGTCCAGCGATAAAGTGAACCAGCTGTGCGCCTTTCCTTTTCTCAAAACTTAGAAAGGATTTAAATTATTGTAAATAGTAATTAAAAAATAACGTTCGCTCTTAGTACTGCTTTACTTCACGATATTCGAAGTTATAAGTACAACAGCAACACAGGAGAATTTTTGAAACTCCTCTGTACCTCACTATGGCACCTATGGATGTCTTGTAGCCTTGGTGGTCGGAACCATGACGGAAAATGGGAGTTGAAAATGTAGCCTGTAAATACGTTCCTGCACTGAAATACTGGTGCTAAGCCGCACAACTTCCAGCAGAACTTATTTAGTTACACTCACTTCAGGTACTTTTATTTTTAGAAAGATGGTGCAGTAACTGTCTCAAATATCTCAGTAGACATCCGAGCCGCGCCGCAAGGAAGGCATAAAGAAGGGAGTGAAAGAAGAAAGTAGGAGGTGCCGTAGTGGAGGGCTCGGGAATAATTTGAACCACCCGGGGATCTTTAATGTGCACTGACATTGCACAGAACACGGGCGCCTTTGCGTTTCGCCTCCACGGAAATGCTGCTGCCGCGGCCGGGATAGCACCCGGAAACTCCGGATCAGCACCCGAGCGCCCTCACCAATAAGCCACCGCGGCGGGTCAATCCGTAATTTGTTTATGGGCGGGGGGGGGGGGGGGGGGGAATTGGGGTACGCCGGTACACAAAGCAAACCAATGATGTTGAAGTTAGAGCTCCCTTGAGTACATTTTCTATTTTCTTTTATTTCTTGTTTTTAAGTTTGCTTTAAAGTATCTAACAACAAGCCCTGCTACCCAATCTTTCAGGGGGTGTTGATTTTCTGCCTCTTATATTGTGCCCTTCTGGCTGCAGTACGCCAGTCGAAATTTTCCATTATTTTTCTGGCGCCCATCAAGGCTCCACATTCAGTTGGGTGGTTATGAATAGGAAGTGATATAGTTAGATGCACTTCATATATATACTACACAAATGAAATGAAAAACTGCGGTTTAATAAGATGCGATTTTTATATTAAAGGGAAGCTGAAACGGTTTTCAAATCGCATGAAACGCTGTGGTTGGGAAGAAAGGACCTTGAAAATCATGTGTGTAAATTTTTTCCCGATTCTATCTGCAAACAGAGCTGCAATCGCTTCTTAAAAACCCGCCACCGGCACGCCCTCGTCGCTTCCGGAAGCGCCGGGTTGGGGGACGGCAGAGCGGGAGAACTGGCGCAAGTGACGCCATTCACGGAGAGTCGGCCGGCCGGCTGCGCTTGCTTCGCTGCGGCCCGCGCTTTGGCAAACCACAGATCAACGCAATCTTCTGCCAGTGCCGTTTACTTTCTCTCGTTCGGGCGTTCCGTGTAATGCTTGGAGCCTGCATTTAAACCAATTTTGGCGTGGTACTTATATCGAACAGCGCTCAGCACACAGCTTGGTAGAATCCGTGTGTTGTTCTCCGTCAGGCTCTTCCACGTTAACCAGACAATCTGGTTGTACGCAACATGCCGAAACTGCCTGCACAGAATATGTGCAGCAATATTTCTCTTTTCGTTATATTACTTTCTCACCTGTTTGTAAACTCTTTGCCTTTCCCAGCTGGTTCACATCCATGCTGAGCTAAAGCCACTTCCTGCAATGCTTTACTGAGGCACACAGTCTTGAACTTTTTGAGCTCGTTACGCACTGTGTGCCTTTTTGCTTTTTCCTGATTGCTTGAACCTCGTGGCAGCACAAGCAATTCTCTTAATCCTTCATCAGCGCGCAGCACATGCACCCGCACCTAACTGAACAAAAAACCGATTATATAGGCCTAGTAGACTTGAGCAAAGAAAACATTTGCATTATTCATGAGCGCTTGGTCATGACTGACGATCGACAATGGGGCCAGAATTCATACAAATTTGTCCTTGAGTCAGAACGGAAAAGTGGTCGAGCAGCGGTACGCATATATCTGCCACAAGCAATTCTGCCGGCTATCTCGATACGCAACAGCAGCAACTATATCTCGTAGCACACTAGTTTTGATGAGCAGCACTGCGAGCTTCGAAGCGCAGCCATAATTATTTTCAAAAGCGTGTTCAGCATGAAAAAAAAACGCACGGGGGTAAGTGCAAAAGTTTCATGGTTGAACAGTAGCCCGAACATGCGACAGAAGGAAAGCGCACACGGGAGATTCCTCCCGGTCGCCTCGTCTCTTCGTGCTGTAGTACAGCAGTGTACCCACTCCAAATCATGCAGTTTTGCATTTTTTTGTAGTTCTTAAAGGCCTTCGGGCGTAATTAGGCAAGTAACCATAAATAAATGAACAAACAAATGCTTTACCTCGCGCGACTCGTGTAAGCGAGCCGGTGATCTGATTTAGATAATGTTTACAGTCGTTACACGAATTTGGTGGCCAGGCTTTTATGCAGCAGCGGTACACAGAAACGTTTCGACCCAATTTACTTATTTTTTACTGCCACTTGCGCCTACACAAAACATATGCACACGCATGCACCTACGCAAAACATACGTATCAGTCGAGATTTGGTTTTCGTGTTACCCTGGTAGGACGTGAAAGGCCCATACTGGGTTAACGAAATTTCCGGCTTGCAGGCGTCGCCATGCGGTCACTTCTCTATTAGCTTCTTATCAGGCGGTGGTGCCAGTTTTCTGTTTAGTCTGTAGTTCTCAATGATTTCGGAATAGTTTTGCGCGCGCTCGTCCAGATCCCGACAGTACGGCGGTTCCACGGTTACCCGGAAGCAAAGAATATGGGAATGCGCTGACTACCCTGGAGTCGATGAAGATATTGATAGCAGAGAAAGCTGGGAAGCTCTGCTGCGCAGCGAAGAACCCGCTCGGCAGAAACAAGCCAATCCGCCTGGCGGCTGATGCCGCGAAGAGATAAAGTCTCTTTGTTAGCCTCTAGTCACGGAGGCACCGGCCCCCGCCCTCCAGGCCTGCGTGCCGGGGGCGGTGAGTAGTAAGGCTTCTCCATTTCCGGTGAAAATAAAAGCTGTCGTCCGCCCATCCACCCAGTCGAGATTTCCAACACGTGAACATGACGCGACTTGACATTCGCTGCCGGCGCACTCCGCGGCGTCGTTGGTTCCGCCGTTTTCTGAAGCTGCTGATGGCTCGAACATGCATCGCGAAAGTGCAAACTGTACAGCACTGCTTGAATTATCCATAATTTCCAGAACGTAGTCCTTAAAAGCCCGCTGAAGCAACGCGCTACGCCGCAACGCCGTCGGTGCCGGCGGAGATCCCCGTGGATGACGTCACGACGGTCCCGACCAATCACGGGCAAGAAAGGGCATTCGCTCGGCGCCCTGAGGCGATGGGGCGCGTTTTCTTCTAAAAAAACAGATTTTTGCGTTTATTTCCGCTCTTTTTGAATGAGATATTCTGTTTCAGTGGACTAAAAACTATAAAATGACGTAGAGATCTCATTTTTTTTCGAAAAGTGCTTCAGCTTCCCTTTAACTTGTGCTTATTATCTTTCAGTTTGTGGACTGCCTCGAGAGAGCTGCTAGTAACAAGGTATGTTCTTGCTGCACAACCCGTACACTCCAAACACTTTCAAAACGACACCTTGGCATGTAGCAATTCCATTTTTAGGTTTGCTATAAACAGCTACAAATCCGCCCAGGCCTGCTGAACCTGGCAATGTTGAGAACTTCAGCACCTCTCCCTGCGCTATACCTTCAAAACTGTCAGCAGACTGCGCTGACAAGACTTCTGACATACAAAATTAGTGCCACCATAGTCTAACCGCTTTAAAGACAGTTTCTAGGTAGACTCGACGTTGTACTGTGGCCGACATCCTATAAAAATTCATAGTATATTCCTATAACAGTATACTGTGTGAATTAATGAAGTACAAAACTAACTATTTACAATAGAATAACACCATGTTGAATTAAATCGACGAAACCTCCGATGTGACAGGTTCTGCAGGCGAACACAACAGAGATTTTATGGTTCGCAGTAGCTCGTTAAAGGGCATCTGGCTAGTTGGTATTTGTATGAAACAGAAAGGAGCGTGTCCTTTGTGGTAGGAGGAGATGTTCCTAGCTGCATATGACACCGCTACGTGGGAATAATAAGTAAGTATATGCGGCCAGGCTGAAGTGTTCAGTTGAGTGGTAGAATGCAGGGGTCTTTTGTGGTGAAATATTACAATGAGAAGAAACTGTATTGCGCTTATCCGCGGTTCCCTGCTCCCTCCTACGCAAAAAGCGGTCAACGTTTCTATTCCTTTTCTCTTGCATGTTTTCGAAATGTAAGCCTCTTCCTCTCTACTCAAATGAGGGGCGAAGTGCAAAGCTCCCTATGCAAAGCTCCCAAGTTCGTGAAATTTAAAGACCTCTGAAACTACTTCTCAGCCGACCAGATAAACTCGCTCCTTCACTACACTGCGGTGTAATTAAAACCTCTGCGAAATAATACACTTCTGCACGCAGCAGGAAACCCACAAGTTGGCGAGCCCTTTCCGGCTACATTTTCCTACTCGCACACTCCTTCGTTTCATGTGTCGGCGAATGTGGTTAAGAGATTGCTATGGAATAGATTATTTCACACGTTACACCGCTACCATGACCGCGGCCAATCAGCCGCGCCCCTTCGACTGATCAGGAAGATTTAACCGCGGTGAATTGCCCCACGCTTCGGCCGCCAGCTGAGGAGCCGAGTGCGGGGGGACGGCGGCAGGGCGCTGAAATTTCACCCCACGAAAAAGTAATGAGAGGAAATGGAAAAGGCCGAAAAAAGTTAAATTCGAGAGGAAATGGAAAGGGCCGAAAAAAGTTAAATTCAAATTGTAACTGCGAATAACTGAGTTTTTTTTTCTAAACACGCTAAAAAAATTCCTGCAGGAGGATTGTTGCGAAGTGGCGTCATTAACATCCCGTATACACCAAAACATTACTGAGAGGCACTTTCTGAGAGGCTGCTTAGAGTGGCTCTGAAAGCCACTCTAAGCAGCCAATTCTTTCGCTTCTAACGGCCTTAGTGCCAGAACGTCGTCAGCTAGGTTACAAATGTTGTTCGGTTTTTGACCATTTTTATGATGCGAAACTTTAGGTTATGTCTTTGCCTTTACTGTTCTGTGAACAACCATTTTTCACGCATGTGCGACATCTCGGTTGTGAAAGAGTACCGTATTTAGCCAATAAACATGGTTACTACACAAATGTGTCATAAAGGATTAATTACCCATTGGTCTTCACCCAAACGCAGCCATACGGCTACAAAGTAAAACTATACAACTTCCAGAGAATCTTCGTTAAGAAAATTCGTCCTGGTCAGGGGTTCGAACCTGCGACTATCGCTTCACCGGAGCAGTTATTCCACCAACTGCGCTAATTGGGGCGGCTAGTATATGGTAGGGCGAAAGCGAATTGTTCCATGACTCGGAGTGGGAACAGCGTTGGTCAAATTTTGCCGTCTTTCTCTTATTTCCGCCAGCCGCAGCTACTGTGCACAAGATATTTGTAGCAGCTGCGGAGACACTCACCTTTTTCTTCCTTTTTGATGTATTTTTATTTCAGTAAATTATTTACGAATTCAGTCAACAGTAACGAAAATTAAAAAAAAATAGCAGAATCTCCTTGCCTATCTAATGATATTCCACGGTAGCCATCGTATAAACTGTTGTATTCTCTGTGGTCGGGGGAACCAGATGTGTAACTTGAAAATCCGTGTCTAGCAGGTCGCCAAGTGACATTTTCTCTTAATCAGTGGAAGCAGAAGTTGCCTTGTCATATAGATGAACATTATACTTATCTTGAAGACATGCCTTTATTTAGACAAGTCTAGGAGAGCATGTGTTGACTAGTAAGACTGAAAAAAACGGCCGAACACCGCGTCCGCTTCTCTGACGTGGTAACGCATGTGAAAGCGGCAGCTTTTATTTTGTCAATGGTGCTTTTACACCACGGAAAACCCATTTTTTGTATACCTTTCAAAATTAAATTATGAAACATAACTTTCACCTCAAGCCGCTACCTTCCTATTTGGTATCACTGGAATGGAGTTGGCAGTAATATTGGAGAGTAATTTTGTGACCTTTCCTTCCAAGATATCTCAGTAGCGAAGAAAAATTGAAAAGTTTTCAAACACTTCATACGAGTGCCAAGTTATTCATCCCGAGCTTTTCTGGGCATCTGCAACTAGAGTCGTCTGTCCGCTGCCAGTAGCCAAATGAGTATTTTATTTGAGGATATTTAAATCTTGCAAATAAAAAAAATAGGACTCGAAAAGACTCTGTGCGAACTTGTTGATTTTCACGGCTTGCTTTTAGTCCGCGCTGCAAAATCTGATCAATTAAATGCTTCCATCACTCGCGCCGACTACTTCAGACGGCCATTTAAGATCAATGGGATCTACAGAACCTTCGAAATCCCCGGGCTGCTTTTGTGCGGTCAGCGCCACTCGTCATGTTGTTACAGCCGTTCAGAGTACATGCGCTGGAAGAGATTTCCTGCGCTTGTATTCGCTCCTTGTTCTTCCTACATTATTCGTTCTCTGCTGTGTAGAAATTTGTTATTTCGGCAGCGCTCGCGATTACTAAAGAAACAGGGTGCTGTAGCTTGTTAGTATATGCCGGGTATCTTCACATTTATTACGTAAAGAGGCTTTTCTATCAAATTTGGAAAAACCAAGCGCACAAACCGTAAGTATAAAATGTCGCGCAACTGAGGCCTAAGTACTACTAATGCGGGCAAGTGACATCATAAGACTGCTAAAACTTCACAAAAGCTTCTTTTGGCAGCGGCAGCGGCACCGGCAGAGCACCGTACTAAGAAGTGTTTTCTGCTATTGCAGATATGGAGCTGTGACCCTATCTTGCATTTCGCTACCGAACACCGACGTTCTAGTGTGCAGCTTGCTACGGAAGATAGCATCGCTACCTCATCACGAACGGCAGCGGACACGCCCCAACGAACAGTGCTATAAACGAAGGGCAGCTACCATCGGCTGTCACAGTGGCAGTGGCAGCGGCACCGGCAGAACATCGTTCTAAGAAGTGTTTTCTGCTATTGCAGATTTGAAGCTGTGACCCGATCTGGCATTTCACTACCGAACACCGATGTTTTCGTGTGCTGCTTGCTGCGGAAGATAGGATCGCTACCTCATCACGAACGGCAGCGGACACGCCCCATCGGACAGTGCTATAAAAGAAGGCCAGCTACCATCGGCTGTCGCACTGGCTGCGGCAGCGGCACAGGAAGAGCACCGTACTAAGAAGTGTGTTCTGTTATTGCAGGTTGGTTGCTAATCCCTCAATACTTTTACCTGCAGTTTTTCACTGCTGCTGCCGCTGCTGCCAAAGTGTTTTCACCAATGTCAGTATGCCTCCTGATAAACAGTGTGGAGTATGTGGTGTATGTGGTGCAGAAATTGAGGAACTAGCTTCCATTATAGAAGGCAGTGACTGTAAATCAGTGCATCACACAGTAAAATGTGCAGAGATTTCGGATAGTTGTATCAAGTCGAAAGGGGAACAGTACCGCATTGCGTGGCATTGCGCAACCTGCAGGCGTTCCAAAAATCGAACTTCACAACTTGATATTTCTAGCAGTACTTCAGATGAACAAGATGTACGAGAACTTTTGAGAGCCATAATTGAAAATGTGGAGTACCCTTTGCCTCTGACAGAAACAGTGGTAAGCGTTGGAGATTCCATCCTGTGCATGAGTGACTAGTATGACGCGCTATTGTCACGAGTGGAAAGGAATGAATGTGAGGTCAAGGAACTAAAGTGCAAGGTAGATAAGATTGGTAGGCCAGGTGCTGAAATAAGCCAGCTGAAAAATGAAACGGATAGCCTTGAATGTAGGAACCGAAAACTTAACCTCAAATTTCATGGAATCAAACAAGTTCAGAATGAGACTCTGCTTGTAGAGATAAATAAGCTGGCTACCCTAATCAAACTGCCGCATCTTTTGGAAAGTGACACAGTGGCCGCTCATCGTTTCCCTTCAAAGCCAGATAAGATACTTGCAATTATCTGTCGCTTCGCCAAGAAATCGGTCGGAGGCCAATGGTGGCCACAGCGGAAAGGGCTGCCTGAAAGAAATGAAGGTTTCTTCATATCGAAAAATCTGACAAATAGGACACGTGTCTTGTTGAGCGAAACTAAACTCTGTGCAAAGGCAAAGAACTACAAGTACTTTCGGCACCCGAACAACAAGGTTTCGGTCCCGGAGGCTGATGGTGCGAAAGCAGTGGCCATTTCCTGCGCTAGTGACTGTGACAAACTTCCTTAATGTAGACGATCACGAAGTCAAAATGGCACACAGACCTAATCAGACCTAGGTACTACCACATTTGTGTTGCAGTAACTTAATGCCGTGTTTTCAAATAGTTTCAAACGATTTCACCTCAGCATACGGTCATTAACTCACAATCAAAAGGATCTTGGACAATTTTTTGAACAGACAGAGCAATCATTTGATGTTATTATGCTCACAGAGACTTGGTGTGTGGATGACGTGAATATCTTTCGGCTACCATTGTACACTACTTTCTACCTCAATCGATCAAATGGTCGGGGTGGTGGGAAATGCATTTTGGTTAAAAATCAGTTTTCATGGGAAATACTTAATCAGTTCTCAATAATAACGCACGACTATATGAATCTATCATTGAAACTAAATAACATTGTTATTTTTGTTTGCTATCGTCCACCAAATGGCTAAGCAACATCAACCTGGATTTATTAGACACTTTTCTTGCCTTTGTAAACAACAACAAACTGAACTTAGTTTATGGAGGAGACATCAACATAAATATGATGAAAAAATACCGAATACAACTTCGGCTAAATACTAATTTAAAGATGAATTCATATTGGAATACTATCAGTGTTCCTACAAAGGTGACTGAAAATTCAACATCAATAAGTGATGAATTCATTACAAATTTTCGTTCTCAGGCCGTTAAAGCTCGCAACTTCGCATCGAGTTTGAGTGACCACGTGCCGTTCTACATGTGTTGCACCTGACATGCACAGAAAATAATGCACCCCCAAACCAAACAATTCAGCTTATAAAAGAACATAATCTTTCTCTTTATCGTGAGAAAATAGCACACATTTCTTGAGCCCCTGTGTATGGTCTGAAAGACGGAAATTTGGCGTATGATGCTTTTTGCGATCTATTTAAAGTTAGTTACAAGGTTAGTTTTTGATCAAATGCTGTAAACCAAAAAGAAAATACGTAAAGCATGGACAACTACAGAGCTTTCTAAAAGGATACGTAGGAAAAATGTATATTCAACGAATATATAAGGGCTAAAAACAAATTGTTATTTCAATCCTTAACGACATCTAGAAATTGTTAAGACAAAGATATAAAAAAATTACTATATACGTGCCTTTAACTCATAAATTCCATGCACGGCTCAGTTGTGGAAGAAACTGAATTCATTGTTGAATTACCATGCCCATGGGGAACAAATACTCCGTTTGAAAATAAGTGACGTTGAGGTGCAGGATAAAGCACTTGCTGACGCATTTAATGAACATTTCGTCAACATAGGACGTAACATTACACCAGACGATGATTTTGAAGGCATATTATAAAAATCGAGATCTATATTTTCATGTCCAGTACATGAGGAAGAGATAACATAATTCTTAGCTTAAACAATAGTAGTACTAATGATACTGATGGCTTTCAAATAAAACCCGTTAAGTATGTGGCAAATCTTCTGTCTCCTTGTGTATACCTATACCTTTCACGTCTGCTTAAGCACAAGAATCTTTCCCCAGAAAATGCATTTTAACACGAGTCACCGCAATTTTTAAAAAAGGGGATCGAAATGACTTAGAGAATTAGCGACGCATATCAATACTACAGGTATTTTCAAAATCTAGAGAAAGTGATAATAAAGCAATTAACAAATTTCGAGAAAAACATAGCTTGTTGTTTGATTCTCAATATGGCTTTCGCAAAGGTTTAGGCACAAAGCTCGTTTTAATAGAAAAAAAATACATCTTAAATCAGATTCAAATAGGTAAACTTGTATTAGGGATATTCATTGATCTTTCTAAAGCGTTTGACTTTATCAATGATCAGATTTAGTTAAGAAACCTCGACGCTACGGATTTCGTGAAAAAGCGGCTTCTATTACAAGCTCCTATTTGGAAAACCGGAAGCAAATTGTCGACATAAAAGACCACCTCTCTAACTCATTGCGCATCATGTCTGGTGTCCCGCAGGGAAGTATATTAGGACCTTTTTTTATTAAACTTGTACGTAAATGACATTGTGAAAATTGATACAACAGATAAATTTATCATGTACCGGGATGATACCAACATACTACTAACAGTTAACACTGGCGATGAAATTGTCAATGCTGCATTGTTGGCAAAATTGGATGAGCGGACGGGTAAAAATATTCTACGAATTAATGCAAGCAAAACAAAAATTGTCTTCTTTTGAAGTAAAAACAAACGAATAGCTACAGAAAAGACTATCTATTTAAACACTATTCCTCTATAAATTACTTACCCTATTAAGACGTTAGGGGTTATTTTCCAGGACAATATGTGATGGGATGCTAACGTAGACAATATGGTAATCAAGCTGGCTCAGCTAATAGGATTAATTTACCGAAATCGCTTGTACTGCCACCAGAGGTTCTTATGTTATTCTATAATGCCTTGTTTCCATCTCGATTTAATTATTGTCATTTAGTTTGGGCTACAACAACCAATGGAAATCTGCAGAAGCTTCACATATTACAGAAAAGATATTTGAGAGTGATAGAAAATCTGCCTTTTAATTCACATATCAATCGTTCAGCGAATACAACACATTCTTGCTAATAATATTTTGATTATGTTCTCTGTAAGGCTTTTAAGAATGAAATGGCAAATAATGATACAGGTTTACATCATCTAGCCAGCTTACATGAAAATACTGCTACACGCCAGACACGCCATACAGAGCTTTGGAAAGTGGGAACCGTTAAAACACTTGGCCTACAAAATTTACAAGAAAGTTAAACATATTACATTATGCACATGTTCACTTTGAAAAGATATTTAAAGAACTACGCAAGTATTTTATTACACTATAAGAAGCTTCTCTGCCATTTGTATGTTTTCCTTGCCGCGTTTATCATTCTATATTTATTTATTTTTTGAATATTGCTAAAGCAAGCAATTAATATAATTCATTAATTACCGAACTCACCATCATTCCATTCCTGTTTACTGTTGTTGAAACGGATTGAGTGACCTCTTGCTTGCTCCTAACAAAGCCTCTCTTTGTTGATACAAAATTATCAGAAAATGAAATGAATCTTGCACTCTTGCGTATAAATGTGCGTTTATTTTATATAGATATTTATCTGCAGTTTCTTAGTTTCTGCACTTTCTTCCTTTTTTTGTATGTAATATGACATGCCTTGCTGTGAAGTGTATAGGGGGGCCGGCGGCATTGTCAAGCTGTCTGATGAGGCAGATTTTACTGCCGGTCTCCCGTGTCATATTATATGGCGCAAATAAAGGATTAGTATTATTATCATTCCTATTATTATAAATATAACCCAAACCTTGAAATCACTTTACAATAGCATCGACAGAGACACTTGGAAAACACGAATGAAGCAGACATATCCTTTTGACTTATAATTGTAGCTAACTGGTAAACAAAAGTATTCCAGAGCGCTTACGGAGATTCTGCAAATGTGCTAACCAGAATGCAGCCGCATGTGGTCAGTGTGATGTCCAACACCTGAAGGTTACTCTATTAAATATAATATTGTAGCAACGAGCCTGGCCAGCGCCAGCAAAGTGCCGAACAGGACGACGTGTCGCCAGCACACGCGGGTTAGGGAGCTAAAGTCCTTGGCCTTATCCAGACGATGTCGACACCGCCTAGCCGATCTCTGTTCTTAATCAGGTCTTCTTATAAATGACGCTGCGGTCACAAATCAGGTCTCCTGAACAGTATCTAATAATTGTAAAAGGTCAAAACGTGATATCATAAAGTATCACTTTATAGTTTTAAACAAAATAATGTAAAAATTTTATTGTTGGCCAAGAATAAAAATGTGCCAAAGATATTTCATGGAGAGTTTAAACATGCAGAGGATTTTTACATTTGTTAGGTAATGAGACTTTCCTATCATATTTGGAAAAAACCAAGCGCACAGAGCGTAACTAAAAATATCGCGCAACTGAGGCCTAAGTATTATTAATACTGCCAAGCGACATCAAAAGACTGCTAAAATTTCACAAAAGCGTCTTGAATTCTGGTCCAAGCCTTGAAATCACCTTACAATAGCATCGAGAGAGACAGGTGCGAACCACGAAAGATGCAGGCATATCTTTTTGACTTATAATTGATGATAACTTGAAAAAAAGGCTTCCACAGTGCTTACTGGGATTATGCAAGTGTTCTAACCAGAATGCAACCGCATGTGGTCAGTGTGATGCCCAAGAAGTGAAGGTTAGTCCATTTAAAATACAATATTTTAGCGACGAGCCTGGCCACCGCCAGCAAAGTGCCTAAAAGAGCGACGGGGGCATTTTTGCAATTTCTTAATGCCGGAAGGCTTCAATGGGCTTAAGAAAAACTTACAGGTGCTCCCGATTAATAACAGCGCAGTAAACATGGATAAAATGGAGGCTAGACAAATGAGAAGGAAATACATATATATCAATAATTTTACAGAAAACCAACGAAACCAGTATACAAGTCGCGAACTATATGCGCACGTGTCCAACAACAAAGGAAACCCTCTGGCCAGAGGAAGATAACCCTGGACGCGTCCTTATTCATGCCATCATTTGAGATAAGCACCCTTGAGGAAATCAACTTCATTTTGTACAATAACTATTGATGGCCTACTGACGCAAGTGTCTCCAGAACTATGCATGCAATACGGCTACACAACTTCTCTTGCTAATTGGTCCTGATGCCTAAATAGATTGTCTGTAGCAGAAAAAACCGGGGTGCAACCAAACGAGCGATGGTGCAGGCGAGGTCAATGGATGACTTCGACGAGTTATTATCGCAGTAGTGGGAGTGTTTCTGAAGCCTTTATAATAATACATCGTCCGGTGTGACCGATATACACAGCACCGCAAGAAAACGGAAGCCTATAAACAACACTGCACGAAATAACAACAACACTGCACACTGCGAATAAACAACGCTGCACGAAATGAACTTTGGACGATGCTTGACCTGACATGCACTACTTCTACCACGCAGGCTTATGCCAGATCACCTTGTCTGTTGTGAACAGAAGCCACTCAACTTATTGGGTGCCGTAATAAACAACCTGCATGCCATTTTGCACCATAGGTTCTTTAAGCGATGTGACAAACTATGAACATTCGTTACAACAGCAACCTTCTTAGCATTACCGGAAAATTGTTGCAGTGTTTCGCACCCTTTCACTAATTTTATTACCTTTCCACAAGCTCTGGTTATGAGGTGATCCGGATAGTCTTTTTCAGCCTATCCAATTGCTCAGAGAAGCTATATTTGATCAGGTGGGCGCAGAACGTGCAAACGGCTGACCGGGAACTGTACACCACAATACTATCCTTTACTACGTTTGACTGACCTTGAAATTAAGTCTGAAATTTGTGCGCAACATTAGCAATGTGTTAGATAAATGAGCTGCTTGAGAAAAGCAAAACTAGTTTGGCTATAACTGCCATCACACCACATTTATTGTAACGTTATTAAAAACATTACCTTCAAAATGGCTTTGCGTAATTTTGGTTGCTCTTCTTAACATTTTGCCAACGGTGAATAAACAGCGGCTTTAATGGGTGCATTCTGTGAGGAGAAATAGTTTGGAATGCTTTGTTTACATTGGTTTTTCACACTGCTTTTGTGTTTGATACCACTAGCTGTCCGGAGCCCGCACGCAAATTTTGTGGATTTTAAATTTACGTCAGCTTTGAAGCGATGTCCCTTACTTGTACGTTCTTTTCAAGGATATAATTGCCTTTCTAACTGTGGCACTACATCAAAGGTGCACTGCGAATTCAGACAACTGTTCTAAAAGCTATTAATTACATTCATTCCTATAGGGCATAACCCCGGCTGATACACAACAACCATGACAGCAGTGCCACTATATCTCGGTAACGTCACAGATTGGTACTGATCCGTACAGCAGTAAAAAATTATTTTTTGTGTTGCTCATGTTCTCCGACAGAGTGCTCATCCGTACACAGTGGGAAAGATTCCCTATGACCTTGGAGATGCAATGCTCGGCCTTTTGGTGAGTGTTCAGTAATTGGTTTTGCAGTTTCCGAATATTTGAATCATGCGATACAATTAGTGATTTATGAAAGTCGAAGATAAAAATTGACATTCGATTCGATGTAGTTAAAAATCTTCCTGTGTTGTTTATAACCGTCGACCTTGAAGCTAAAATATGGATGCCAGAGTATGGAGCAGCTGATCGGGAGCGGATCTATGGTTAAATGAGAAATTGCTTACATAGATGTAGCTTTGAAGACGCTTTGTGCACATAAGACGTGCTGATAGGCAGTCTTAACATATGCAGTGGTTCTTTAATATATCGAGTTTTTTGAACGCGTTGAGTCTTGAAAAAAATAGGTTCTTTCTCTTTTCATAATTAAACCTACATATATCTCTGCAAAATTAGATAGAAGCGGTTTACCTGCGGGCATTAACAATTGAAACGGCAGTTCTTTGGGAAATCTTCGCACCAATCATGAAATATCGAAGTTTAGAGCCTCAAAGGCAGGAAGAGGAACGCTTCTGGCTCGTGCGTGCAGCGATACACAATCTGGTCGTACGGAGTCTAATCTGAACAGGTGCGCTCATAGTTTCAAGGCCCAAATGTGGAAGTTGAACCCATCATTGAAAGTCAAAACGAACTTTCTCGCGATAAAATGTCATGTACAGGCCTCCTTTTTGTTGGAAGACTATCTGTATTGAATGTAATAAGCACGAATCACTGCACGCGCCAAGCTGTACTTG
This sequence comes from Amblyomma americanum, assembly GCF_052857255.1. NCBI lineage: Eukaryota > Metazoa > Arthropoda > Arachnida > Ixodida > Ixodidae > Amblyomma > Amblyomma americanum. The sequence continues at coordinate 95,082,414 of NC_135504.1, read as the reverse complement.
CTGTGAGAAATAGTGATAGTATATAGCGCGTCTCTCAGCGAACACTTTCAAACATAAAAATTGCATGGCACGTCGCTCAACCCTTGATATTAGTTTCATGCAATGAAGACAACAAGGCCAAAGGGGAAAAAACCAACACCGATACAGTTGTTTCTTACTCATGTAAATCTTTCTAAAAAGCATTCTTACTATTTATGCAGGAAGACAAAAGCACCCCTCACCCATTTCAGGCCCTTTTTCCTAATCAAAAAGCATCTTTCAGTTAATGGGCAACATGTTCACGTCCTCTACCTACAACAACGGTTTCCTCAAGAACGGGCCTGCAAGAGCGCATTCCTGACGACCCATTATTAGTCAGCTATCTGCATTGCATAAAATAAATTTCAACACTACCAAAAATGGTCAAAAATAGGCTGTTTGGGGCAAAATTATGCTTTTGCGGCATAGTATTACCAGTGTTGGCGGACACCAGAAAACCTTGTGAAACGTCCCAAGTAGTAAACTGTTACATATTTTTTGACAGTCAGCTTTCTATCTACTAGATTTAGGCGCCTAGTTGCCATTATAGATTTGTAGCCGGGCTTTAGTAATAGCCAGATGAGTTTTTAGAATTTCGAATACAGATTACTCTTGGCGCTGTGGCTCGACAAATTGTGGCTGTTTCGACTAGTTACGTGCATTGGAGGGGTTGCATTGCTTGCATGCTTTCGAAACCGATGTATTTTTGCGCGATGCATCCAAGTTATTTAAAACTGCAGCGGCGAGCGTAATAGAGATTTTGAAATTGTAAAAACTGATAAGGCTATTACTAACGACTGGCTACAATCTTGATTGCAACCAGTTGCCTCTTTGTGATATTTATAAAATTATGAGAGTTTAGTTAACCAGCTTACTACTTAAGACAATTCACTGCCTTTCCGGTGTCAGCCAACATTGGTAATACAATGTCGCAAAGTTATCTTTCAACAAAATGCGTCTTTTAGAATTTTTTTAACGTTTTCCCGGAAACATCTTGTAATTACGCAGGTGAAATGGCCAGTCGCATATTAAAGACCACAGAAAAATTTGCAGGCTCCGGATGGAGAATGATATGGGGCGTCAGCCGAAAAGTGTTCGATTATTCCTTTCTACCCTCAAGACCACGCTGAGTTTCTCTCAGAGCTAAAACTATGAAATATGCATCTTGTCGTTTGCCCCTGCAAAACGAAACAATACCCAGCTAGTCAACGAGCCACTTTCACAAGTTGTCATCTATGAAGTGATAGGCTGTACATACAGAACGGCAAGGTCAAGTCTGCCGCTCGCAATAGAATTTTATGACGACCGCTTAGACCAACTCCTGGCACACAAATCTTCGGGAACAATATGGTACTGGAGATCCCGAACTACCCGTACGGCTCAGTGAGCTCCATGATATCGTCTTAGTAATTTTTTGTTCAGCACTCGTCAGCAATTTCCAAACCAGACTCACACACCGTCTCTGGTTCTGTACTGAGCATACTAAGGAACCAACCTGAGGCTATACAAAACTAAATCGCCATATGTGTCTTGGCGTTGTTGGTCTTTAACCTGTATGTCGCCCAGCTGCCAAGCTCTTCTTCAGCGTGCTGCAGAAAAAGCCTATATTGAAAAGCATAACATGGCCAGGAGCATCGTAGAGTCTTAACGGATGTACAGCTGGCCACAAGTACACGTTCACTGTTTCAATATGAAGGAAAAAAGGTCATGTTACGTTCTGGTCTCAACGTCGATGTAAAATGACAGCACATAAGCAGAAGTTTCGCTCAATCATTCTGTCAAACCAGTTGTCGGGGGCGGTATGACGTTCATGGAGTAGCACGGTGTTCAGCCATGAATGCACTCATCCCTGTAGATACTGAAAGCTCTGGTACTCCGTAACATAGAGCTATATGGTCCACGAAGACTTCACTTCACTTCACTTCACTTTAATACCTTAAAAACCCTCGTTAGAGGGTATTACATAAGGGGTGGGGCACACAGAAATGAAAAACAGAAAGACTTACAGATAAGTTGAAAGTTATACAAATATAAGATTATCACTAAGCAAGTACACGCGTGATTTCTTCGATGAACAATGATTGGCATGTGATAGCAGCAAGTTCACGGGGAAGGCCGTTCCAGTCTTTCGCGATCCGGGGGAAGAATGATGAAGAAAATGTAGTGGTGCGGGCGCGAGGTCGTGACACTTGCTGCTGATGGCCGGTGCGGAGGGAGATGCGTGGTGGTGGTGCGCAGATGTAGGGTTCCTGTCGTAGCTCAGAGTGAAAAAACTTGTGAAACAAACATAAACTAGCAATGTAGCGGCGATGAGCAAGGGTAGGTAGGCTGGACTGTGATTTGAGGGATGATATGCTGATATCAAAAGAATACGATGAATGAATGAATCTAGTTGCTCGGTTTTGAACTGCTTCAATTGAATTACAGAGATATGCTTGCTTTGGAGACCAGATGGGAGATGCGTATTCTAGTTTTGATCGGACTAATGATTTGTATGCGAGGAGCTTGACATGCTGAGGTGCAGAGCGTAGGTGACGCTTTAGGAATCCTAGTGTTCTGTTGGCGGATGATATGATGTTTGAAATATGCGTATTCCATGTAAGATCATGACAAATATGAACACCATGATTGGACAAGATCGAGAGGAACGTTAGATATGCTGTATTGGAACAGAAGAGGGTAACGGCGACGATGGAACGACATATATTTGCATTTACTTGTGTTAAGTGTGATTAGCCATTCACTGCACCAGTCTTGTACATGAGTTAAATTATTTTGAAGGGATTGTTGGTCAAAGGTGTTAGTGACTGTTCTGTAAATAACACAATCATCAGCAAACATCCGAATATGGCAATCTAATTTCTCAGGTAGGTCGTTAATATAAATTAGAAACAAGAGTGGCCCAAGGACGGATCCTTGGGGCACGCCTGAGGAGACTGGTAAGAGGTCAGACATTTGGTTATTGACAACGACTGATTGGAAGCGGTGAGTTAAGAATTCTTTTATCCATGCTAGTATGTCGGGATGCAAGTTTAAGCGAGAGAGTTTCAGAAATAAGTGGTTATGAGGTACCTTGTCAAATGCTTTAGCGAAGTAGAGAAAAATTGCGTCAGTTTGGAGGTTAGCATCAAGATTGGCATGCAAGTCATGAACGTAAAGTGCTAGTTGACTTTCACATGAGTATCCTTTGCGAAATCCGTGCTGCGATGGGTGAAAAAAATTATTTGAATCCAGAAAATGCATTGTTAAAGAATAAATGACGTGTTCCATGAGTTTACATGGTATGCTTGTGAGTGATATGGGTCGGTAATTAAGTGGTGAATCTTTGTTACCCGACTTGTGGACCGGAACGACCTTCCCCACTTTCCAGTCATGGGGTATGACACCTGTAGAAAGAGACTGTGAGAACAGCAGGCATAAAAATTTGGCAGAAGTATGGTTAACGTTTTTTAGTACCTTGGTGTTGATTTCGTCAAAGCCGGCAGATGATGACAGTTTTAGTTTATCTATGAGACATGATACGCCGGCCTCAGAGAAAGTAACGGCTGGCATTAAACTTCTTTAGTCATTTGCTGTCATGAGGGGGGGGCGGTTCCTGTTCATGAGTGAATACAGATGCGAAGGCAGAATTAAATATGTTAGCACACTCGACATCAGAAACAGCACGCCCGGAATCATCAGTTAAGGTAATAGTGCGTATAGATTGCGGATTTAAAAGCTGCCAGAATTTAGTTGGGTTATCTTTAAGTATGTTGGGAAGGTCAGTATGATAAAATGAGCGTTTAGCGTTTTTTACTGCGACCAGGTATGTCTTTTCGGCAGCGTAATATTTTTCCCATGCGTAGTCATTTCCAGTCTGTTTAGCACTGCGGAACAAGCGTTTCTTTTTGTTTTCTAGTCTTCCTAGAGCCTTGGTAAACCATGGTTTCTGTTTGGTTGCGCGGAAGCTGCATTTGGGAACATATTTGTTAGTAAGTTCGTTGATTTTGTGAATAAACATCGACCAATTTTCGTGGATGGTTTGTTCCGGGAAAGAGTGCTGAAAAGATGGGAAATAAGCTTCCAACGCCCTGTTTATAGCCTCATAGTTACCTTTGTTATAAAGGGTGATTGTTTTTTTGGAAGTTTCTTTTATTGTTGGAGTGAAGGTAAAAGACGCCTGGATGACTTTGTGATCACTAATTTCCCGGAGATAAGTAATGGAGTTGAGGCATTCGGGGTGGCTAGATAGTATAAGGTCAAGAATGTTTGCGGTGTCTCCGGCGATGCGTGTAGGCTGGGTTACTAATTGAGTAAGATTAAAATTTAAGCACACATCCACAAACTCCTGTGATTCATGCTGTCTAAAAATAGGCTGATGAGGGTTATTCCAATCTATGTCAGGATAGTTAAAATCTCCAAAAAGGAGCACGTGTGCATTAGGGTGTTTTGTTGTAAGTTGGTTCAGAATGTTGTGCACCTTTCGAGGGAATTCGGGGTTATTGTGGGGGGGGGGGGGGGGGCTATAGCAAACACCAATTAGTATAGACACTGGCGTGGCGCGACAAAGCAGCCATAATATTTCGAGGTCAGATTGGATGTTAATGTGGGAACACTGTAGTTGATTGCTGGTAGCGATAAGGACGCCTCCTCCTCGGGGGACTTTGCGATCGGCACGGAAAAGGTTAAAATTAGGTAAGTTGCACAGAACTTCAGTGTCGCCCACATTATCGGTCAGCCAAGTCTCTGTTAGCACAAGCTGGTTAGAGCCTGTTGAAGATACAAGGCTGGATACACTATCGCACTTTGAAAGCAGACTGCGTATATTAGTATAGATAACCGAAAAAGAAATATTCTGTCGAGGGGAGGTATGGCGTGGATTAGATAGGTGACGATTGTGCGGTGAGCGCTATGCTATTTCTTTCACCATATCGGTGGCAGCATCAAAAGTGTAGCGTTTTTTGCCGAGAAATAGGGTCTTGTACCGCAAAGAAAACGGTCCGGTTTCTGCTCTTGCAAATGCGACAAGATGTTTGCGGGCTTTTTGAACAGAGCGGGTAAAATCTTCTCCAATGCTATAGTTCGTGTCCTTCAGCATAGGACCTTTGGAAAGGATAGTTTCTTTGGTTTTGAAGGAGACGAATTTTGCTATAATTGGCCGTTGGCGGTCCTCGTTATGGCGTCCCAAGCGATGGGCACGCTCTATCTGACTGGGCTCTAAGGTTAACTTTAACTTATTCTGACAGTGCTTAATTATTATTTCTTCAGATTCGATGAATGATTCGCGGGGATTGGAGTCTGGAAGGCCATAGAATATCAGGTTGTTGCGGCGTGATCTGTTTTCTGTGTCGTCTATTCGGGCCTCGAGGTTAGTAACAAGAGCTGCCGTCCCGGCGGCAATGGAATTGACGGATTCTAGATCAGATTTTAGGGTAGCAATGTCCTGAAAGAGGCTTTCCAGGTCTGCTAGGCGTTTGCTCAGGTCGGAAATGGTTTGGTCGACAGAACGCATCTGACCTTTAAGGTCCTGTACATCCGCGATTATTTGGCCTTGACCGGCTGACAACTTCTTGAGTTCAGCAAGAACACTATCAAGTTTGTCCGGACCAGGGTTCATCTCAACATCTCCGGAAAAAAGAAGAAGATATTTTACAACAGAAAAGCATTCACCAGCAATAGAAATGCAACACTGCAGGCTCGGAAGCTGTACCAGGCAGCGGTCACTACATTTTTTAGAAAAGAGGCAGTATGATGGACTAACCTGCGTAGCGAAAACCAGTGGATGAGGAGGCTGCGACATGGCACAGCTACCGAGCCCACAGAGCGCGGGCGGAAGGCGGTGCTCTTTATATGTTGACAGGGTCGATGTTGTCGCTGGCGGTTGCGCTTGCCATCCGATGTCGAGGGTCCAGGAAGGGGGCGCTCTTTTCACCGATGCATCTGCGCTGCTCAAACCGAATGGTCCGTTGTACCCGACGCAGACCGGCTGCTCTGGGTCCGGTAGAACAAGCCACGAAGTGTCGAAGATGGCTGGGAAGATGTAGGCAAAGGCAGGCGCGAGCACCTGCGTAGCGAAAACCAGTGGATGAGGAGGCTGCGACATGGCACAGCTACCGAGCCCACAGAGCGCGGGCGGAAGGCGGTGCTCTTTAATGTTGACAGGGTCGATGTTGTCGCTGGCGGTTGCGCTTGCCATCCCACGTCGAGGGTCCAGGAAGGGGGCGCTCTTTTCACCGATGCATCTGCGCTGCTCAAACCGAATGGTCCGTTGTACCCGACGCAGACCGGCTGCTCTGGGTCCGGTAGAACAAGCCACGAAGTGTCGAAGATGGCTGGGAAGATGTAGGCAAAGGCAGGCGCGAGCACCTGCGTAGCGAAAACCAGTGGATGAGGAGGCTGCGACATGGCACAGCTACCGAGCCCACAGAGCGCGGGCGGAAGGCGGTGCTCTTTATATGTTGACAGGGTCGATGTTGTCGCTGGCGGTTGCGCTTGCCATCCGATGTCGAGGGTCCAGGAAGGGGGCGCTCTTTTCACCGATGCATCTGCGCTGCTCAAACCGAATGGTCCGTTGTACCCGACGCAGACCGGCTGCTCTGGGTCCGGTAGAACAAGCCACGAAGTGTCGAAGATGGCTGGGAAGATGTAGGCAAAGGCAGGCGCGAGCACCTGCGTAGCGAAAACCAGTGGATGAGGAGGCTGCGACATGGCACAGCTACCGAGCCCACCTTATGTGCCTGCTAACGAAATTGCATCCGGAAGACCTGTTTTTGAAGTAGTGTTTTAGGTAGCTAGCAACAAAATATCCTTGACGTTCCTCGGTTCGAAGTCGGGAACGGCCACAAGGTGTCCCTTCATATTGGTTGAATGGGCCTCGACAGCAGTTCGGCTACGTTCAAGAGATAAGCGGATATTGTTATTTGTGTCGAGTGGCGCTAAAAGAATTGGCATATTCTTACATGACGTTAGCATCAAGCTAAGGCCTGTAATCTTGTATTGAAGTCTGCAACGCATACTCTCAGCACCATAACGTCCAGAGCTCGGTTCGTCGCGGGAAGGTTCATGACTTTCTCAGGCAGAGTCGCCCCCGCGATGATCAGAAGCCTTGTACAGGTTTCGAAGTTACCTTCGCCAGAATTTAGTTGCGGCCGAAGAGTGATGATAGCGTGCACATGAAAAACATCACGGCTCTCGTGCTTGCACCACTGAGAAATTAATTGATGTTAATTATGTGAATGGCACGTTCTTTCTTGGCGAATTACACTGCCCAGACTGAATTCACGGAAACATCGAAACACTGCCGTTGATAGCGTTTTTGGATGCACGATTCTGAGAGACGAGCGAAGGCCAAGCAAATTCCAGCGTTTGGTTTCGTAAGTTACAGTTATCTTACTTTCCTGAAGGCACAGACTTTATCTCCGCTGGCAGCTACCGGATGTTTCGGTAGCTAGAAGAAGGCTTGCTCGCAAATTTGGAAACTTACTTCGACTCGCAGCGCAATGAATACGTTTTCGCCGATTTGTCCAAAGATATATGAGACAGATACTGCGTCATTTCCTTTCCCCAAAAACCAATTATTATTATTATTATTATTATTATTATTATTATTATTATTATTATTATTATTATTATTATTATTATTATTATTATTATTATTATTATGTGTGTAAGGAATGGCGACGTATACATTTGGTGTTGAGAATTTTTAACTGCTTTTGGTTACAGTGCCTGACATGCGAAGGTTGGGTCTGCCTTTGTCACAGAGGTCCAAGGTTCTGCGATCCGAGAGAAGCCATTCACGAAGCGTCAGTGACCAGAATGTTACCCGCAAAATCAGCTGGCTATTTTTGTCTGTGCGCCAGCAGACTATTGGCAGTGTGTGTGTTCGCATCTGGCTAAATTAACTCTTCATTTACAACATGGCTTGCGCTAATTACATGCGCGTTATGTTATTCAGTGGCGAAAAATTTAAAGATTTGCGTGCGAACATTTCCAACCTCCTATTTAACAAAAATAACATGAATGGCTAAATAACTAAGAATTCACGCACGGATAAGACTCCCACGCTCAAGGAATTTCGTCCCTTTTCTTTAAAAAATCATTTATGTGCGATTATTTTTGTTGTCATCCAAAGCAGCTTCCGAAACTAAAAATCAGATCTAGTTTCCTTCAGAAAACATTCCACCGCATGAGATAAAAAGTTACAGCACCGGACAGCAGTTCCTAGGCGCAGCGTAGTACTCCGCGACGTCCATATATATGTCTTCTTTTTAAAAGCAATACTTTTGTCAAGGCACTAAGCAGCGCAGCCATTCTGTGCAGCATGAAATTATTATTCTTCGCAAAATCATCGCTTCGTGAAACTGAAAACCGCGCTATACTCGTCTAAGAAATGTTTCAATAGTACTGCTCAATTCAGGCGCCATGCAGCAAAAGTTTAATAGCATTATCTTCGTTGTAAGTTCATTTCTCAGATGAAGCAGTAAAGCTAATCGTTTAAAGCACTTTTCTAGACGCCGATCACCGACTTCGAATATTGAGGTGAAGAACACAACGTTGTCAAAGTAGACGAGACGTGAGTTGTGCTGATGTGAGAAGCTTGGGAAACAGATGTAGAAGTAGAGCAGGAGTAGAGACCAAGACCATGTTTTGCATTTCGGATCTGTACTGGCAGTGCCCGTGAGTGTCTGCAATGTTGGCAGTGCAAAGCATATACTTAATACCAGAATCTTCAGCTTATGAAGCCAGTAACTAGTTATTAATTCGCTCTTACCTCCGTATTTTCTGTTTACTTCGATTTCCTGTGGTTGCTGTCAATTTTGTATTTTCACTAGGATCGTTTGTCATCGATGGGCTGTCCTAATACATACTTTGGAGCACTTTTACTTGTGCCTCTTATACTACCAATTTTGTATTCTACTACTTTGTCCACAAGTTTGCAAATAGTTGGCATCAATGATTTTTGCTAAGAGGTAATGCCAAGAGTGAAAATCACTCTGTAGGTTGCGCCGTGGCTTTTCCTGGTTGGATCGTCCGATGGCATAAACCAAATGTCATGCGGTTCTTTACTACCGTGATATTGATTAGGCATAGGTTAAGAAGCAGTCTAGTGCTTACATTTTTCAGAACCTCCGCTATCGTCTAACTGCGGATCGCTTTATTGCAACCGATATCTAACAGTCCTGCTCCTTTGTATCCTACAGAACTTTGATCGACGGTTTCATTCAGTCTGTCTTTTTTAGAATCATTTAAATAAGCATAATAGCGCAAATTCACCTTTTTACCACGTCCAAGCACTATTAATTTTTTGTTGTGTCCCAATATTACGAAACAAACTGGAGACCTAAAGTTAGAAAACCAAACTAAATGCCGCTCAAGGCTAACTGGAAAAGCCACTGCACCACTCGCTCCTCGAAATGTTTGCCGATCCAGTTATGAAAGCCAGTCAGTGTCGTTTCCTAATGCAGCCGCACTAGAAAATGACACTCATGATCCCAAGAAAACAAAATTGAGAGAAACTCAATGCACTTCTTTTTTCGTTGGCAACTACCAGTGTCTCTGACCCACGAAGTTTCTTCGATTGAATACAGTGTTCAGAAGAGATAGACCAAACTCATTGAAGGGAAAGGGGTCTCCCCTCTGAAGAAGGCCCAGTGTCATTCAGCACACTTGTATGTTTCCCTTCTAATATAGCTTATTTGCCTTTTTTCTTTGTTCTTATCATAACAGACCTGTTTTCGAGAACGATATGGCAACACATCCTTCGAGACCGTAACAGACAGCAGGGCCTACATGATGAAGGTCATCAAGGAATTCGGTTGGATGTAAACCATGTTCTGCACTCTGACATTGACCTAATAAAATATGTAAGAAAAATTCAGCTGCCACATTATATTCTATGTGGTATGGTCTGCAGGTTTTCCGTCTCGAAGCAAGAAATGGACAATGAGAGACGCCGTTGTGTACTACTCAGGATTAATCTTCACAAGCTGAACTTTGTCAGTGCGCGCTTACTGCCCAAAACACAAGCGTTTTTGGATTTTGCCTTGATCTGAATGCGGCTTACAGCGAACATTTTTACTCTAATGGGGTGAATTCAGCGCCAAACCCAGACGAGTACACAAGCAAACAAATCTGACACTGATACAAATATGCGTTTTCTTGTGTGCCAAGTCTTGTTTTATGCGCTGAATTCATCTCAATCTATAGCGCCTGCTAGTACCATTGGTGTTTTCCTATGCCCGTAGTGAGGTTTTTGCGTTAAATTCACCCCATTATGCTGCACCAAGTAGGGTAATATGTGTTTTCTTGTGTCCATAGTAGGTGTTTAAACCACTATGCAGCACCAACTAGTGTCTTATATATCTTTTTGACCCTCGTCCGGTTTTTGCTCTAAAATCATGTCATTGTGCAGCACTACCCAGTATTATCGTTTTTTCTTGTGTCCGTTGTCCGGGCTTTGCGCTGAACCCGACCCATTATGCAGCACCCACTAGACCGACGGCATGTTTTCTTGATCAGCAATTTTAATCTGGCGTCTTTAATGGCACCTGAATGCTCTGGCCAGTAGGGCATTGCAGCGGGTGCCACTGCGTCTACGAGGGATCTTTAGAGCGAGGACGTTTCTGACCGCAATGGCTTCCCAGGTAAAAGCCCTCACACTTTTCCTCATTGCGATAAGGCACTCTCGTCACGTTTAATAAAGAAACATTCTACATGTAGAACAACTAGGCGCCATGGTACTAAAAAAACTCAGAAGGGAGCGTCCGGAGACAACCTTGAAGCCTAGTAATAAAAAGTAAAAAGGAGAGAGTTGATCTCGCACGCGACCACACCACGTGATAGAGTGCGGAGATCGATTCTAGACATAAAGGGCGTTGCATGTTGCTTAGCACTGCACAGACCGACCATATCTGGTTAATAAGCAGGCCAAGAGACTGGCACACACAACAAACGTAAGGCTCCAGATGCTACTCAAAACGCTAGTCAGGGTAGCCTGCTTACTCCATGGAATTGGTAGTCGTAATCTGCAATGTTGTGGCTTCCAGGAAGCTCAAAATCGTGAGTGCTCTATTAAACAAATGTTACTTCAGACCATGCTGCGCTGGTGGTGGTTGCTGCAGCACTGTTAATGCAGTAAGGTAGCCGTTGCTTTGGAGGCCACCGTTGGGGCACTGCCTTCAAAGGTGAAAACTCGGACGGAATAGCAAGTTCCTTCAGGAAACGTCGTCTACTTGCTGCATTACTGACGAAGTCATCTGCCTTGAAAACTATGGGGCACAGCTTTGCTGACCGCTCAATTTCAAATTTAGAGCCTGGATCTCTTACAGTAACAATCCACTTCTTGAGCAGGAGCAGGCAGTCTCCAGGCATTTTGTGATAGGACACCGACAAAGACGTTGTACACGGCATTGAGAGTGATGAGACAGTGTCATTTTCTTTCTAATCAATTATCTTCCATTCAAAAATCGTTACGCTACTAATTTTCCTTTAATTAACGTCACAAAAAGAAATGACATCAACACACTGCCTTGTGCTGTCTTAAGTCTCCGTTATTGTTGGCTTCCTTAACAAAACAAAAAAAAGGTTTGCTCTTACATTCCCCTGTGGTTTCTTTGCTTTCAGCTAGCATTTGCTTCCTTAACAAAAAAAAATGGTGCGCTCTGTTAGGCAAGTAAAATCGATAGGTCAGGCTAGCTAAATAACGCTAATGAAAACGGGTGCGCGAGCCCATGCCGCAAGAGTTGCAGCGGTGTTGTGGTCAAAGAGTCATGCTGCTGATCACAAGGTGGCCTGAATAATATTCCCCGCGGCGACCGCATTTATATGCGAGATAGACAAATAGGCGTGCTGTGCAATGGAAGAGCAGAAACAATATTTCAGGCTGTGCTCAAGTAGTATCGCAAAAATAAGGCATCTTTTAAAGACCGAATGCAGCTCCAGGACAAGCCGCTGCAGTGGCTCAGTGGTTACGGTGACCGTCTGCTGACCCGAGAGACCCGGGTTCGATCCCGGCCGCGGTGGGCGATGATGGTGTTGAATGTTATGGCGCAGGGGCATCTGAGGCCAAAGAGAGTCTTGACAAAGTTGGTTTCTTCTACTCAAGGTGGGGTCAAAGACCGATTTCCCAAGCATTTCAACCTAAAGAAGCCGAGCACCAGGCAGGGAAAAGCTTGTACCCATTGTATCACCGGAGGGTGCCCGACGGCAAAGGGGACCGAACCTCGCACGGCCCGCATGCGAGGCGGATGCTCAACCACTACACCACCGCTGCGGTTCCCTCCGCGGCAGTCGAATTTGGATGGAGGTGAAATTCTAGAGGCTCGTGTACTGTGCGATGCCACAGCACGTTAGAGAACCCCAGGTGGTCAAAATTTCTGGAGCTTTTCACTATGGCGTCTCTCATAGCCTGAGTCGCATTGAGACGTTAAACCCACTAAATTAAATCAAAACAAAGCGGCAGCAGGACACTGAATAATCGGCAGTATGAACACTCACAGCCTACCTTAGCGCATCCTCGTGGCGCTTCAAGACGAAGTCGTTCCAGACCAGAACACATTTTCTTTGCCTGTGAAGTTTGTTTCGTTTTTACGCACAATCAGGGAGGTGTCACTCCCTCTTCGTGACGGCGATGGAAGTGGAGGTCGTTAGGCACCTCTGCTACCCGGTGGGGCGGCGGCAGCCGCCCAGTGGAAGCGCTTCTACCAAACGAGCGAGGCAAGCAGCCAGGCCACCGTGCTGTACTCAGCTACTAGCGAAGACTCCACGGCGGACGACGGGTTTGTCGCAGTGCTGAGAAAGAATGCCAAGAGGAGACTGCGTAAGAGTAAGGACTCGTCCTCATCAAGTACATCAACCGTCATCACGACGCGTGGTTCATCGGCAAATACAGTCCTGTATGTGCCTCAAATGCCCATCGACTCGGTTGCAATCGAAGCCGTCAGGATCGACAGCCCAAGGAACCTCCTTGCCATCGATGTAATGAAGCGGACCGCCTTGGAAAGTCTAGCCACCATCAAGAAGATCGGAGACATCCCCGTCCGCTCTCTTGTTCTTGAAAACAATGGCACTACCGCTGGCGTCATTTACGACGTCGACTCGACCATATCTGGCTCCGACCTGCTGATACTGGTCAGCGACGAACAGCATCTAAATAACCAGGGTTCAGCGCCTCGGCTAGTCAAGGTGCATTGTTACAAACGGCAACAGCCAGACTGCTTTAGCAACGGCGACAGCAAGTCTCGCTTGTTGGCAGCCAACGCTTATGCTTCTACTGGGTGGCTCCGAACAACTCGATGGTGATCGCTCACAGGCCTGCCGGCAAGCACCACGCGGAATGGACAAACGTGTCAGCTGGTTCCAATTACTGAGCTTTGCCCGGTCGGAGTGCGGGACCCGAAAAAGCGGAAACCTGAAGCTTGAGCACAACCGGATCATTTTCCGGAGTCTCCGACGCCGCTGCGACGAGCAAGCGGCCGTTATCTTCCCCAATCGCCGTAACTATATTGGAGAATAAGAAGGGCCTCGTTTCCGGTGGCTCTTCGGCGTGCACAGCACCGCGGTGGGCTTGAGGCCATCGTCCCCAATCATCACAGGCATCGCAGGGCAAAGGACCATTTTTCGGCTTCTCTTCCCGACCTTGTGTTGGGCCTTGCGTGTCGGTCGTCATCTGATAAAGCAGATGTGTCGACAACGCGTGGGAACCTTCAGCTGGCCAGAGGACATTACTCCGACGGCATCCTCTTCTCTGTCAGGCTCAACATGTGACGGGGGCGTGTTCATATGTGCGGAGGTGTTATTTTGTGCAAACAAGTGAAAGTTTCAGACCACTCCCACCCCGGTGAGGGCGTCCTCGTCCTGGGTAATCTAGGGAAGATGAACGCTATAAAACTCGACCGCGAGTGCATTCGAATGGGTCCACACGCTTGGTCCCCCATTCTGATCTTTACGCTTGTAAATATGTGCTGAACGCGCTACATCCAGTTCTTGCGGCTCTACAGTAGAAGGCATCATGGCTCCTTCGGACCTGTCTTTTGAAAAAATTTTCAATGGAACACTCGTGGACTCAAGTCCCAGATTTCCGATTTACGGCATTATGTCTACGAGAATCACTTCCCCATTCTTGTGATTTGTGAACCGAAGACCCCGGCAATTTTGCGAATATCCGGTTATAAGGCATTTGAGTCACCCACGCGCCACAGATCCACCAAAGTCATCGTCTACATTCGATGTGAACTTACATATGTGCAGCATTCAGTTTCTTCCAACGAAGATAATCAGTACGTTTGCCTGGCAGTGAAGAGCCGAAACCTGACGTTTACGCTACTGGCGGTGTACTTTGCACCATCAAGTCGTTTCGACGCCACAAGGTTGAGTGGTTTGATGGCAGCTACATCTGCTCCGTGGGTCATTATGGGTGACTGCAATGCTCATCACACCCTGTGGGGAGGCATTAGGATGGACGTTAGGGGACGAGAGCTTGTGTCCTTCGCCTCTGACCATGACATCCAGTGCCTTAATGACGGAAGCCCGACCTATATTCGAGGGGTGACTTATAGCAGCTGCCTGGACTTGACTTTCGTTTCACAGTGCATTACCAAAGCGTCCGGTGGTTTTCGGATGTAGAAACCCATGGCAGCGACCATATCGCAACCTATCTGATTATTACCGACCATTCCACATTTTCCCCAGCCACGTGTAGGCAGCGCATTGACTGGACAGTTTTTAAATTCCTTATGTAGGCTGCTTGCACAGAGAGCTTCTCTACCGGTCTGGAACAAAAAATTATGGAGGCCATGGAACACGCCACTGCCCCTTTAACCCTGTTAGCTTTAACCCTGTCATTAACTACACCGATTTTGACTTCGAATTGCAACGACTGCGATCACAACGGTGCAGGGCAGAGCGAAGATACCGACGCACAAAGTCGCGCCTAGACCTAACAGATGCTAGGCGCCAACAAAAGAAGATCCAGCGCGGAATTCAGGCAGTGCAAACACAACGCTGGAGGACATTTTGCCAAACACTTGATCCACGGAAGCCTTTGTCACGCGTTTGGAGTGTAATTCGGGGTCTTCGCACGTCCCCTCAACAGCGCTACCCGTTCAAATCCATAGCGCTCCACCAAAGGTGCAGTATGGTTGAGGTAGCCGAAGATTTCTGCCCAAGAATAACAGGCCCTACGAATCCAGGCGCACCGCTGCACTGTAGCAATGTTCCACCCTCACGGGATTCTCGGATGGATGTACTATTCTCCACGGAAGAACTTGATGCTGCGCTGGCTTGTTGTAGAAGGTCATCCTCCCCAGGGCCCGATGGTATGACGTACTCCGCACTTGCCAAACTTAGCCAAGAAGCTCGACGGGCTCTTTTGGACACTTATAACAAGTCATGGACTGCTGGCATAGTTCCTCATGATTGGAAGGCAAGTCGTCTGGTTCCACTTAAACCGCGGAAATTACCGCTCGACCTTTCATCATACCGTCGAATCGCACTCGCCAGCTCCGTCGGCAGTCATGGAAAGAATGCTGCTCACACGCGTGGAATGGCACTTGGAGCGATATCAGATTTATCCAACCTTCATGTCTGGGTATCGACGGGGCCGCTCTTCTATGGACAACGGGGTTGACCTTGTAACGTCGGTGCAACACAGCAAAAGTTTGAAAAGATTGACCATGGCATCGTTTTTGGATATCAAAGGCGCGTACGACAACATAACGCATGAGGTCATTTTGGACGCAATGGAAGCAGTTGAAATCGGAGGCCGCACGTTCAGCTGGATACGCAGCTATTTATCAGAAAGGTCGTTTTTTGTCCTGACTGCGGACGGACCAACGTCCTTACACCGAAATTTGCGCGGAGTCCCTAAGGGTGGAGTGCTGAGCCCAGTTCTCTTCAACCTTGCTCTCATCGGCCTGGTCGACGTATTGCCACAATATGCTCAGGTATCTGTATATGCAGATTATATTTGTATTTCGGCATCAAGGGTGACCCGTCCTCAAGTTCGTGCAAGACTTCAAAAGGCGGCATCGATATTGACATCTTATCTTCGCTTGCCGGGCCTGAATATTTCGACTGAAAAGTGTTTACTTGTGGCGTTCAAACGCAAAATAATCTCACGTTACACCATTCACATCAATGGCTGTGTCATTCCCTATGAGAGAAGCCAGAGATTTCTTGGTGTTGTCATCGACAGGAACCTCTCGTGGAGTCCACATATCTACGACATGAGAAAGACTAATTGCGATTGTCCACGTCCTCTCCTTCCTCGGCGGAATGTCCTGGGGCGCATTAGTGCGCTCGATGCTGCAACAGTCCCGTTCCTTATTTTTGGGCTACATGCGGTACAGTCTTCCGATATTCAGTTCCATTAGACAGACAAATATCAAGACTCTTCAAAGTGTGCAAGCGCAAGCTCTCCGTATCTGCCTTGGACTGTCTAAATGTGTGCATCAACAGCAGCAAATGTTCTTGTGGTCCGGGAACATCATGTTACTACATACATTGCTGTTGACACCACGAGAACACATATTCGGCACCTTACACGGGTTTCCTGTCATCACCTCGCAACACTCCCAATAATTAGGCCGCGTACTGCATTCGCCAATGTCATTGAAGCCCATTGCGCATATCTTCCAACGGAGTTCACCCCTGCGTCAAGACCGTACTCACCCTTATGGAGTCTTCATGAACCTCGGGTTCACCTCAATATTCCTGGCATTACGAAGAAAGCTGGTGTATCACTGCCAGCTCTCAAACAACTGACATTGTATCACCTGCATTCTTACCACAGTCACCGGATACATGTTAAAACAGATGGATCAGTTCACTCGACCAGTTCTGCGGGGTCGGTGGTGATACCGGCCACATCCAGCTTCATGAAAGTGAAGACGACCTATCTAACATCTTCAACTGGTGCGGAACTCGCAGCCTTACGGGCTGCTGTAGAGTTCATCAGCAAAGAACCTCCACATGACTGGACGGTTTTCACCGACTCTAAAGCAGCCCTTCAAGCCCTACAAGCTGCGCTACGCCGCGGGTCGCAGGAAAAACTTGTTGCTGAGATCCGTCTACTGTACCACGGCACCGCATCCAAAGGTCATGACATCATTTTTCAATGGCTGCCAGAACACTGGTATTAACGGTAATCACCAAGCCGATGCGGCTGCGCGTTCTGCTCACAACGACGGACTTCCAGTGAGGATCCCAATATCAAGACCTGACGCTGCGTGTGAGCTTCGCCCTTTGGCGCTGGAACTTACACTTTCAGCGTGGAACACGGGACAGTTTTGCAACCTCCGCCTCAAGGCACTGGACCCTGGACTGCGCCTTCGTCTTCCACGTAACTTATCACGTCGCGAAGCAACATTGTTATGCCGTTTATGGATCGGTGTTGCTTTTACCAACCACTATGCTTTCCGGATGGGGATGGCCGACAGTCCTGCCTGTGAAAGCTGTGGTTGTGAGGAGACCATCGTTCATATTCTCTGTGAGTGCCCTGCATTTGCGAGTGCAAGACATACACTGTGTTGTGCCCTGGACCGCCTCGATCCTCGCCCATTAACAGAGCAAAATATCCTCGGTCCGTGGCCCCAGCAGTCCACTGCCCTCAAGGCATACAAGGCACTCTTTGCCTACTTGAGTGCGACTGGATTGACTGACAAATTGTGACAGCGTTGTGCGTGTGTGTGTGTTATGTCTTTTCCCCTTCTCTCTTCCTGCTTTTGGTCCCCTAATTCCTCTTCCCCAGTGCACGGTAGCCAACCGAAACCCCTTTCTGGTTAACATCCCTGCCTTTCCCTCTTCCTCTTTATCTATCTAAGCCTAATCTACAGTTTCCTCCGTAACGTAGTCCGACAACGTCCTTCAGAGCAGGTACCTGCGGTGCTGAAAGAGTCAGCCTACACAAGGGCCCGTCAGTCTCCAACTCTGGTGGCACCGGTCTCGTTGTAGCGCAATTCCCAACACTGGTGGCCAGCGGTGGGTTTGAAACCTCCATCTCCAACACTGGTGACAGCAGTGGGATGGACCATGCGACATCGTGCTTTCCCAACCGGTAAGCGTTTCGGCTTTTAGTATAGAATTCGCCAGGCTTCAGATTTGGAGAGAAAAACCTTCAACCTCTGGGAACAGAGTGTTTGCCAATTGAGAGGGGTTACTCTGACGACATTTTTTGAGACAGCAGATTCAAAGCTCTGAAAGCGAGGTCATGGACCTAATAAATTTGCTGAAGTAGGACTTGCTGTTGTTATGCGAGAAACTTTCAGTACAATTGCAGAGCAAAATAACAAAACCTGAGCTATGCAAGACCATTTATAAGCATGTCGAGAATAATGGTCAGCTTGTAGATGCGTGGAACTCTGTACAGGAGGCGGTACGGAAGGCTATAGAAAAAGCCGACCAAGTGTAAAAAAGCACGTAAGGTTAGAGAGGAAGTTGTTCAGGAGTGGGAAGAAGAAAAGGAACGCCATAAGTGCAAAGCTTAAAAAGAAGAAAAGGAACTAAACCGAGTG
Organism: Amblyomma americanum; assembly: GCF_052857255.1. Taxonomy (NCBI): domain Eukaryota; kingdom Metazoa; phylum Arthropoda; class Arachnida; order Ixodida; family Ixodidae; genus Amblyomma; species Amblyomma americanum. The sequence goes on along the minus strand of NC_135504.1, from coordinate 95,063,905 downwards.
GAGCTTGAACTTGAGATGCAAAGGGGCGCAGTCCAGAATAAAGGATGCGGAATTTCGGTAGAAGCAGAGAGAGAAAAGGCTGAGTTCCTAAGCAGCCGGATGCATTTCAGTGGTAGAGTACGGGAGCCATTTAGTTGCAATGCGGCTTCTTTCCAGAGAAAACCCGCTAGGCCTCAGACTGTCGTGGAATGTAAAGAAATCAACGCTGAAGATTTCAAACAGGCGCGTAATCGGCCCGGATGGAACGAAACGCGAAAACACGAGAGCGAAGTTTCCAAGAGGCTAGAGATACCGTTGCCGAAACTGGTCAGCGCGTTGACATGAGACAAGAATCAATGCAAGCGTGCGACCGGCAAAGAGATAAAGCCGGAAAAGGGGAAAACCCGACCCGACAGACTAAGAGGTAGGCACGCCAGACCGCGGCCGAGTTGGGTAAGCGCGACGCCACGTGAAAGAAATTTGTTTGAATGTTCCAGCGGCACGGGAGTGCAAAGAAAAAGGTACATGTGCCCGAATCTATGGGTTGCGTAATAGGAATTGAGGTCAGCCTTGAAAAGTATGCAGGTTACAGAGCGAAACAGTACCACCGCAGGGTGCATAGCAAGCATGAGCCAGGCGAGCTGAAAGGCAGGCAGGAAGATGCGCAAACGCAACAGGACAATCCTCAGAGGTATAAAGCACATAATCCAGAGGCAGTGAAAGTACCGCCTGTAGACTGCGTGGAGTTACTGCGCAGCTGCGACGCGAACGAGGTTGTTGTTCGCCAACCCGGGGAGAAGTGTACCAGAAGTGGGAGTGGAAAAGCAAAGGAATTGATTGTTGATCCCGGGTTGCACGCGGGAGGCTCGCAGCAAACACAAGACAAAAGCGTGCCAAGCCAGGAGCAGAAAAGAAGGCTGTGATCTTGAGTTAGCAGTGCTAGGTATCACTGCAGTAAAGATAGATAGGGTTGTTCGAAAACTGAAATAAAAGAATCGCATTGCGTGTCAGAGAGTAGAATCTGATCATGGGACGCATGCGGATAGGTAAAAGAGCAAACCCACCCAAAATGTCAGGAAATTTCCCTCTAAGGAAGAAAGCGGCCGTAAGCCCACAAAAAAGCCGCGACGGGCAAAAATATCAGAGTCGTGCTGCCCAAAAAAAGTGCAGTCAGTATGAGAGTAAGTCGCCCTACTAGAATTAGAGCAGCCGTTTCTTGGAAAAGCAGAATAAAAGCAGCAGCGAAGAACCCTGACTGCAGAAACGCTTAAACACACGATTCCTGTAAAATGTGTGGGAAAATCTGCAGGCAAAAAAAAACGGTGCCGAAAGCCACCACGCCAAGTTTGAAGAGCCAGGCTACAAGAAAAAACACAGTAAACTCGCTTTCGTCTCGCGTGTCAGCAGACAGGTCAGAAGGGAAACAGCATCACTGTCTCAAATTGTGAAAAGGGGACAGACAATCGTCTTGCTGGCAGACCATTGTAGAGTAGTAGGTTTCGGCACTACACGCGCTATCGAGAATTTCACATTGTCTGGAAGGGGCAAGACCGAGAGAGGTGTCCAGGGGTGACCAAAGCGTGGGGTGTATTCATTCGTCGCGCCTCTCAAGCTCGAGGGAAGGTCAGATCGATGCGACCCCGAAGGACGCGGCTTAAGTGTTAATCCATGAAAACTAGAGAGAGAGATAGAACTTGAGATTATCGTTTTTTTTTTAGAATTTTTAATCGGTGGTTGTATTATTTGAACATGCAAGGACAAGCTACGGCTCAGTGACAGGGAACGGTTTTGCTTGGTCCTGGAGAGTAATTTCGTAGAACCAAGAACTTTCTTTTAGTTGCGTTTATGGCTTAACAAAAAAAGAAAAACAGTGAAAAGTAAAGGTTTGCTCTGGTTGCCAAAAGTTTAGATCACTCTCATATGTGTAGTGAACTGTCATGTGGAGACAGAATGTGATGTGTTTGCAATTGGTGACAATTGACGACCCAAGGTGTCTGTAGACTGCATTTGAGGTGCGGTTTTGCAAGTGTTTTTAACAGTTGTTAACCGATAGTGCTCAGAATCTAAATGAAAGAAGCCAGCAGACAATAGTCTACGGGCGCGTGGCTTGAACAACAGAACGCACAAATATATCTGCTCGTTTAAATGTAGTCTCAACTTCGAGATGGCAAACTTCGCGGCAACGTTTCTTCGGAAAGATCATGTAAGGGCAACCCGAGAAAAATTTTGAATTGCGACAGATTATTTTAGTTGACAGACGCTTTTGAGGTGGCCCAGGCTTTGCATTTTTTAGGAAAGTTGTAGGACTGAAAGCTTTGAGAGACCACTCCTTAATCGTGTAAAGTGGCGGTTTCATTTTGGCGCGTTTGGGGTTGCATGTATACTCGCTTTTTGACCACGACTATTGCTGTCAACTTGAAAGTTCTCAGTTCACATTTTATCCTTACAACGCATTGGTATTGCACAAAAGCCTGGTGAATCTGTGCCGAATTCCAAACGCTTGCTTGTGGGGTGCTGCCCTGTCGCGGGAAAAAGTCCACTGACGCGTTGCTTAGTTGAATGTTCGAGTTTGGATGGCATATCTGGAAGCCAGCCCTTCAGAACGGTTCCAGCCTCATCTCCTTCTGCCCCACGGTCGTCAACGCTGGCCATTCGAGATTTTTCTGGCCGCGGAGGAGCTGTTACGAACGGAGACGGCTAGTCTGGTTTAGCAACTGCGACAGCACGTCTAGGCTGTTGGAAGGCAACACTTAAGCTTCTGCTGGGTGGGTCCGAGCAACTCGATGGTGATCGCTCCTAGGCCTGCCGTCAAGGACCACGCTGATTGACCCAGGTGTCAGCTGGTTCCAATTGCCGAGCTTTGCTCGGTAGGAGTGTGCGACCTGAAAGAGCGGAGGCCTGAAGCGTGAGCACAACCAGACCCTTTTCTGAAGTCTCCGACGGCGCTGCGACGAGCAAGCGGCCGTTATCTTCCCCAATCACCGTGACTATGTCGGAGAAAAAAAGGGCCTCGTCTCCGTTGGCTCTTGGGCGTGCCGAGCACGGCGGTGAGCTGTAGGTCATCGTCCCCAACTTCACAGGCATCGCAGGAGAAACGACCACTTTTCGGCTTCTCTTCCTGACCTTCCGTACGGCATTGCGCGTCGGTTGTCAGGTGTCGGCAACACGTAGGAACCTTCAGCTGGCCAGAGGACATTACTCCGACGGCATGTTCCTCTCTGTCGGGCTCAACATGTGACGGGGGTGTGTCCATATGTGCGGCGGTGTGAGTTTGTGCGAACAAGTGAAAGTTTCAGGCCACTCCCACCCAGACGAGGGCGTTGTCCACCTTTGGAATCTAGGGAAGATGAACACTATAAAACTCGACCGCGAGTGCATTTGAAGAGATTCCCAGTTTTGATCCTCCCTTCTGACCTTTACGCTTGTAAAACTGCAAATAAATCTACAGTTTCCTCCTTAACGGAGTCCGACAAAGTCCTTCGGAGCAGGGACCTGCGGTGCTGAACGAGTCAACCTACACAAGGGCCTCTCAGTTTCCAACTCTGGTGGCACCGGTGTTGTTGAAGCGCAATCTCCAACACTGGTGGCCTGCGGTAGGATTGAAACCTCCTACTCCAACAGCGTGACGCAAACTTTTAAGGGCCGCTGCATTCCATTGCATCTGAAGGGCGGCCACTTGCGACATACAGTTCGCCCATTCGTCCCGAAACCGCTTCAGTGTCGGTAGTTTATGAAAACTGTGCATGCCAGTGGTGTTTGCAATGAAAACAGCGTGCGCGCGCTGCTGTACCACATAGCGGAGACACCTGCTGCGCTACTGTATTGAAGTGCGCCAACTGCCGTGGCCCACGTGACGCTTTTTCGAAAATCTGTCCCCGCTTGAAGAAAGAGCGGTGTTGAAGTACATAGTGCGATACCATTCAACGCAGAGAAGCCGCATCTACGGTGCGACGGCGTCGTTCTTGTCACCGGCCATCTATTTGACAAGCGGGTGACAGTGGCAGGGATGCTCCCATCGCTCCTGCTACTTGTCCTCCCCCTTCACCGAGTAATGTAAGCCCAGTGACTGATGAAGCCTGAACGAGTGCGCCAGAGGTGACATGGTCACCACTTCCGCCGCCACGCTCGACCTCGGTGTCTGAGCAGGCACCACGCCCCCACTGTCACACCTAATGCTCAGCGAACCCAAGGCAGAGATCCAGGCCTAGGTGAGGAAGTGCAGGTGATCAACATTTTGAGGTTCCTTATGAACACCATGCGTGTGAAGCTGTCTAGTCTTCACTCGCCAGCCGCACGGAATGCATTGCAGGTACTGTACGCGCTAGATCAAGTCCTCACAGCTTCCCAGTAGCAGACACTATGGCTCTCCTAGCATTATAATTTGAAAGCCAAGCCAGAAAAGCATTCATATTCCAGTGTAAAGCTGGTGGACTCAATTCCCGCTTTTCGAACATTCGCGCATACGTCTATATATGCAGATTTCGAATACTTCTGATTTGTGAGTCCAATTTAAAAAAGTCCATCCGAATTTCTGCCTATGAAGCGTTTCCATCCTCCACGTACAGGTGAAACAGCAAGGCCATCGTCTACATTCGAAGGCAGCATGCTTATGGGCACCATACGGTTCCCCCCTCCCCCCCCCCCCCCCCACAACTATAATCAGTTCGTCTGTCTAACGGTGAAAAGGCGCACCCTGACTTTTACACTTGTGGGCGAGTGCTCATCTCCAACAACACGGTTTGATGCAGACAGACGGAGGTACTTGCTAGCTGTAGCACCTGGGCTTTAGATCGTCACTGGTGGCTTTAATGAGCATTACGCCCTGTGGGGAGGCATCCGGATGAATTCGAAGGGAGGTCTTGTCTGTTTCGCCTCTGACCACGACCTACAAGGCCTTATTGACGGTTCTCCAACGTACATTGGCGGGCTGTCTTACAGTAGGTGTCTGGACTTGGCGTTTGTGTCTCGGTGCCTTGCGAGACGCGTCCGGTGGTTTGGCGGTGTAGAAGCGCAGGAAATTGACCACATTCCCACATATATTATCGTTCCTGGTCTCACTGGATGCAGATCTGCCAAACGTTTGAAACGCATAGACAGGTATATGTTTAAAACCATTATGGAAGGTGCCTGCCGAGAAGTGATTACAACAAGAATTGAAGAGCGCATCAAGAAGGTTATGGAAAATGCGAGAGGCTTCTTCACTTCAATTCCAAAGTCCACAGATTTCGATGTGGACCTGAAGCGGCTCAGATCACTACGACGAAGAGGAGAGAGAAGATACAGGAGCACAAAGTCGCTGCTTGACTTAAGCGATGCAAGGCGCACGCAGAAGAAAATCCAGCGTAGGATTCGAATCTTGCAGGCTGACCGTTGGAAAGCATTCTGTGATTCGCTGGATCCTCGAAAGCCTCCTTCATGCATTTGGAGTGTCGAACGTGGTCTACGAAGATCTCATCAGCAGCTCCAACTATTCAAGTCACTCCCACTTCGCCAAGGACGTATCAGACCGGAGATCGGTGAAGATTTCTGCGCAAGAATAGCAGGCCCCAGGAACCCATCCACAGCTCTGAATTGTTGCGAAGTGCCTAGATGTAGAGATTCGCGAATGGACCTTCTTTTTTCCATGTAAGAAGCAGACGCCGTCATGGCTGGTTGCAGATGGTCTTCATCGCCGGTATTCATGCCCCCGCGATTAGCCAATCAGACACCACTGGCCGATTCCGGTATTTCACATAGCTTCTCTTCCGAGGTCTGTCTTCGTCGCCGTATAGAAAATATTCGTTTTCCTGTGGCTGTGAGGCAAACACGCAACTTTAAAGAATCGTGGCATGCGAGGGGAGATCGGTGTCCGGCCGTCCTTCAGGTGAAGTGCGGGTTTCTACAGCGATCCAAGGGACACGCCAGCCACATGGGCAAGATGCTTGCGTTCGAATGCTGGCACCAAGGGCGATTTTTCAAAGACCACCTTCGGGTGCCTTGTGAGTTTTGTGGTGACTTTCCACTGCACCCACGTGTCTTCCGGGACTGGTGCGCAACGACTGACAAGTGCACGTTTTTTCCACGAAGCAATGTACGCCCACAACTACCAAAAAGAACGAAAACATTGTCGCAAACCGGAAAAGTAATCATCCTAGGGGAAACACCGATTCCAAAGAAGCACGTGGACCTTCTACAAATGGGACCAAAGTTCTGGGTCGAGCTGCACCTGCGTAAATAGGAAAAGGTGACACTCGACCGGTCAATTTCGCGTCTTGTACACGTTGACTATCGACCGAAGTGTGTTGATGATTGTACTGCCATTTTGGCCAGGACCACAAGTGATTACAAATATAGGCAGGGGTACGGGTCGTTCGTTAAATTTCTAGTAACGAACCAGTTGAGAATACTGACAGAGATAAGGTGGGCTGTTTTGTGGTCCTGTTTGAAACAATTTTCTCGGCTAAGGCGATGCTAGCTGTCCAGAACTTTGCAAGTAAAAACCGCGGCCCTTCTCTTAATTGAAGAACTTAACCTCGACCGACTCAGAGCAGGAGTGAAAAAAGCGAAAGGCCTTTGTTTAAATGTTTTTTTTCTCTGTCAAGGAGAAGGCTAGCCATTTCGTGTGATTGTGAAGGAGAAGAGTAGTTGGCAATATGAAGTTTCTGGGTCTCTACAAAAGCATTTGGCTTTTCTGGCTATTAATGACCCTTTTATGGTTCATAACTCTGAGAGCATTGTGAAATTTTTTCACCAAGATAATCCAGGGTCCTGCAGTGTCTTTAGTGTCGACATGGTTGATTTGTTTTACTCGCCGTCACATTTATATGATTAGTGCCGTGGAAAATGTATCACAGCAGAAAACGATGAAGAAGAATTTATAAGGGTTTGTGGCATATCGGTAGCCAGCTTCCTTGAATTACTGTCATTTTATGTAAAGGCTACATTCATTGAATAGGAAGAAAAACTTTTCACGCAAAAAGCGAGTGTTTGCATTGGTTCTAGGGTGGCGCCGGTGTTAGGTGACATCTTTTTATCCTTCGTAGATTGGGGTATTCAAGGAAACTTGTCTGGGATAGCGTCACGGATTTTCCGTTACGTTGACGAGTTCTAAATATTTGTCGATAAAACTAACTTTTATAGGCATATGACGGATCTTGTGAAAGTATTTAAAGAAAATGCTCGTCTGCATTTCACCACTGGGGTAACGGCCGATAACAAGCTGCAGTTTCTAGATTTGAGCCTGAAAGTTCAGACGAGACATATTTGTTGAGAATACCTGCCAAGGGCTGGCAAGCCGTGTTTTAACTACAAGTCGCATCATTCTAAAACAGTAAAAACCATAACTGTTGTTTCGTCGTTGTTTTCTGCTTTGTCGAAATAATGAGACTATATGATTAATAAGAGCTTCAATGAACAGGCTAACAGATTAAGAGAAGCAGGTTACCCGGATGTCGCGCTGCAACAAGATAGCTAAAACACTTACGTCTTCGGCTGCTGTGCCTTGGTTAGACAGAGTGAAGGAAAGGAACAAGGTGGCAATTCTATCGTACGTACACCACCTTTGGCATAACCTTAAAAAGGTGGCGAACAGGTATAAAATAGGGGTTGCCTTTTCAGCTCCTAAAAAACTTAAAAGGATGTGCGCTTTGGTGGAAAGAAAGGCTGAAAAACAAAATGAATCCCAAACTACCTGTGGGATAAACATAAAACTAACTATGTCCCATGCTCTGAAGGAGTGGTTTATAAAATTCTTTTTTCCTGCGGACAAGTCTACATTGGTAAGACAGGTCGTTGTATTATACTCACGCCTAACTGAGCATGCTGATACCTTGGAGGATAATAAATCTACTAATCTAATCGAACATGTTAGAGACTGCAAATCTTGCTTCCCTACTTTGCATCACAGTGATGTATTGTACAGTCACCCAACACAGTTAACCAGAGAGATTATGGAGGCTTCTTACATGAATAAAAAAGTATATTGTGCGTTAGCAGTCCGTCTGCATGACTGCATGACAGTGAGGTTCGTTTCCTCGGTTCCATGTAACTACACGTGTGTTCGCTTTGCTTTCTTGATTGTTTGCACTCTTTATATTCCTTGGTGCCTGAAAATAAACCCTTCGTATTGAGTTAGCGCTGGTGCTGTTCTTTCCTTTCTTTGCTGCCCTCGTCTTTTGCGCTACTTTCCCAGAAGTGTTTACTAGACTCGAGAGCGCAAACACGGAGACCGCTGTGTACGTCGTTGATGCACGTCGCCTGCCGACTTCGCTTGCTTGGAGGTTGTCCACTAAGCGACGGAGCGAACGTCGCGGCGTCACCTCATTGCGTCGCTCTCCCTTTCGCGCACATGCAGCGCACTCTTTATCCTGGGCCGTGCACTACGGCGTCCCTCGAAGCCTGAGGCGCTTTGGGACGTTCAAACCTCATAAACTAATGAACCAGTAGCAACTGCACTGTGCGGTAGTAACAAAACAGAATACCGATGGGCTGTATCAGTGGCTAAATCATCGTCGCGGAAGCTACCGGACGTGCGCACACAGTCGGCTTCTCTGGGAGAGGAGGCCGCCCTTCTTCCCAGTAGTGGCTGTAAAACTAGCACGCAATAAAGCGCTTTGTTTTTTCTCCTGCACTCGTGCTCTCATGTTTCATCGGCTGCAGCAGCCGATACATGGTGTCAGAAGTGGGGCGTTGCCGACGTAGCATTGAGGCGTGACCGACCAGCAAGATGGAATTCCTGAAGTTACCGTAGCCGCTGCGTGTGACAGGGGACGTCAGCAAGCACTGGCAGCTCTTTAAACAAAAGTTTGAGTTTTTATTTACTGCATCGGAGTCAACCGGAAAACATTGACCGGAGTCTTTTGAGCATCGTAGGTTAGGAAGGAATCGCAATCTACAACACATTTACCTTTCCGGATGGCGAGAGCAAGCTCGACTATGCGGCGGTGGTCAAAAAGTTTGAAGTATACTGTGCTGCCAAATGAAACGAAGTCCACGAGCGGTACCTCTTCAGGAAACGAGTCCAAGATTCTAGTTAGCCCTTTGAGCATTTTTTGCGTGATTTGAAGACGCAAGCCCAGTCATGCACTTTCGGCACATTCACGGAATCAATGATTAGAGACCACATAGTTTTTGGCGTCAGTGATAGCAAAGTTCAAGAGAAGTTGCTCGCAGAGAGCCAGCTCACCTTGAAAAAAAGCACAAGAAATCTGCAAGGCCGCTGAAAGCGCGGCTGAACACCAGAAGATGTGGAATGAGCGTCAGCAGCAAACGGTGGACTTGGTGCGAAAGGAAAGCCCTGTTTTCGGTAAAGCGCAGTCAAAGCAATTCAAGTGCAGAAAGTGCGGCCGAACTCATGCGCCGCGAAGCTGCCCAGCGTTCGGACGGACGTGCAGAAAGTGTCAAGCAAGGAACCATTTCGCGGTTTGCTTCAAGGCAAATAACCGGATGGACGCACTACAAGGATCCGAAGAAGACAACGTACTCGACGTGTCGGTCAGCAGCATCAGCAGTCAACGTGATTGGACCGTTTAAGTACGCATGAACAGTATGCTGGTGAAGTTGAAAGTTGACACGGAACAGGAAGCCATCATTTAGGCCGAGCAGTGTGATCCTGAGGTCTTATGGTGGAGCCGTTGTCGAACATGTGACGTTCCTTGTGGAGTGTGACTTTCCTTGTGTGTGCTACGAGGTTCCGAGTTCGACGGCGCGGCGTAGACGGAGACCCAGATGACAGCGGCATCATCAATTACCCAGCCATGCTCTTTGAGAGTGACGACCAGAACGAAGGGGTTTAAGCCCAACCGGACCCAATTGCCGTGGCGGTTCCAGGGGCGGCCCTCCCGAGCACATCCCAGGACAAGGGAACTGTCAGCGGGCCAGAGCGCGCCTTACCTTGAGGAGCGAGTGTCAGTTGATGGATGGAGAATGGAGGCCGGTGACCCGCGGGAACTGTCAGCGGGCCAGAGCGCGCCTTACCACAGCCGACGCTATGCGCTACCTCGAAGACAACCTACTTTCCCTCGGACTCAACACGTGAGGGGGGCGAGACCATAAGTGCGGTGGTATGTTTGTGCGCCCAAGTGAAAGCCCTAGCCCCCCCTCCTTCCCCTCCGGCGTGGGCGTCCTCACCCTAGGGAGTGTGGAGAAGAGGATATAAAAATCGACAAGCAGTACGGAAGGGGCACGCTCAGGACGACATCGTTCGCCAAGAGGGCCTTCAGCGCCGAAGCCCGACGGCGTGCAGCTTCTGCCAGCAACCGCTCGAGCCCAACTCCGGAGCCACTCCATCGCCCCCATGAAGTCGTCGGCACGTAAGCTCGGACGCCCCAGCCTCTGAATCTTAATCATGTATAATTATTGAATATATCTGTTTGTTTAAACTGAGCCATACGGTGTCTCTTTGCGTCTCCGTCCCGTGTGGACCTGCGCATTATGGGGGTCATCACACTGGTGCCAGAAGTGGGGTCTTAAAAGCAAATGTCCTCTGAATGCTGTGACATTCATGACTTCAAAATTGTAATCAAAAGGGAATCACGGGACTGATTGTGGGACTTTTACCCCCCTTTAAGAGGCTTGAGGCACTGAAGGGCTTGAAAAAAAAAATGTCTGTATCTGAGGGAGCTCCCACTCCACAGCCGTCGCTCGGAGCAAGCATGCTGGCATTAGGAAGCGTCATTCCGACGTTTACGGGAGATAAGACAGGGGTTCCAATCTGCGATTTCTTTTCCATGCTAGAAGAGATTGGGAAAATGGGGGGATGGTCCGATGCTCAAATGCTGGGAATGGCGAGGTGTAAGATGGCAGGAGCTGCTCATGATTTTGCTTGGCGAGACGAAAAAGTAAAATCCACAAAATCATTTGCGGAATTTAAGAAGCTCGCGTTTGAGCATTTCGACACTGAACCACGTCACGTGCGGGTACAGAGGTTCCGTGACGCTGGACAGATGGTAGGGGAGGACGTGCGAACGTTTGCGTCGCGGCTTCAGCGCTTAGCGCGCGATACGTTAAGCAGGGAGGAGGAAGGAGACCAGCTAAAGAAGAAATACGCGGAGGATATACTTAAAGAGGAAATGACCGCTTTGTTCGTGGCTGGTCTGCAAGACCCCGTGCGCCGGTTCGTGCTCTCGCGCAAGCCGAGCAATTTCGACCAAGCCGTGGAGGCCGCATTGGATGAGGAACAAAATGGGGCGTTAACGACAGCCGCAGCGAGAGTACGCGTCATAGAGAGAGCGGTGCTCAACCCTGAGGTTGCTCTCTTTACAGAGCGGTTAGATCGCTTAAAACAGCTGCTATCTCAGCAGGTAGAACGCCAGGTTGAAGCGCGCGCTCAACAGCGCCCATTCGCTGGAAACCGGAGACCGCCACAAAGCTACAGGCGCGGTATGCGAGATTTTGAAGAAATCGTATGCTTCGCTTGCCAGGGTCGCGGACACATCGCCAGGTTCTGCCAAAACGTGCGCCGTGGGGAGCCACAAAGAGAAGCAGGCGAGACACGCCCTAAGCAAGCATACAGCGGGGCTCCAGATACCGAGACAAAAAACTAGTTAGTCCTCCCCAGCCTGAGGAGCGTGGGGAGGGAGCAGTGGATGATGAGGTGGTGGTAGTTTGTGTGGCCGACGAGGCATGCCCTGTTGTGCGTTGCAAGTTAAATGGTTGTTGCATGGAATTGTTGATAGATACGGGGTCAAAGGTGACATTGCTTAAGGAGAGCAGTTTTAACACGCTTCGAAGGAAGGGGGACCGCGAGGTGTTGGAAGCGTCTGGTGGTATGGCAACCAAATTTGTAGGCATAACGGGGGATCCTCTTGGCATAAGTGGACTCTACCGGTTACACTTCTCTCTCGGCGGAATTGCATTGGAGCACCCCTGCTACGTATGCCCGGACACGGTGCCTCTGCCAAACGGAGTGTCAGGTATATTAGGGCAGGATTTTTTGAGAAAAGGGAAGGTAGTAGTCTCATTCTCTGAGGAAGAGGTTAATGCGGGCGGATCAAAAATTCCGTTTTTGAACATTAGAGGGGCTGAGATTCGCATTACCGATATTGACACCCGTCAAACAGTGGGATCATTGGAGAAGGTATATTCGCGGGTTGCCGTCAGGCTGGTCGATGAGGCGGTCGTCCTTCCTTGGTCGGAGCACATTTTGTACGCGTTTGTGTCTTCAGATGTAGAGAGCGGCGCCGTGGGAGTGCTCGAGCCGGTCGACTCTCTCAGCAATGGCCTGAAGGCAGCCGCGTGCCTCGTGACAGTTAATGACGCCCACAGAGTGCCCCTACGGGTGGTTAACTGTAGCCAGCAGCCACTGAGCCTTCCCAAGAACAAAACATTGGCTTTCTTCACCTCTGCGATAGAGAAACGTGAGCCCACCGATACGGTACTCGCAACTGTAGAGCATGCTAGTCCTTCGGCTGCTCCAAAGGTGTCGTTCGATCTTTCTCACGTAAAATCCAGGGAGAGGGAGGCTCTGGCTGGTTTGCTGAACGACTACTCGGAAGTATTCGCCGCGTCCTACCTGGATTTGGGCTGCTGTGGCGTTATAAAGCACAGGATAGAAACCGGCACTTCATCGCCCGTTTACCAGCGTGCGTACAGGATTCCTTACTCCCAACGTGAGGAGATGGAGCGGCAGGTGCAGGATCTGATTGATCGCGGCATTGTCGAACACTCAGTCACCCTGGGGAGCACCAGCACTATTGGTGGAAAAGCCAGATGGCTCGTATCGATTGGTAGTGGACTACCGCAAACTAAATGCCGTAACTCGCATCGATCCATACCCCATCCCCAATATACAGGAGACGCTTTCTCAGCTGGGCTCTGCCAGGTACTTCACGGTAGTGGACATGGCGGCGGGATTCTGGCAGATAGCAATGGATCCGGCAGATGCCGAGAAAACGGCATTCAACACGCCCTCAGGGCACTATGAATGGAAAAGAATGCCGATGGGTCTGGCCAACAGCCCTGCTGTCTGGCAGAGAACCGCTGATGTTATCCTGGCAGGTCTTCTGGGGAGGCTGTGCTTCGTGTATATGGATGACATTATCATATACAGTGACAGTTTTGAGAACCATTTGCGCGATATTGAGCAGGTTTTGGTGCGACTAAGAGGAGCGGGTCTCAAGCTGAAGCCCTCTAAGTGCCAATTCCTCAAAAACGAGGTGAAATACCTCGGGCACGTTGTTTCAGCTGACGGCGTGCGACCGGACCCTGAGAAACTAAGGTGTGTCTCGGATTTTCCATCCCCGACTAGCGTCCGCCAGGTCCGGCAGTTTCTCGGCCTGATCGGTTACTACCGAAGGCACATAGAGGAGTTCGCCAAGCTCGCTAAGCCGCTCACCGCCTTAACAGCCAAAAATGTCGCCTTTCGCTGGGACGAAAACGCGGAGAATGCTTTTGGGGCCCTGAAAAGGAAGCTAATGAGTGCACCGCTGTTGCGCCACCCGGATTTTAATTTGCCCTTCGTTATGGCCACAGATGCGTCAAAGTTCGCAGTTGGTGCCGTGCTATCTCAGGTTATCGAGGGCAAAGAACATCCCGTTGCTTTTGCTAGCCGACAGCTGAGCCCCACAGAGCAAAAGTACGGAGCTACGGAAAGGGAGTGCCTCGCCGTTGTCTGGGCAGTAAAGCACTTCAGATGCTACCTTTACGGCCGCAAATTCAAGCTAGTCACAGACTGCCATCCTCTGAAATGGGTGATGAGTGTCAGGGACCCTAGCTCGCGACTCGCTAGATGGAATCTACACCTGCAGGAATACTGCTTTGAAGTTGAGCACAAGTCAGGAAAGACGCATCTGAATGCTGATGCACTCAGCCGCACAGCTGCCGTGGCAGCTATAGATGAGTTTGTCCCCGTAGTCGACCCCGCCGAATTACGCACAGAGCAGTGCAAAGATCCTGACCTGAAGCGAATAATCGAAATCTTAGAGGGCGCACCGTCTCACCCCGAACAGCTAGGTTATTTCATTGGCAAAGACGGCACACGAGGCCAACCAGGAAAGGGAGACCAGAGAAAACCGCTTGGGAGAGAGTCGTCATACCTCGGTCGTGGACAGAAAGGGTTCTTCGCGCGTTTCACGATGCGCCATGCGCCGGTCATTTTGGCATAGCGAAGACACGCAGGCGTGTGGAGCGTTTGTACTTTTGGAGTGGCATGCGACAGGATGTTAGAGACTACTGTGCGAAGTGTCATTCCTGTCTCAAAAGAAAAACACCCAAGGGACGAAGACCAGCTCCAATTCAGCCGTTCCCTGAGGTTTCGGCTCCCTTCGAGCGGACAGGTATGGACATAATGGGCCCATTGCCCGCGACCACTTCCGGAAACAAGTACATTTTAATATTTTTCGATCACCTTTCAAAATACGCGGAAGCGGTAGCACTCCCAGATCAGAAGGCAGACACGGTTGCAAGAGCATTTGTCGAACAGATTGTGCTCCGACATGGACCCCCGAGGCAACTCTTGACAGATCGGGGAACGAACTTCGTGTCGCAGCCAATGAGGAGAGTTTGCGAGCTGCTTAAGATCGCTAAGAAGCAGACAACACCGTACCATCCGGCTTGCAACGGCGCGGTGGAGCGACTGAACCAAACCGTGGCCGGGTTCCTGTCGCATTTTGTTTCGCGCGACCAGCGGGACTGGGACTTGTGGCTCCCGTATTCAATGTTTGCCTACAATTCCGCAGCACACGAGAGCACGGGCGAATCGCCATTCTTTCTTCTCTACGGCCGAGACCCGGACCAGCCTAGTGAAGTGCCAGAGGGCCCCCGTCGTGTCCCATACGCTTCACTGGACGACTATAAGGTTGAGCTAGAATCGCGCTTGCAAGTGGCGAGGGACATCGCAAAGGAGGCCTTAAAGAAAGCGGCGAAGCGCAGGAAGGAGGTGCACGATCGAAGTGCTAGAGACGCGCCGTTTAATGTGGGGGACAGCGTGTACATTGAAAACTGCCAAAGGCAGATAGGGCTAGCTCGTAAGTTCCAGACGAAGTGGAGAGGACCGTGCGAGGTTGTCGAGAAGCTTTCTCCGGTAAACTTCAGAGTCCGAGACGTGAACCGGCGCTTGATAAGGATACACGCAAATCGCCTCAAGTCGGCACCGGTTCAGTATTCACGAAATGAGGAAAGGGAAAGCGCGGATTTTGATGGGGACAGAAGTGAAGCAGAGCGCGCAGATAGTTCGCAAGAAACGCCCTCTCCTGCATTTGTTCGGCAGGCGCCAGAGGTGACGGCTGGAATACCACAGGATTTACTTCATGCATTGCTAGAAGAAGAAGCGCGCGAGGTTGCCGCGCAGATAACGCCAGGAGAGGCTCCTGCCACGAGCCCTCGCGAGTCCCAAAGCAGACAAAGGGTCACAGACTTACTTAGTATGACTCATGAAGGCCGATATCCGCTGCGAAATCGGAAAGCTAAGTCGGACTAATGGCGTAAACAGAGCGGAGTTGTGAACTGGTTAGAATTGTGTAATGCCGCAGCTCATAACATTGCTATGTGCTTATGTGTTAAGTTATCGGAGTTGGTAGTTAAACCTTTCTGTCATTAAGTATAACACCTTCACAGGAGAGCATGCGGAGCGCATGCAGAACCTGCCCTACTTCCTTTCGTTATCTATATTTTTGTCAGTGCCGTGATCGTGCTAGAAGTGGGAGCTCCTTTGTAACTGTGGTAAATTTATCTCGTCCAGTTTGGACTAGAAAGGAGAGGCTTGGGTGCTGAGTTTCATGTTTATCTGTAAAAGAAGATCAGTGCTGCCCCTGGAGACGCCAGTTATGACAGCGGAGGCATATGGTGTTGTGCAGTGGTGTTGAGTGCAGCGAAAAGTGTTTGGTCGGACGCACTGTGCGAGGCGATTCAGAAAGACAAGGGGAGCTGCATGGACTCAAATGTTCGGAGAACATTCTTCTGGAGGGTGAGCGAGTGTGACGTTCCTTGTGGAGTGTGACTTTCCTTGTGTGTGCTACGAGGTTCCGAGTTCGACGGCGCGGCGTAGACAGAGACCCAGATGACAGCGGCATCATCAATTACCCAGCCATGCTCTTTGAGAGTGACGACCAGAACGAAGGGGTTTAAGCCGAACCGGACCCAATTGCCTTGGCGGTTCCAGGGGCGGCCCTCCCGAGCACATCCCAGGACAAGGGAACTGTCAGCGGGCCAGAGCGCGCCTTACCTTGAGGAGCGAGTGTCAGTTGATGGATGGAGAATGGAGGCCGGTGACCCGCGGGAACTGTCAGCGGGCCAGAGCGCGCCTTACCACAGCCGACGCTATGCGCTACCTCGAAGACAACCTTCTTTCCCTCGGACTCAACACGTGAGGGGGGCGAGCCCATAAGTGCGGTGGTATGTTTGTGCGCCCAAGTGAAAGCCCTAGCCCCCCCTCCTTCCCCTCCGGCGTGGGCGTCCTCACCCTAGGGAGTGTGGAGAAGAGGATATAAAAATCGACAAGCAGTACGGAAGGGGCACGCTCAGGACGACATCGTTCGCCAAGAGGGCCTTCAGCGCCGAAGCCCGACGGCGTGCAGCTTCTGCCAGCAACCGCTCGAGCCCAACTCCGGTGCCACTCCATCGCCCCCATGAAGTCGTCGGCACGTAAGCTCGGACGCCCCAGCCTCTGAATCTTAATCATGTATAATTATTGAATATATCTGTTTGTTTAAACTGAGCCATACGGTGTCTCTTTGCCTCTCCGTCCCGTGTGGACCTGCGCATTATGGGGGTCATCACAAACATTTGGGTGTCCTCAGAACTCAAGTGGAGCTGAGTAACCGAAAGAGCGTTTGCAACTTTTTCGTAGTACGCAAAGGAAATCAAGCAATCCTTGGTCTTGAAGCATGCGAAGAACTGGGGCTTCTGCGCGGCAAGTTCACAACGTAACAGTGAACAGTGAACACCTGTTCAGCGGCACAGGCTGTGTTCGACGCCACTATCGCTTAGTTCTGCGTGAAGGCGCCACACCTGTTGTCAAAACAGCGAGTCGGGTACCTCTGGCTCTGCGAAAACCGCTTCGGCTAGAACTTGAACACATAGAAATGACTGGGATCGTCACCATGGTCACAGGAGCCACATACTGGGTGAGCCCTCTCGTTATCGTTCGCAAAAAAAGACTGCAATATCGGAGTGTGTATGAACCCTAGAAAGATAAACGAATGCATTAAGCGAGAACACTACGAAATGCCAAGGCTAGAAGATGTAGAATCTGAGCTAGCGGGCGCAACAGTGTTCTCCAGGCTTGACACAAACTCAGGGTTCCATCAGATTCCTTTGCACGAAGAAACCTCCAGGATTTGTATTTTTGCAAAACCGTTCGGTCGATATCGTTTTTTGCGGATGCCTTTCAGTATTTCGTCGGCATCTGAAGTGTTCCAGAAAACATTGAATGAAATTTTTGAATCGCTTCCCGGAGTGAAAGTGTAAGTCGACAACATGCTAGTCTGGGGCACCTCCCGGCAGGAGCAAGACGAGCGCCTGCGGTCACCGCTGCAAGCAGCTGAGCAGGCCGGTCGCACATTTATTCGTGAGAAGTGCACAGTTGGCGTTCAAGAAATTGAGTTCCTAGGCAACGTTATCAGTGCAGAAGGTATAAAACCAAGCCCTTAACTAGTGAAAAGTATGTTGGAAATGCCCGCCCCTCTGATAGATCGGGAGTTCTGCGAATGCTCGGGGTCGTAAACTACTTTGGAAACTTTTTTCCCACGCTGGCGCAAAGAACGACTTTTCTCAGGAGCCTAATCAGACAAGACGCAGTTTTCGAATGGGCAGATAACCATGCGAGTGAATGGAAACTGCTATGCCATAGCATGAGCAAACAACCGCTCCTGTCAATGTTTGACCGAAAAAAGCCGACATAAGTGTTCTTTGATGCATCACAAAATGAGATTCCCACAGCTTTGTGGCAGTGTCATAGAAATTCCCGGAAATCAAAGTGCTCACTGACGCGCAGCAGCGGTATTCTCAAACAGAGAAGGAAGCAATGGCTATCGGATACGGATGCGAATAGCTTCATCACTTTTTCTACGGGCGGCAGGTTATTGTGTAAACAGACCGCCGCCCGTAAGTTGCCATCTACAAAAAAGCAGTTGACGATATGCCGCCGAGGCTGCAGCGGTTCTTTCTGGGGCTGATGCGTTATGACATCACAATGTGCTTCGTTCTAGGAAAAAACTTCTGCTCGCCGACATGCTTTCAAAGGCCCCGCCGAGGACGCTACGACCGTCCAGAGTGATGACGTGGAAGTTCATGATGTAAGTGTGATTTGCTCACTTGTCCGCGACAACACATGGAAGCGACTGGCCGTAGAGACGAGGAACGATCCTTATCTGAGCTCCGTTCTAAAATTCCTAAGTCATGGTATTTCCATCGCAGGGGCGCTGAAGTCAATCAAGGGCGAACTGTTCGAAGTTACAGGCGTCCTGCTAAAAGGCTGCAAGGTTATAATACCAACTAGCTTGCGACGGGAAATGTTAGAAAAATACATCACGGCCATATGGGCATTATTAAGAACAAACTCAGGGCACGACGTCTAGTTTTCTGGCCTGGAATGAACTCGGACTTTGAGCCGTTTGTCAAGAAGTGTAGCGTATGTATGCAGTACGCATACAGCCAACCAAGAGAGTCGTTGAAAATGCGTCCTGTGCCTGAAAAGCCTGATACCGAGTGGGCATCGAGATCTTCCAGTACGGCGGGAAATCCTACTTGTGTTAATACGATGCGTTGTCAAACTTCCCAGCAGTAGAACTGCTCAAAGACTTGTCAGCGAGGAGCGTCGTTGAGTCAACTAGCTCCATTTTTTCGCGATACGGCATACCAATGAAGGTATGCACAGACAACGGTCCGCAGTTCGCAAGTAATGACTTCACTGCTTTTGCAAAACGATATGATTTCAAGCACACCACCTCGAGTCCACGATTCCCTCAATCAAATGATCTCACGGAAAAGGGCGTGCAAATTGTAAAGCGCATCCTAACGAAAACCACTGAACTTAAACAAGATTTCTGGTTGGGACTTCTTGCTTACAGGACCACACCTCTAGAGTACGGCCGAACCCATGCAGGGATCCTCCAGAGCCGCGAGCTTCGCACCACATTGCCCGACTTGCGCTGTAGTGCCAACTACCAGGTGTACAAGCATCGCCAGACCAAAAGCCTCAAGCAGCCGTTGGCTCCAGTGCAGAAAGGTGAAGTCATTCGGGTGAGGAAGAGCACGTGGTCACCGAAAGCTCAAGTCTTGCGTGAGTCCATGCTTCCCAGGTCGTACGACGTCTTTGCCGAAGACGGAAGAGTTTTGCGATGCAACCGACGGCACCTGCTGCCGACCAGCGAACCCTTTGCTAGGGAACTGCCGGACTTCGTCGACGACGCAAGCAGCTCGAACAATTCGGCAATTTCGGCCTGCACTTATCCACCGCAGTCACGTACTGGCTCGGCACAGCGCCTCCAACGCAGGATCCCTCGCACACTGCCTCGCCAGCACCAGCACTAAGGAGGTCAACACGACCAAGAGCACCACCTCGGCGCCTCACGTACAACAAGGACTTTGTACAAGTGCCTTAAATTTCCAGTGCAAGGGAAGTCAACAAGGCATCTGTGCTAGCGGCATACAATATTCTGATTTGTTTTTAAACTAGCTGTCTTTTTGTTTCTTTCCAAACGAAGTAGTATGTATCGGTAGCTAAATCATCGTCGCGGAAGCCACGGGACATGCGCACACAGTCGGCTTCTCTGCAAGAGGAGGCCGCCCTTCTTTCCAGTAGTGGCTATAAAACTAGCGCGCAATAAAGCACTACGTTATTTCCCCTGCACTCGTGTTGTCATGTTTCATCGGCTGCAGCAGCCGATACATGGGCCTCGGCCGTCTACTACAAGACAACAAGCGGGACTGATTCGACATTCCATTCTTGATACATTGGTAGTCGTCTACAACGGCGTGAAAACGGCAGCGCATCAACAGCGCGCTACTTGCAGCTTGATTAGATTGGTGGGTTTCTGCTTCAACCTAAATGTAATAAGGCCACATTCAGACGGCGAGAACTGAAGAGCATTCAAAGAGAGAACAAAACACCAATAATGCTTTGCGACAAAATTTTGATGAATCAGCGACTCCACTATAGTCGTGGACAGCTTTCTGTATCCGTGTAGTGGAAGCTTCCGGCTCTAAGCGGCCCCTTCCAAAGCTTGTCCTTCGCGCACGCTCACGAGTCAGACACAATGGCCGCTACGCAGACGGTGCGCGCTGGTACCCCGAGATCTGTCCGCATGCTATTTGATTTGCAGCGTCCACCAAACCTTCCTCCTCGTTGTTTGAATGAAAACAAGACACACAAAGGCGAAAGCGTGGCCCCAGAACGGAACTCGACATAGAAGAATTGTCAGTCAAGAGATTAAAGAAAAACATGTAATTAGCAATTTATTTTCAATGCAAAATAAAAGCCGCTGAGCCGGGCCGCCCCTTGGCTGTTGTCGCTGAGGGTGGTAGATACCCCACCCCCATTTTTTCTTTTACTTACTTTTCTGCTATGCTAATTTCTTTTTTTCTCTCTCTAA
The DNA here is from genome assembly GCF_052857255.1 of Amblyomma americanum. Lineage (NCBI taxonomy): Eukaryota > Metazoa > Arthropoda > Arachnida > Ixodida > Ixodidae > Amblyomma > Amblyomma americanum. The sequence goes on along the minus strand of NC_135504.1, from coordinate 95,043,419 downwards.
TATGTTATTTTTCATTGGTTTAACAACGTTGTGCCATTTGCGCTGCGGGCCGGGCAACATATATTTCTTTATTTTTTTTGTGCCCACACTAACATATGCTTATCCGCTCTGGTCGATTAAAGTTGGCATGAACGAAACTGTACGTAAACACGAGGACATTTTACTGGTCCTATCGCACATTATATATCCGCCTGACTGGCCGCGAATAGATAGCCTGGTCGAAACTTGATGTTGTTATTGTTCGTCGCTGCCGCTATTCGCAAACTGCTCTAAACGTACCGTTTCGAAACTTTTTAGAGCAGATACTAATCTGAATGCATTCACTGCTTGCATTCACTGCATTCACTGCTGTGCATTCACTGCTTGTATAGCCATATTTCTACATGTAATGGTATAAAGCTCTGGAAACCACTGACGCGGTGTCGAAGTGTAGTCAGGAGTATTGTTATCGCTTTTAAATGTTATAATTCTATGCTGAATCGTGAACACTATGAGGCCGCTTGCATTTTCAGAATTCAAGGCAGCGCTCCGTATACCTATAATGGCGCATGTATATCTCACGAGAAGATATCGCACTGGTCGCTACTCGCTGCTGCAGTTTCCTTCTTGCATGCTTTCAAATCAAATGTGATCATGAAAACAACCGTTCTGACGCCTGTCACTCTGCCTTCCGTGGTCTTCCATAGTAAACGTCAGCCGCGATGTGGAAGCATTATGCTTGGATATTGCAAGCAGCTGTGAGCACTTATTCAGTCGGCAGCGCGTAGCTTCTTTTAAGTGGGTGCCCCAAGAAACCGTGCCGCGTTACTGCCCGGCGGTATGCCGGCTAGGCTGAGCCCCTTGAGTGTCATCCGTCACCTATCGAAAGCCTAAAGGGCGGTGGGTGCACACGGACCTGGGGTCTATTCTCGATATTCACATTCGCTTGTCGGAGCCATGTTTCCTCTCTGATCGGCTGTCAGAAGTGTCAGTCAGCGACAAGGCAGGACAAAGTGGGTGTCAGTCATCGTCTGTTGCAGACGCCCTTTTTGTGCGGACGTCAAATTGACGTAGCATTAAAAAAACATTTTCAGCAGCGCTATTCTTGGTGCCCGGCTAGTAAATACAAGTGATTATGAAGGTCAAAAGAAGGTGCAGGTGGTAGGTATGAGAACACATTCGCTCGACGTGCCAATTTAGAGAAAATAGATGCATACATAGAATGGCCGCTTCCTGAATTCTGATTGGCTGGAACAATGTCACGTGTAACACGTGATACGCACACATTTTGGAGTGATGTCAATTTGTCGTTTCACCATTGTTACGATGTGCCGCCACTGCTAAAATGGCTGAAATTCGCCGCCATAATTTCGCCCGGCCAAAGGTACCCGAATTATGCAAATGACTGAATGCAACGCCGTTTTATACGACGTCAGGCCGCGCAGCTGAACAGGTATTTATTTGAAGCCAAAACTAAGCTTGTAAAAGTCTTTTGTTTGCACAATGCAATGAATCGGCGTCATAAGGGCACATGTGGAATAAGCAAGGGATCAGAGCGTTATCAGCCAAAGCTTAAATGTGCAGCGGAATCGGGGCGCTGACTGCTCTCCCGTTGCAAACCCTTCGCTCGCAGTGAGAAATCATCGGTAAGTGCGGTTAATATAGCATGGTAATGGCGGCGCCGGCGGTGCGTTTTGATGGTTTTCATGAGTTTTGCTGATCGTTGAATTTATTGGCCGTTTTTTAAACCCTAGAGCTGCGAGAGGTGAACGACTTTCGATAGCACCCCGACGTTTTCTAGCTGTCTCTGACTAGACAGCTCTTCTGTGCAATCATCCGACGAAGCGTATGATGTAGTGGCTATGAAAGGATGAATTGCGGTGAGAGGCATTGCCGAACTGTCAAGCACTGAGGTGCGATCGCCAGCAGTGAGCGTCGCTGAACGGATGGGCTTTGCGCGCATAATGAGTGGATGACACGATAGGTGTTCGCGTGGCCCAGCAACAAACTCCAGGAATGTGTCGGTCTTCTCGACGAGACATCCATGTGCACTGGCGCGCTATCAGATCACAGCGGTGTCAGCAAGACTGCGTAAACGTCTGTCGGGAAAGGTACAACGTGACGCCTCCAGCATCATGTAAAGAAAACGAAAGCTATATCGGTGACAGCTTGTGCAGTATGATTCTCATTCCTTTTTATGCTGGCTGAAAATGACTTCAAAGCAGGCAAATGAGTATGTACAGCACACAGTTGTTCCCATAAGTGTGAAACAAAAAATACATGAAAGCTTAAAAGAATACTATAACCGGGCTTAAGCATTACTAATGAAGGACATAAATGTGATTTCGCTACTCAAGCTGTAGTTTTAATTCCAGTGTTACCGCATCAGTTGCACAGCAGTCACGTGGAAATGACCACAGGAGGGCTAAACAAAGTTCCGCTGTAATTATTTCTGTAAGGGCACGTGGAAAACAAAACATATAAGTCGTACATTTTTTACAGGTGTGCTGTACCTGCAGGTGAAGGTACCAGCACACAAGAAGTCTGTGTGGGATTCACCCATGACCATTTGTGTGGAATATCTCCATTATCCAGTACCGCCCGCATGGAAATCGTCAAGCTGGTGAGCACTTCCTTTGTGTTTAACAAAATAATGGCGCAGATCAAGTGACTGGACAGCAGAAGAGCACGAACACACACAAGCGCCTGCTGTCCTGTCACTTGATCTGCGCCATTATTCCGTTAAGCATGTCTGACCAACTTCCCCAATACTTTACGCTTCTTGCTTTGTGTGTTGTGGCACGAATGAAGTGTTAAAACGTTTACCTGGGGTAAGACTACATACAGATAGTGACATCTGATTCCATTTATACATAGAATATTGAACAAGGAAGCACAGTGTAAATAGAACTGCATATCAAAATAATGTAAATGAATCATGACTATAGTTTTCAGATGACAGCAGAGATAAGTGTGGGTGACGCACAGTGCTGTTCTGTGGCTTTGGATTTCTCTTACTGACCTCAATGCCACAATGCAGCCTCATTTTGATCAATGCAAGATGAAAAAGCATGCAGATACTAAAAAGCTGAAGGTAGTCATAAACAATTGAACTTGTGCCCTTTCCTGCAAGATATTTTCTAGTGGTTTCTGTTGCTTAGTATAAAAAGACTAATATGAAATTTTTTGTGGCCATCAGTTTGGAAAGTCTGCAATGAAGTTCCTGTAGCTATTATGGAAAGAGTTTATTTTGGTACTTATGACTGAATTTCCACCGAGCATATTTTACAATCATACGTGAAACTATACTGCAGTTGGACTTGCAGCTTGAACAGTTTCACATATTTGGAAACAAGATATTTGGTCAAATGCAGATGTGGCGGGCCACCCTCACTATGGGATCTCGTGCTCGAAAGCCCTGATGCCAGATACATCTTCGCTCGCGTCTCGGCTGGACTGGTTACCTAGCTGGGTGGCCATACCAGGCTCCTGAATGATTACATGAGCTGTCTGCAAAGATGTAATGTGCTGCACGGCATGGTCAAGAGTTCTCTTCGAAGATCAGCACAGCTTGCATTCTATAACCGAACGCGTTCATGTGCACTCATCGGCAGGATCATTACACCACCGGCGAGTGGTGATAATAGCAGGAGCATCAACATCGACAACAAGGGGGAAGACAGAGCACCATTTGGGTTCTACCTGAAAGACAGGAAGTGTATGATCAGCTGCGCTTTGGAATCGCACTCACTGCCTTGGTTTGCACAAGTAGCTTTGCCACAAGCAATCAATGCGCATTTTCTCTATTTCCAGTTATTCAGCATACTGTTAAGAAGCTGGTGACGTCTTCTTAATTTTGGTTCTCTTCTATAAACACGGCCATATTTTGGCTTTCAATTCATTAGTGGCATGCAGGACAACAGAGATTAATTTCAAGGCGAAAGCCTTTATAGGCTCATGACTCGCCAGCAGGGATGTTCGCAAAAAATTGTCACACTATAGCTATCGATTAAAAGTGGTTGAGGTGTCCACCAAGATTTCGAGATGTGATATATGGGTCCTTCCCTCAAAAACATTTCCTTTCCTCAAAACACATGCTTTCACATTCCTCCACGTAATCAGGCAAGTGCCCTCACAGTTCAATAGTAATTAGTTAATTAGCAGTACTAGTGCTTAATACCTGCGCTTCAGCCTACTGCGCATGCGTGTGACGCCACTGAGTGGCGCCACCATCGTTCCAGAGAAGCGCTTATGCGGCCATCTTGCCAGACGCCTCCTGAATGCCGATCTGAAGGATGCCGCCTAAACGCTCTCCTGAGTCTCCAACAACCAAGCGTGCGTGTGCTAATGCGAAAGTGTTGCGAAGCGAATAATTGTGTAGCTTTTAATCAACATCTTCACCAGACATCAGCGACACTAGCAGCAACAGTGTGCTAAAGGTTTTTGCCTCACCACATTTTAGGTCGAAAAAATCCCCCTGAATTTTTCTTGGGTGCTGCAGTGTTTTCGTGATTCGTGAAGTGTCCCAAGTACTTTCTTCCTGCTGTCAGCCAACTTGTTGAGTGTGTGCATTAACACATTTTTGATGATTTTGAAGCAATGGCATTCCTTGTAGTGCTTCCTCACTTGTTCGGCTTGTTCAAAACGCACATTTTATTTGGTGCTTCAGTGAAAGACAGGAAGGCACCAGAATGTTTTCCTTCTAGCATCATAGTGATGACTGGACATGCTTTCAGCAGTGCTTTTCTGTTTGCTTTGATTTGTGAAGAGTCAGCAGTCCACAACATGCTCAACGTACAGCATGGTCGCTGCGTCTGCAGTCATTTACACCATTTCTTCAGGGCGCAACGCATCTTGAGTGGCACTGTTTGCGTGGTAAGATTGCAACATGCTTTGCTTCATGGGATTTGGTTTCCTCTGTGTACTTGCTTTCGACTGCCTCTTTCACATGCTGCATGTGGTTATACAGCAATGAACTGTTTTTCTTGAGGTAAGAGCCAGGCTACTGTCATGGTCATTATATTCGAGATGAATATGCAAGGCTTGGGCAGAGTTTTGTCAGGCTACCCATTGTCATCTTCGAACTGAAATTTGCACCCCTGACAAGAACTTACAAATTCTACATTAATTCTTTTAATGTAACTGGAAGGATAAATTATGCAGCTGGACGTAATTTGAATAATAAAGCAACAAATGACATTTTGCAGCTAGAAGGGTAAGATCCAGTTCAGTAATCCAGCTGGAGATTGATAGTAATAATAGTAGTAGTAATCTTTGTTATTGGTCTTTCTGAGTTACTCAGGCGGTCTTCCCAGGTGCGGGATCTTTTTTTCTTTACGTGATTCGGGGTCCGAGATAACTGTGTGCTAGACTATCAACCTCCCAGTAAAACTGTGTTAGATCCTATTTTCATTTACTCAGTCATTTGCACTTTTCTTCATGTAAACTGGGGATGTCGTTCGATGGCTTCAAGAAAAATCCCAGACAACCTGTTTACCCTCTACACCCTTAGTGTGACTGGAAAGTCAGTGTACGTGCTTCCACTTTTTTGTTGCACAAAGGTGATAGCTTAGTGCTCCTCTTTGCAAATTAGGCAACAATAATGTGCAAGTACGCCACTGTTGAACGTTTATGAAAGGCCAGTGTGTAAAAAAATCCTTATGTTTTTACATGTGGCATATTTTTCAATATGTAATGTTGCACTAGGTAATGATTCGCAATTAGGCTGCGTAATGAAATCTAGGATTCATGAAGGACAGTGACGAAAACATTATTTTGGCAATACAGGCTTCCACTAACTTTTAACTGTACATGTAAAACACACCTTACTCAGACAAGTTGCAACACCTAAAAGGCATAGCAACCTGTCTCACTCCCCAATATAATAGGAGGAAGCTTAAGCTCAGCATTTAAGGGCATTACGCGACAGTGTTAATGGCTCCCTGCAGTGGTTCTCTTCACACATACACAGTTCTTCAATCATGTTCGCACATGTATCACTATTATCTGAACACAGGTTCCGCAATCTTTTGAACTCTTGCCTGCAGTTCATGTATATGATATTACTGTAACTGGTTTCTCAGTGATTAGCACATCTCTAGTTCAATGCAGTAAGTACATCATTAAGCTTCGAATGAAGCCAACAGCACACACATCACCTCCCCCCCCCCCCTTTGTACCTTAGTTTAGTTTATGGGGGGTGTAACGTCCCAAAGCGAGTCAGGCTATGAGAGACGCCGTAGTGAAGGGCTCTGGGAATTTCGACCACCTGGGGTTCTTTAACGTGCACTGACATCGCACAGTACACGGGCCTCTAGTATTTCGCCTCCATTCCACCGCCGCGGCCGAAATCGAACCCGCGTCTTTCGGGCCAGCAGCCGGGCGCCATAAACACTCAGCCACTGCCGCGGCCTTTGTTCCTCAGTACAATCAATCTGCCTGCACGGTCTAGTTGGTAGAGTGTGCCTGGCTGGTAACCTAACGGTCTTTGAAGCCGGACTGAAATTTAATCAGATTTTTTTGTACGTGAAATCTGTTGCTTTATGATGTGATCTAGTTTGAGACTTGCGCTGACATTTGATTTAAATTACAAATCCTGTTTTCAATTACTTTCATTCAAGACTTGCAAGCATAACGCGGTTTTTTGACACAATGCCGGCTGAATAACGCTGGGCTTTCTGCTGAATGGCAGCCTTAATGATTTCGTTTTATAAACCTCTCCTTGACGGAGGTGTGCGCAGGTTTTTTATATCTTTCTTTTCTGGTTGCACATATCGCCCAATAACATGTTAACACTAATTACATGCCACGCAGCAGTATGGGTTTTGCCTGGTAGTAATAACAAGGAAATTTTTTCTCTGACCGTTCAAAACAAAATAGCAGCCTATTTCCACCTGACTTGGTTTGCTCTCATACTTCTGTTCGAACTTGAAGAGAAAATAACCAACAAGGTTGTACAAGAAGGTAATTTTTCAGGGAGGCTAAATTTTATGCACAATAACTTTCAATGGCTCCAATTTCAAAATTTGGCAACCTGTTCTACCATTACATTCATGATGAATATTTTCTCTTCATGCCTCTTGGAAACTGAGTCAGATTTGCTTACTATGCTTCAAACTTCCTTAATCGTGCTGAAAAACACAATTTACCCTCCATGTGCACACACCACTGTGCATCTTAAGTGTTCTATTGTTTTTTTCTTTCACGCAGCCAAGGACTGTATTAGCCTTCTTGCCAATGCAGTGCACCACGGTAATCTTGCGCGACGTGCTCAAGGTTCTTCCCCTTTGACCAAATAATCTCAGCTGTACACGAGCTTCTTTCTCATTACAGACAGGCCATTTCTTATTGGAATGTGTCAATGTACGGTTACAGAGCAATTTGTGGTAATGTATTTTTTACAAAGCAACTTCGATTTGTCCTCAGGGTTCTTTCAGACTTTTGACAACATTGATACGCCGACAGATGGTATGGTGGCCTTCATTGAACTGAAGACGTTATGTTTTTAGTGTGCATAGAGGGTTTCGGTTGTTTATTTTAAGCCACAGTAAAGGAAACTACTTTAAAAGTGAATGCAGTTAATTGAGCATTACTCTTTTGCAGTGCACAATAGTGTCATCACAAACTCTTCTTTGCATCTGTGTATGGTGTAAATGTTGCCTAACAGCATTGTGATAGGATAGGATAGGAGTAACTTTATTAAAATGCCGGCACCCGATGGTTTAACGCGTCATCACGTTGGCCAAGCGTCGACCGGTGGTTATGCCCTGCTCTCTACTACCCCATATCGGCCCGTTTGTGGTGGGTCGTGAGGCTTGTGCTTTTCGAGTGTACCCCGGGCCGGCTGGGCGGCCCGCTTGAAAACAGCTAACAATGGCCCTAATATGTATGTGATGAGGAGTGTACACAGGAAAGGTCATACACTTGCACATCAGGCAACAAAGATTGCTGAAGCCTGTTGTAGATTCGTCGTAGAGTGCGCAGGGCTTGCCGAAACCATTACACATCCAGTGTTGTTATGCAGCATTAATGACATTAATGAACCTTTTGCAGCATACCACTGCCTGTTTGTGATGCTGCCTCCCTCAAATATTGTGCTGAGGGCGACATTAGTTTTGCATTTTTTGCCTTCTTTGCGTGTTATCTTGCTGCTGCGCATGCTTGTGCTTTTCTTGTCGTGTTGCTGTTCTTCCTTTTTAATTCTGGTTCCTGCAACTTCACAGTTGTTTTTATTCTCCTTTGGTTCCTTCGCCTCACCCTGGGACATGTTGATGCTTATTGTGCCACGTGTACTAGATAATGCGTGTGTATGTGTGCACATTAAGATAACAACTTGCATGAACCGAATAAACGCCTCCTCTAACTATATGCCTGTCAAATGGGCGGCGAGAGCCCTGCCGAACCCTCTCCTACCAGCCTCTCAAGCGGCCGCTAGAGGCGCTGACGTCTGACACTACGTTCCCCTCGTGCTGCTGCGGTGTGCCGCGCTCGTGGTGCTGTGGTGTGCTTATTGTGTGCGCTTGCTTCTTCCAAGCTTTTCGAGGCTTCTCTAACGCTTAATACTGCAATTATGCGGTATTGCTGCGTGCCATTGTGCACGCAGAGTCAGCGTAAAAAGAAGCCAGGTGTCTCGTTTCACGAGATACCCGCCGACCTCAACGCACGTGCACGGTGGCTCAAAGCGATTTCCAGGAACGACTGGGAACCAAATTCTACTTCCAATTATTCGGTAGTGTGCAGCCTGCATTTCAAAGCATCGGACTTCAAAGATAATTGCAAGAACCGGCAGGTGAAACCAGGCATTGTGCCGAGCGTTTTCTCTGGCTACCCTTCTTACATGAGAAAGGCTCCCGCAAACGCAAGAAGTGATGCCAGCATTCGGAAACGTAAGCGAGAGCATTCAACAGACGGTTCGTCAAAGCTATGCTCGGTCAACGGGAGTATCAGCGGAACGGCTACATCAAGCATTGCCTCTCTAAGCAGCGAAAGTGGACGTATTCCGTACAACAGAAGGCAAGTTGGATATGAGTGTGCCTTGGCCAATGGAGATGAAAGTGCAGAGTGGTGTTCCTCAATCAGCACAGCGACTCCGGACGCTGTGCATGCTCAAGGCAGCGGCAAGGACACAGGTGAGGCAGATGCTAATTTTGCAAGTCTTATAGAACTGCCACAGACCCAAGTTTATGCAGCGCGCTCCTACGGTGTGCAAACGTCAAAGACATCATGCTCTTCTAGCATTTTTATCGAACGGAAACGATGGCGCGAAAAAGAGCGCACACTCAAAAAAAGGAATGAAATGCTTCAGAGGACTGTAGATTCCTACAAGAAAGAGCTTCAAAAACTCAAAGAGCAAAGCTACGCGAACGCGTTTTTGGAAGTTGCATCCGATGCGGGAGAGGGAAATATGAAGGCGACATTTCTTCTGGACCAGTAAAAAACTACAAGAAGAAACGGCCAGCGTGGTCAGAGCAAACAGTGAGACATTGCATCATTTTAAGGAACTTGTCTGCCAACCCTTACGAACATCTAAGGTCCGAGGAGCTGCTGAAGCTTCCGTGCCGAAATACCCTGCAGAAATATATTGGCACTATATCTGGAGAAATCGGATTTAGTGAATTGGTGCGCTGTCGGCTACAAGCAGAACTTCAATCGCTACATATTCCGGAGGCTAAAACATGTGGACTTCTTGTGGACGAAATGAGAATTCAACAGAAGCTGGAATATCATAGGCAAAGAGACGCTTTTGTTGGGGAAGTTGATTACAGTTCTGACCTACAGCACCTTGTTCCTGAATCAGAAAACTGCACTCTGGCTTACTCTCTCTTGTGCTTCCTGCTTTGCGGCCTGCATGGGAGATTCAAAATACCAGTTGCTTACTTTTTTATAAAGGGATGTACCGGCGAACAGCTCGCCACTTGCATTCGCCACGTCATCCGAAGAGTAGAAGATGTGGGATTTGATGTCTTCCGTCTTGTCACCGACAACCACCGGATCAATGTCGTTGCGATGGATATAATGTGCAGAGGGGAGGCGAAAGCACTTGCTCCTCATCCCTCTAATCCCACGAAACCTCTATTCCTTACCTTCGACCAAAGTCACATTGTGAAAAATATATGACCGCAATTACTGGCGAAAGATGTTGGTGGCTCGCAAGAAATATCTTCCAAGTATTTGAAGACATTGTACAGAATGAAACAAGACTCGACAATACGGCCGATACGGTTCCTTACGCGCAAGCACTTGTATCCCTCAAACATTGAAAAAATGAATGTGCGGTCAGCCGTGCAATTGTTCAGCGCTCCAGTAACAGCAGCGTTAGGCTACCTGAAGGACGAGGCTGGCCGTACTTGTGATGCAGAGTTCGCTACAGCAGGGCCAACAATATAATTCATGAAAGTCATACAGAAGTGGTTTACTCTCATGGATTTAAGCAACTGCCAAAAACATTCATCGAAATGATCCTGACGCACGTCAATTCACATCAGTTGATGATGAGAGACTGAGATGGCTTGAATTCGAATTTCTTGCTTATATGGAGGAACTCAGAAAAAAGAGCAAACCTGAGAACTTTCCCACAAAGGAAACCTACCATGCACTCGTGATAACAACGAAGTCGAATGTCGAGTGCATTCGACATCTGCTTCTTGTCAGAAAGTTCGAGCTTGTGTTGACGAGAAAAATGTCAAGTGACCCAATTGAGTCCTTGTTTGGATTCCTGCGCAGAAGTGCCGGGTGCAATGATGCGCTGGATGTGAAAAGTGCTGTACATGGGCTGGAGAAGATGCTCAAGACTGGGATTGTTGCTGCTTCGAGTGATAGCAACGTGCAGAGTTCATCCTCTTTCTCAGCCAAAAAACTAATTCCAGCTAGCCAGCACTACCACCCACTCAATGAAGAGATGGAGAAGATTCTTACTGTGGCCGAGGATAAACTGCATGACCAATGCGTCAGCAAAATGCCGATGGTTTCAAACCCGGACGTGGCCAGTGTAGCTTTAATAGGAGGGTTCATCGTTCGTGCAGCAAGTGAGCTAATCCCATGCGGAAATTGCATTTCGCTCCTGCAGGCGCCTAAAAGCAACAATCCCCTACACGGTCTCATCGCTCACCAGGACCGAGGAGGACTTTACTACCCGAGCGAGGAGCTGGTAAATGTTCTGAAAGGGCTTCGGAGATTTGCTGATACCGTACTCAACAGCAGAGGCTCTATTTCTAAGCCGTTAGAAGTCTGCGTCTGGGCTCTCATGGAACTTCCTGTGCTCCATTGCAAAAAGTGCGACGAAAAGCAAAGAAAGATGGTTCTGCATCTCATCGCAAAGAAGTTTACGAAGCCCATTTTCATGAACTATGCCGTTGGAGTGACGGACAGAAACAGGGCGACAAAGCTTCTTGAGTGGAAACCATTGTCCCGAAAAGTGTTGAAGCTTTAGCTGGCCAACTCTGTGAAGCCGTGATGATGTTCTCCATGCCGAAGTAGAAAATGCGCAATCATTTTACTTGCCCACAGTAAGGGTGAAATAAACTCAGTTTATACGCGTACTTGAGTCTCTACTACGCGACGTCCTTCATTTTTGCATGTTTATCGAACCAGACCGCTCGCTCTTCTTCCTGCATGTTGCCGCGCCGGTGCTGCATGCTCTTTATAATTTACTTGGCATTGATGCGAAATATATTTAGCATCTACATGTGATAATCTGCTTGCAGCCACAACAAGTGGTTAAATTTTAATGCCCGAAATGTTGAACGAGAAGTCGTTGCTGCGCCCCGCCCATTGGAACGGCCCTTCCCGACGCATAGAAGCGCCGCGCGAGACAGTGTCAGAGCGTGGCGCCACCCCTCGGTGAAAGCGCGCAACTCCGCGGCGGAGCGCCAACAATGGGAGAGCGAGCCGTCTGCCTGGCATCTAGTTAGAGGAGGCGTTGACCGAATAAAGCAAGTGTCTTGCACACTGCATGATCCGGTTTGTAATGTGGCACCACCCTCCACCTTCACTCTCCACCTCGATATTCGTCCCGTTTCCCAAGGTTGAGTACCATATGTGGACTTTTTTCCAGGTGACCTGTTCACCTTTCCAGACATTAAACCTTTATCTCTTAAAAAGAATGTTGCTGCATTAAAAGGAGCTGCCTGTTGCTGCTGCAGGTGCAGAGCTGTTGCCTTACAGAAAAGGAATCACTGGGCTCTGCGTGACCAATCTTGTTTCATCTTGTGCATTGTGGTGTTAACCTCCAGTCATTATAATCAACATCAGCCTGACGACGCCCACTGCTGGGCAAAGGCCTCTCCCATGTCTCTCCCATTAAACCGTCCTTTGCCAGCTGCACCCACAGCGCCCGCCTTTCCTCGGCTGCGTGCGCCAACGCGCGGTGGTTCTGCATAAAGCTGAGCAGAGCTTTCAGCTTAATAGCGCCGCAGCGATGTGCATAGACACAGCGCTGCTCGCTATTGCCTTCACTGCTTCCCTGTGCAGAGTCCATTTGCTTCGTAGAGCTCTTCCCCATATATCTTCTTAGCGAACGTCCGTGAATGAACAAACGTACAAATTGTTCACGTAAGTTTGTTTCTTTATTACACGTTTTTCATGCGACGAAAATAAGTTATAAAGTGGTAAATTTTCAATATATCATTTTCTTTTGCCTTCACTGTATGGGCGCGCGAAGACTCCCCCTTACCGCTGCATGTGGCAACGAAGCGGCAGTCAGGGACCGGCAAATAATTCTCAGTCAGCGTTTTTCACGCTCTGCCGCCAAGATTCTTCGCTTCTTGTGGGTATAGCAGCGGCAGCGTTGCGAAGAACATCGCTTCACGCAGTTACCGCTAAACTATCTTCACTATTCTTGCTACTATTCGCGTCGCGCTAAGAACCAACGCCAGAGCCATATATTCCTTCGCTGGCCAACGCATATGCGTGGACTGATACGCCGAGACCGCAATGCATTTCACTCTTTCGATCAGCGGCTGTAATGCACGGCGCGTACGCGCCGGAGATGCTCGGCTTCAGGCACGCTTTATGGCATCGGTGTTTCTTGAACTTGGCGCGAAGTAGCAGGCGACAGTATGCATTGTTTTCATACTTTTTCTTTTCTTTTCCAAATTCGTCATCCCATTCTACGTTTACGCACCTTGGCACCACCCCGATGTAGGCGTCATGGGTACGCCCCGCTCTGGGTGGATCGGCGAATATCGAGAATAGGGCCCCTGGTTTAGACATGGTGCTAAAGCGAATTTATCGGAATTCCAAAGACGATTCTAGGCGCGGTACCAACACCACGATTTCGACAGATGTCGTCGCTTTAGTTGAACAGGCGTTTAGCAGGTTTATGCTCTTACGCACCCCTGATGCCATGCTGTCGCAGAATCATCATTGAGACGTATTTAAAAAGCAATTCCTAGGGAGCCGGTTATGCAGAAAGCGAGGCTCGACCAGGTCGCATACGGAGATGTGGAAATTGGCATGCTGCAGTCAGCTACGAGAGAGGCCAAATCCGACCAACAGAGAGATTGCTAAGTGCGCGGGCTCAAGAGTTCGAACCATGCGAAAGATGCTAAAGGGCCATCGCATATGTTCCTTGCATTTATTTATTTTACGTCGGCAATCACAATTAGGCGTATGCAATGAGAGATGGTACAAAACACTTTAGCACCAGGCCACCGCGGTGGCTCAGTGGTTATGATGCTCAGCTGCTGACCCAACCGAAGCAGGTTCAATATCCGCCGCGGCAGTTGCATCTAGATGAAGGCGAAATGTTAGAGGCCCGTGTATTATGCAATGTCAATGCACGTTACAGAACGCCACGTGGTCGAAACCAACCGGAGCCCTCCACTACGGCGTCTCTCATGACTTGAATCGCTTTGGGACGTTAAACGCCGCAAAATCATAAAACCAAACACTTCAGTAGCGGCGGTGGCAGTAGAAGACGTTAGACGTTTTCAGCATACCGGAGACGTACTAGCGGAGACGTATATCTGTTTACTGGACGCCCGCTGTGCACACGCAGTGGCTCCCCCTCACCCCAACAATGCCTCTGCGCATGCGCAAGAGGGGTCCGGTAACCGGTATACGTCTCCGGTATGCTAAAAACGTCTATTAGCACGGATAGCCATACTTGTCCTCAGTTGTCGATTTAGAACACGAGTGGCGATGTTGCGCTTTTAGTGGGAAGGTCCTCCTAGCCTTTCGCGTGTGCACTACAAAGAGTGCAAAAATGTCACAGTGAGCGCACGCTGGGCGTAAACGGCGCTGATCTGGTTGTTACAGCTACGCCCATGCGCTAATAACATAGCTGTTCGTGGAAAGAGGATGAAATTGTATATCATAAAGGCAGATGCGTGATAATCTACGCTACGAGGGGAGGGTAAGAAGATGAAGGCGTAATTGAACAGCAGGGACAATTCCTTTATAAGAGTAATTACATATCAAATGTACTAAATCTACATAGAGTGCTTAGTACTAATTCGGGAAGGTTGGGCCGCCTACAAAGGTGCCGAGTCTATAATGTTATCAACAAGGGACAGTTACCGTAGCATATAAATAAGGATATACCTAAACGATGTGCAGGGCGTCACAGAGCTGTTTTATGATAATAAGTGGTCATTGGTTTTTGCGGCGAAGCGGTAAAGATAATAATGATGGTTCACACGAAAGCGACTTAGCGAATTAAGTGACGTGAATGAACGGCGTGTTGAGGCGTAAACATGGAATCTCGTCGTTCTGGCCGCTTGGGCCACCGCGACGGCTCGATACAGTATTTCTCAACGGTGGCACAAATCGCGAGCGTTTTCGGTTGCATGTGCAACACGCTTTAGTGTTGACAGTGTGAAGGGATATCCAGCATTTGTCTTACCACGTTTCCATGGCGAAGTCGTCTTGGATATCAGTAACACCAAATTTGGTGGTTATTTGACAGAAAACTCCGCTGAAAATTTGGCTTGTGGGGCCTTCCTAACCATGTTCTTAAAGAATAAAATGCGAGAGCATTTAGTTTTCTTGCTATGGTGTCCATAACGAGTGTGTAATGATCTTGCGAGCTCCCGCCAGCACTCCACTCGGAACCGTTTCCATTGCCCTTTCATGGTATACAAGATCGTAACCTTCAAGAATGTTCTAGTATTTTTATTGTAATATCGCATGGGACTCTACTAATTCGACCCACTGATCCACCTTATCTATTAAAACTTAGAAGGAGGGGGGCGGTTGCGTTTTTCGGGTTGCAAAGGGTCGACGTGAAAATCTTGTGGGCTCTCAGATTTTCGTATAAACCGGTGAGTATCGAATAACTGAACCTAAAAACTGTCTCTACACGCGCTGAACATCAGCGTTCAACGCACACCAGGGTGTAGAACTCCAGTGGCATCGCCTCCTGATATATGGGGAGATGAAGGTATAGCACAGAACAGTTTGAGTAGCCTATTTCTTCTCTCCTGATAAAAGAACCAAGTTAACCAATTTTTTGGGATGACAAGAAAAAAGGCAACCTTTAAGACTGCTGTAGACATTATGGCTTGCAATACCAGGAGGCCTCTCCATAAATTTTAAATTTGCTGCTGCTAAAAGCAGTCTATCCAACTACAATACGTAAAAGAAGACTCATTACAAGCTGGTAAACAATGCACTTCTGGCTGGCGTGCGTGCAAGCAACACGAAAGGTGTACCAACTCAACAGCGCAAGCACGCTGCGAGCGCTGTTCTAATTCTTGCATTCGTAACCAGTAAAAATGATAGCAAACATTCTACCTCACACAATGTGCAACAGACCCCCAACAATTGTGATGTAGGTCCTTTGCAAATTGCCTTGGTCATTAACGTGCACTATCTTCGTAGGGAACTTGCAGCGCAAAATACTGCAGATCTATCCGACACACTTGTGACCGAGTGTCCACAGAAGAGTCAGAACTATGCCAAAGAAAAAATCAAGAGACATTAATCTGTGGTCGCTTGGTATTTTAGGCGAAGGTTCGAAACATATGATCTGTGTTCGATTAGTGTAATCGTAAGGTATAGTAACGGGAAAGATTACAAAACAAGAGCACACCAGACGAAATATCTCCGGCCTATTGTCGCCAGAAAGGACGGCGAACTTTTTTTTGTGTAGACAGCGACCTTTCCGAAGAACAGCCGTGCAGTGTCGATGCACACTGTGTTCTTGCGTCGGCGTGGCAGCAGCAACTTGCCGCTATCCGACGCGCGCAAACAGTGACGAGCAAGCCCGATGATCAAATCAAATCTTTATTTCCATCATCCACATTACAGATGCAGGATCACGGAAAACAAAAAGTTGCCAGTAGGCGGCTTGACGAGTCCGCAGCCCAAAGTATTAGGCGGCGTTTTGCCGAAAACAATGGAAAGCAGTCAATATACAAATCAAAACATTTGATCAGTGCAGAACATAAATAAAACACCTTGCGCATAAAATGCCAGGATAAATGAACTCAATTTTCTCAGTCTGCAAACATACATCTATGTTTAGCACTAGAACAAATAAATAGGTCAAAGTTAACATATTGATAAAGTTTAACAATGACGGTAAGGAATAAATAGGCGTTCCATACCGGAGTTCAAACGGGGTACAACAACTTTCCAATATTCTCCATGCCCGGTAGCATAGTATTGTTCTTTTTTTATGTGCCAAAGTGTGCAGGTACCTATACAATATTTCACCTAATATTTAAATTTGGTACTCAAACAATAGTGGTATAGATTGTGAGCTGCGATGACATGAGCGGTACGAAAAAAATTTGTAGTTCTGGTATTATAGCCAGCATTGCATACATGGCGTAGGTATAGTTTTTGCGTAACGTGAATGTTTTGTAGGTTAGTGAATGTTGTTGTACCCCGGACAAGTTAGAAATAGTTAACATGTGAATAGAAGTGAGAGTTATAAATCAAAATTTTAATTTTAGCCGAAATAATATATCTAACACGAACCGATTGCACCGGTTATCCGAGCCAGATTGAATAATATTATGTTCCCAGATATTCCCAGGTCATGCGGGCAGTAACTATCGCTCCAAGATATTTGAAATTATCAACAATGTCAACAGGAGGGGAGTTTAAAATAATATAACCATGAACGGGAACGGGCTTATTTTTGGTCCGTAAGATAAGTGCTATTGTTTTATTTTCGTTGGTTTCCATAGAGTTGATGCTTGTAGCGATGATTTCAGCGGTGACCACGTCTGCAGCCGGACACCATGTCGATACAGCACTCGGGAGCGCTGCACACCACGACCACTCCAGCGGCAGAAAAGGCCAGGCAGGTCGCAGCGTCGTACGGTTCTTTCACTGTGCAGCCCTAGACGGTCTGGGAATGACTGCACGTCGTCGTATCTGCCCAGTTGTAATAGCATTGTTAACAATGTTCCCTGGATGATGCCGCCCTCCTGCTGATAGCTACCGCGTGGCGTAAGCAGTCGTCGATGTCACAAGCGGTGGTTGCTCTTTCACGTTCTCTGTGCACGTTCGCGTGGAGAAAAATTTATCACCCAGCTGTGACCACTTCGATTTACCTTCAGTTTCCGCCATATGTGCTAGAACTCGCATAGCATGAACAGTTTAAAAGTTAACACTTTAATAATTTTCCTTAAATAACTGTGTATTTTTGGAGATATGGCGATGATCTCTGAGGTTCACAATACAACTCCGGGAGGAGAAATATCCCTCTGGATGGACGTGGGATTTTTTAAAGGCGTAAGCCTTTCTCGGATCATGAGTGGCATGGTCGGAAGTTGTAGACGGAAGTTTGTGCGCGGAAGTTTTCCGGACGACTGTCAATCATAAGTTTTATGGTAAAGTAAAATGTAAACGACGTAGATTAAGAGAATTCATAAGCGACATATATGTAATTGAAAAAAAAAACTGGTAAAAGTGAAAAAATAAAATAAAAAGAAAACAAAAATAAATAAGGAACAAACATAAATGGAATCAAAAAATAAAAATAAACAAAAAAAATCACCCAAAATCTGAAAAATCCGAAATAAAAATGAAAAATGGAGGGAGAAAGAGAGAAAAGGGAAAGGATTTCGCATTTCCGCTCTCAAGCAGACATAAGTGCAGTCCCGTAATTTTTTTCAAGAGATCGAGTTTAAACCTGCAACTTTCGCCTCTCCGTGTCTGCAATTTTTTCTCCGTCCGTGCGGATCACTACAGAACTCCCGAAATAATCTTTTCAACTGTACTGTCACGGTTTCTGGGCATGCAGTTTGCACGCCGTGTTCTCATTACTGCAGCTTGCAAACAGTTTGATGTCAAAAATTGCGGATCGGAACCACGACGTCACGTGATGGTGTGGATTATGAGGTTTTAACGTGCCAAAGCGACTCAGGCTATGAGGGACGCCGTAGTGAAGGGCTCCAGAAATTTCGACCACCAGGGGTTTTTTAACGTGCACTGACATCGCACAGTACAAAGGCCTCTAGAATTTCGCCTCCATCGAAATTCCACCGCTGCGGCCGGGATCGAACCCGCGTCTTTCGGGCCAGCAGCCGAGCGCCGTAACCACTGAGCTAACGCGGCGGCGCAAATCACGTGATGGTTAGTTCGTGTCAGAATCCACATTAAGCGGATCACAGTAGCATGATTGTAATCTACAGTTCCGGGGCGAAGCGCAAAAGATGAACTCAATGAAATTAACGAATAAACGCGTATTTACTGACAGCGCTTGGCCAGTTTACATGGCTGCAAAACACTGCTCAGCAAACATGCATTCCCGTAATCAAGTTATACTGTACAGTAGGTCATAGTGAAGTAGTGCAGATTAGATTGCATTTTTTTATTCTAGGTCGTTTTCAGTGAAACTGCCTGCATAGCCGGCCGTACGTTTCATTTTGTTTGCATAATTAGAACTGTGTGCCGAAATGATGTGCCCCATGTTCACACGAGTGATGTATCCTTAACCGCAGCATAGTTTTCAACGACAAAAATGCTGTATCAGACGTCATTCTTCATTACTTTTAGAAAAAAATCAGAACCTGATGATCCTTCGGGCATGGGGTATTGGCCAACTATATGAATGTGCATATTCGAATTGTCGTACAATGACAATGCCTCGAATTCAGCCCATTCGTGTTAACTATTGCGCTGACAAGAGACATTGTGGGTGGTGTGAAGAAAAATCGACTGGCGGCTAAGCATTGCTAAGACGAAATATCGCCCGAAAGCGCATTTTTTCCGGGAGCACTCGACCGCCGAAAATTTGAATCGCGATTGAGTTTGTGTCGGGTGTGGCTATCACTCAATCGCCCCGATAATGAGCCGACGCGTCTTTTCCTATCCCTCGCTGCAGCCGCAGCTATAAATCGAAGTGTAACGTGGCGTTGTTGTTGCTAGGCAACGACGAAAAAAAAGTCCAAGTGACAAGATTCTCGGTCGTTCTTTGTGAGCGTATGAGTGCTTCGCAATAATAGTCACAGTAGATTGGTTTATGGGGGTTTCACGTATGATAGCAACCGATGCTATGAGGGCCGCCGAAGTGAAGGGCTCCGGAAATTTCGAACACGTGGAGTTCTTTAATGTGCACTGACATCGCAGAGTACGGAAGTCTCTAGAATTTCGCCTCGATCGAAATTCGACCGCCGCGGCCGGCATCGAACACGCGTCTTTTAGGTCCGCAGCCGAGCGCCATAAGCACTGAGCCACCGCAGCGGCAGAAAGTCATGGCAAAGTGACGCCACTCTGTTATTCGCACTCTGTTTCTGACATTGTAACAAATGCTCCATGCTATTAGGATGTTTGCGTTCTATGGCACCATAGGTATTGTCTACTCTGGTGCGATTTCAAGCGGGTCACTTCAAGCTTAATCTACTCTGATTAAGCTGCTCTGCGCAGCTAAACCGCGGAATAAGGCTTACAGCGATCTGGTGCCCTTCACAGCCATTTTTATGGTGGACTATGTATGTATGACCAGAACAACGCAAAAATTGGCCTTAGCCGAAACAATCACAAAATATTCAAATTTCGGTAGACTGTACTGGTCCATATTTAACGGGCAGTTATCACCAAGCGGTTGGGACGGAATTCCGGCCTTTAGAAAGAGAGCGAAATGCTAAGAAAGACAGGTATCGGGCGATACTATGATCGCAGCAACTCCGCAGCGGCGATAGCGGGAAGTCAGCTTGGCAGTGGCCGGAGAGCAGAATCAACGTCGCACTCAGCAGCGCTGGGTGCAAAACGTGACGAAAAACTGTTCTAGATAAGATGGGCACATGCTGAACATCGCAGAAGTAGTAGCGCGTGGCTGCAATCGTGCCAGGGGAACTTGGCCGCCTGAATCCTGAATTGCTGACTTATCTCAAATCGCGAATTTATTCTTGTAATTTGTCTCCAACGGGCCTTAGTAAAATTGAAAGCACTTTTCATGTTCTCTCTAAACCATCAAACATTCTATCAACCTCATTCGCCCTGTCTTGAAATACGTTTTAAGTCTTTGCTTTCTCCTGGGAGTTTTCAGGAAAGCCATGGAAGTTGGTAGGGTGACAGTAATTTCAAAGGAGTTGAAAACAATAATATATCAAGCTATCACCCTAATATCAATTATATCCTCTTTTTTCATATTACCTTCAGAAATTACGCTATAAAAGAATTCCCAATTTTTGTAAAATGCATAGCTTACTTACACTTAATCAGCACGGGTTTAGAACAGGTCGTTGGACACATACTGGGCTTTTAACTAAAAAAAACTATTTTTAAGGTCTTTTGAACAACAGCAATTAATTCTTGATATGTTTAGAAATTATGCTAAGGTGTTTGACTCCATTACTCATCAAACACTGCTTGCTAATCTCGAGCTTTATAGCTTCCGTGGCCTTCTATTTAAGCACACTGAAGTTCTATTATCACCTCGCAAACAAGTTATAATGAACGATAAATTATCCGACATAAATAGGTGTCAGTGGAAGTTCCAGAGCGAAGCAAACTGGGGCCTTTGCTTTTCATTATTTACATAAACGACATCGTTTTTATTGTTCCACGCCCAACTTTCATAATATATGCCGATGCACGAGACTATTTTTCACCTCTAGCAGCATTAAGGCCCTCACTGAAGAACCAAACAGGAGCCTACACCGTTGAAATACCTGGCCAATCATAAATTCATTAGCTATTAACATAAACAAAACGAAAGTCGTGCTTTTTAGAGCAAGAAATAAATCGGTGTCCCATATTGACATTTCACTTTCCATTGGGCCTGTCCCGGTGCAAATTGTCCCGGTGGTAAAAATATGAGGAGACTTTTTCGAAGAGTATTTATCGTGGTCAATACATGTTGACATCATAGCTGACAAGTTATCAAAAATATTCAGCATCCTGAGTAGGCTGCGCTTTTTTCTCGCACAACCCATAAAACTGATTCTCTATAAGTCGATGTTCGCTTCTGCTTTAAACTACGGTTTTACCGTCCGGAGAACTACACCACTATCCACCCTAAACATGTATTCATATAATTCAAAAAAGGGCAAAAAGAAGCATGGCGAACATTCCCCGTGACGTCACCACTAAGCCTCTCTTTAATTCTTTCAGCACCACGCAAATACCTGAACTGTTTAGATAAAGCCTAATAAAGCGGTAGAAGAGAATTAATGCGCATAGAAATTTTATTAAAACTCAGTCTCACCTAAAACGCAGAGAACACACTTATGCCATAGGAAATCATGACGATTTATTTATTCCACACAAGAGAACCAATTACGGATGCCAAATGCTCAGTCATTGCTTGCCATCATTACTGAATTCCTTGAGTTAGTCTCATGAATTATTTAGGTACATTTTTTTCGTTTTGAATGTTTTCATATGTTTTTTTCTGTTTTCATGTGTTCTTTTACACTGTCTGTCGCTTGCTTTTCCTCAAAGGTAATTTGTTTCTTATATGCTTGCCAATAAATGATACATAATACATATCAGGCGCTATTTTGCCTGGAATGAAAGCAGACTGAGAACGAGGACCAGCCGCTGCTATTGCAAACAGCGCGCTACTCTAGAAAGCTCACTAATAAAAAGCGCCTGAGCCCGTCCAGCTTCTTTATGCAAACACGGCATCATTTGTCATTAAGGTCTCGACAAAAAACAAATTTTTCACGCCATTCCAATAACTGGCGGGTCAGGCACAGAAGTGCGGAAATATTCCCCGGCTTTCCGCAATGCTTTTCACGGAGGCCGCATTTCGCAAAACGCAAAATCAAGGCCATCACTTTTTAAGCTCCCAGTAATGCTGGGATGCATATTGGGGGGAGTGGCTCTGATGAAATACGGCGTGCGTAATGTCCCACACTTGGAGTGGACGTGGGAGTGTCAATCAGTGCCTGATGAGGACGAGCACTGCGTTAAGATTATGACATACCACAACGGCTCTACCACGAGAGCCGGAAAATCAACAAGCAGTAAAGTAGACGGGTTCTCTCTTTGAGGCAGATGAAATATCTGCGCACAACTTCACTGTAGGACTGAGAAAGTGGATGTCCCCTTCTAAGAACGCCAAAATTTAAATGACTGAAAAACAATGGCCAATGCTTCGTCACTGATAGAGGATGTTTGGAAGCTCTTTTTCAATATTTTAACAACGTTGAAACTGAATATTGCTTAAATAATCGGGCTTGCTCTTTGTGGCGTGGATTTCTATTTCTCCACACGCCTTATTTGAATACTAGATATTTTTTTCTGGAAGCGTAACTAAGAACGGCTACGGTTCAACAAAATTTATTCAACAAAATGAAAATTACCAGCGGGTTTTATTGCTTTCAGAGCGCAATCCCGTGCCCAATAACGTGTTTGTTCACTACAATCGCGGCACGTTACCAGTGTCTGTTGCGCGTTTGTTTTTAAAAAAGGGGAATTTTTATTGTATCTTTACAGGAATGGAAAAGCTTCGCCGCAGGTCTTTGTTCCTGAAAGTAAATCTTGGCTTACTGTTCTCAGTAGCGGCACTGGTAACGCAAAATAGCTTTGCATGCTACACCACAATACCAAGTAAGTCCACAGGGTTTTTTTTTTGCTGTTTAACTTTCACCTGTACACAAGTGTACAGGTTTCGCTCCAAACGAACTTACCGCCAAACTATAGTCAGCTAGGTTTCAAATGGCATTCAGATTTCCTCTATGATGCGAACATATGGGATAAATTTTTGACCGTCTTTCTTCTTTCCTGTTCACTCTTCAGTGAACAACCATTTTACACGCAGTGGATCATGTCGGTTGTGAGAGTACCATTTCTCGCCAAAACGTGGTTACTTATGCATAAATGTGTAATAAGGAAGATAGTACGCATTGGCCTTCACCCAAACGTAGCCATACGGCTGCAAAGGAAAGCTATACAGCTTTCTCAGAAACTTCGCAGTTAAAGAAAAAGTCTTCCTGACACCATCGCTTCACCGCAGCACTCGCTCCACCAACTGCGCTAACCGAAACGGCTAGTGTATGGCAGGGCGAAGGCGAATTTATCAATAACTCGCAGTGGGAACAACAGCATTGATCAAATGTCATCTTCTTTCTCTCTTATTTCCACCAGCCGCAGCTATTATATGCAAGATATTAGATAGCAGCGGCTGCGGGGACATCCAGCTTTTTCTTTCTTTTTGTTTTATTTTTATTTCAAGTACACTTTGACGCACGCAGCTAGAAGTAACCAAGATCACAAGAAAGGCAGACTATCCTAAGATACTGAAGCATTGTTCTGCACGGTGCACAGTTACTGTGGAGTGTGGGTCTTTTCGGTTATGATGGTCCTGCATTGCAAAGTCAATCGACAAAATATCTCGTCCACACAACGACCCATTTCGGTGTAAATACATTGACGAAGGTCCCTTGTCTACGGGAAATATCTCCGAAGAAAAAGTTCGGTCAGGCGCCTGGCTTCGATTCCAGAAAGTGTTCTAGAAGTCAAAAGGATTCATGTCACTGTTCATGTCATCATGGTTCATGTCACTGTTGCCACTGCGAATGGCCGCGCGCAAGACCGCGAACTGCTCCAGAACTGCACCCGCTCCAAAAGAATGATGTGCAGCACTTAGAAGACATTTGTGCAGAGGTTTAAGAATATGCCAAGCTTAAAGGGGTCGAATGTGAAACCTGTAGGTAAAGCATGCGAGGTCGTTGTATGCAAGCATTTGAGGGGGCTACGTAATCGCCGATTAAAATCACAATGGCATTCAATCTACGAAGAGCACACAACCAAGTAGGGGGCGTATGACGACGCAATCTACGATAGCGGCCAATCGCCAGCGCATAAACTCTAGCTTTGAAGATACTTTACGCCAAAGGCAAAGCCTGCCGAGCGTTGTTTGACAGCATCCAACGACGCAGTGCAGGGTATATTTGGTGGCAGCGGAACTTTAAAATCTTTCTGTCTGTGACGACATAGAGAGCTTCTCCTGCACTCCTCCCGAGCTGTGCGAAGAAGCCTAAATTATAATAGTCGATTCGGTAACCATTTTCAATGCTGGCGCAAAAAAAAAAAAAAAACCTGTCGTGCTTTACCTATTGGCTGTAGACATTTGAATGGTGTAATATCGCAGAATTATGACAACTAGGTGCACTTTCCCTTTAAGAACGATGGGATACAGAAGATCTAGATAAAACAGCGATCCCAGATCTTACCATGATAGTGAAATAGCTCGAACAAAATTGTAGTGGGGCGCATTTATCAGTTACTTTCCTCACGTCAGCTTTGAATCGATGTGCCTTACTTCTACGTTCTGTTCAAGGATATAATTGGCTTTTTTAACCAAGGCACAACGTGAATAGTGCACTGGGATTTCAGAAAACTGCTATAAAAGCTTTTAATTACATGCATTTCTGTGTGACGAAACCTTGGCTGTTAGCTACAAACGGTGACAGCAGCGCCACTGTATCACGGTAACGTCACAGACTGGTTTTGATCCGTAGAGCAACAAAAAAATTCTTTTTTTTGTGTTGCTGATTTTCTACGGCAGAGTGCTGATGCGTACACAGTGGGCAAGATTCCCTATGTACGTGGAGAAGAAATGCTCGGCCTATTGGTGAGTGTTGTGTAAGTGATTTTGGACTGTCCGAATAAGCGTATCATGCCAATACAATGAATGCTTTACGAAATTCGAAGATAAAGAATTCACACTAGCTTCGATGCAGTGTTGTTTACAGCCGTGGACCTCGAGGCTAACATATGGATACCAGAGTATGAAGGTGCTGGTCGGGAACGGAACTATGGTTTAAAGAGAAATCGCTTTCATAGCTGACTCTTTGAAGACGCTTTCTGCATAGAGCCTCCCATGCCAAGAAAGGTGACATTAGTGAGGTTGGAGATGCAACGAACGAATGCAGTAACCAATCGGTACGTGCTGGTAGGCAGTCTTCACGCATCCAGTTAGCTATATCGAGTTCTTTGAACGCGTTGAGCCATCTGAAAAATCGGCTGTTTTTCTTTTCATAATTAAACGAACAGAGATCTGTGCACACTTAGAAGGAACGGTTTACATGTGGGCAATAAAAATTGAAACAGCAGTCTTTTGGAAGGCTTCGCACCAATCATGAAATACCGACCTTTTGAGCGTCAAAGGCAGGAAGGAGAACGCTTCTGACTCGTGCGCAAGCGGTACACAACCTGGTCGCACGGGGTCTAAACTTAACAGGTGCGCTCATAGTTTCAAGGCCCAAATGTGGAAGTTTAAACCATCGAAGTATGTCAAAACGAACCTTCTCGCGATAAAATGTCATGTACAGGCCTGCTTTCGGTGGGAAGACCATGTGTATTGAATGAAATAAGCGCGACTCACCCTACGCACTGAGCTGTACTGGCTGTAAGAAATAGTGATAGTATATGCCGGATGTTTCAGCGAACACTTCCAAACAAAAAAATTGCATGAGACGTCGTTCAACCCTTGAAATTGGTTTCATGCATTGAAGACAAAAAGACCACAGCAGAAAATAAAACGAACACCGATAAATTTGTTGCTGACTCATGTAAATCTTTCAAAAAAGTATCCTTAAGCCTTATACAGAAAGACCATAGCATCACTGACACATTTTTCGCCCTTTTTCCTGATCAAAAAGGCTGCTTCCAGTTAATGGGCAACATGTTCACGTCCTCTACCTACAACAAAGATCTCCTCAAGATTGGGCCTGCACGAGCCCATTCTTAAGGACCCATTCTTGGTAAGTTGTCCTGATTACATGAAACCAATTTCAACCCTTTCAAAATTTTTTTTCAAAAATACGCTTTTTGGTGCAAAAATACGGCATTTGCGACAAAGAATTACCTGGTTGCCAGACACCAGAAAACATTGTGAAACGTCCTCAGTAGTAAGCTGGTTACCTATTCTTTAAAGCGAACTTTTTAACTAGTAGAGTTAGGCGCCCAGTTGCCAATAGAGATTCGTAGCTGGTCGTTAGTAATAGCCATATTCTTTTTTAAAATGTCGGATACAGATTACCCTTGGCGCTGTGGCTCGACAAAGTTTGTCTTTTTCGACTGGTTACATGTACCGGAGGCATAGCTTTGCCTGCATGCTTTCGCAAGTCATGTATTTTCTCACGGTGCCGCCAAATTTTGCCAAGCCGCCGCAGCGAGCGTAATCGAGCTTTCGAAATTGTAAAAACTGATATGGCTATTACTAACGACTGGCTACAAAACTGATGGCAACCAAATGCCCATCTGTGATAGTTAAAAAGCTTTCAGGGAATACTTAACCAGCTCACTACTTAAAACAATTCACTGGATTTCTGTTGTCCGCCAACATTGGTAATACTATGTCGCAAAAGTCATTATGTTTCAGCAAAATGTATCTTTTAGAATTTTGTTGATAGTCTTCCCTGAAACAGTTTGTAATTACGCTGATAAAAAGGCAAGTCGCATATTAAAGACCACAGTGAGATTTGCAGGCTTCGGATAGAGAATGGCGTGGGGCATCGGCTGAAAAGTGTTCGACTATTCCTTTCCTCCCCTCAATGTCACGCTGAGTTGCTCTCAGAGCTAAACTCCTGCAATATGCATCTTGTCATTTACTCCAGTAAAAGGAAACAACATCCAGGTGGTTAGAGAGCCACCTTTACAAGTTGTCAGCTATAAAGGGATAGGCTGCTGATACAGAAGGACAAGGCCAAGTATCCCACTCAGAATAGGATTTGATGACGACCACTTGGACAGGCTCATGGCAGACGAATCTTCGGGAAAAATCTGGCACTTGAGATCCTGAACTAGCCGTACGGTTGAGTAAGCTCCATGATATCGTCTCAGTAATTTCTTGCTCAGCCCTCGTGAGCAATTTCCAAATTGGACTTAAACACGGTCACCAGTTTTGTACTGAGCACCATATGTTCATACGCCCTTGATGCTATGTAGCAAACCTGAGGCTATACCAAACTAAAGCGTCATATGTGTCCTGGCGTTGTTGGTCTTTAACGTGTATGTTGCGCAGCTACCAAGCTCTTTAGCCTGCTGCAGAAAAGAGTGTGTCAGCGTTGCAGTCGGCTACGTTCAAAAACAGAACATGGCCTGCAGCACCGTAGAGACTTCACGGATGTGCAGCTCGGCATAAGGAGACGTGCACTGTTTGAATCTGAAGACAGAAGGTCATACTACTTCTGGTATCAACGTCGATGTGCAATGACAGCACATCAGCAGAAGTTTCGCACAGTCACTTTGTCAAACTACTTGTCTTCGGTGGTATGACGTTCATGGAGTATCATGGTGTTCAGCCAGGAATGCACTCTCCGCGTCGGTACTGAAATCTCAGATACTCCGTAACATAGAGCAATTCGGCCCACAAACAATTATGTACCTGTTAACGAAGTTACGTTCGGAAGACATGCTTTACTGTGGGGTTTTAGGCAGCTTGCAGCAAAAAAACCTTGTCGTTCATCGTGTCGGCAACGGTCTAAAATGTCCCTTCAAATTTGCTTAATTGGTTTCGACGGCAGCTCTGCTACCGTCAGGGCATAAGCGGGTTTGTTTCTTGTGCCAAGTGGCGCTAAAAGTATTGCCGTATTCTTACGGTGTGCTAGACATCAGCAAGAAGTCG
This sequence comes from Amblyomma americanum, assembly GCF_052857255.1. Taxonomy (NCBI): domain Eukaryota; kingdom Metazoa; phylum Arthropoda; class Arachnida; order Ixodida; family Ixodidae; genus Amblyomma; species Amblyomma americanum. The sequence continues at coordinate 95,015,464 of NC_135504.1, read as the reverse complement.
AGGCCTGTAATATTGCATTGAAACCTCACACACACACACATTGTGTGACACCTAACGTCCAGAACTTGGTTGGTCCTGGAAAGGTTGATGAGCTTCTCGAGCAGGGTAGCCCCTGCGATGATCAGAAGCATCGTACAGCTTCCAGAGAAGTTGTCTTCGCCAGAATTTCGTTCCCACCGCAGAGTGATGACAGCACGCTCATGAAAGGCATCAAGGCTTTCGTGTTTGTACCGCTTCGAAATTAAATAATGTTAAATTCTGTGACGGCGCGTTCGTGCATGGCGATTAACACTGCGCTGACAGGATTCACGGAAACATCGAAACACTGCTGTTGATAGCGTTGTTGGGCGCACGATTGAGAGAGGCGAGCGAAGGGCAATCAACTAACGTGCTAGTGTTTGGATTCGTAGGTTACGGTTATGCCATTTTCCTGAAGGCGCAGACATTACCTGCACTGGAAGCTGATTGATGTTTTAGCAGCTAGAAGGACACATGCTCGCAAGTTGAGAAACTTGCTTCGACACGCTACTCTACGGGGGCGTTTTTGTCGATGTGCCTAAAAAATGTCGATGTCTGAGTATGGGGTTGAAATTTTTTAACTGATTTTGGTTGCAGTGCCTCGTACGAGAAGGCCAGGCCTGCCTTTCTCACAAAAGTTAAACGCTCTGCGAAGCAAGAGAACCCTTTTACGAAGCATCAGTAACCAAAATGCCATCCGCAAAATTGGCTGTTTTTTTTTTTTGACTGCATGGCGGCAGACTATTGGCAGGATGTGTTTTCTTCGCATCTGGCCTAAATAACTATTCATTTCCAAGCTGTCTTAAGCTAATCAGACGCCGATTATTTTCGCCTGTGGTGAAAAATATAAAGATATGTGTACGAACATTTCTCAACTTCCATTTCACAAATAGAGCATGAATGCCTCAAAACCTTAGGAATTCAAAACCTCAGAGAATTTCAGCACTATTCTATAAAACACTTTTATCCAAAAATAATTTTTATCATCCAAGGCAGCTTCCGCAACAAAAAATCAGCTATAATTTCCTTTAGTAGAACGTTCCACCGAGTGATAAAAAAAAACGGTTCAACACCGGACAGCACTTTGTAACCGCACCACAGAACTCCAGACGTCCATGTTCTCAGAACCAGTCCCCTTTTCTATGCAGTAAATTACACTGCCATTCTGCGAATCATGGTTTTCATGTTCTTCGTGAAAACAGTACTTCGTGAAACTTCGTGAAATCACGCTAGATTCGTCCAAGAAACAGTTTGAAAAGTCAGATGCGCATTCGCAGACGCCATGCCGCTAGGGGTTAAGAAAGAGCTTCGTTGTAAATGCATTTTTAACTTTTCAGGGAAAACCAGAACACCTAATCTAATCGTTCGAAGCACCTTGTCTATACGCCGATCAGACTTCTTATACTGAGGTACACGATGTTTTTAAAGTGGATGAGACGTGAGTTGTGCTAATTTCAGAAGCTTGGCAAGTAGACGTAGCAGTATAAGAGTAGACAATTTCTTCGTTTCGGATCTGCAATGGCAATGTCTATGAGTGTCTGCAATGTTGGCAATGTAAAGGATTGACTGAATGCCGGAGCGTTAAGCGTATGCAGCCCGTAGCGAGTTATAAAAATACCGATTTCACAAAGCCCACTGTGCATGGGCGTTTACCGGAAGTAGCCAAGCGCCATCTTGGTTGCAGTCCTTCGTGGCGTCGTCTGCACGTCAGCCCACTTTACATGGCACCTTTATTGGCTTATGCCCGGTTGCAGTAGCTTTCCGCCGTATCATTTATTCTGCCTAGCTAAAGGAAACATAGGCGCCACGACGGAGTTTCAGGGGTTGTAGTGCTAATCACGGCAGGCTGAGTGCTGAGAGGGTATTCAGTTGCTGCAGGGGGTGGAGTGACATCGGCGGCGTTGCAGCGCTTGTTACTCGACCCTTGTGGTTAAAAAAGTTGTAGGTAACGATAAAAACGCGCATGACTGTCCCTTTCTCTCATTTTGCAAGCAGAATATTCCTGCTTGTGAACTTCTGCATGAGCGCGTTTTAACGTCTTCAGACAGCACTGACATTTCTTGCGACCTCATTTTGCTGTGTTAATTTCAGTTGTAATCATCTAGGCAATCGCTATATCCGCGTCACAGTATGTCTGACATTTTTTTTTTTTTGGCATCATGTTGCTTGTTTAAAGCTGGCCATGCGGCAGTTTTGTTTTTATTCATATAAACCTACAAATACCTTCATGATGCGTTCGGCGGGTTACCAGCAGGAAAGTTCAGCACTAGAAACGAGCTATGCTGTTTTTCTAGAGTTGTGACAAATGTTTCCGTTCAGTGCAAAATGAGAAATGGATAAGCCAATCGGGGAGAATTTGAGTGCGCCATATTAGGGCTGAATGGTTTTTAAATTTGTGACTAAGTTATTTGTGAGTATATTGTTGCAACAAGTACTTCTTTCTTATTTAGGGCAATATAATCTTTGCAGGCAGTGAGCATTCCATGCAACTCACTGTCGCTATTTTTTCACTGCGAGTCTGAACACGTTGACTGATGGGCAAACACTAGATTAGCGTTCCTCTACTTCACAATCAAAGGTGCAGAAGCCGAGCCGTCGCTGAAGCCTTCATCTTGAACTTGAATATATAAATATTGCCGCGACTGGTATTCGAACCCGCGGAACAATGAACAGATCAGCTTGACTGGCCACTGCACAAGAGCGCTGTTTTACCGCAGCGGCCGGTAAGGCCTCGTGTTAAACTCCAACATGCTCTCGCGCTGATCATTGCACGTCGTCCTCTTCATCAAGTTCCATCTGCGGCGCAAACAGACCAAATCAGCTTAACTTCAACCAGAGCTTAACCTAAGTCTAATATCGTCGCCAGACGTACCGACGACCCAGAAAAGCAAATTCATGAGTCAATCAGGCAAAACACATGCTTTCGCGCGTCTACTGGGTTTAACAACATTAAAACCCTATCATTTTTTTTAATTTCGAAAAACTGTGTAACACGGTAGTGATATTCCCACCAAATGACATGTTCCTAACATGACCCTATCAAGTATGCTCATGGAACGAGCTGCTATAAAACGTCAGGAATTATTCTAAATTTCCCCGGTACCATAGCCACCACTCTTTCTCATTCCTTCAAATGCAGAAGACACTATCGCTATTATGCATATGACAGCTCGAGGTATCAGGAGTAAATACGCGCATCAAGCATACATACTGTGGATTCCTGAATGCGACAATAAAATGCCGCGCTGTTTTTTCCCAGAGCCTTATGTTGGCAGAAATCGCTGCAAAAGCATCTGACGAAGCAGCACAAAGGCGAATCCAACCTCCTTCTAGAAGACAATTTAAAAGACTGCCTCAAAGCTCAGCGGCGCGTAAAAGGCAATCAGAGCTTCAAAGCTTAAACGTTTGCCATTTCCAATGTGAACTGACCAAAGAGGACAAGGCGGAAAAATGTGCTAAACAGGACTTGTTCAGCTGCTTCTCATGACCGGCTTAGCGCTCTATCTCGGGGCCCTTTTCGAGAAAAAAAAAAATTAGCTACCGTTTAACTACTGCTGATCCTGGTTACAGAGAGAAAGCTGTGGTGTATAGGGCAAGTAGACGCGGCTTGGCGTCTGCAACGTTGAGTACGTTCGCACAGCAGATAGGTAGCGCGCTCATCTGCCACCCTGGCAGCTGGCAGTTAATTTAATGGTGCATCGCGAAAGATCGGTCAGCCAATGAACGCTGCGGCCTATTGCGGCAGTGCCGCGTATCTGCCACAACGTTGTCAAGGCTAATGCATGCAGCCCACACCTCTCTCACACCACCGCCACATACTGTTGTGATCGTACTTCTGGCCGCACTGGCATGAGCAAGCGACAACCGAGAATTGTCAACAAAGCCGACAACCTCGCGACGGCCGCATACCGGATTGCCTGAGTGTGAGGAAAAAAACAGTTCCCTCGATCGCACCTGCTGGCCACTTTGACGGGGAGCTGGAAGACTCAGCCCTGTGCGACTGCAGTGGAGTCCCCCACGGGCTACCAATGACTACCGGGAAGCGCTACGGGTTCAATGTCCGAGTTATCCTCGACAACGGCGCCAGCTGGCTTTCCCGGAAAGCCACCAACGCAGCTCTGCCAGCGTAATTTACTGTCTCGAGAAGTGCCAGGGGTCAGCGGGATCCTGTGGTCATGTTTTGACATCGGCATTCGTCTCCAAAGGGGAAGCCGACAGCCAGGCCTGTGCATTGATAAGAAGCACGTGCGACCACCTGCAAGCCGTGCAGACGTCACTCGTGGAGATTCCTGTGTCTGCCCGACGTACAGGGCACCCTACTCTCAAGCTGAACACATGTTGGGGGCGTGTTCCATGGGCAGAGAGTGCGTGATCTGCCACAGTGAACTTGGAGCGCCTTCCTTAGCAAACCCAGCCTCCAGCTAGGGAATTTAAGGAATAAAAACTCTATAAAACTCGGCGCAGAGTACGGCCAAGGGCGACCTCCACATCGAGAGCTTCCTCTCATCGAAACGTTTTTACTTTTCTGAAAAGCACTCTCAGTTTCTGTACGTGCAAATAATGTAAATAGTTGAATAAAGATTTCCTTTTCTTTATCCTAACGCAGTCTCCGATCATCCTCGTCCCATCTCCGGTCCGGCAATGCTACCCGAGTCGCAAGAGTACCCAAAAGCACGATTGAGGTATCATCATGGTTTCAGCGGCCATCTTGCTGTGTACATTGCCGGAGTTGCCAATGTAAAGCAATGTTTAACAAGGCGCAGTTTCTGGGTTACGCCAAGGATAAGCTTCAGCATGAAATTATCGAACCCTTTTTATTATGAAAGCTAGTGACAATTGCGTCAGCCCGCGTTCATGTCATTGCTAGAGAATGAATGCCTTTTTTGGAGGAATGTGATTATGCTTTAACTCATGATAACGGAAAGTAATTCAACGTCGAGTCTTTCAATTAAATTCAGTCGTAAGTGCAGCACAGTCCTGTGTTGTTTGTTCGTCGACTTCTGTTTGCGTTTTATTTATGATAATAATAATAATTGGTTTTTGGGGAAAGGAAATGGCGCAGTATCTGTCTCATATATCTTTGGACACCTGAACCACGCTGTAAGGGAAGGGATAAAGGAGGGAGTGAAAGAAAGGAAGAATAGGTGCCGTAGTGGAGGGCTCCGGAATAATTTTGACCACCTGGGGATCTTTAACGTGCACTGACATCGCACAGCACACGGGCGCCTTAGCGTTTTTCCTCCATAAAAACGCAGCCGCCGCGGTCGGGTTCGAACCCGGGGACTCCGGATCAGTAGTCGAGCGCCCTAACCACTGAGCCACCGTGGCGGAGTTTTATGCGGATCTTGTCTACATTATGAAGGAGCTACGGAGGGGAGTAGTACAGTTTCCCTTTAAAAATCCGGGGCCCTTTGTTTCGCTCAGTTGTCAGGGCACATGGCGCCCCTCAGGTGAAACTTCTTCTCTAACAAATCCAGCATTCATGTAGAAAAACATCGTGTGGCGACGCAAAGGGGACTTCTCGCGCGTGCGCTACGCACCGCGCCGATTCGGCCGCCGGCCGGAGTACCACAACTCCCGGAGTACATCGCGGCGGTAGTGGAGTAGCGTAGCTGCTGACTAAATCGTTCTATTCGCTCTCCCCTATGTTCTAACCGTTTACTTCAATTTTCTCTGGTTGGTCTCGATTTTTTTATTGTCACAATGCTCGATTGTGGTTTGTTCGTAGTCCTAATAAGCACTTTCGAACTCTTTTACATGTGCCTCTTATATTACCAGCTCTGTATTGTACTCCTAATTCTCGATGTCTTGTGCTAGGTACAACTAGTTGGCTCCAAATGAACATATTTTGCTAAGACGTAATGGCAACAGTCGAAGACACTTTTGGGGTTGCACGGTGGCTTCCCGTCGTTGGATCGGTCGGTGGAATAAGCCACATGCCATGCAATTCATTACAACCCTAGTATTGATCACGTAGTGGTTAAAAAGCAGTAATTTGCAGATCCTCAGTTACTGACTCATTCCGGTTTGCTTTGTTGCATGTCATAGTTAACTAGCCTTGCTCCTTTGTATTTTATAGAACCTTGATCGAAGGTTTCATTACGTACTTTTATCAAGGATTATACGAATAATCTGAATATCTTAAGTCCACATTTTTTTGCCAAAATTCATCCCATAATTTTTAGATGGATTAAGAAATTATGAACTAAAATAGATTCCTCTTGTTAAACACCAAAAGAAATGTCACTCAAGGTTAACTCAGGAAGCCATTAGCACCACTCGTTTCTCCAAATGATAGCCGAACCAACTACGAAAGCCAACAAGTATCGTTTCCGAATGTATCAGCACTATAAACATGGCACTGACGGTTCCAAGAAACAAAACTGACAAAACCTCAAAACCCTTCTTTTCTTCGTTAGCAAATACCCGTATCTCTGAAGTACGGTGTTTCTTCCAATGAATATAGAGTTTAGGAGAGAGATGTACCAAAATAATTAAGTGGAGCAATAACTCTCGGCTCAAGAAGGCCCTGTGTCATTCAGCACATTTGTAGCTTTCAGGGCTATTCATGTTTACTGACCCTCTTTTTCTCTCTTTTATCGTAGCAGGCGTGTTTTCGAGAACGATATGGCAACACATCATTCGAGACCGTAACAGACAGCAGGGCTTACACGGTGAAGGCCATCAAGGAATTAGGCTGAATGTAAACAGTGCTCTGCACTCCGAAGAACTGCACTCTGAATAAATTGTGCAACAGAATGTCAGCTGCCGCAGTGTATTCGATGTGGTATGGTACATGGGGTTCGGCATCCCGAAACAACAAATAGACTGACAGACCCCGTTGTGGACAACTCTGGATTAACTTTCACCACCCGAACTTCGTCGTCTATGCTGACTGCCGAACGCGCGGGCATTTTTGGATTTCGACTTGACCTAAATTCAGCTTCCACCACTCAGTTGTTAAGTAATGGGATGCACTCAGCTCAAAATCCAGACGAGAGGCACAAAAAAACGCGTACGACACTTACATATGTTTTCTGTCGCGGGTCCGGTTTTTGCGCTGGATTCATCCATTATGCAGCACCAGCTAGCGTTATGTTGTTTCCTTCTGCCCCTCAATTCATTCTGTTAAGCAGTATCAATAGTGTCACACTGTCGCGTAGTGGTGACGGCAATCGGGAAAACAGCAAAAAGGCCCTGCTCCCAAAAGAAGCTCTTTATTGGGCTGTCCTGCGCCCGTAATCGACGAACGGCTTGGCGGCGGTGAAATCAACAAGCGTGCTTCGAGGTCGTCGAACAGAATACGCGCCGCTCTCTGCCCCGCTCAACTTAAAACTGACAATGAACTTTCAAGATATGGCGAGCAAAGTAAGCACAACAGGCCGGAACAACGTAGAATCGGGCCTGCATGGGTGCGGTCAATCAAAACAAATCTGGTCGCGTCTTGAATCACAAATCGAGCGATAAAGCACCGTGGAAGCACCTTTGAAGAATGAATAAACAACAATTACAAACCTTTGCGTTAATATGGGTTTTCTTGGGATCCTCATGAGTTTTTTTACTAAACTCATATCACTATGAAGCACCAACTAGTGTCACATGTTTTCTTGCGTCGCTCGACGGGGTTTTGTGCTTAGCTCATCCCATTAAGCAGCACCAACTAGTGTCATGTGTTTTCTTGCGTCCCTCGACGGGATTTTGTGCTGAGCTCATCTAAATAAGCAGCACCAACTAGTTTCATATGTTTTCTTGCGTCCCTCGTCGGGGTTTTGTGCTGAACTCATCCCATTAAACAGCACCAAATAGTGTCACATGTTTTCTTGCATCCCTCGTCAAGGTTTTGTCCTGAGCTCGTCCCATTAAGCAGCACAAACTAGTGTAATATGTTTTCTTGCGTCCCTTGTCGGGGTTTTGTGCTCAGCTTATCCCATTAAGCAGCACCAACTAGTGTCACGTGTTTTCTCGCGTCCCTCGTCGGCGTTTTGTGCTGAGCTCATCCCATTAACCAGCACCAACTAGTGTCATATATTTTCTTGCGTCCCTAGAACCTACTCTTACACCGGAGTCCCTAGTCAGGGTTTTGCGCTGACTTCATGCCATTATGCAGCTCCAACTAGTTTCATATGTGTTTCTTGTGTCCCTCGTCAGGGTCGGCGCCGAATTCATTCCATTACGCAGCACCAACATGTGTGTCATGTGTGTTTTCTTGTGTCCCGCCTCAGGGTTTTGCGCTGAATTCATTTCTATTATGAAGCACCAAGTAGAGTATTGTGTTTTTTTTGTGCCCCTCGTCACTTTTTGCCCCAAGTATTCCATTTGCAGCTACAACTAGTTTCGATAGTGCTTCCTTGTGTTTTTCGTCAGGGTTTTACACTTAGTTCAGCCATTGTGGTGCATCAAATAGTCCGGCAGCATGCTCCCTTGAGCTCGAGCTTTCTTCCCGCGTCCTTGACGTCGGTAGTTGAACGTTTTGGACAGTAATGCATCGCGGCTGGTGCCACTGTATCTACTGGGGAACGTTAGAGCGAGGAGGCTTCTGACCGCAGTGGCTTGCCGGTTAAAGGCCAGCGCGGTATTCCCCATTGCAATTAGGCACTCTGGTCACGTTTACTAAAAAGTCAGTCTAGAATGACTTGGGGTCATGGTGCAAGAAAAAAAAACTTAGGAGGGAGCGCCCAGCGACGACTTTGAAGCTTAGACGTGAAAAGGAGAGAGTTGGTCCCCCACGTGATCTACACCCCATTGCGTGCGGTGATCGATTCTAGAAGTAATCCAGGGAGTAGAACGACGGCGAAAATGGCGTCCAAACAAAACTATTTATTTGGGCTGACTTGCGCCCACAATGCACTGAATCACAGGGTGATGGCGTAGAAACAAGCGTGGCATAGCAACAAGTCTTCTCCGGATAGCAGTCACCACTTCGTGAAAATATATCGGGGCTGGCTATATCTGCGCGTTTATCTGCCACCTGATTGATAGTGTTAATATTGCCTATTGTCCAGTATCCTTTACGAAACCCTGCCTGGTCATTTGTTTGAAGTCTAATAAGGTTGTCCCGATTCTATTTCCGATTGCCTTAGTAAATACCGTGTAGGCATCGGACAGTAAGCTGATCGGTCTGTAATTTCTGAAGTGCCTGACTTCTGCTTTCTTAGGAATTAAGTTAATGTTAGCGTTCTAAGCGGCAATAATCCTTGATCAGTAGCCACCAAATCATTTCTACCTAATAGATAACGCTCCTTCCAAGTCCGGTTATCTTCTGCTTAGGCAATCTGCAGTCGGTGTCTGCGCGAAGCAGGCGCAGTAGACGAGCAATTTCTTCCGTGATTGTTGCACTCCGTGTCGTTTTCAGAATGCATATAACTCCAGCCTCTAAGTTGCAGTCGATCAGAAAAAAAACGCAAACAGTCGAAATCGCGATCCGGAAAGAAGCCCGATACCAGAAATCTTGCACTTGGTGTTTAGTATACGGGACAGAGCAAACGCGGACGTACCTTTTCGCCATTCCCATCGCGATATCCATGCTGGTGACTTTGTAGAACACAGGAGAAGTTTACCATTCCGGAGTTCTTCGGATGAAGTGAGAATCAGGGGTGCCAGTTCTCTAGACAGACTAGCGCGGCGTAGCGCGGTTTATGGCGTCCATAAGATCATAGCCCTTTAGTAAGACTAGCATGGCGTAGCACGGTTTATGGCGTCCATAGGATCATAGCCCTTTAGTAAGACTAGCATGGCGTAGCACGGTTTATGGCGTCCATAGAACCATAGCGGCGGCGCGCTATGGTCTCTGTGGCCACCACAAGTGGCATATTTTTGGATGGGCTACTAAGAAGGAGCACTACATAGATGAAAAAACCTTCCAACGAGAACAACAAGCCCTAACCACAACTCTAGGAATCCTTACCGCGCCGCCTGTCAAATACATGGCTATCGGTCTAAAGTGGAAGGGCGGATCGCGCTTCAGAGCCGTTTTCGCCGTCGGCCATGCCACCTGTAAGACTCTCACAAAACAAATTTGCAAGAGCATTAACTGATATTTACACGATCGATAAACTGAGTGTAATGCGTGCTACGCTGTCTACGCGTCGCTGCGTAGGCGCGGGCTCTTTTCACAAGCTGTCGATCGTCAGCACTCAGCAAAGACAATATTCCGGCAGATACGATGTGCGGAAATTTCTATATCTGCGCGCGAGAATTATACCACCAAAGGACATTTGCGTCATAATTAACCGCAACATCCCCACATTTGAATCACGCTAGTTTTGATCCACTGGTCATTCAAAATTACGCCGAAGAAGGGTAAATTCTAAGGACATGCAAGCCTGTGGACTCCAAAAGGTCTCGACCTAGAGGCGCCAGCTGCTCATGTTTCGAAAGGAGAGAGGAAAGGGCCAGCGGCTAGAAAACGCGCGCCAATATTCACCGAACGGCATATGGCTGTGCATATGCCCCAAAAATTACACCATGGAACACCGCCTTGAGACATCATTTTCATAAATCCATTCGGTGCAAACTTGGGGGCATAAGGAATTAATGCCGCGCGGCAGTCATGTTCGTTACAAACGGCTTCAACGAACCTAAATATTTTAAAACAGCGGCAAAAGCCAAGTTTGTGTCTGCTTGGAATGCCGGCGCACGGTGCCACCCAATCTGCAAGAAGCCAGTTAGGGGCCACTTTCAATTCAATTCTTTATTCACCAGAAAACTGGACTGTCTCCAGAGCTAAAAGTTGCTGCCTACAACTTGACTGCGGCCCTGGCCCTTGATGCAATGTTCCCAATTTTTTCAGGATAGTGCAGCTTATCTGTTTGGCGCCTTTGGCCCGAGTGTGCTGTCACTGCGAAATTAGCATGAACGGTAAGTGTATGCCTTTATTTGTGACTCACTCACAACAGAAGACCTTTCTTGCATGATTTCTAGAAACATCATAGTCGCAATAAGTTGCGTAATAAAGAACGCAGAAACAGATATAGGTTAAAGCAGTGTAACATATATTTAATCGGTATTGTACTGAATAAAAATAACAGAAGTTCTTAAATCAGCATACAGAACTGAGTTGAAAGACGTCGTTTTTCGTGACGAACTAACCTGTTGCACCTTCGACGTAGTATACAGTAAAATGACCCAGTACAACGTACAATGAGAGTACAATGAGAAGTGAGGAAGCATTTCAAAGTATCCGCTCTTTTTCGCACCCTAAGGAATAATGCTCCCTTATACACTGAGTGAACTAGAACGATTATTTTAAAATTCAGTGCAGTGAAGAGTTACTGTGGAGAGCTTTTAGTTAGCGAAACCCTACGAGCGTTGGTCCCGGATCTTGCAGAAACCAGAAGGCATAACCACAGAGTCATTCTCTATAATATTTCTCAGCAAAGCAAGAGCTTCCTTCTCATCTAAGATGCCCCACATTCTAGGACCCTGCACAAACTGTTTGGCCGTCAGAGCAAGGAACCGAAGCTTTGAGAAAAGAGGCCGCATCACATCTCGCACGCTGACAACTCGCCCCTCATCTTGGTTCTGCGAAAGACACTGCTGCTGAGCCCACTCGTACACAGCCGCGATAACAGACGCCTCGCGAACGCCCACAACATGATCCAGTGCGTACTTCACGGTGCACTCTCTGCACGTACGAAAGTTGCTTGAATTCAGTACGGCCAGGCCTTGAGTACGCAGCAGCCACCTGGCTGCCATGTCCGCCCCTTGTTCACCCGTTGTAAGAAAGTTGTCTAGAAGAGGGCACACGTCGTCAGGTCGTACGTTGGCGGCCATGTAGCGACTGCATTTAGCAGAAAGGTCAAGCAATTTGTACTTGATTGCAGCTGTTCGAGTGTAGGATGCTTCCATGACATTTTCGACCTGAAGTTTCCCGGAGTAGATGTATCTAGAAGAGAAAGGAAGACGACCTGTAAATTATGCATATATAAACGGTTCATCTTTCAATATTCCCTTCAAACGGTAACACCGAGCGAGAGAGGAAACTTTGTGCCCCTGGAATGGAAAGAATTCCATAGGACGCCATTTTCCAGCACTAATTAACGACGAGGTGCCAGATCGGTGAACACAAGCACGTTAAGGAGTACGGACACCTAGTTTACGGGGCATGCTTTCTTTTTTTGTAGTGATGAGTAAGATATTAGTATACAGGCATCACCACGCGGTATGCTAGGCCGACAAACAGGCAGACCTCTCCTGTTCCACTGAAGTCCCTCCTCCTCTTCCTCCTAGAACCGTTTAATAATGTGTAATCAATGTTTCTTCATGCCTCCACCCTGTACCCTGAACCCTTCACAACTTCCTTCCACATCCTTTCCCTCTGCCCCGCTGCCCCTTATCCGTGGGGCCTAGAGTGCCTCAAGTCTTGGAAGGGCTGAGAGACCCTGCTGCGCTCGGAGGACTCGGCCGGGCAGACCATCGGCACCGGCAGTGCCGCCATTGTTATGGCACTTAGGAACATGAACACTCGACTGCAGCGCGGTCGTGCGGGGACCCAGGGTCTTGCATGCCTCGAATTTCTTCGTTGCAATAGTTTTCCTGTCTGCCTGTTTCATACTGTTTAGGTTTCAACCAATCTGTGAAGTCAAAGTCGCGTTTAGGTCACCTGACGCATGCAAACAATCCAATAGAGTCGCTGCTTCTTCATTTTTTGTTATTCCATTTGGCGAAGCAGGCCAGATTTAGCGTTGCAATGCATTAAACAGAAGAAGCGGCGTTTATGCCGCAGTTTTTCCACGCCTTACGTGACCAAACCCAACTTGGACGTCAGTCCCGTCACAGGTACAGGTCGGCAGTTGAAACCGAAATAGCATGAGAAAAAATAGATAATAAAGTATTTATTTAGCAGTCATAGGCGAATACCGCGTGGCAGTGAGTGTGTAATCAGGCCGTACGGATCAATAAAAAGAAGAAAATGTGCACACAAAAATTAGGTGTCTGTAATCATTTAAAAAACAAACAGTTACCGCCACGGCGGCCAAGTGAATAAGCATCTGCTTCGCATATGGGAGGTGCGGGGTTTCGATATCCAGTGCTGCCTCGTAGCCACCGATGATACAATGGGTACAAGATTGCCCCTGCCTGGTGCTCCGCTTCTTTAGGATGAAGTGCTTGGGAAATCTTGAGTAGTCTGAAAAACCTTGTGCCATTCCGCTCTTTGGTCTCAGATGCCCTTGCACCATAAAAATCCATCATCATCATAAAGAACAACACCACTACAAGTCCAACGTTCCTTGATAAAAATTTTGAATATTGCAATAATGTAAGCTACTCTTCATTTAAAGTGTTTCCATCGCCAGCATTCAGCAGTTAAGACTGCCTTAGAAAACCAATGGGGAACGTTTTCGACGATAGCAAGGACGTTAATAACATAGAAATGCAAGCCTCCTCACGGGAGACCTGTCAATTCATTGATTTCTATAGTAAATCTTACAATACATTAAAAAACTGCATGCATCAACTCTTTCTTGTTTAAAAATGCTTTTGTCCAGAATTGTAGGCTATGTTAACTCTCACGCATTATGCGTGATATAAAATAAGAGAACATATCCGCAAACCACTGGGCCGTTCCTCCTCCGTCAAGCGCGCACCATTCAACGAAGCAGCGCTGGTAATAACGTTTCAAATAGGAAGAAAATGCTCTTTGAAAATTGTAATTGGTTTTTAGGAAAGAAAATGGTGCAGCACCTTCCTCTCCTATATCGGGCGGACAACCGAACCGCGGCCGTAAGGGATACATGAGGAAGTGAAAGAGGAAAGAAAGAGGTGCCATAGTGGAGAGCTCCGGAACAATTTCGACCACCTGGGGATCTTTAACGTGCATTGATATCGCACAGTACACGAGCGCCTTTTGCGTTTCAGCTCCATCGAAACGCAGCCGCCACGGACAGGTTCGAACCTGAACACTCCTACTCAGTAGCCAAGCGCCCGAGCCACTGAACCACCGCGGCGGATAGGAAACCCTCCACGCATATTGCGAATTGATAACGCTACAGCTCCTTAACGTTGGGAAAGAGGAATTTAGTTTTAGGAATATATCGCTTTATGAAATACAGCTATGTCAGAGTTTATTTAGCTTCATGTCTGTCTTGTAATTTATTTTTTATTTAAAGTTACTGCAGGCCTTATTGCAAGACCACAGAAGGGACACTTATTACACTCCAAACAGTAAACAATTCTACACATTCTCCGCGGGCAGCAAACATGCTTTCGGATTACAGTTCTGCAAGAGACTTGTTTGTCGTAGAAAAACGGTAAATAGAAAAACGTGATAGCCAATTACATCCCCAAGTGGCCAACGTTGTAAACATCGAATATATGGCAAAGTTGTAGAAATCGCAGTTTTCTTATCAACCTAGCAGGCATGGCTGCTACATCATTATACACATTTCCGAAACATTCCACCTATGACGCGAATGAAGATTGGGGTTGAGTGCTTGTAATTTTATGATCCAACTGATGCCATCTGCTAATGCTCGTTAAATGTGCGGTTGTTCTTTCCTGCCTCAGGAGTCCTCAGAAGATTACCTACTCTAAGCTTGCGCGACAAAAAAGAAGGCTGAACCGCTGGATAAATAATGCAAGGCAACAGTTAAATATAAATTCAGGTGCATCTCTCTGATTGTGAAGTGCTTTTCAAGTGCTCACTATCCGCCATTTTTTTCGAAAAACCTAACAGTATGCGATGCGATGAAGTGGACATGTGCCGCCATGAAAGGGTCATTCAGTTCTTTATTTACCAGAGAACAGGCCGGTCTACAGGTCTGAAGTTTCAGCCAGCAATTTGACTCGGCCCTGGAGCTGTTTCCAAGGCAGCAGCAAGCGTTGGTTGCAGAGTTGTGTAAAAAAATAATTACAAAACTGTGTAGAAAAAGGTACCAGGGAACAGTGACATGCCTGAAGATTTCTCGCGACAATCTATACTTCGCATTTTACAATTCTGAAAAGTGCAATTGTAACTGTTTGGCAATTTAAAGTCGAAAGACCAGTAAATTGTGTTTCAAGTATTGCATTATGTGCTGGCTGCGAAAGTATGGAATGAACCAGGGTTCAAAAATGCGAGTTAAAGAATGTGCAGCTATAGGCTGCAGCATTGCCATGGAACGAAGGAAACTTTGACTGTCATGCTGGAAAAATAGAAAACATGCAGCATGCATTTTTTATAGTGGTGGACAAAGGCAATAATATTGTATTCTGCAAAGAGATGCCGCAGACGTTGCGCTCGAACATCCGCGATTTGTTCAAAAACGTTCATAGAAATTTATCGCAACTTGCGCAATCTAAGCATAACATAGTTCTGCTGAAAAATTTTATTCCTCAGGTGAGCTCAATTTGCAACTTTCGAAAAGAAGTGAAACCACCAAAAAAAAATTCTATTTTATAGATACACTTCACAAACCATTTCCTGACATTTCCATAGGTTGTGGATTTCGATACGATACAGGTCATGCAGTTTGAAAGGTGTGATCAATATTTTTTCTCAATTTCAATAAAATGGAAACATTATACTATTTTACAGTCACAAAACAGCATGTCCCTATCCGAAATTAAGTAAAGTTCATCTTGCTTCCCCAGATGTCTACCTATAAAAAATGTTCCAACTGATGAAACTGAATACGTCATAGCGAAAGAAAATACCGAAAATTGAAAAAAAAATGGTTTTGCGGGAAATGGCGCAGTAACTGTCTCACATATCGGCGTACACCTGAACCGCGCCGTAAGGAAAGGGATAAAGGAGGAAGAGAAAAAAGAAAGAGATGCCGTATTGGAAGGCTCCGGAATAATTTCGGCCACCTGGGGATCTTTAACGTGCACTGACATCGCACAGCACAAAGGCGAATTAGCGTTTCGCTTCCATCGAAACGCAGCCGCCGCGGTCGGGTTCAAACCCGGGAACTCCGGATCACTAGCCGAGCGCCATAAGCACTGAGCCACCACGGCGGGTACCGAAGTTGCAGAAAAGTCCTTTTGAACCATAAACACCTGTTTATTTAACCTTGAAATGCTCTAAGTGAAAATACAAACGATGGCGGGTTTAGTGGAAAAGTTTCTTGCCTTCCATTCCTGAACTTTTAATCTTGGTGATTTATGTTGAAAGCGAGAAAAAATTTTTGAATCTGAGCTCATGGCGCCGCAGGTTTTGTCGTCTCTTAACGCTTCACCGCAGAGCACGGTACCTGGTAAGACACATTCGTGGAGAGATGACTATTACAGTTCATAATCGGTCTCAATGGCGCATGTTTAAGGTTGTAGCTAAGGCAGACATCGCGAGACATTCAGCGGGGGGTATGCGATAGGCGAGATCGTTTGCACTTGCGAAGTTCGAACGGACCCGCTATGGCGCCAGGCAGCCAAGAGCAGAAAACATATTCAATGAGCTGTCTCACATGGACCAAAAGGAAGGAACAACCAGCTGGCACGGCAGCCGTAACACCGGTCCTAATTATCTACGTCCGAATAAGACCG
The DNA here is from genome assembly GCF_052857255.1 of Amblyomma americanum. NCBI lineage: Eukaryota > Metazoa > Arthropoda > Arachnida > Ixodida > Ixodidae > Amblyomma > Amblyomma americanum. The sequence continues at coordinate 94,998,985 of NC_135504.1, read as the reverse complement.
CAGAAGGCGTGCGGCCTCGGAGGGCGCGGGACGCGCAAAATCCGCGTCAGGGCTTCGGGTGACGTGAGACACGTTGGCGGTGAGCGCGGCCCGATCGCGCGGAGGTGCCTCGTTCTTCCATGACCGAGCATTCCGGATTATTCCGGAGCCCTCCACTACGGCACCTCTTTCTTCCTTTCTTCTTTCACTCCCTCCTTTATCCCTTCCCTTATGGCGCGGTTCAGGCGCCCAAGGATATATGAGACTGACACTGCGCCATTTCCTTTCCTCAAAAACCAATTATTATTATTATACCGCACCGGCGGAACCGCACACAGGACCTCACTGGTGCATGTGTCACCCCGGCAGCACTAAGGAAATATTTTCCAACGAATATCTGCTCTACTGCACAACGTCCTGATGCCTGCCTGCAGTGGAAACTTCTCTTAGGAACGGGAAAAGCACATTTCGTCTGGCCGCAGTGTCGACGGTTTGTGCTCTGCGATGTACAGGTGCGACGAGGCGAGACAACTTGCCGCGCAAGAGCTCAACTTAACAAATTTGTTTCTTGCTTTAAACAATTGCCTCGAATGAAACTACAGGAACCAAATGCAATTAGCTGATCTACTAAATCTTCCATTGTTTGTTTATTTACTTGAAGCACCTTGGGGTGAATTTAACTAGTGTTTATGATTGAAAACGCACTTTTCTGCAACTTCTGTATTGTTTCACTTCGCCGTATTCAGTTTCACCACCTATAACATTTTTTTTTTGATAGCAAGCAGCCGATTTCTTAATTTTCGTGAGGAACTTTATTTTTTATTTTTTAATTGCAACATATTTATTGCTATAGTCAAATATCACACTAAATAAAATGCGTTGCATCAAGAATAATTTTTAAACTTTATTAAAATTCTAAAAATATTTTGTACCGTCCAAGAATCCACGATTAGAATAATATCGTGAGCCACAATCTGTGCAAACGTCATTAAAATATTGCAGAGTGTTTTCTAAATATTTGAATTTTTATCGATTATTGAGCACTGACTGATTTCATGCCTTTTCGAAACGTTAAAACTGAGCGCCACTCACAAATAAATATTTTTCTGCAAAAAGATTTTAGGCTTACATTAAGAACGTTGCGATAAGTTTCCATGAATTATTTTCATGGCATTTTTTTTCAAATCGGAGATGGTTAACTGCATAGTCTCGGGCGTTTGGGTTGGAATGACCCGAAAGGCGTTCAGGGGTTCCATGATAATGAACGAGGCTGCATAGTGGTGGAACCGTACTTATTAACAGACTGAATCATTCATCTTGATCTGTCCAATAAGGATCTACAGTGACTGTCTACACTGTAAAAAAATTCTGTACCTATAACGTAGACTATGTACGTTTTAAATACAGAACCACTTCTGCTTTCAATGAAACGTAGGGAATGACCGTATATTCAGTCCAGTATTGAAGGAAATGTCCGTGTTCCTCTGTAGTCGTTGCAGGGAAAAATACTAAACATTCAATTTAAGGAATCAAAACTTAACACGACAGGAAGGTTGACCCCATCGACTATGTGTTGCACCAACTGCACTAATAACTTGCTTAAAGGCAGCAAAAACAGAAGATGCTTATGATGTGACGTCACTTTTACACGATGAACTGCTGGCCCGCAGACTATAGGCATCACATGATGTCCGATTTTTTATTTGTCTGGTTTACTCTTAGCCAACAATGTCCGCAAACTAGCATGGCGAACGACCGTCAGCATGTCTAATGTGATTAACACAATGAAGAGCCGAGGAAGGGTGATAACGCATTACATTGCTTCAAGGTTGAGTGATTGGTACAAATTGTGAGCAACGTTCAATAACAAAGGCCTTAATTTGCTATAATGTTAAAAGCTGACTTGATGAAAATATTTTTTGCTACATTTGCTTTCTGTGAGAAATGCTGCGTAATGAGGTCAACTGTTAGAAAACATTTAGACACAGACAATGGTTGGACAACTTCTCCAAAGTGAAACTGAACACCAGCTGAAAGTACATTGCAAACATGATGAAAGTGCACAAGTTGAAAGCCGAATTTCCATCTGCCATTTGGTAAGGAAATAAACAACTGAGTAAACCAAAAGCATGGGCAAACAAATCTGTGAATGCAGTGCAATGTAGCAGTTACATCTTTGCTACACAACCATTAATCAAAAACACCAACTCCTTCATGGATAACAAAAGCACCGACACAACAACATATTGTTCAATGCAATGTTTAATTTAGTAGGTAACTATTGCCACCCATTCATGCCTGCTCTTCCTGCAGATAAATGAAACGCCACCAAAAAGCAGCGAGCAGCCATAATTGCTGCAGTGACAAGGAGGATGTGCACCATCGATGCTGTTCCCCCATCCTGAGTAGGAAATAATAGCAGTTATTTCTGGAAATGCTCTGAAAGCACGAATTTTCTATCCATCGTTTACTTAGCTTGCACTGACACGACCCATTGTGTACTCGGTACCTTTGACAAACAAGGGGCCAGCCGATAGGCACACAAGACTGTAGAACCTTGCTAACTTGCAAAAAATCAATGCACAGAAAGAAAAAGCTGACAAAAAAATGAGGAATTCCTTATTTGCACTTTTTATACAATACTAAGAATGTGGCTAAGATATGGCATGAACATTGTTTTTTTCTGTTCACTTACAAACTTTCCAGCTTGTGCTAGCATATTACTGTGATGTAAATAATGAAGCATGCCAACACTGTACAATATGCTGTAACACTTATGAAATACTCCCCTTCAAGGCTACCGCATGCCTCTTACATGCGGTAAAGTTTAAATCTCCCAAACTAGCTAGTCTGCAAGATGAGATGCCAAGCCTCTGACATCTGGCGATGTGTACCTCCCATGTAATTAGAGTGATTGGAGATGCTCCTTTTTGATGGCATTTAAGTTGCTGGGTGTGGAAGGACCAGATATGAAGGGCAACAACTAGACGTCAACTTTTTAAGCAACATCACAATAAGCAATGTGCCTTAGCTTTCCTTCTGTCCAAAAAAGAGTTTCATTTTCTATGTTCTGTGTTCACATAACTGCTTGCATGTGCACATTTTGGCTTGCTGGGAGGTGCTTTCCTCTGTTAAACTACAGTTTTAACTCTGGCCTCAGTCTTCTGCGCCTTCTTAATTTTTTGCTAGCATTCACCTTAAGTCGCTTACAAACTCACGCAGATCTCCACTTTTCTACGTTTCCAGCTGTCACATCTTCTCTGCCTTTGTCATGTCCACCACTGCATCCAATGCCTTCAAGTCTGCTGTGTATAATCATTTCAATTAATCTGCCTACACATGTATTTATGTTAGTCGCTCTCCTCTCTTTGATGCCAATTGGCCTTGAGAGTAAATAAGTGAAATGGTAGTCTAATCTAGGTCTGAGCAATCACGCATTATGTTGAGTTTATTTTACCACGTTGGCCAGTAGAGAGTGGAAGGAAAAAAAGCTGCTAAGTGGAGCTCGACATGCCTCTCGACCCCTACACTGGAAAGCAGCAGACACCAAGGCATACGTAATCACTAACGACAACAGAACATGACAAGTGTGAAGTAATTCAGTAATGTTCGTCACATTTACCACAGTGCATACTCGCTGCTCAGTAATTTATTACCTCATTAGACATTCTTCAAAGAGAGTGTACAATTATGTGTTTTGTTTGAACATGGCACCACAGTACAATGACAATCATTAACCTTGTGCCAACACAACATAAAATAAACTTCTGCCCAGTAAATGCATTGCTTACAGTGCCACCACGGCACCTGTTTAGAAAATAAGCTCAAAATATTAGTGACATTAAATTTGAGCAGACGGTAATTCCCCCACCCCCTCCATAAAAAAAATGAAAAAGGGTGCTCTTCCGACGGTACGTTTGTACGCTGTAATATTTGCGAGTCCAACTATGTGTGAAATTCAGATATAAATAATTAACGCCAAAGCATTCGGTTGAATGCGAGGCGCCAGGGCGTGGGCAAACAGTAATCGTCTTCAGGTATCCACTGGTGCCACGCCCTGAGGGCCACTGCTCGGCGAATACCGTTCATGGCCATGTTCACATCCAACAAGCTTGTCACAAACATCACACAGGTGATGATGCAGCAGCGTTTCATCATTGCTGTTGGCCAGTGCTGAATTTTTTGGCGTGGTAAACGGAATCATCCACCGAAACGCGCGACGACTGTTACTCGCCAGATTCTTGCAGTCCCACGAGGGAGAGCAGCTTTTCCGTCGGCTTCAAGTCTCCTCTTTCGTGCAGGGCCACTGGCATTGTAAAGCACATTCAGCATGATCGTTTTACTACGCACCGATGCCACACGGGACAGCAAGCTGTTGTATGTACACTCCAATGCAGCGTTCCGGCCACACACATACACACACACATACTAAAGACACACAACATGCAGGACGCACGCAGCGAACACGGAAGAACAAAAACCCATTCCATAGCACCTGTTCATTCAACTCCACACTGCGCTAACTGCACACATGTTTCCGACTGCGGGCTCGGCTAGCGCTTCGACTTCGCCATGGCTAGCCATGGCAAAGCTGCGCTGCCGCTGGTGGTAATAACGTTCATGCAACGAAAAGAAAAAACAATATATCAAACGATTCAGGTTGTCAGCTAAAAAAGCTACCGTAAAATTAAATACATCTTATATGTTTTTGCCGTTGTGCGCCTTTGCGACATCAGCGACGTGAGCTTGACCGCGAATACGCGAATGGCGCTATGAATTTCCCAAGTAGCTCCGTAAATTGCAAATGGCGTGGCTGCGCCGCTAACTTTTAGACATGCTTGCAGAGGTAGTCGGTGCGAACAGTTGGAAGTTCAATCGACTGGAATTGCTCAAGGAAAGTCAGCGGCACTGCATTTTTATTGTTTCTGTGCATTGCGAGTGACATTGGCGGCAGCCACTCGGCAACGTCTCTGGTTTGGCGAACTTGTGAGAAGGTGAGCCTTTTGTTCTCAAATTTTGAAAGCGGTTTTTTGTTTGTATTGTAACCCTGCGTCTCGTCGCATGTTAGGTTCACGATAACATCAGTACAACGTGCATGCGCTTTCTGTCTCTATTTAGAGTAATATTGGTCGATCAGCGTAAACTTTTGGATTCAATTAAGCACGAGCTGTCCATGTTGGTATTGCGTGTCGAATGTGTTTTGATATGATTCTGAGCGGGAGATGGTGTTCTGATAATTTGTGTACTACCAGATATAGTCTAGAGATTTGAAACCATTTATCACACTGAAACAAAGTTGGAAAACTGTTTTGTGTTCATGCATCTGCTGTCCTTAAACTTGACTTTTTGGCAATCATTCGCATGGCTCCTTTGGATCTGGAAAATTGACTACTGTTGCTAGGGGTGCCTGGTAGCAGAGCTCCTGGGGACGCCCAGTGGGTCATTTGTTTGTCCAAGTGCCCAGTACCAAAGGTACCATTCCTGACATTTTTGCCAGTCCGTTAACCTCATATTCCTTGCAAAGATTACAGTATGTAATCAGGTAGTAAAAATATTGGTAACTTCTGCATATTTCAGAACAGTTCAGAGAAATGCACATGCAGCATCAGTAGTCTCTCGGTAGAATTTCTGAGACCTGGATTCATTTCTTCTAGGACTGTTGCAAGCAGTAGGTCAACTGTACATAAATTTATTTTCCTCTGGTGCAAAGTAAAGAGTGCAAACGTCATAAGACAAGTCTCTAGTCTGTTTCATTCTCACTGCATTTGGCCAAAGCATAATATGAAATGCTGTATGTTTTATGCCCTAGTTTCCTTTACTTTGAGCAGTAGATATTGACAGTGAATAGCAAGGCAACTCCACTCGCTGACGGTTTTGCGTTCGGCAGCAAGACAGGGAATACCTTACCCCATGTGTTATCTCGACAGACTCAAAACTGCGATGGACAGCTGCGTCCACAGCTGCTATCACCTCCCAAGTGCATGCGCTCGTAAGACACATAATAACTCTGGATTGCCATTAACATAGCCTTGCTCATTGCAGTTGCCGATAAACACCTCATAAGTGGTACTATTATGCACTCTTTTCTTTGGCACTATGTATGAGCTTCTGTTCTCGCACTTTCTAGAAATAATGCATGCAGTTTTGAAGTGCGAGAAGGGAATTTACGTGTAACTATATTGTCATGTCAGTATGTTACAGCCAAATTGTACATTGATGTCAGTGCTGGTGGTTTCTTCATTATTTTAGGAGAATGTTATAATTTTACCTATAGCAAATAATAGCCCTCACTAATTAGCTGATTTTGTCATGTCCAGTATTTTGATATGCTAAGCCACCAAAGCATGATTCAGAATGTTGTCAGAACTAAAGGCACTGGGTCTTTCGTGTCAGTAAAAAATGTGCTTTATACCCCTGTCACATGGCATTCCTCGAAGGCCTTTCCAGCAAATGCACCAATTTTCACCAAAGGACCGAAAGCTTAAAGGAGCAGCGATGCAGCTACACGGTGCAGCCCAAAGGTGAAAGTCGTTCAGGCTTAGCACCCGCTGCTATACTCAAGGTGGCTGAAGTGAGTGTTCTGAAATTAAAGTGGTGTAATCTGCTCATTCGTTGAGCTTTGACAATTTTTTTATTCTGATTGCTTCCTTAAAAGTACTGCAACAGCTACTGTCATCAGCAGGAGCAGGTTTTGTACGTGTATTGCCTTGGCCACCATGGGCGCTCGGTGTTGCCGCAACACTTTCACTGTCTTGAAATTTGAACATAAAACATAAACACCCGTACAAAAACCAAAGCCAGACACACATTTCGTATTTGAAAAAAATGTTTTCAAACATTATTAGCTTATCTATTTTTTTTATTGCTTTTACTTTTTGACTTTGGATGGTACTGCGATCACAGCTTCTCGATTGCCGCGTCTTCGGGCTCCGAAGGTCTCGGTTGAGCGCCTTCGCTTCCAAGGCCCTTAGCGACAAAGGCGCAACATTTGTACCGGGTAGCTGCACTCCTTACGCCTTTGGATATGATTCTCAAAGGCCTTTGCGGTGCCTGTGTGACAGGGGTATTAGTGTGGTATGGCTGCTTGAACACCTGTCCCTGGTATCTCACAAACTGAATAAGGAAGGGAAAAGCCTCAGGGTGCTTGCCGACGTTTCGACAAGAGGACTTGTCTTTGTCTGGCAAAGTGTTCATCATTGGTGGGGTTTAAATAAGGTTTTCACTTTGAGGTGAAAGGCCTGTTGTGTGGGACGAGGGTGCGATATGGGAAGGGCGTTACGATGGGGAGCGTGAACCTTGACCAGGCATGATAGCTGCTAAAGAAGATTAACCGGTTGACCTGCAAAACTGTGAAAACAAAAAAGCCCAATTCAGTAGAAACGAATCTCGGGGTATGGAGTGTGGATAGTGGGCTTGAATGGCTTTATGTCCAGCCGCAACAGGTGGCTTGGTATGGCTGGCTGCCTTTTCCTGAAAAACTAGGATAAAGGAATTAAGCAGCATGGCAGAATAAATTACCAGGGGGGGGGGGGGCAAAATAATTTGAAGGAAAAAGAGAAAATGAGGGCAGGTTCGGAGAAAAGGCAAAAAGAAGGGGGAGGGGGGGAGTATGGCAGCCAAGGTTCCGAGAAGTGATGTCAGGAGGTGCAGGGCGTAAGGTTAAAGTATAACGATAAATTAAAGAAAGCAGGAAAGGAGGGGGAAATTATGGGTTGGGAAACCTCTGACCATGTGCAAGGCCTTTTCCAATAATTATGCCAATTCCGGAATGTACAGAGCTGGCCACATTTAGTGCAAACATGTGAGCGCATGGCCGCACTCTTTAGAGGTCCACTGTGTGAGGCGCAGCCACTCATCGCTGCAAAATGGCGCAAGAGGAGATGCACCTGGATGTGGTGCTTCGTGTCATGTTACACTTCGATGTGTGGCAATGTCAGACACAGTGGCCCAAAGAGCACAGCAATGTGCTCGCGTGTTCGCATTAAGAGTGAACAACCCTGTACTTGATTCTAAGTTTCCTCTGTATATGTTGACCCCAGACGAAAACAAGTTGTCTTGTCGAAACGGCAAGCACCCTGAGATTTTTCCTTCCCTTGTTCACTTTTTGAGTGTCAAGAAACCATCTGCCTACTCTCTTTGTACCATGCACTCCACATCTTGTACGGTTATCTTTGTATGTATACACCAGTGATAAATCATGAAAGAAATCAAGGGATTTGTATTTGTATTGCTTAACACTTACTTTAAAGCTATATCATGAGGGTATAGTTAAAAATGTGCTACGGGGGCTTGGTTGTGTGTCGTGACTGGTTTCTCTTGATCAGGGCTACTTGACAGCCACCATGAAACGCAGGCTTTTGAAAAGTCGTTCCTCAAATAAAAGAGCGTTTCCACTGTTACAATGGAAATGTTATTTGCTAAACACTTCAATCATTGCAGTTCAGGGATTGATATTTTTCAAATAACTAACCTGAAGTTCAAAACCTGCAGAAGGAACTATGTAACTTCTTTCCTGCCTTAAAAACCCAGTACTTATTTGCCAGTTTCAGCAAGCAGAGGTCTGTTTCATGGCACATACTTTCCACTACCTTGCATGAAAATTGTGCAGTACAGGCACACCATAAAACTAGGGGCATAGTATACTGCTTGTATGCAACTACTTTGGAGTTAGAGCATGCATAGCATGGTCTTAAAGTTATTCTTTTCATTTGCAACTGGTTCATAAAAGGCCTATTCTGGCTAAAGGCATTTAGCAAAATTATCTTCCTCTGAATGCTTCTAAGGATAACTTTAGTTAATTCAGGAAAATATATAATGACAATATATCTTAAAGGCATGAATGTCCATATAAGCTCTTGCTACCTCACAGTATTTAGTTTTGTGCCTCCAGCATCACTGACTTGCATCATATGTTAAATAGAGTAGTAAAAAGCACGCTGTTAGTTTAAACCACAACTCATGATGGGGCTGTGCACTTTTTGTTGTGTTACATGAAATATACTTATGTATGAAACAATTTCTTTCAGCTGCACCTCACATGATTCAAATTCCACCAGAAGAAAGGCTGCAACACAACATTGCTCACTATCTGTTGCTTTCCCAGCACATAACATGCCATAACAGCACATAGCAGGTAAGATGTGAACAAAAACAGTGCATGTATATGTTCCACACATGCATTTTGTGTACTACCAACACTATGATATGATTAACTATGTCATGTAAGAGAGAGCACACAAATCATTTTTTGTATATATTGCAGCATGGTTATTTCAAGTTTTAAACTGGTCATTGAAACGACCCATTGTATCACCGCTGGTTACCCGGTGGCACTGGGGATCGAACTCCGCACCTCCTGCTTGCGAGGCAGATGCTCGGACCACTAGGCCACTCCTGCAGTCCCCCCACTGATGTTGCTTACACCAGGTGCTGTTAAAGCCCCGGTATGTATGTTAAATGCATTTTAGAAAACCATTCACTTCCAAAGTACCATTTCATCTTTATAGCAAAACCACAGTTCGCCTAGCTAGACAAACCTGCTGCATACAAGCCAGCAGAAGGGTTGCACGTACATGCTTTGTTAGGAAAACATAAAAATCAAGCAGAGCCTGCCCTTCATGGTGCATTATACCCTGATTTTGAGCAATGATCAAGATAGGCAGATGGTCATTTCATTGAACACTTGCATGATACATTCGTAGAATCGAAAAGACAAGTACTATTGCAAAATCTTCAAACAGTGTTTATTCTCAGAGAAAACATATCATGAAAACAGTGTTGGATTAGTTATGATGCACCTTGTATGGGGAAAGGGGCTCCCACTTTGTGAAAGGCTTAATTTTGGAATAACGACAGCGTTTAGACTAGTTGGGTTACCATGTTTAGATAGTGGATGTGCTCAAAAAGACACTGGAAGTAAGCGCACTGTGTGGAAATCTCTTTCTGTATCCTTGTCTTTTTGAGCACTTTCACGATCTAAACTTAATTTTGCAAGAGAGCAAGGAAAACAAATATTTAAATTCTGATAATTAAGGATAAAAGATCATGTTTCATTGTGTTGCTTAAAGTGTATATTGTATCGCTATTGCTGTATTGCAGCACTTCTGTCGTGGCCTTGCATTGCAGCCTCTTTATTTTTGTTTATATAATAGGCAGTCCTTTTTTTCATTCGATTGCAACAATTTAGGAGTTACTACAGAGTTGCGTGGTAGCCAACTCTCAGATTAACGGTTTGCATTATTACGCCAGCATAACTTGCTAAGTGTTTCACTGCAGTCTTGCTACTAGAACAGCCTCTTGAAAGTATTCAGCCTGGTGGTCATTGAGGGTTACTGTTCACATATCAAAATACCGGATCAGCTGTATAGTACTCTTTACAGCTACCAGAACTATGGTACATTTCATGACATGCTGGCTGAAGAGTGCTGGAGCACCAGACTGGGGATTTGGATGAAACAATTTTCAAATGTGTGCTCGGTATCACGCTGTTTTGTTCCAGTTGTGGAGAGGTTTTCTTTTCATATTTGTTCTGTCAAACATTTAAATTTTGGGCAATATGTTGTTGCCTTTATCTTGTGTTCTCTTTGTTGTTGAGGTTTAGTATTTTTGGCACAAGCACTCCACTCTATTACTTTTCAGTATAATTTAAAATTTGTAGGGCACGTCATGAAGAATAAAACTTCTACATGAATAATCTGCATGTGTTTATGTTCTCATTGTTGATATAAAAACTTAGTTGAGACAGCTTGTATTTTAGCTCTGGCTAGACTTTTTAGGAGAGGCTCAGTAACATAATCACGTGACCAACACAAACTCGGTATTATTGTTTGTGCAATGAAAAACAGTTTTAAAATAGTTATTAACAGCTGTCAGTGTAGGACTGGCCTAAAATGTTTTGTGCTCTATGTAGCTCTTCTCTGAGGCAGGATTAATTCATCTGCACCTGCAGCCTGATACCGCCAGGATACCAATTCTTGGGTGAACTTATGATTTTTTTCACTGAGCAAACTTGCATCATATTGAAGCATGGAACTTGAGCTGATTCTTAACAGCTCTAGTGTAGCGAATTTCATTATCCTCATTGCATAGTTTACATTCACCTCAGGACAATGGCCTTTTCCAGTTTAATTATCTGTGTCTTGCACCAGCTACATGCCACACTATCAGAAATCACCTAATCTTATCAAGTGAGCTTATAATCAGCTATCTCCTGCTATATTTTCCTTAGGGTGAAATTCATTTTATTGCGATACAATGCACAAGCTGTTTCCTGGCGTGGTGCTCAGCTTATCTGGAATGAAATGCTTGGGAAATGGGTCTCTGATTTCACCTTGAGTAGACAAAATTAACTTGTGCTAAGGCACTCTTTGGCCACAGATGCCGCCATTAAAATCCATCAAATTCATTCTGTTGCCCTAAGATACTATTGGTGATTCATTCTCTGCATTGTATGCCCTGGCCAGATCCATTTTCTTCTTTTAATTTCTGCCAGAATATTAAAAACTTCCTTGTTCATCCCTGTTATGGTTTCACTCGGTCAGTTGTTCTATTAATAATTATAATCACTTTATTGAAAACATATTTTGGGCTAAATGGCATCAAGTTTGCCACTCTGCACAATGATATATATGTTTGGTCTTGTATGTCTTTACTTGTGTGGTAATGCTTATTTTGTGCTCACTGTCTAAACAACCTTATTTGCCTATGATATCCTAAGCCCTTCTATACCTATTTTCCTTCCCCCTGGCTCTTTCTCTTTTCAGTCATTCCTCCTCTTTCCTTTACACCGGCCATTGGTCACAAGGCTGCTGTGGGAACGACAGTCAGCACTGGGCCCTTTTTTGTTCATGGAACCTGCACTGCTACTATTAACACTAATAGTACGTTATCAGTATTTTTGTGATACTGCATTTATTGTTATTTATGAAGTAGTTGGCTAAGGCAATGGTAGCAGTGTTGGATATTGCAATATATTATGCATATATCTCACTTGCAATATATCAGTGTGTTCACTATTACACTACCCTCTATTTCTTTCAGTTCAGTTATTTGGCTATAGATATATTGTGCTGCTTTCCTAGTTTAGTCCACTCAAACTAAAACTTTGCTCTTTGTGTCACAGGTAGAATCTACAATGATTGCTGCTCTGTGTCTTGTAAGCAGGAGGCAGTGTTCAATGGAGCCATGAACTTTCCTTGGAATTGAAAAGCCTTTGCCGTATTATGCACTGAACCACGAGTGTGAAGAGGAAAATGTCATGCCTTGGATTTCTGCATAGGTGAGCCACTGCGGTGAATCCACCAGCGCGAAAGACAGGGATGAGAAAGGAGACAAGTCAGGTGCTGACTTGCGACTAAAGTTTGTTGGCGTGAACAGGGAATATATAAAAAGCCAAGCAATACCATAAACCATGTAGTTACAGATAAGCATACAGGGCAACATGAGTCAAAAATCACCCTCAACGTTTCCCTGATCGAGGTAGTCCAACTCATTGTGTGTTAACACGATAGACAAAACGCACATTCTTCACGGAGTCATAAGATGTGTCTAGCCTCGATAATCTCCCATTTAATCTCTCTGAATTTACTTCCAAAATGCGTGTTGCCAAAAGGAAAGGGTAGCAGACTTCACATCCCGTGCAGTGTACAGCAGAGTTACCCCAACCACCTAGCCAAGCCCCTACCCTCTTGTGTTCCTGTAGTCTTACATTCATACACCTTCCAGTTGCACCTACGTAAACCAGACTACAAGATAATAATATTTGATACCACATTCATTTTACAAGGTACATATACATTTCACTCTACACGTGTACTTTTCTCGAGCCACATACACAGAATTATTCTTAAAATTTTACATGCTTTAGACAACGTATTAGGGGCCGAGAAAGCCACTTTTACATCATACCTTCTGGCCACATTTCTCAAATTGTGCGACAATTTATGCACATACGGTAACACAACTGGTCTTTTGGCATCTCGCTGGCTGGCCCCAGCCTGATTGTGCCGGTCACCGCAAAACTGTCTCAGCTTCTTTAACAATTTATCAAATGCTCTTGCAGTAACAAGGTTTGGAAATCCTGCGTTCGTTAACCTTAAAATCTGCTCTTGGAAACTAGTCGTCATGCTGTGAAAGCATAATTTCATCAATTCTGAGCCCGCGCTAGAAAGTGCAATGCTATCTTTCACTAGCTTGGAATGGTCGACATGTAGCCAGGTAGCAGCTTAACACTCGCCAGCACACATGAAGTGTGCTGAACATCAAGGTAAGGTCCAGAAACCACAGCTCTTTTTCTTGGGACATTTGCTCCAAGGTAAACCTGAGATAAATGCCTTGCTCCTTAAACAACTTGAGAAGATGTACAGGTCCCGAACTATCACCACCTTTATAAAAGACCAGAAAATCATCGACATAGCAAAAGATTTTTCCCCCGGCCCATGCACATTCTGGACAATTATTCTATCCACCCTACTCAAGAAAATATTGCTTAGCACAAGGTCAACCTTTGAACCACTACATATTCGAGACTTTAGAACACATACCGCACTGCGCTACTCTACAAACATGCTCTTCAAATAAATGCTATTCAATAACATGCTCTTCAGGTGAATTTCAGAAAAGGATTCATGCAAAATTATCTCTGGTTATTTGCAAAAGCATCTGTCTACTTCGCATCTTGAAGATCCATTTCTTGTACTCAATTCGCAGGGTGGTTGAGTATCTTAAGAATGACAATCCAGCGGATTGTCTTGTGATTAGTGTCGATGTAGAACTATTTTATTCTATCCCGTATGAAGATCTTGTGAAAAGCTTATGAATGTGTATATCGGAGCACAACAATGAGCTCGTGTTTAGGAACGGGTGTGTAACATGTCTTTTTTGGCACTTGCCTCCTTTTATTTGAAGTGAAGAGCATGTTTGTGGAGTATGGCAGTGCGGCATATGTTCAAGTCTGCTAAATGTATCGATTCGAAGGTTGCCCCTGTGCTAAGCAATATTCTCTTAAGCAGGGTGGAAGGAATGATTGCCAAGAAATTGCATGGGCTGGGGGAAATCTTTCGCTACGTCTATGATTTTCTGGTCTTTTACAAAGGTTGTGATAGTGTGGGACCTGTACATATTGTGAACTTGTTTAAGGAGCAAGGCCTTTGTCTTAAGTTTACCTTGGAGAAAATGTCCCAACAAAAAGAGCTGCGGTTTCTGAACCTTACCTTGATGTTCTGCACACGCCATGTGTGCTAGCGATATTCACCCAGGAGTGTTAAGCAGCTACTTGACTGTTGGTCGAACGATTCTAAGCTAGTGAAAAATAGCATTGCGTCGTCAAGTCTAGGCTCGGTATTGGTGAACCCATGCTTTTACAGCGTGACAACTGGTTTCCAAGAGAAGATTTTAAGGCTAATGAAAGCATGATTTCCCAACCATGCTACTGCAGAAGCGTGCGATAAATTGTTAAAGCTGAGCATATAAGATTGGGCAAGTTGGTCTGACATGCTAAAGATAAGAACGGCGCAGCATCAAGTAACGAGGACAACAGGAGAGCACACCCAAGCACAAGTGCCATCCTTGGAGCGGATGCAGAATCTAAGAGCGTGTACTTGACATTCAGCGTTGGCAGCCAAGGATCGGGCTTGTTCAATCTTTAGCGTTCAAATCCGTGTTTCCTCGTTTCCTTGACTGTCAACGCTGAATGTCAAGCACGCGCTCTTGGATTTTGTATCTGCTCCAGGGTTGGCACTTGTGCGTGGGTGTGCTGTCCTGCTTTCCTCGTTACTTGATGCTGTGCCATTCTTCCCTTTAGCATGTTAAAAGCTGAAACCCCTTCGCAGGGACTGGCATGATCAGGCTGGGGCCAGCCAGTGAGATGCCAAAAGACTGACTGTGTTACTGTACATACATAGATTGTTGCAAAATTTGAAAACTGTGGCCAGAAGGTATGACGTAAAAATGGTGTGTTCGGCCCCTAATAAGTTGTCTACAATCTGTAAAATTGTTAATAATTTTGTGAATTTCGTTAGGGAAAAGCGCATGTGTCAAGTGAAACGTGGCAACATATATGTGCCTTGCAACCATTGCATGCATTGCATACCATTATCATGTGGTTGGGTTTATGTTGGTGAAACTGGAATGTGTATCAATGTAAGACTACAGGAGCATGAGAGGTATTTGGATATTGGTAGGGGTTGTAACTTATCTGCATATTACAAGGGATGTGAAGGCTGCTAGCCATTCCTTTCGGCAACACGCATTTTGGCACTACGTTCACAGCAGATTAACCAGAAAATTATCGAGGCTAGACACATCTTATGACTCGGTGACGAATGTGTGAGTGTGCTTCCCATAGCGTTAACATGCAGCGGGTTGGACTGTCTAGATGAGAGGAATGTTAAGGGCAATCTTTTACTTATGTTGTGATGTAGCTTATGTGTAATTGTGCAGTTTGTGGCATGTGGCTTTTCTGTATACTCTCTGTTCACTTCAATAAACTTCAGTTGCGAGTCAGTGCCTGTTTTGTTTCTTTTCTTGTCCCTGTCTCGTGCTGATAGATTCAAGTACTTGTAGAGTAGATTCACTGAATTGTGTACTTGCAGAGGCTTGTGAAAAAACGAGACGAATTTTCTTTCCTTTATGTGGAATGGAAGGTTGAAATTTTTTTACTTAAATGTTTGCAGCATTAAATTCTATTCGGAAAGGTAAAACCCAATTTATTGTACATTTTGTGTGCAATGGTGCCGGTGGCTGCATGCAACTGAAAACATTCTTCCAGGTTATCTAGCTAGCGTCCTTCTTCCTTGTGCACATTTTCTGATATAATATTTTGTCAGATTTATTTCAATCAGAATTTCTAAGAACATGTTGGTGATCACATAATGGTGATCACATAATTTGGTGATCACATATGACATAATTCAAAGAGCGTGATCATTGGTATTTTTTAGTCTGGGGCAGTACAATGAGATGTACATAGTATATAGTAAAATTAAATATGACCAGTCTAACATAAACAAAACTACTTTTTTTTAAAGGAAAATTTTGCTACCAAAGTGCTGGAGTGACATGGCATTATGAAGACGTGGACAGTGTGCTGTATTCATGATGGCACGAGAATTTGCGTACAGTGCTTGAGGTAACTGGTGAGTACCTTGGTGCTGTGCTTCTGCTAATGTAGCCAAATTATGTTTTTAATCTAAGAGTGTATCTGAAAACTTAAGCAAAAATTGAGTAGTATTTAGATATTCTTGCACCAGATGCCACTGTGAGAATTAGTTATGATGTGTCTCACATGTACCCTTGTCTGCTGAATATAGTAAGCATGGCTTTCGAGCTGAGTGCCTCCGACGTATGAAAAAAAATGGCCACTGGGCTGCTCCACGACGCGTGGAGCAGCCCAGTGTAGCACATTCAGGCTTCATGGAGTGGAGAATGAAGGCAGTAAATAATTTAAGAGTAGAAAACACAGCACAAACCACAGGACCAGGAAACTGACAGAACACACCGACCCTGATGACACTCTTTGCATGAAGGGTGTTATAAAGTTGCCTGTCATGTAGTGCAAGATGGAGGTCGCACAGGACGGGTGTTAAATATGAGTTGAGGCAGACACCTGTCATTACGTAGTACTCACTGTAGAACTCGAGCAAGAAGCAAAGGTAACAGCTGAGCATGGCCACTCTTGTGCTTTCCTCCGCAAGCAATCTGAAATTGCACTTAGAAATCTTTTATGCTTTCTCTTGACATATACATCATTGCTGCATGTGGCAAGGAAAAGTACATACCCTTGATGTCAAGTGACAGTGAACTCACAGGGCTGGTAACAGCTCACTGAGGTGTTGTAATATATCTACAGGGCACCTCATGAGAACAAAGAGCCCTTGAAGGAATTCTCTCAAAGTTTGTTGCCACATGGACCTCTTCGTAATCAATGACTCTAAAAGGCAAGCCTTCCTTTAGTGTCACAAAAAAAGGCCTAGGACATGGGTCTTTTTTCTTCTCCATTAGTGCCAAAATGTTTGCTAGCGAGATCTTTCGCAGATATATAATTATTTCACAAAATGTCAAGAAGGAGACTGAAGCTGCACCAAGCAGTACCAGTAAAAAACTTATCACAGCTGTTCAAAAAGCAGAAAGACTCATGCCTTCATCCTTCTTTTGCATCAGACACATGAGGACACTTCGTCTTTCTGGGTCATCATTTTGAAAAGGTTCACATGGCAACGGCCTTTGGTTAAATTTCGGCCAAGAGCCCTTCTTTGAAACTTGAGCATCCGTTCCTTGTGAGGCACACTGCAGAGATATTGGAATGCCTTAGTCAGCTGCTTCCGGTACGTGTGACTGCATTTTCACTGACATCAGATATTAGTACATTTTCTTGCACATGCTGAGATAATGGAAGCTATGAGTGAAAACATGCGTTTTTGGGGAAGTGTGCTTCCTGGGGCCGTATTCCAAGTTTTTGTCGTAATAAAAAGCGTCATAATCTGCCGCAACGGGCATGCCCGGGAACTGGATATAAACTGAGTGCGGGACTTTCGCTTCGTCTTGTCTTGCCTATAACAAATTGGATGGACGATAAATTCGGCAAGCGTCTCCCACCTTTTTCAGATGTTACCAATGTTCCTTGCTTGTTAAGTTGTGCATTTAGTACTATGTACAGAAAGGCACCTGCATTCAATTGCATCTGGCCCCCATCCTGAGCTACTTTCTATTTGCACAAAATGATAAGCAACTGTAAAGACTTTCATGCGCACAGTGCCGCCCGGGAAAGCGCATTTTGTCTGCTTCTTTCTGGACCTGTGGTTTTTACTGTTTACTGTTATGAGAAATGAATTTTGGGCAATAAATTATAACGGGTTGGTTCTCGGTGAATGGCTTTTGAAAGCTTCTACGAAAGCCGATTGTTGAATAGCGGATGGTTGAAATGTATTTGTGAAATTTATATTTGGTATTGTGTGACCACTGAATGAGGATTTTTTTTATGCTTCTCAGATGGATCCGACAGCAATGTGCGCAGATGTACAATGTGTGTAGTTTGCCACGAAAATAAAACGTTTGTACTTGTACTCACCCAAACACTTACCACTCTTTCATTCTAAGCTGCATTCTTTGTACGTATGCACTACATAATATGCGTAAAGGAAAGCCTTGTACATAATACTTATTTCTTCGGCACCTGGACGGCTATATCTGCAGTGAACATTGTGGGCAGAAGCTATACGAAGACGCATGTTCATGTACTACAGAAAGTACATAATTACAATACAGATAATTTCCGCTCTAGATGAAATGACTTGCGAGTGAACGGAGGACGTATGCATACACATTGCGGAAACTTCAATAAGAACAAAACATAAGCATTCGTTGTGAAAAAACGATTTCGGTCTCGTGCATAGCATGGCGTAACTTTCCGTTACCAAGAATGTGACAGTCGTCATACGGAGTCTCTGTTTCTGACATTTAGTCGGTACCTCATGTTGCGGAAAACCCTCCGGCAACGCATTACCAGCGGGTTTCTCTGTACTGCGGAGCATTTTTTTTTACAGTGTACAGCCCGTGACACCGGCTTTCATTATGTCCAACATTCGTAGACAAAAACTTGGAAGGGAGGAAAATTGTAAGATGCCTGTATAGAAATATTGAAGGTAATGGTCCATTATTCTGACATGTACCAAAATCTTGCTTTTAAAGTGTTTCCATCGATCGCATTGAACAGTTAAGACAGCCATAAAGACCAAAGGGGAAAGCTTTTCACGATAGCAAGAACATTAACAGGAAATAAAATGCAAGACTGGCATCGAGTGATCAGTGGATATATTGATTTTTTTAGTGAAATATTGCACTATATCAGGAAATTGGGTTCCTCAACGGTTTACCACTCAAAAATCCTTTTGTCCAGAATTATTGGGATTGGGGGCGGCTTCGAATTGTCACGCACCGCTGACCAGAACAGCCATTGGTGCCGGAAGTTATTCTGGATTTCGACACCTACAGTGCCTTTTTCAGTCTAAAAAAGACATTTTGGAGCGAACATTGCTAACTCGGGTTGGATTTCGCGCCAACGCCCATGCATCTGGTGTCATGTAATGCAAGGGTCCCCAACCTAGCACAACCTTTCAAGGGCCTTTCGATGGCTCGCTGTTGCGACTTAAATTTCGGTGCACTTACTCGCAATACATGACCAGTGACAGCTGCTGCTGCACATTACACTGGAACGAAGGACAGCGTCATTGAGAACTTTCCCTGCCCGTTGCATATGTATGAAAATGTGAAGGTTCTTGAACGACAAGCATTCATTAAAATATTTGTCCTCTACTTGCTAATTTCACAGCCTTTACGTTTTTCAAATCAGCGGCATGCACTGCTTTGCTTGCTCCGGACCGATATAGTTCGAGACTCCGTGTGATATTTTCTTCACTTATTAAATACACAAAAGCATGGAAGCATTGGTATAAGTTATGTCTGCTGCGAGTGAACGATAAGGGTATAGTTGGTATGACAAGATTACAAGACATAAAATTCAGCAGGGGACAAGACACAGAAGAGAAGCAAACAGGACGAGCTCGTCCTGTTTGCTTCTCTATTGAATCTTGTCCTCTGCTCAGTTTTATGTCTTGTAATCATGCCTGCCACGATTTTTAAGACATACGAATACATTCTTTTATTTTATTAAATGCATATTTCACTTGTCTTAACAGTGCATAGAGTTATCTAATACACAATGCATTGCCAATGGCAATGCAGTTATTCTTGTTGAGTTTGATCCTTCCACAAATTCTATGAGGAGACTGCAATATGAGCCTCCCCCCCCCCGAGCAAAACTTCTGGCTACGCCACTGCTCAGAGGGAAGCATGTCACAAAACCCTGTTTAGAAAAATCTTAAAATCTTTTTTCACTAGAAATCAATAAGCACATAGAACAGTAGATTCGTAAACGCGGTTTTAGACATCAGTGTACAAACGCTGGTGCTTACCTAAGCAGGGCAGAAAATCCATCTGGGTGCAAGTCAGTAATCACGATTTTGTCTTTTTTCACACCTTCTCCGTAAAACATGGCTTTGAAATCTTCTATATGCAAAGCGAGGATGAGTCGGTGGGCTTTAAAAGAACCGCGCTTCCCGGGGTAATGTTGTGACTCTACGGTGAACTCCACGTCCGTGAGGTCTGCAGATCCAAGAAACTTGGCCAATGAGAACTGCGATGAAAAAACATCATTACTTAGAACATTCTTGGCCACAGGGGTAGAAGGTACGGCACGGCAAAAGCCAGCACGCACAGCCAATGCCAAGACCGCAAAAGTGAAAGCAAAGTGGCATTAGGCTCATTACTTCCTTGAGCATTGCAAGTGAGTACTGCCCTCGAGTATCGGCCTAGAGCGTATATAGCCGCAGTGAATTTCAAATCAATAGTCTTCATTAAAAGCTGAATTCCATAGATCTTTCTGACTGTGCTGAGGTACATCCCAAGAGCTAAAGACCTTTTCATCAGGGAGATTTTTGAATTTCAAGCTATTAGGGCCAGTCGATTTACAAACAAGGCACACTCACCAAAAAGAGCGAGTTTCCACAAGTTTTGAAGTTAATAGCAGTGCTGTTTAACCTCAGGGATCTTCGCACGAAGTTTCTGTTTGCAGATGGTAATAAGCCTGGTAATAAGATGGTAACAAGTCCAGGACCGAACTCTCAGATTCCTGTCGCCGGCCTGGGCGGCGCTGATGCACTCCAGATTCGGGAGGGCCTAATCTGGCTGGTTCTTCATAATCGCCGGCCATTGTCAATGACGATGCGCAATGAGCCATTGACGAGCGACCTGCCTCGTCAAGATGTGCTCCGCGCAATTCCCATCTTCCCTCGTGTTGTGTCGCTTGCGATCGAACCCTCTGGTTGGCCGCTCGGCATGCGATCGCACATGGCTATGCCGTCACGACCGTATATAGTCTTTGCTTGGTGCGGGTGGCGCCACAGGCCCGCTTTCGGGTGCTGCGGCTGGGCTACGGTTTGTATTGAGGTCTTGGGATTAGTGCGGCATTCTGTAATACAGCTTTTTGTATAAAAAACACTTGTGCTCTCAAATAACTGCACATACCTTCCTTCGGAGCGAGAGCGCAAGTGCGCGTCGAACGCCGGCTGTGCCCTCAGCTTGCTCTGGTCCGAACCCCCGTTATGTGGTAACCAACCCTGAAACCTTGACATTTGATTTGAGACAGCGGAGACCATGCTTAGCAGAGCTTTATTCGCTCTTGACTAGGTCCTAGGCCCAAGACTAGGTCCAAGGTCATGACTAGGTCCAAGCAACTTTGAGCCTCAGCCATTTATTTTGACCTCAGTGTCCTTTTAACGAGACCCGGAAGGGCTCCCAAGTCTATCTACAGTGTTTCTGATACACCAGCAGCAACAAATAAATAAAAAGCAGTATCTCAAGAAAACTGTACAGAGTCGATGCCAGGTGTAATGGCTGCAGTTATAACCAAGGCTCGCACAGTACAAACGAACACGGGGCTACCGTCAAAATATGTCTTACGGCAAAGGCATTGCGTCGCAGCTAAAACAAACAAGTGTTGCCCAACAACCCGATTAGAGTGCTTGAGGAGGCGCCGTAAAATCAGCCCCGCATTAGAAAATGCCCCCTTCTAGCTGGAGCTGTGAGCGACGATTGTCTTCATTTCTGCGTGACACTCCTCCTCTTCTTTACGGAAACAACACAGCGAACCACAAAGCCAATAAAAAAATATTACAAGGTGCACTGAAGTTTCCTTACGTGCACAAATGCGAAAGCTATCTGCTGTCTGCCACCTGTGCCGTGTGCTGAGCTAACGGTGTACATTGCGAGGAGGGTTTTCAGTCGATGCTGCATATTCGTGCTACAACTGCACGCCAAGCATACAGGAAATTTACCAGAAGCAAAGGAAATTTGGCACTCGCTTGATTGCGACATCTGTAATTAACATGTTCAGAATTACTCATGTAAACCTCAGTAGGTATAACAAAGATACTTTTTTTAGAACTTAACTACACGCGCCTTTGTTCAGCTCTAAATGTCGAAATGTCGTGTTGGAGTGGCAGCATCCCCTTCTCGCACACCAGCGGCTTGGGTTCGAGTCTGACGTAGACCTCAATTTTCTTTTATTTTTATTCATTAACCAGTGCTTTTGCGGCAGACACATTTTGCGGACAGATGACCTTGAACTGAGCCATCTACTGTTTTTGCATTAATATGACATGTAGGAGTTCCGATGTAGCTCATTACATGCGCCGGAAAAATGCACGCCCTGAATGGCGATGCCAAGCAGTGGTGGCGAGTGCTGTAAGTTTCACGTCAGAGCTCTTGTGAGCACTTGTGTGTCATTTGTCATCCGGAAGACTCGCAAGTAGCAGCGTTCTTGAAGCTACGTTGTCAGAAAGGCCAGAATGATACGAGACTTTCATTCGACGTGTGCCGCTATAGGGACACTCGCTAGGCACACTAGGCTAGATTAGATGGCATATAAAAATCACAGGCAACTTTTTTACCGAGTAACACTTTCAGTTGTACCTATACACGGCGAAAAATAAAAAAGAAAAATTCCTGTTCGTGCTTCACTAACTTTGGTGAACCCTGCTCTTATGCCTTGATAACGCATCGAGGAATAACCGCCAGCTTATTCAACATGGGTATTATCCACACCCCCAAGGTATGCTAACCGCGGCACGCCACCGGCGCATGCTTCAATGAAATGACCGACGAGGTGCCACGTCTCACTTCGAGTCTCTCCCAGATTAGTTGTTTCTTGTACCTAAAGCAGCTTGTTGGCAGCAAGAAAATCAGTGCGGAGCATATGCATGCGCTGGAGATTGGGAAGCGACATAATAGGCTCCAGATTGAATAAGCAGAAGCGGATAACAGATGTTTAAAAAATTAGGCTTCTACCGTGCGAGGCGTATTTAAGGTTGTTTACTGCGGAACTTATCGTAACTATGGTCAAGACCCTTTTCCCAAGCATCTCACTCAGAAAGGCCGAGCACCAGGCCGGGGGAAATCTTGTACCCATGAAAAACCGGTGGGTACCCGGCGGCACTGGGGATCGAACCCAGCACTTCCCGAATGCGAGGCGGATGCTCTACCACAAGGCCACGCTTCGCTATTTCTTTTCCCAAGCATCTCACCCAGAAGAACCGAGCACCAGGCCGGGGGAAATGTTGTACCCATTTAAAACCGGTGGGTACCCGGCGGAACTGGGAATCGAACCCAACACCTCCCGAATGCGAGGCGGATGCTCTGCCACAAGGCCACATTGCCCAATATTGCGTTTTCTGCTGCAACATGGGAAGTCCACTTAGCATGAGCTTTGGATACAAGCAACGCAACAGGCGCGACAGTCGGGCTCATTATAAGGGGGATCGAAGGAATGCTCCAATGTAGTCGCAACCTGACATTCGCTCCGCTTGGTCTCCATTTTCCAGGTACAATGAAAAATTGCCCCTTTAAGAAGACAGTTCTCGAAAGAGGTAGCTAAACACAGCCACCAGGAAGGACCGCCATCGTATTGTCTATGCTGTGGCGAAAGCATAAATTGCAGCAAATGGACCACTGACCTCACCATGGGGAGGTTTCCCATTGGGTGTGGTTACTTAGCCTCAGCAGTAATTCCTATACGTTGAAGGTGGCCTCGTCAGAAAGGCAATTTTGAAACACAGTAGAAGCCCAGTTATGAGGGCAATTACTTTAATATGTAGAATGTAGCCTCGTAAAAAAGCAATTTTGAAATACAGTTGATGCCAGTTATAAGGGGGGAACATTTAACGGATGCTTGCTTATTAAGAATCAGGAAAACGCTACCGATAAAGCATGTACTAGGGCAAAATCACTATGTATGAAACAAAACGAACAAGTGTGAGTGCATAACCCTGTCAGAGTAAAACGAGACCACGCAAAGAAGCCGCTGCAGTCGAAAAACAGAGCCCACCGCCAGCGCAAATAATGAAGAGCGTCGCCCAGCTTCTTGACACTGTAAAGAATGTGGCAACTACTTAAAGGTATTGAAAAGGCAGCATTGAAACTGCACTTACTTAGGCAGCAAAGATAATTGGCCCAGTATTGAAAATGGATGGCTTCACACTGTTCCTTTGTAGGACCATCCTTTGCCATTATATTTTCAATATCAGGCCGATTACCCGTGCTGCTTGGGATAACCGCTAACCACGCCCACGAGACGGGCTACAAGGACAATCAGTGCATTCATGTGTGCCGATTGGAGAAGATTGGTGGGCGTGATGCAGGGGAACCGCGATGAAAGCGAAACTACACCTCATGATCGGTGATCAACAAATGGCAGTGATTTCAAGTGATTTCATAAGCTTAAATGCCAGTCAAATGCTATCACTTGCTGACCCAGCAGGCCACGTGACGTGACTCGCTTGCACCAAACGACTCTCCACCTTCTGCACCTCGTAGGAAGCACATAGACACCAGAAAGTGTGACGTTCGCTCATGTGCGCTGCGTTGTTTCATCGCTGTGTCCAAACAACTTCGTCGACAATGAAGACCAGGAGTCCGACCTACCCCCAGTAGCAGTCAGCGTTTCAACTATGTGCACTCGCGTTCCTGAAGCAGCTTGTCGCCAGCAAGGATTCAGCGCAGAGAAAATGACTGGAGAGCTTGGAAAGTGGAGTTATGCGGTTACGGACGGGCGTGTGGACGTTTCTGAAAAATAATATTCACTTTTATCTGAGCTTGTATTCACAGCTGCAGTATGGGAACTCTACTTAATAACACCATCTTACACAACGAATGCAATTTGCGTGACCATTGACAGTCAGATTACTTATAAGTGGGCTCGACTGTAATTAAAAGGTATTCTAACAATAGGTGAACAATCTATCCGAATTACCAATTAGACACATTTGAAAAAACATTTAAAGCCCTTTTAACGAGGTGCGAACTCCTTCTGCTCAAACAACTTGATATGACGCTAGTGTACACGGTGCGCGCAGTTCCGCACTGCACAAAGGACCTTTATTACTGCCGAACTGTTGTCCATTCGCTGCCGCCGCCAAACGGTGCGATAGCACCTAATGGTCTTCATCGTCTTCCCCTGCATGAGCGCTTTTTTACCACCCAGGTAAAAGCGCGATCAAAAGAACTCGAACAGTAGGGTGCATAGGCGATGCGTTGTTCGCGTTTCTATGCATCACGATAGTACATGGCAGTGGTGTGCGCCCACAAAAACGCGTTAAGTGTAACGTGTTTGAAGGTGCGATTTTACCCCGTAAATTGCTTCGCTAAATGGCTTGTATCGCATTCGCTGTAAAATGTGTGAGTTCGCTTTTAATACAACTGTTTACATCGCCTTTAGGTTTAATTCTCCACACAGTTTCCGTATACATCTATAAATGTAAAGAGAGTTGATTTAGAGCTCCGAAAGTAATGAACATGACTACCCACAAAAGTCAGACAGCTAAAACCACCCGAGAACAGATCTATTCCAAATGTAACTCACCTCTGATAAATTCTTTCCACACTGCGTCTCAGCGTTGCACCTCACGACCCCATCATCATATACTTTGCAACGGAAGCAGTACCCTGAAATGAGACGATGGCAGTGAGATGCGGTAATGGAGGCTTGTTAGGCTGAAGCTGACAAAACTTTAGTGCGCATAAGCGAAGGGAATTAAGGCAAGCTAAACTGCTACCTTCTGCAGGCCATTGAAACCTTTGGAGACGCCGGCCCATTCGACGGCCTTGGACTGAATGTCGGGGCCATCGCTGGACCTTAGCTCATCCCATGCTTCTTTGGAGGGATCACGCAAGAGTCCTGAGGGAAGCTTACAGACTTGGCATGCACAGATCATGTGGTTGAAGTTTTGTTTCTCACCACAAAAGCGGCAGGGGGGATTGATATCCTTATTTATGAATTTAGATATGTAGTTTGGGTTGGGGAGGGTCCCCATCTGTAGTTATTTCCACAAGACCTCTTGTTGTCTGCTCAGTGTTTTGATGGGGTAGTGGGATTGCTCTTAATGCTTTGTAATGTGCAGTAACTTCGTGGTATGATTAGAGTGGCTCCCCGAAAGGTTCCGGTTCCTGACTTTGTGCCACGGCTCGGATAGCTAATTCTCGAGCGTGTTGGTGGGCAGCCTCATTTCCCGGATTCTCCGCTTGAGTTCGGGTCCATATCAGTGCAATATCTCTCAAGAGACGAAAGGCTCTTATTTCTGTGAGTACATGTGCGGCGGGACCAAGACCCTACTGCTAGCAAAGTTGCTGATCGTCAACTTTGAGTCGCTGACTAAGGTAATAGCATCTGTAATGGCATATCACGAACACATAATGCGTGCTTTATGTTCGGGTGGCCATTTACGTCTTTCGCTAAACAACAGAGTTACATTTTTCACTAAACAACAAAGGCGGCCAGAAGAGAATCGAACAGTTTTGAACATTTCTTCAGAGGTAAAGATCTCAAGCGAACTATTTTGTGTTCAGCACACCTTCGTGTTATCTGAAGCTCATGAACTGAGTGTCAAGAGAGGTTCACTAGGCCAGCCTTCATAAGCTGGTGACTCACCTAAATGATTAAGTCATGCTTATAAGATGACACAGAGGAGTGACTGGCTTCACCCAAGAGTAAAAATACGAGACGCTGACTTCAGGACAATGCGGTCCCTTCTTCAGGGGCGTCCATATGGAAGCACGCATTAGGCAGCAGACGTCTATCTGACCCTTGCCGAGTATACCACCTTGCTGTTTCATGTGCTCTCCAAGCATTACCCCGAGTCCTTTCTCTTTTGACAGAAGACGCCTAGACACCTGCGTGCAACACCAGCGATTTTATTAAACGCTTTCGCCACGCACAAGCAAGCTCAGACGAGCGCATGATGTCCTTCCCCGCAGCCTCGCTTTTCAAGAACATTCCTGTGCCTACCGAGGCGGACAGTGACCTCAGCTACACGAAAATCCTGAACACCGACGAACTCTGCCGGCTTTTGGAGTTCTGCCTAAGTAGCCCGTGCTTAACTCCTAGAGGAGAATTCTGCAAATAAAAAAGTTCCATTGCTATGGGTCCAGCCGTTTTGGTAAGTGGTGTCAACGTGACGATGCAGGGTCTGCAGTCGGCTCAGCAAAAAATAAATAAATAAAAACATGCAACTGTGTATGCACTCTTTGGACGACTGCTTTTGCATTCTTAAAAAATAACGCGCAGTAACTGCCTCACAAATCTCGGTGGGCACCCGAACCACGCCGTCATAACAGTAAAATACGTACGCATACACACTCCGTAAAGAAACTTTACGGCCACCAAAAATAAGCACGAATTACGGACAACATATTAAATATCAAACAGCTAACGTTCTAAATAAAATACAAGAATTAACACATCTGTTGGCTAAAGTCCCCAAAAACACACTTAGAGCTCTGCTGCTGGAAAATAACATAGAACTCACATAATCTGCCATGCATAATTATGTCCCTAATTTGCATTTTTAGGAGTGCATTATCGTTTTGAAACTTGCTGTTATGTTTTGTTATTATGATGTTGCTTTTTTTTGCTAAGCTTGCAGCAACCATGTTCAGATTTTGGTTATATTTATATCTTTCTACTAAATAATGTGTTGGCATGTACGATTTATTGTTTGCTGCATACGCTTATTTTTGCGTTACATGATTTATTTACCTTTTTCTTCCTTAGTGCTGAGTGACATTTTCTTATTTCAACCAGAAGATTTTGGTGTGAAACTTTTTGCTTGAAGCTATGTTAATTAACCATTTGTGCCAAAAAAAAAGAGTTACAGAAGAAAGAAAGAAAGAAAGAAAGAAAGAAAGAGCTGCCATAGTGGGGGAGGGCTCCGGAATAATTTCAACCTCTGTGGGATCTTTACCGTGCACTGACGTCACACCACTGACGTCGCACAGCACACGGGCGCCTTTTTGCGTTTCGCCTCGATCAAAACACTACAGCTGTGGCCGGGCTCGGATTTCCATCATCACCGTCTGCCTGACTATGCCCAATGCAGGGCAAAGGCCTCTGCCATGCCTCTTTATTTAATCCTGTCATTTCCCAGCTGCATCCACAGTATCCCCGCAAACTTCTTAATCTCATCCGCTTACCTAACTTTCTGTCGCCCCCTGTTAAGCTTGCTTTAGGTTGGAATGCACTTCGTTACTCTTAAGGACCAGCGGTTATCTTGCCTTCGCATCATACGCCCTGCCCAAGCACATTTCTTCCTCTTGATTTAGTCTAGGATGTCGTTAACCAGCGTTTGTTCCCTCACCCCTCTGCCCGATTCCGGTTTCTTAACGTGATGCCTGACCTTTCTTCCCATAGCACGCTACGGTGTCCTTATCTTGAGCTGAACCCTTTTCGTTAGTCTCCATGCTTCTGCCCCGTAGGTAAGTACTGGTAAGATACAGCAGCTGTATACTGTTCTGTTGAGGGATATTGGTGAAATTTCATACATGATCGGAGAGAACCTGCCATATCCACTCCACGCCATTCTTATTCTAGTTATTTCCCTCTTATGATCTGGATCAGCGGTCACTACTTGCCCTATGTAGACATTCTTTTACCACTTCCAGCCTCTCGCTACCAATTCTCAAATGCTGTTCACTTGCTAGACAGTATAACATTACTTTGGTTTTTCTGCATGCTAATTTTTAGGCCCAGCGTTCTGCTCTGCCTGCCTAACGAGATCATGCTTTCCAAATCACCTCCTCAGTGACTCAGCAAGGCAATGTCCACAGCGAATCGCAGATTATTTAGGTATTCTCCATTAACTCTTATCCTCAATTGTTCCCAATTCGAGCCTCGGAATATCTCCTGTGAACAGGCGGTGAATAGCATTGGTGAGATCGTGTCTCCTCGCCTGACGCCCTTCGCTTTTGGAATTTTATTGCTAACTTTATGGACGAGCTGCCATAGCTGTTGAGTTGCTATAGATATCTTGCAGTATTTTCACATAAGGCTGTTCTACACCCTGTTTCCGCATTGCCTGCATGACAGCCGAGGTTTTCACTGAGTCAAATTCCGACAACTGATAACATACAAGTTCTGAAGAGTGAGGCAGCGTCCATTAAATCTAGCGCGTTCCCGCACTGTGTGATGTGTTGGAGGGCAGAGGTGAAAACGTGGAAGACTCCGGAAGGTTTCTTCAGCACACACAGGCCTGACCAAGCCTGGTCTGTGATGGGAAGCCTCACTGATTTATGAAGGCACCGCGTCTGCCCATTACCTTGTGTTTGTGAGGGCCGGACGGTTAGGAGTCGGTTCAATCGTGCCTCCCTGTACACTCTTTTTGAGCCAATAAATGCATTTCACCATCACCACACCCGTTACCTCGTTACATACCAGCTAACCAGGGTGCGTACAAACGTTGTCAACGGCAGAGACGGCAATTCCTTGTTCCTTTGGATCATGGATTGTCGTTTTAGAGAGCGACATGTTCCTCGCAATCTCAGAATGTCTCACGTCAGCATATGCTGCGACTTTCCAACAGTGCCTAAGGCGCAGCTCGAGAAAGAAGTGTGCTTAGCACAGGATGACACAGAGGCCGACCATCAACTGATTTTTTGAAGCGAAAAGCTTCACTGCCGGTCAGAGTCAAGCTTCACGTGAGGCGAACTGGTGAGTTATGCGCATGCGCGAAAACGAGTGACGTCACACGCCACTCAGGTGGTCGCTCCTCGCCGCTGCCGCAGCCGTCGCCTGACCTTTCGGCGCAGCCGCGTGCTACTGCACATGTGTGTCATGTGCATGCGCAAGGAGGCTATATAATGCGCTTGCCAGAGAATAGGCGTGCGCACTCGACATGGAAGGGAAGGAGAGTGGGCCTGCTGCTAGACTACGCAGAAAGCTGAGAAACTAAACTCGTCCGATCCAGAAGTACTCGCTTGGGAGTTGGCTGCACAACAGCGAAAAAATGATAAAGCCAAAGCTAAGCGTGCAGCCGAAATGCCTGAACAACGGGAAATACGTCTTGCTAAACGACGTCGGAAAGAAGCCGAAAAGCGTGTCTTGGCCGCATCTTCAGCCAGCAGCAGCCAAGCGAGTGAGGAAGAGGAAACAAGAAAGTCAGAAGAGATAAATCCCAAGACTCGCCGTTACGACCACGTGGTACGACTTAGTGAAAGTGCGATTGCGACTAGGGTGTTTACGACAGACTGTGAACAACTCATTCGGCCATGTTTGTGATCTGTGCGGAAGACTGTGGCACTTGCGAGATTTGACACCGGTAAGTGACAGTATGCGTGAGATGTTAAGTTTAGCATCTGTCGAGTTGAGTGGAACCGTGGCCAGGGTGTGCGCGTCGTGCAAGGAATCTCTGGTGAAACAGAAAACCCCTCTCTACAGTGTTAGCAATGGGTATCGCTAATGCCACCTGGTTTGCCACTGCTAAACTATGTAGCCGAAAGACTAATTTCACCACGCATCCCGTTCGTCCAAATACGTTCGTCCAATGTTGCTTCTGCGTCTAACAAGTAAACATATGCGATTGAGTAACCAAGTCTACGCCTACAGATAAACAATGTATACAATACCAGCTAAGCTACGAAACATAACCATGACGTCAAACCAAGCATAACTCAAGCTTTTCACTTGTATATTCAGGGTTAACCAGCGCTAATTGAGCCGCTACCTAATTTTTTCTCCTGTCCCTAAAAGCTTAAGCTACACACTCCTGTCAAACTGCAGGACCATATATCAGAGCATCGGAATTATTTTCAACGGCTGAAGCGTCTGTCTGTCGTTTACGGCCCGCCTACTGTTTCATGTGCGTCGATAGCATGGGCATCAGCGTAACTGCGCCAACAGATGGGCCTTTTTAATAAATTTGCCGTCCTGTGCGTCGGTACCATGCAACATGTGAAATGCTCGGTTAAAGAAGGCCGTTTTCCAGCGTTATTCATTTGCCATTTAAAATTATGTTCTTAGGACATTTCTACTGCACGCATTTCAAATTATTCTGAGGCTAACGTCTCCCATTGAAAAATTATATGCAACCTTTATAAAGTGAATATTCTACCCATTTCTTTTTAACACGGCAAACACAGTGATCTTGGCGTGTGCAGTTTAAGTTCCTAAATAATCATATGGGCGACGAGATACTGCTTGGCAGATGGTCCGGATTAATTGCGACCACTTGGGCGGCTTTAACCTCCACTTATATCACACAGCAAACCGGCGTTCTTACATTTATCGCTTCCATCGAATTGTTGTCGCTGGTGCTGGGGTTCGACACCGACGATGTTGGACTCAGCGGGCGAACGCAATACTGAACAAGCCAGTGCAGCGTCGTAAACACACACTCGCTTTGAGGAAATGTTTACAGCACGCGCTACAAAGTCAGCCAACCAAACGCATTGTCAACACGCGTTTCAGCCTAGGATGCTTCCATGCTCTCACAGCCGCGATAAGGTCAGGCTGTTTACATGGATTTGTCGCTCACAAATACAAACACGTTCGGAAAACTTCATCTTGACACAGTGCGCGTGGGCACCAAAGCGACAGCCTCAACCATCGCGACAACGCGATAAAGAAGCGCATCAAAGAAAAGAAAAACAAAACGTTCGATGCAAACGGTGGGTACTTACGGCCCATTCTTCCAGGTAAGCGTAAAAATTTGTAGCACCAGTGAGGTAGAAGTCCGAGCGTGAAGCTTTGCTACTCGCGCACAACGAACCAAATAGATGCCGAAGACGGGCAATCGTTTGGCTGACGCAACAAGTACCAACTTTGCGCAATGCACTGGGCAGCGCGCAAAAACCAAGTAGTCGTGAGAGTACAGTCTCCCTTTCTTCCGATCAGCGATGGAGTTGATTGGGCAGCGGTTATCACGTGAGTGGAAACCGAGACCCTTTCCACTTTTGCGGCCGCGCAGTGCGTAATTCACACAAACTGGCCGTGCCTCGCGCCACCGTCCGATGCCCTCTCTTACTTGCACCGTGGTACCAGAGCCAAACGCCTGGGCTAAGCGGTCATAACTGTCGTAAACGAGCAGAGCGACCACCTCCGTTTACAGTTGCTGCACTATGCGGCCGCGCCGTGAACAAGGTCACAGGAAGGTGCCGCGGCGCGTGCGTCGTCGCATCGCGATTTTTCAACCCTGGCTTGAAAAAAAAACGAAGCATAACATCCTTACTCGACAGAGTAGAGAGAGAAAAATCCCACGTGACGACACTTGACCAATCGGTGTCACAGGAGTTGAGAAGAATGGTAGACCGTGCCCTGAGAAACGGCACAGGTGGAGGATTTTGGTATTGCTCAATAGTACCGAGAGTTGCATCATGAAACTGCTGTCGTTCGACGCGGCGTTGAGTCGGTCGGCTCTGTTGGAGTGGCGTGCGCTGTCTGAGCGACGAGGAAGAATCGTATTTGTTCCGGCTCTTTCCTATTAGCGACATCGGTTTTATAGAGCAGATTTAGAGAAGAGGTGCCTGGGAACGTCCCGTGCTAAGGCAACAATGCCCTGTGAGTAACAGGCGTTTCTTTTCTCTTCGGATTTTCCCATGTGTTCTTTAATTACTGTTCCGGCTGTTTGTTTCTGTCCTTTTCCCGATCAAATATAGGCCGAGGCAGCCAAATCTTAATAAAACGCTGGCTACCTAGTAGTAAACGCTCGTGACTGCAGGGTAATCAGTGGGGATGATAGATAAAATCACTTCTCTTAAGAGATGTTTTCAATGAGTGCGCTGTAGTCGGGAAATCAGTTATGAGATGTTTTTGTTAGTGTGTAGTAGTCGTTGAAGCGGCAACGCCAGACAACTTTTCTTTATTCTCCTTGCCGGCGTTAAAAGAAGTTAGTGTGAGGTGACCGCGCTAGGCATTCGTTAGATCCCTAGGCTTTAAAAGGCCACTGACCATGGAGGAAAAAAAAAAACTAGGAGGGAGCATGACGTCAGGCGCTCAGCCTCTGCAAGCCATGCCAGTGCTGTGGCATGTTGCAAGTTGCGCGTCCGCGCCATAAGTGTCGCCACGGTCGGAACGATTGCAGCGATCCTGGTATCTGGCAGCAAACGCGGCTGGAGTCAATGACACAACGCGTCTGCGCCGCCAGTGCCGCCGCGGGCAACGCTGCAGCGCAGTGGCAGCAGACGACAGCGACCGGCGCAAGCATAGCGAGCAAAGTTTTGAGCAATTTATGTTTTTACCGCCAACTCCCAGGCACCGCCACCGTCGCATTTCAAAATCGTCCCCATTGGCTCTACGGGAATGTCACACCCTTGGCCATGCATCCTCCTCTGATGCCGCTGCCGAGGACCCTTTCGCGCACTGAATCTTGGGAAATAGGCCCTCCACAGTTGCCAGATTGCCAACCACCTTGGATAGCGGTGCTTTTTAGTGAACGTCCGTGCTCCGATGTAGCGCAGCGAATGTCTTGCAGCTTCGGCGGAATGCGTACCGAGGCTGTGTGAAGGCTCCGCGTCTCAACACTTCTGTTGATTACGCTCGAGTTTTTTGGTGCACTGTAGAAAACTGCAGATAAACTTTTCATCAAGACGCGGTCTGTGCTCACGACGGCGTGATCTTGAGCCGGAAAAGGTATGCGCACGACGCGGCAGTAGCGCCCTCAGCGGCGGTGGCGGCGCGTGCTCGACGAAGACTGTTCGGGTTCAGCTGCCAGCTGTCGAGCCCGTGTCCCCCACTCTGGCGCAAACCATAGGGAGGCTATGGCCAAACATGACATGGCTCACAGATGGACGCGGAGACTGCTTTCTATTCGTAGTCACGCTACTCAAATCGGCGGCTGGACGGCGCGGCGTTGTGTGCCGCTACCGCTGCCCATGCTGGCGATATATACTGATCGATCGCCGGTGCGGTCAGCGCCGTGATGCTCGCCCGCTTCCTTGTGCTGCGTACGTTACCTTGTCCACATCCAATTTTCCTTTGCAAACATATTCGGCCGCAGCAGCAGCGGAATTACGAAAGCCGGACACATGCAAATTGAGTTTGGACCCGCCGGTAACAGGAGTTTTGGTTAGGACTTATTATGCCACACACTGCACTTTTACTTAATGGAAAGAAATAATTATTGTTCCTTCTGGTAAATTGCTGGAAAATTGTAGTTCTACTTTACCACTGTTTCCTCGCATGCCTGGCTATGCTTTTTCATTGTGAACTACTAGAACTAATGTGACAGTCTTCAAAACTTAAAGTAGCACTTCACACGGCTCCACGATTCCAGGCAGGCAGCCACTTCGCCGAACAGAGAATGTAGCACTGCTAGAAAAACAGTTATAAGCTGCTGTCTTACAGTCTATGACTGCTGTTAAATGTGATAAGGAGCACCAACCTAAGGTCGAGTCCCGCGCGCGAGTCAGCCCGACGACGATTAGTGTCGGGTATATTACTGTTGTAAGGGGTGTCAGTTCTGGTTCTGAGCAATACGGTTCGAGCACGGCGTTGCGGCGGCCGAGCCGAACATTCAACGGTAAAGGGATGTCAGTTGATTCTGATTCGGGGCATACGGCACGAGCACGGCGTTGTGCTGTTCAGCGCAACTGCCACGAATCTCGCTGCCAGCAATTCGGGTACCGCCGTAAAAGCAGAACAGAATTGGCACCGCACACGACGCCGCGCCGATCAGTACAGTATGTCCGGCCGCCGATTGGAGTAGTCGCCGAGCCGCCGCTGCCGCCACCGACGCTGAGCAGGTCGCGTCGTGCGCATACGTTTTCCGGTTTAAGGTCACGACGTCGTGCGCACAGAGCGAGTCTTTCATTACAGGGGCAAAGGGTTCGTCGCGGGCACTGCGCATTTGAACTACCGTTGCAGTACGCTAAGCGTGTACCGTACTCCAGTATCGACGTGAAGAGGCGTTTTCATGGTCTTGCTAGAAATACAAATTGCGCATGCCCGCTTTGAATGTCGCTAGAATTCAGAATTTTTCCCAGCGGCGTGCGGCCGCGAACTGTGGTTCACAAAGAGAATGGAAAGCAATTCCATTCATCGTTATACACATAGACGGAGCGTTTATTTCAGCGCATGCTATAAGCGGAGAATAGGCGAAGAAAAAGAGCCTCTAAAAGAAGCGGCAGTGGCTTACAGAGTGCTCACGGCGGTCGGACGTGTTTAACGAGCGCTCCGGCGCGCTGCGCAAGATTCTATTTCTCGGGCAGACGGACTTCGGCCCGCCCATGGGCCCCCCGTTCTCCACTACCCTCGGGCCACAAGTCGCGCCGAATACGCTCGCGCACATACGCAGTTTCCCACGCGAAATGCAGCAGTAAAGTATTTCTCTCTCTCACTGTCGACAGTGAGCGCCGACAGCTCTACGCCTGGCTGTCTGTCCCTGCGCGGGGTCTCCCTGCCATCGGCGTTAGCTTGTTCGTCAATTTCGGAGCCGATGCTCGGAGTTGAAGCGGTGCTGTGGGCTCACGCAGTTGCTTGAGAACTGGCTGCCCTTGTCAGAAGACGACTGCAGACACCGTCCTATAGAATAATGCAGCTTTCGTTACTGCGACCTGACAGGCGCTGCCATTAGTCACAGTAGCAAGCTTTTTGTTAGTGATTGTGGTGAGGCAGTTTCTGTTTGGAAAATGCGCGTATATGAAAACATTTATTCAAGTAAGCAGGTCATCTTACATGAGCCACTCATAGTAGCATAACTGCACAACGGCAAAAACCGATCATGGTACAAAATATTCACAAAGTGGACACATATATGCGACCAATCGAGATATTTATAAAAATATTTATACACACAATCAGGTCATCATACATGAGTTATACCTTGTAACATAACTGCAAAAGGGCAAGAACAAATCATATGCCACGAGATGTTCATAATGAGCAGAAAGACACGATTTATCGAAGCCAACGTGTGAATGTTCATCCAAACAGTCGGGTTAGCATCAACAGAACTCGTCTACACAGCATACACAGATTACAATATTAGTAATCTGCCAACACAATCAAAGGCCCCGAGTTCCGGTAAATAAACAGTTGGCATTGCTGCCCCTGACTTCTGTGCCATTTGACGCATCAATAGGTCTTTGTTAGGTCTTGCAAGGCTTTTCCAGCGTTGCGATGCCTTCATTGATAAGAATGCGGTTTTGGGTTAAGTCCTTGACCACGTCCTCTAGATGGGCGACTTTGCGTGCAAGCCGGCGTCCGGAAGACTGCTGCAAAATTTTAATTTGCATTTTGCTTGCAGTTTGTAGTTTCGTTTGCCTCTTAACTTCGCTTCGCAGAAAAGCCTTTTCGGGAGTATCTTGTACGACCTGCAGCTGAAATTCAGTACAACACAAACTAAGCACTACCTCATCACACATTTGTAAGAAAAACATAAACAGTGGAATGCATTAGCTCATTTCATTTTTAAAAATTCCATGGTACATCATGCAAATTTGTGGTCAGTTCAAATGTAACCAGTTTACATGCCTAATCCACTAGCATTCAAGTTTTTGTATAGGATATAATGTAATTTTATGCATGAAAGCAAATCAGGCAGCCCCATGGCAATGTTGTACAAAAACAAAAAATTTTCAGTTCATTGTGCTAGAACATAATTTGATATTGGCAACCGTTTCAATTGTACAAAAGTAATTCTTAGGAACAAAACGTATCCGAGCAAGGTAGCTTTTACTTTCTAGAAGATTTTTTAGCTACATGGCTTGACAATTCAACTTGAAACAATTACAGGTGAAGTCCAAATAAAGCATGTATTGCGAAATATTAAAAATGCTCACATGGTGATGCTCAGTGTTTTTTTATTGGGATAACACAAACTATATAAAGAATAAGTTATGTACAAAGCTCTCTGAGTCTGTGAGCCGTCATCAATCATGGAAAAAAGATTAGTTTCCAGCAACAAGTCTTTCTTATGCCTTCTTATCATATCACATTGTGACGTTGATGGTATTTTAGCTTGCAAGGATGGAGGTGAAGAGGCATCCATACTTTCTTCATGCTGCCTTGAACTGCCTGGCTAGAAAAAAATGTCAACAGTGCATGTAAGCAAAGAAGCTTCTTCTGTTAAAGTAGTCAACTTAAGGTTCTCACTATAACTGGTGCAAAAACAGAAAAAAACCACTCAAACCGTGAAGTGCAATGAAGAAAATTAGATGTTACCTCTTTTTTTGAAAAAGTGAGCTTGCGATGCTCGTAAAACTTGAGCCTACCTTCATTGCTTTGTGTTTATGGTCAAATAGAATGTCACTTTTGGCATGTCATGGCACACTGATGGCATCACAAATATGGCACTGGCATAATACGTATAAAATCCTTTCTGAATTAAACAAATTGTGATTTCCTGGCAGCACAGTTTGGAATGCAAGTAAGCCAAAACAAACTTTTAAAGAGAGCCGTAAAGGTATTCTCAACATATATATGTGCGAAATCACTTAATGATACCTAATAAATTCTCTCTTCAATGATTAAGGTATTTCACTGTTTTCAAAAGGACCGTTTTGCAACATTTGAACACCACTAAAATTTGCAGATAAGTATTCCCTCTAAGAACATTGTAAAGGCCTTTTGTGTACACCCAGTTCCAGTACAAAATATAGCCTGCAGCTATTTTCAGCATCTGCAGTTTTGCAGCCCTTCCATAATGCATATCAGAAGCTGCCTGTAAGGGTGCACACGAGAAATGAATCCTGTACACTGCAGGTGTGAGTTTATTTTTTTTAAACAGCACTGCCTAGTGAGAGATTGAAAAAAAATCAACATATATACTGTATCATCTTGAGGTGCTTGCATCTCTCGATGAAAGGTGCTCATGGCTTCTGTTGTCAATGGCTCAGTGCTTTCTCTCAGAGAATGCGGGCAAAAAATAAAACACAACATCAAATATATTTTATTCTAGCCTGAAGGGGAAGGCATTCTGTTGCTCAATTTCAATAGGAGGAGTAAGAAAGCTGGTCTAATTTTCAGCGCTTCCCTAAGAATAAATGTACGATGTGTAAGTTTGTCATCAAGAAAAGCCAATAGAAACGGTTAAGTTGGCATTTTTCTTTTGTATTAAAAAATGCAGCCACAAATTAGCGGCTGTCTCTCATCCTTACCATTGCAAAAGAAAAATCTTTTTTGCATCTGGCTATTCTTGAATGCAATTAAGAAAAATTAAACCAAGTGCACAGAAAAGTATTTGCAGTCATACAACAGAAAGGATGGCCTTTTTGTTTTATCTCTCGGATGAATAAAAGCAGTGTGTATATTCCAGGACATTAGGAGTACAGATGATCAAGCGGCAGTAAAGAACGGCATTTTTCGAAAAAGATATAGGTTACAAACGCCATTTTTGTAACGTTGCAAGAGCAATGGTTGCCCCTCTGAACTCCGCTATATTACTCAGCCAGCTTGGTAATTTCGTTTTTGAGGGCTGTTTGACGTGTTATTTTCATATTTTACAGACTTGGTCATCTCTATTTATGGAGGAACTCTCTAGCACGCAAAGGCAAACAGCTAGTCCAGCAAAAAGCAGAGGACCGGAGTGTATATACGTTCGCGCTCAGCCGAGACGTGGAAACCTGATACTGCGCACAATCTTGCTCCCTCTAAAACCACCACCTTAAGAGTCAAACGTTACCTCGCAGCAGAATGGCGGTGCCGCTGAAGATAAATATATGTAAAGCAACATAAATGCGCCATACGTGCGCCTAGCTTTGACGTTGCCTGGCTAAACGCTAGTTGCCGCAAATTTATATATGTGTATTTTGCGTATTGAAAAAATAACTATTTCACTATTTGCTTGATATAATCGTGGGCACTATTGAAGACGAACACGATAACTTAGATTCCACAAACCTGTGAAATTGACGGCACGGCTCTTTGTTTCAGCCGACCTGAAACCATAACATCCTCAGATTTGATGTGAATAGAGCAGACACAGCCCCATTTCGATGGCGTCCAAGTTTCGTCGCGTTCCAGCGCTTCTCGCCAGAGTTCAGTTTAGGATCTTTTGGAAACCTGTTGTGGAAGGTGCAGCACCCATCAAGATATGTGAAATTGATTTGGCATTCAGAATAAGTAACGTCATTTTTGTCGAAAGCCAAACTAAAACGATTTACGTATTCAACATTACATAGGCATGCCCTAGTCGGCAATAGTTTCGTTTCTCAAGGAATGACCGCAGCGTATTTACTCACCGATGGAACGAAACCCCAGAACGGCTTTCTTCCGTGCGGCTCCTGCATCCCGGCACGCAGCATTTCATTGCGGAGCTCAGACAACCCAGCTGCACTTCGCGAAACACACGGGTGCACTGAGGCACTGGCCTCTCGGCACATACAAATCTCCAAGCTCCATGGCCTGTGTGCGCTTCTCAAATTTCGAGCACAGCCATGTTCGTCTGACGCAACACAGCGAGAGAACAAAACCGAAATCCGGCTAAGAACTACTGCTGCCTTATCACGTGTGGGCCTATTTCCCATGATTCTTTCCATTATATTTTTATGACTAGGCGTCAATATTATGACGTCACGCTCCCTCGTAGTTTTTCTTCCTCCATGCCACTGACATCGAATGTTCTTGGCAACACGTACAATGGCTGTTCCGTTTGGCCTCAATGAGGTATTCTATAAGAGCAGTATTGACTGTAATGACGATGAGTTAGTGCGGTAAATGCCTTGCAGTCATTACGTTAGGTGATCCGCAAGTCGTATTATTACCGTCGAAATTAGTGCACGGCGAGTTGACTTCCTGCTAGTCATAGGCGTGCATAGAGGGGAGTCAGGAGGGAGCAGTGGCCCTCCAATCGGCGTGAGGAAGGAGGACTCAAATTTTTCCCCTCTTGTTCCCAGCTAGCCAGAAGACTTTAAGAGGCACTGCCATGAACCTCGTCATCCCCTATGTAGAGACTTGTGCATGCCTATGGTGCCAATAAAACAAAGAGGGTCATGGCAGGGGTTCTAAGCACTGTATGTCACCCGATGCACAGTGCATGAAAGCGGACATGGGTCTTGTTTTCGAACGATTCTTCTGGGGCCATATATTCTGTAGGGATTCATTTTCGATTTCGAATCTATTGATCCTCTGGCATTGGTCACTTTTGCGGTGGTAGAGCCGCGGCTTTGAAGAGACTGCAGAACGCGCCCCGACCTTTGGCTCGATCACTGGGGCTATATCAGAGCGAATGACAAGCAGTAATGGTGATCTTTTCATTACTTTATTTGATGTGTTTTGATATTCTTTATTTTTAAAAACTCTTGGCCACCTAGGAGCTGTTTGTGCAAATAGGTAGGTCATGGCGGCGACAAATTTAGCTCTTTTACACAGTGTAATATGTGCGTTTCGTTCTTGCATTACTAGCATTATATTTGTCCTCCTCCGGTACTATCTCTGTTGACCGGCGACGTTATGATTATTGTGTTTAGCCGCTTGCTGCTTTGGTCTCATCCTGTCGTCACGCTGACGTGGCGCCAAATGGATATGGCTCCACATATAATATGGCCTCTGGCTTAACTCCTATTTGACCATGACGTTAATCGTGAGCGTTATGAAACGAATGTACTGTTAGAACACATAGGGCGACTGGATCTTTGACCGCACGGCTTTTTTAATATACAGAGTCCCTGTACTCCTGATATATCCTGGTCACCTGACGGATATTCCAGGTCCTCCCTTTGTCAGAAACACTAGCTCAATTAATGATTATTAAGCCTACATATCAGTTACAGGGATCTCATCTAATTTCGGGTAAAACAAACCATGTCAACCGGTTAATTGTTTTTACCAGCCATGATGCCTGTACAAGATACACCGTTCCCATCCTAACATCATTCCCACCTCACACCTTCCTCCCCCTCACCGGGTCTTCTTCCTCGAAGGTGTGACCCTATTTAAACCCCACCCATGATGAACGCTTTGTCCAGACGAAGACAAGTCATCTCGTCGAAGCTTTGGCAAGCACCCTGAGGCTTTCCGCTCTGTTCACTTTGTGTCTCAAGGTTTAAGGCAGTATTCTGAAATTTATCTGTTTATTTATTTTACCCTCAAGGCCTGGGGAATTACAGAGGGGAATGGTTGAATGAGATAAATACAATACAGAAAAGACAACACCAAGCATACAAATTAATGATGGACATATACAACGGTGACTAATGTCGTTCTAAAATGAGTAATGTCTACAATGCTGGCAATCGATCCGGGAACGTGGTTCCAGTCTTTGGATGTTCGAGGAATGAAGGAGTTGCTGCATGTTTTTTTTCCTGAGTGGAGCAATTCCAACCTTGTGTGCGTGGTCCAGACGAGATGAGATGTACGAAGGCGAAGGGATGAGCGCGCTACGAATCTTGGGACAAATATGAAAACTTTTATGGAATAAGCAAATTCAAGAAAATTTCCGACGAGAAGCTAATGAAGAAAGGTTTAACGTGCGTTTCATTGACGATATGCTAGCAGTACGATGGTAGTTATGCAGAATGAAACGGAGTCATTCTGGGCAAGCTCCAGGGCATTAAATGGAAACGGCTCGCAACATTGGAAAATTAACATTCATTCCTTTGTGTGGACACATTTGGCCATCACATAAAAATTTCTTTCGAAACAAAAAATGTTCATCGCACCTCGATTACCATTCTTATCTGAACATGCCCATATATGGAGTGCAGGATGGAGGCAGTTTCTGGAGATCCTATGTTTGTTTGAAGTAACCTTTGGAACAAAGGTGGAGATGGACAGGGTTTTACAACACGCCTTTAATACGTAAAAAAACACATAACCAGACAGGCTACATACAAAAATCAAGAAGGCTATTCAATAAAACACGTGAACAAGGCTGCAGAACGATGGTAAATATATAAAATTAGAGAAAAGAAGGAAAAAGGAAAACAAATCAGGGAAAATTACCCAGAAGCTTGCTTTAGCACGACAGCAGTGCAATAAAAACTTTATCTGGCATTTGGGCGTCATAACAAGTGATGCTCAAAATAGCATATGCCGCACAATGAAACTAAGCCACATCCAGGTGTTGTACATAAACTGTGTTGATATCTCAGACAGCATGAACTTAAAGAAATAAATATTCAACGCACATTGTCTTCTACAAACATGCGCCATATAGCTGAAAGGTTACTGGCACATCTCTGACACCCACGCAAACACAGACAAATGCAACATTACTGTCAAATATGGTAATTTTTCCTATAAATCAAAACTCTAGCAGCTTGTTTCCCTCTGGCCAACAGACGAGTGTGTTTCCTATGTTTACATTTTCATTCAGTTAAAACACTTGCATGTAAAGGGGAAAAACAGCAGTTTGGTGTGTAGGTATTAGGTACGTGTCTCCTGCGATGTTAGCTATCGCTAATCCTCCGAACTGCACCAGGAAGTAAATCAGTTGTTCCTTCAAGATATTGCCCACTAAAAGCATGCCCCTCTGATGCTGCTATTTCTGCAATTTGACAAGGCAAAATACAAATTAGCACAATTATTTTCGTCTCTGCGACGTTCTTCCGCAGACATTTTGCGCGGAGGGTCTCCTAGTCCCCGTCGGGAAAACTAGAAGCGGCAACCTTTGGGGCGAAGGTTACTCACCGGCGACACGTCCAAGATCCTCCACCGCTGCACAGAAATGAGCGACCGCTTCTACGACGCACCGACGATCTCCAGCCCGATAACACACCTCGCCGCATCAACTATCCGCCGCAACGAAACCGCCTGGCGCCGCACCGCAGCCGTGAGCGGATTCCGCGACGTTCCCGTACACCTACGGCCACTACTGCTGATCTGAACATTTCAATCGACGGTACCGACGTTACCGCACTTTTGGACACCGGCGCCGACTGCTCGGTAATCATTGGACATATTGCCGCGACTCTGAAAAAGGTGACCACACCTTGGACGGACCCACAGCTTCGTACTGCCAGCGGTCATTTGATGACGTTGCGGTGTTCGCCCCAACTTTTGAGGAGCACCTTCGCCGCCTCGAAGTTGTGCTGCAAGCCATAAACTCTTCTGAGCTCACGTTAAAAAAATGAGAAATGGCACTTTGCTTATAGGGAGTTCGGCCGGACCCAGACAAAACCAAAGCTATTGCCAATTTCCCTTCACCGCAGGACCAAAAGGCAGTCCGCCGCTTTCTAGGATTATGTGCCTACTACCGTCGCTTTGTGAAAGATTTCGCTCGAATCGCTGAGCCCCTCACGCCTTTCACGGGGGACGCCTCTAGAGCACAAGCATTTGAAACTCTTCAACGCCACCTGCAAGCACCTCCAGTTCTGGCTCAATTTGACGAAAATGCAGATACGGAGCTTTATACTGAGGCAAGCAATGTAGGCCTGGGTGCCGTGCTGGTTCAAATCCTCAGCGGTCGAGAAAGAGTCACCGCTTACGTCAGCCGCTCTTTGACTCACGCTGAAGCTAACTACTCGGCAACTGAGAGTGTCCAATCGAACGATAGTGTGGGTGACGTCGAAATTTCGACCCTACCATTATGGAAAATGTTTTACTGTAGTTACGGGCCATTATGCCTTGTGTTCTCTCGCGACACTCAAAGATCCGTCAGCCCGCCTTGTCAGATGGAGTCTGCGCCTCCAAGAATACGACATGACAGTGGCGTACAAGTCCGGCCGGTAGCACTCGGACGCCGATTGCCTCTCACGCGCCGCGGGAGAATCCCCAACGGAGGACGGTAACTACGACGACGACATCACCTTAAATGCGATCAGTGCAACGAACCTCGCTGAGAAACAATACGCCGACCCGGAACTTCGGCACCTCATGGAGTTTCTTAACGGTACCTGCCCGACTGTCCCGAAGGCTTTCAAGCGCTCCGTAGCGTCACTCTGTGTTCGCCACGGTGTCCTGGTGAAGAAAAATTTCGCCGCAAACAACCAGCAGTACCTTATTGTCATACTGACGAGATTACGTGACGAGATTCTTCAAGCTTCACACGATGAACCGACTTGACATTTTGGTGTAGCCCGCACGCTTTCAAGGATCAAAGACTTTGCACACTACGTCAGAACGTGCCGAGGCTGTCAGCGTTGCAAAGTGCCCTCAACCAAACCATCTGGATTCTTGAAGCCTATAGCACCACCATCGCTGCCTTTCCAGCAGATCGGGATGGACATGCTGGGCCCATTTCCTCTTTCTCATTCGGGGAACAAGTTAGTCATCGTTTCAACAGACTACCTGACACGATACACGGAAACATAAGCTCTGCCAAGCGCCACAGCCCTCGACGTGGCAAAATTTTTCATCCATCAGATCGTCTTGCGTCACGGTGCACCGGAGGTCCTAATCACCGACAGGGGTACAGCATTCATGGCTGACTCCTAGAGCAGATTTTACGCCACAGTCATACAAACCAACGAAAGACGACACCCTACCACTCTGAAACGAACGGCTTAACGGAACGATTAAACAAAACACTAGGTGACATGCTGTCAATATATGTTGAAGTTCAGCACAGAACTTGGGACGAAGTGTTCCCATACATCACCTTCGCATACAATACAGTCGTACAGAAAACGACAAACATGCCACCGTTACATCTCCTTTACGGCCGCGACGTGACTACGATGCTATACGCCATGTTACCGCATGTTGATGACATCAACCCGAATGCGGATCTTCACACCTTCCTGCACCTCACTGAAGAGGCTCGTCAGCTGGCTAGAGTGCGGATTCTCGACCAACAATGCCTAGATGCCCAATAGTATAACCTCCGACGCCGTGATGCTCGGTACACACCAGGAGACCGTGTGTGGGTCTGGTTT
This sequence comes from Amblyomma americanum, assembly GCF_052857255.1. NCBI lineage: Eukaryota > Metazoa > Arthropoda > Arachnida > Ixodida > Ixodidae > Amblyomma > Amblyomma americanum. The sequence goes on along the minus strand of NC_135504.1, from coordinate 94,954,381 downwards.
CCCATTCGCCGACGCGGACTTAGCGGAAAGCTCCTCTGTCGGTATTTGGACCCTACAAAGTGATCAGGCCAATTGGAGACCTCAACTATGAGCAGAAGTCACGGCTATCCCTGCACCGTGAGGTGGCACACGTTGTTCGTCTCAAGCCTTACTATGAGCGGTAGAGCTGGAATTTCGCGCGCTCATCACGCTTCACCTAGTGAATTTTTTTTAACAAACAGCTTATGCATCGGGACAATGCTCTTCCTATCCGGGGAGCCAGTGACGCAGTGCATTCCGCATGTTCGCTTAGCGCTGGCCTGAAGCATGCGCCGCCTCAAAAAGAGGAAGTGGAAGTGACAGCGATCTGGAGCTGTGGTCAAGACGTTCATCGTGGGTATGTGCCATGTCACCAAGGCAACAAAAACAACATCGTTCGTTGAAGCCCGCCCCTGTTTTCCGTGATCTGTGATCTCCCTCATACACGCGTGACAATATCCACTTGCTGAAGCCATCTCCTGCTCAATTGACGTTTGTATCAACGGTAGAGTCTAGTGGACATCTTATTTTAACCCTAACTTCAACCCCCATTACAATGCAAAGTGCTACCCTTCTTGATATCTTTTTGACCAACATCAGTAGTAATTATGTTTTCTCCGGAGTTCTATGCTGTGACAGACCACTAGCCGATTTATGTACTTATACGAGGCATCAAAAAGCAAACAACTAACTTACCCGCCGTGAAAACAACACAGTGTATCACACCCATGACTCTTGAAGCGTTTCATTGAAGTATTATAAACGCATGTTGTAATGGTGTATTTTTTTCTGATGCAGTCGATGATGCATATGAGCTATTCATTTCTCGTTTTCAGTCATTATATAATGAACATTTTAAAGAAAAGGTAATTAAGAAATCAAGAAGAAATCGTAAACCTTCGATCAACCATGAATCTTTTAATATGATTAAAAAGAAATCCAAGTTGTTCAAGAAATTTCTGAAAACAAAGTCGCTGCTTGATCGACAAAGATTCAAAAAGTATCGTAATAAACTACTTACTTAAGAAAGGAAAAAAGACAATATCTGCACAACGAGTTCATAAGCGAAAATTGTGGTGGAAGCTCTCAAATCTGGATGAAAATCAACTACTTGATCGCAAATCACGTTCTCCAGGTGTTACTAGTCTTACTCTCGAAGGCCGATGACTTAAACAGACTCCACTCCGAGGCCTGTGAGCTTGGCCACCGTGTTGTGCTGCAGTGGTTACCTGCTCACTGTGGCCTTGCAGGCAACGATCACGCTGATGGTGCAGTGAGGTCAGCGCAGCGCGACACCTCCTTGATCCTACCTATACCATTTTCTCGCTGTGATGGCGCGAGGCTTCTAACTGCACAATCCTGGCACATGCAACGCTCTTCGTGGTCTGATCTGCAGCATCAATATAGACACCTTCTACGTATCGACCCCACTTGTGACTTCCGCATGCCACGCAATATTGATAGACGTGATCAAAATTGCCTTCACCGAATTCGCCTGGACGCTGCCTTCATTAAATCCTATTTACATAAAATTGGTGCATCAAGTAGCCCTCTGTGCCCCACATGTGGTCTGCCCGAAGATCTTCCGCATCTGATCTTCCGCTGCCCAGTCTTCACAAATTATCGCAAGCCACTTTCAAGTGCTTTAGGACTCTAACAGGAGGGCCCCGTGCACCTGGAGCACGTCCTTGGACTCTGGAGGGACGCGGCTTCGGGTGTGCGCGGGACAAAAACATTTTTGATGTTTTTAAGAGACACGGGTTTGGTGGACATTCCTTGACAGTATTGAGTGTGTGTGCGCGTGTGTTTTTGAGCGCGTGAGTGTGCTTGATAACACCATTCACCCTTTCTTTTTCTATTTTCCTCTTTTTTTCACCACCCTCTTCTCTAATCTACTCTTCTGTCACCCTCACCTGCAATAGCATGCCAGGCTGACAACCAGGCAGGCCTCTCCTGTTCCATTAAGGTCCCTCCTCTTCCTCCTGCATTGAAAATAATGTACTACTTTTAAATACTGAAAAAAACTAAAGCCGTTCTTTTCATGCAAGGCGATCAGAAATTATTCAGAACTTCGACATAAAGCTTGATAGCACCAAATTAGAATTCAAAGAAATGATTAAAAGTTTAGGAATACTTTCCCACAATCACATGAACTGGAACGCCCCAGTTGATTCTGTCGTTGCTCATCTGTCACGGTGTGGCCTGAAACTCTGACTTGTTCGTTCAAAATCACACCATTGCACATATGGACACGTCCCCATCACATGTTGAGCCTGGGAGAGAGACGGATACCGTCGGAGTAATTTCCTCTGGCCAGCTAAAGGTTCCCACGCGTTTCCGACACCTCTTCTTTATCAGATGACCACTGAGGCGCAAGGTCGGGAAGAGAAGCCGAAAAGTGGTCGGTTGTCCTGCGATGCCTGTGATGGTTGGGGATGATGCCCGGCAGCCCACCGCGGTGCCCACAACACCGAAGAACCACCGGAAACCAGTCCCTTTTTTTGCCCAACATAGTCAGCGATTGGGGAAGATAGCCGCTTGCTCGCTGCGGCGGCGTCGGAGACTTCAGAAAGGGGGTCGGCTGTGCTCAAACTTCAGGCATCCGCTCTTTCGGGTCCCATACTCCGACCGGGAAAAGCTCGGTGATTGGAACCAGCTGACTCCTGGGTCCATTCCTCGTGGTCCTTGACGCAAGGCCTGGGAGCGATCACCATCGAGTTGCTCGGAGCCACCCAGTAGAAGCATAAATGGTTGCTGCCAACAGGCCAGACTTGCTGTCGCCGTTGCTAAAGCAGACTGGCTGTCGCCATTCGTAACAGCTCCTCCTCGGCCCGAAAAATCTCGATTGGCCAGCGTTACTGACCGCTGGGCAGGAAGAGATGGGCTTACGTCCCTGTTCATTTCCTGGCCTGCGACTTCAACTCCCTAGGCAAAACCCAAAGCACCAAACCACCAACAAAGGAAAACACAGGTGGGACGTTCCAAACAACAGCAATGCACTGCTCCTCATGTCAGCGCTCGGAATTCACTCAGGAGCCACCGGGCATCCCTCTAGTGCCAAACAAAATCCTTCCCCAGAATAGTGACCCCTCAGCTTTGCCCGAATTTAGGGTCAAAGCGAGCGTTCGCGTCACGTCTGAGATCGCCAAAGACAGACTGCTGTGTATTACGATGAGCGGTAGTGCATAAAAGCCTACAATATTTTGAAGTGAAACTCCATTCCTTATGAAAGCTCTGATCCCCCTATACCACCCGAATGTCGAAAGTGCTTAAATTTGGCTCACGCTCAGAATAATCTACATGTTCTTCTCAAGAAGCTTGAACGCTCGAGACTGAGAATCAATGGTCGAGTTCAAATCTCTGTGATGCGACTGCGCATCACAATCCTTACTCATTTTCGTACTGGCGACAGACTTCCCTTAAACTCACTGTGTCATTTCTGCACCTCGTACCATTATCTGTACTCAAAGCTCTCTAAGCTGTTCTGCACAAAACTCTGCAACCTCACTTCATTAGGTTAATCTCTGAATACCACAATCGGCTAACTAACCAGGCGCCGCTAAGCACAAGTACTCAAATGCGGACAAATATGCGTACTTTCCCTGCCTCTACAATGCATTAGCTATACTGTCGCGAACGGTTCGAATTAAGGAACCTACGTCTCATGTACACGACTCTTAGCTACACTCCAGTGAGTGCCCTTGTCATTTGGTATCACGGCAACTTGACACTCTACATTGCTAAGTCAATGACACAATAACCATTATCGAAGTTATAAGAAAAAGTAACGGCTGATCATATCCAAATCTTTAACCTAAAAAAAGTTGTCTCCTTCTTCGATTTCACAAAAACAAAAAAAAACTGCTACTTCGAATGGCTACGCGGGATGAAAGCTGATTCACCACCCCGGCGTTGAAAGGATTGGTACGGGGTCGCGCTCTGATTCTACTGCTGTCAAAACATGACAGAAGGCAACTGAAAAAACATTCCTGGTCACTACTCTCATCTCCACAAACTCTCGACGCGCTCAGAAGGCCTTGGTAGGGCATGCAAAGGCGAGAACCGACATTGGGTAATATGCTGTGCCCAGCGCAAGCAGCTGCTCTTTGTTCTCGCCCCAAGCAAGTCCGGCTACCCCTTTGCCCTGCGCGCTTCCTGGAATCCAGCGCCGAAAGTGAAAGACCCATCTTTCGTCTCTAGTTCGCGCGAGAAAAGCCTGTATGTGTGGTCTGTGTTGCACGATCCCTGCGCTCGCATGCGCCGAGTGTTGCGCAACCAACCGCCTTCTGATCTCTCGGGCTGCTTTGCCTCTTCTCTCACCGCGCATTTATCAGGCATGCGTGGTCCGAGTCTTCTTGCAGGCTGATGCACCTTGAAGCATTTTGTACAGTTCTGGACGGAAAACGCACTCTTTCTTTTCCATTACTGCGGTCATTGTACCTTTAGCAAGGTACAATGCGGGAGGGATTTCATTTGCCTTCTGCCTCATTTTCATGTGTAATAACATTATCACCTGTCTGCGCAGCTGCGTATAGGGCTTGACAATTCATCTGTTTTTTTCTTAGTCCTTGCTTTTTCCATTTTCCGCCTAGACTGTTCCGTGCACGTCTCTTGATCAAAACTAGCGTCCTCTAGTTCTTCAGTCGCACCTCGGAAACCTTCATCCAATTCAAAGCTGACCTCCTTGCTTTCGCAGCAGAGTCTCAGCTCCACACAGCTGACAGACGGACCATCAGCTGCCCCCGAGTTGGGCAGTTTGCTTCCCTGAAGGTAGTCCTCCGCCGCCTGCTTATCGCTCTGATTTCCTCTGAAACGCACTGATTGCCTAGAATCAGACTCTCGTCCTCTCTCTCTCTGCGGGGCTTTCAATACTGCGTTTCAATACACCTACAGCTGGCTTGTTCACTGACGCCGCAGTGACGCCTTTCTCACCCATGCCGGTTAGTCGCCTTTACAGGCCACTTTCTAGCGTCCTCGCGCTTAAACTCGGCAATGGTTTGTGTTGTAACTGCAAAGCCCGTCTTCGGAGCTCTTCTAAATCGACCGTTCCTGTTAGACTCCGATTCTCTACCCTTAATCGCAGGTTGACTATCAAACTGAGCGGTGGTCTGTTTAGCTTCTGTGGGGACTCTCTTTTGGCTCAGCTTTGTCCGACGCCATCCGTGCCCTTTGCTCACGTTTTCTGAACGGGCTGTCGCGGAGACGCACCTAGCTAACTCTGTGGCAGTCTCTATGGCCACTTTCCTTTGGCCGCGCTTTTTCTTGTACCCTCCATATCGGTTGTGCGCCATTTCACAATGCTGTCTTACGGCGTCACGTCTGTCCGACTCGGCGATGGACTGGAACGTTAAGGGCCCTGTCTGGACGGAGATAGCGTCGCTCTTCGCTACTTCGTTCCTTCTCTTCTTCCGACTCCCGATCAGCTTCCTCCCTAATAATAATAATAATAATAATAATAATAATAATAATAATAATAATAATAATAATAATAATAATAATAATAATAATAATAATAATAATAATAACAATAATAATAATAATAATAATAATTGGTTTTTGGGGAAAGGAAATGGCGCAGTATCTGTCTCATATATCGTTGGACACCTGAACCGCGCCGTAAGGGAAGGGATAAGGGAGGGAGTGAAAGAAGAAAGGAAGAATGAGGTGCCGTAGTGGAGGGCTCCGGAATAATTTCGACCACCTGGGTATCTTTAACGTGCACTGACATCGCACAGCACACGGGCGCCTTAGCGTTTTTCCTCCATAAAAAACGCCTAACCTTACGTGCTTTTTCCTCTTGGTCGGCTTTCTCTTTACGTGTTGTTTCCTCCTGTACCAACTTCCACGTATTTACAAGATGATCGTTATTCTCGACATGCCTGTAAATGGTCTTGCGTAGCTCAAGTTTTGTTATATTGCTTTGAAATTGTACTGACAGTTCCTCGCATAACAACAGCAAGTCCGACTTCGGCAATTACATTAGGTCCCTCACCTCGCTTACTCATCTTTGGCTCTCCTGTCTAAAAATATGTCGCGAGAGTAACCACTCTCAATTGACAAACACTCGATTACCAGAGGTTCAAGATTATTCTCTGCAAATAGGAAGCCTGGCGAATCCCATAGCAAAAGCCCAAAAGCTCACCCGTAGAGAAACCACGATGTCGAAAGGTGCATCCAAGCTGCTGCCAACCAGTGTTGGAGTTAGCCCTTCAAACTCACCGCAGGCCACCAGTGTTGGAGATGGGGCTTCAGCCCCACCGCAGGTCATTAGTGATGGCGGTTGCGCTTCAACACCACCGGTGCCACCAGAGTTGGAGATGGAGGGGCCCTTGAGTAGGCTAACTCGTTCAGCACCGCAGGTCCCGTCTCCGAAGGACGTTGTCGGACTCCGTTAAGGAGGAAACTGTACAGTGGGTTTATTTACAGTTTTACAAGCGTAAAGATCAGAAGAGAGCATCAAAAGCGGAGATCTATTAGAATGCACTCGCTGTCAAGTTTTATAGCGTTCATCTTCCCTAGATTCCCAAGGTTGAGGACGCCCTCGCCGAGGTGGGAGTGGCCTGAAATTTTCACTTGTTCGCACAAACTCACACCACCGCACATATGGGCACGTCCCCATCACATGTTGAGCCTGGGAGAGAAGAGGATGCCGTCGGAGTAATGTCCTCTGGCCAGCTCAAGGTTCCCAGGCGTTGCTGACACCTGTGCTTTATCAGATGATAAATGACACGCAAGGCCGGGAAGACAAACCTAGAAGTGGTAGTTTTTCCTGCAATGCCTCTGATGGTTGAGTACGATGCCCGCCAGCCCGCCGCGGTGCCTACAACGGCGCAAAAGCCACCGGAAACGAGCCCCTTTAGTTCCCCGACATAGTCACGGCGATTGGGGAAGGTAACGACCGCTTGCTTGCTGCGGCGGCGTGGGAGACTTCAGAACGGGGTTCGGGTGTGCTGAAACTTCAGGCATCCGCTCTTTCGGGTCCCATACTCCGACCGGGCAAATCTCGGTAACTGGCCCATTCCGCATGGTCCTTGACGGCAGGCCTGGGAGCGATCGGAGGCACGCTGTAGAAACAGCTTTGCAAACTGCCAACAGGCGAGGCTTGCTGTCACCGTTGCTAAACTAGACTGGCTGTCGCCGTTCGTAACAGTATCTAGGTGCTGGAAGTGGTAATAATAATAATAATAATAATAATTGGTTTTTGGGGAAAGGAAATGGCGCGGTATCTGTCATATATATTGTTGGACACCTGAATCACGCCGCAAGGGGAGGGATAAAGGATGGAGGGAAAGAAAGGAAGAAATAGGTGCCGTAGTGGAGGGCTCCGGTATAATTTCGACCACCTGGGGATCTTTAATGTGCACTGACATCCCACAGCACAGGGGCGCCTTTGCGTTTTGCCTCCATAATAAGGGGTAATGGAATACGTTTATTTAGGGCAGGTTGTGGCCGCTGATCCGGATTCTGAGAGCGAAATAACTAGACGAACAAGAATGGAGAGGAGCGCATATGGAAGGTTCTCTCAGATCGGGAATGGCAATTTACCAATATCCTTCAGGAGAAAAGTATTCAACGGTTGTACCTTACCGGTACTCGCCTATGGGGCAGAGATGTGCAGGCTACCAAAAAGGGTTCAGATCGAGTTAAAGACAGCGCAGCGAGCTATGGAATGAAAAATGATAGGTGTAACGTTAAGAGTCCGGAAGCGGGCGGAGTGGGTGAGGGAAGAAACGCGGGTGAACGACATCCTACTCGAAATCAAGAGGAAGAAATGGGCTTGGTCAGGACATATAATGCGAAGGCAACATAACCGCTGGTTCGGAACGGTAACAGGGTGGGTTCCAAGAGAAGGCAAGCGTGGTAGGGGCGGCATAAAGTTAGATAGGAGGATGAGAGTAAGAAGTGCAGTGGGAGTTGTAAGGCTTATGATGATGACCACAGGAAAAACATTTATTCCCAGTATGTTTAGTAGTTAGATGTTGCCATAAAAAACATAGCCTGATCGTTTTACTTTAATGCTGAAATCATACCATCTATATATTTTGTGACCGCTCTCATCCTGCACAGCTGTACCAATAGTGGAACGCTTTATTCTTACGTTGGTGTCAAGTTATACGCGCTTTGAGAGTCACAACACGTTCGTTTTGGAGATTTTGTGTGTGGTCCTTAGTACTCTTTATTTGCTGCGTTTCATTTCAGCTTGCTATTGCAAGTCCTTTTCCGGCTTCGATAACTACATCCTCTTGCCGGCTGCAACCCAGACCCAGGCATTCGAATCTGAGGTGAGTTGTAAGTTTATTTGTATCATTTGGCAGATAGTTAGGAGTGATTTGATCTGCCCCGTTCGAAATTACACCCTGGTGGGTGTGGTGACCGAAGAGTCGGGCCTTCCTGAGCTAAATGAACAGGAATGTATTGACGTCGGATTGAGCTATAAGAGACGTATAAGCATCGAGATCGGCGAGGCGCAGCGCTACCATTAACGCAACAGCGTTAAGGCTCACGTTCTGCAGAAAATCTGACGTCGTAGCCGTCGGCATTGTGAGCGACAAGTCCCTGGAGAAGCAACATAGGTGGGCCACGTAGACCACGTGACCTTGTGGCGTCGTCACAACCTGGCCCCTCGGATTGTGAGCAAACTGACTACCGTTGCAGGTGGCAGTTAAATTAGTTATTGGTCGCGAGAGGTTGCCCGCGAAGAGCAACCTGGGTCGCAGGAGCTGCACCGATTGGAGCATCTGCCATCGAAAGGTGGCGGTGCGTCCCTTAACCGCTGCACCATTGCGGAAGGAGTGGTGTGAGTACTCCCAGGGACCTACGAATGTAAAGTGGAGAATGACCATTATGACATATATGGGTATGGGTATAGTTCCAGTTTTTTCAAGTGCCGTGTTTGTAGTTGAAGACACTCGCATTCATTTTGCCGCTACATCGCATCTATTGGCAGGTGTGTCTTTATACCATATGCAAAGTTAAATAGGTTGTGCCGATGATCAGTACAGCTTCGCAGGCGCAGGAGGAAAAATTTGCCACAGCCTTATGTTGTGGAATGAAAAACATGAGTCGCTACAAAGGTGTGCTCCGGAGCGGTCGTTTCTTTAGAAAATAAAAATGAAGGCGTGGTAAAATAACAACATATATAGCGACATCATTACCAATCCTTTGACGTACCGTATTTACTCCCATAATGCTCGCACTCGCGTAATGCTCGCACCCCCACATTGGCTATCAAAAATTGGAAATTCTTTTTCCCCGCAAAATCATCGCGCCCCCAAAATTACTGCCGCGAGCCATCTGGATGTATGGATGGATGGACACGGCTGAACCCTTTACATCGGGCGGTGGCTTAAGCCACCTAGCCATGTCTTGTGAAATTTTACTCCTGTCTTGCTTTTAGGCACCAATCAGATAAGCTTCGCTTGGTTACTTCTAACCTCTTAAAATCCACTTTCCCTTCACTATCCCTAAACCCCAATGCCTTGGGTAAGTCAGCCCCGCTGCTTTCCACTGTAGGCTGAAGCCCTTTACAGAAAAGTATCAAGTGTTCAGCCGTTTCCTCCTCCTCTCCGCACGCAATGCACAAAGTGTCTATCTCCTGGTACCTAACTCTTTACGTCTTAGTCCGCAAAACTCCAGTCCTGGCCTCAAACAACAAAGAACTTCCCCTACAATTATCATAGATATTTTCTTTGACAATTTCCTGTTTAAAGGTCCGGTATGTTCCCAGTGCCGATTTCGTCGGCATCCCTGTTTTCTACAAAGCTCTCTCTGCTTATTTAACCTTTTTCTTAACCGATAATTGCTGATTTGCCCCCTTACTGCTGTCCAGATATTTGCTTGTCAATTTTCTAGTTCGCTTTCTCTATTTCGTGTCAACATTCTTTATATACAGGCATCTGAAAACTTTCCTAGCCCACCGCTTTTCCTCCATCTTTCTCAATCGTTCCTCAAATGCTATCTTACTGCTAGCCTCTCTGCTCTCGAAAGACGCCCATCCCATATCACCCTGTACCCCCTGAATTGGTGTATTGCCATGTGCTCCCAAAGCTAACCTCCCTACTCCCCGTTGCCTAATTTCCAGCCTTGCTTGAACATCTGGCCTCATACAGAGGACCACGTTACCGAAGGTCAGGCTAGGGACTATCAACCCTTTCCAGATCCCTCTTACCGCCTCATACCTATTGTAATTCCACAGTGCCCTATTTTTCATGACAGCTGCATTCCTACTAGCTTTATTCATTACATATTTTTCATGCTCTGTCAGGTACTCAACACTGTTATTTATCTACACCCCAAGATACTTGTACTCATTCACTACTTTTAGTACGAACTCCTGTATTCTATGCTCGCCGCCCTCTTCATTAAATGTCATGACCGCAGATTTTTCCTTACTATACTTGAAGCCTAATCTATCTCCCTCTGTACTGCATATGTCTAACAACTTCTGCAGGTCTTCCTTGTTGTCAGCCATTATCACTATATCGTCCGCGTATATCAGTCCCGGTAATGTCTGTTTAATCAATTCCCCTTGCTTGAAAAAAGATAGGTTGAAGCCTAGTCCGCTCCCCTCTAGCTTGGTCTCCAACCCTTGCAGGTACAACATGAACAACAAAGGGGAGAGAGGACATCCTTGTCCAAGCCCCCGCTGTATCTCTACAGGCCCTGATACATTTTTTTCCCATTTTATGAGCGCTCACATACCTCTATATATATCTTTTAAAAGATTAATTACTCCATTTTCCACATCCAATGTGCCCAGTATGTCCCACAAATGCTCCTGAGTAACGTTGTCATAGGCTCCCGTAACATCCAGAAATGCTAGCCATAAGGGCCTATGTTCCTTTTCCGCAATTTGTATACACTGTGTCAATGAAATAGATTGTCCTCCAACCTCCTTTGTTTCCGGAACCCATTCTGTAGTTCCCCTAACACCCCCTCGTTCTCCGCCCAAGCCTGCAGTCTATTCTTTATAATTTGCATCACCACCCTGTAAACCACAGATGTCACTGTTATGGGACGTAGTTACTTACGTCTGCTTTGTCCCCCTTTCCCTTATATATAATGTTCATTCTACTTAATCGCCATTCATCGGGGACTTTCTCATCCACTATCATTTTGTTCACTACCTGTATTAATGTTTGCTTGGATTTTGGTCCAAATTCTTTAACAACATAATCGGGATACCATCTGGTCCTGTTGATGTGCCACTAGGAACCTTCTTCTCTGCCCTTTCCCTTGCTTGTCGTAGGCATCGCCATCTATTGACTGCGGCCACAACTAACTGCCATGGGTGGGCGCGCGTGCTACTAGGCGGCGGTACTGTGCTATCATCCGCTGCCACCGCCGCCACTCACCACCGCTACGCCAATTTGCGAAGGTGTCTCCAGCTCTCCGGTGTCTCTTAGGCCTCGTTTGCCTTGTTTTCGTGTTGCACCGTGCTCTTTGTGCCGCTTCGCCATGGGACGCTACGCAAGCTACACAGCTGCTTTTAAGCTAAAACCTATTGAGTATGCGTTGGAACATGGCAACCGCGCCGCCAGCAGACACTTCGGCGTCAACGAGTTTTGCGTCCGGAGACGGCAGCACGACGAACTCAAGACGACTGGTAAGACGCGCCGGGCCTTCCGTGGACCGAAGACTGGGAAATTTCCTGCCGTCGAATCCTCTTTACTGGAATATATCAAGGCTCGACGAGCGGATGGGTGTGCTGTGTTGATTGATTTGATACGGAACCAGGCGCTCGTAATCGTAAGAAAGGAGGGCATCCCGTTGCAAGACTTCCGCGCTAGTAACGGGTGGGCCACACGATTTATGCGGCGCAATGGACTCTCGCTCAGAAGGCGAACGACGTTTTGCCAGCGCCTGCGCGCAGCCTATGAAGAGAAAATAGTGGACTTCCATCGATTCGTTATCAGGATCCGGCTGGAGAAAAACTTCTTGCTCTCCCAGATAGGGAATGCGGACCAAACTCCGCTGAATTTCGATATGCACAGCAGCAGGACAGTCGAACAGACAGGCGCTCGGACTATGCACGTCAGGACTACAGGTGCCGAAAAACAGAGGTGCACGGTCATGCTAGGCGTGACGACGGACGGGCGGAAGCTCCCACCGTACGTCATTTTCAAGCGGAAGACCATCCCGAAAGGAAAGCTCCCCCGTGGTATACACGTGCGCGTCTAAGGGGTGGATGACCGCGGACCTTATGGTGGACTGGGTGAAGACTGTGTGGGGGCGGCGACCGGGAGCGCTTCTTTTTCCGTCGCTCCTCATGCTTGATAGCTTTCGGGGCCATCTTCAAGAGTCGGTTCGGGCGAAGTTCAAGGAACTGCGCACGTACCTGGCTGTTATACCTGGCGGCCTCACATCAATGCTACAGCCTCTTGACGTATCTTTGAACAAGCCATTTAAAGATAACGTCCGGAGGCTGTACTCAGAATGGATGGCCGAAGGAGAACATGCTCTGACGCCAGGCGGCAAGATCAAAAGACCGTCCGTGGAGCTGCTGTGCAGCTGGGTATCAGAGGCATGGGGGATGATTGATGTAAACATGGTGGCCAGAAGCTTCAAGAAAACAGGAATTTCGAATGCCCTGGATGCGACCGAGGACCACCTGGTGTGGGACGACGAAGAAGCATCGGAAGGTGAAGAAACCATCGATTCCAGTGTCGACACGGACTCTGATGAAGAGTAGAATTGCCTGCAGGACGTACGCAACGCGAGTAGTGACGGGGAGGTTGCGCGCGGCAAATAAAGTGCTTTAGCAGCTTGAGCTTACGTTCACCCTGTACTTTCATAACGAAGGTAAGTTACGCTTGAAAGTAATGTTTTCGTTGTATTTACAATTGCGGACCTGACAATCCTGATCTTGCACCCATTCATCTTTGCATTTAACACTCCGAAACATTTGCTTGAAAATTTTCCCCGCATAATTATCGCACCCCCAAACTTCGCGTTGATTTTCAGGGAAAAGAAGTGCGAGGATTACGCGAGTAAATACGGTATTAGTGCTTCCTAATATTTGTATTATTTGTTATATGTTCTATTGCTTAAGTGGTATATACTGACCACTAAGGCTACATCCAAACAAATGTGATGCAGGGCGATTGACTTCTTTATTCTAAAGTGATTCAGAACTCGACCATCAAATTAGTCCGGTTGCACCTGAATTTGACAGTGCTGTAACACAGCTGATAACACATATGGCTAGGGAGAAATTGCCCGTTAAGACCAGTATGGTTTAAGGAATAAAGTGGTTCCCTCTTCCCCGGTGCAGAGTAGCCAACCAGAACACCCTTCTGGTTAACATCCCTGTCTTCCCCCTTCCTTTTAATCCCTCTCTCGTCTTTGACAAAAATTACATATGGCAATGAAACCGGTGGTTTGTGAAATGGCTATTGGTATTCGTTTAGGTTGGCTGCCATCTGCTGCCGTGCTTTGGGCTTAAGCTGAACCGTGTCTGCTTGAAGTGGCCACAGGTATTTTTAACACTTCTGCTTAGGCCGCAATGCCCGCATCCTTTGTTGCTACGACTCGTGGGCGAAAAGCACAGAAGTGCTTACGCGAAACTTCCGATGAGGCTGATGTCGCTGTGTAAGTAAGTACTCTGAACTCTGCAAGAGTATAGACAAGCCAGTCTAATAAAGCTAGCGGTTCAGTTCTCGCCTTAGCCTGTACCCTAGCGTGCAATATGAGCATGTGTATTTTCAATACCACTGAAGGGTTACGTGCTGACAATTTGAAGCAAGTTATATGCCTAACTATACATCTGTGTATAGGTAACGTCTGTATAAAGACATATGTTAAAGATTAAATGCTTTCTAGTGACGTGTCACAATTTGCGCTCAGACATGTTTCAGGTACATCTTCAGGAATGCGCGAAGCTCTCGGTTCCGAAAAAAAAAATGGCTTCAAAGATACCATGCATCCGGTCTTCCACAGATAGCGCAATATGGGAATGCGTTGTCTAAGGCGCGGCCGTAGTAACTGGCCTGAAAATGCTATTCACGTCGGTATAGTGCCTTAGTGGCCGTGTGGGTACGGGTGCTGGCTCTCTACAAAATGTGCGATTTGATGGTTATCTCCACTTGAATCGACTTTAAGTGAGTATACATGACCGGGAATGGGCGCACTAAATTCTGGTAGTATTTTGATAAATGAAGGTGAAGAAAAGCCTTGCCGAAAACCTCACCTTAAGAGTTCGACAATCAGCTTAATATTGTGAATGGTAATGTTATTGTCAAGCATGAGAACACATCTTTAGTTGCTGCCTCGAACACCCAGAGTTCGTTAGAAAGATGCAGATTGTCAAAGTTGCTGTTGTTCAGAAGGGTCTAGGCAGAAATGATCGGCCAGATTTTCATCTAATATTCATTGTAACCATTTTTTAAGTGTTTAAAAAATGCAATATTTGCAAATATCAGGGTTCTCTGATAAACATTGTACTAAAGGGTAGACAGCAAATGTTTAAGAGCAGGATTTAAATCGCCTTTATCGACCGAAAATAAGAAATTTAAGAGTCCTTTGTGCGCAAGCTTCTCGCTTAGTGTCTTCATTGACTTTTGGAAAGCGTCCGATCGCGTAAGCCACCGAACAAGTTTTGTTAAACTCGAGTGCTGCGATTTCGTAATATAAATATTTAGTATTATATTTATTTATTTATTTATTTATTTATTTATACATACTGCTAATCCCATTTGGGATTGTTGCAGGAGGGCAAAATAGGGTTAGTAATAACAGTTCAAAAAATACATCATTTTGGTGAAGATCGTAAAATAGACAACTAATAGTAAGGGCACAGCAAAGGCACTGGAATTAACTATGGAAGTACAACCAAAAATACAACGCAGAATAACAATACAACGAACTGTATCATAACCATATCGAAACAAGGCAAATTAATCTCACAATAGGCGTCATGACAGAAGTTACATCGCAATAGTTCCGAAAACAATACTGGTAGTCTGTGCATAGCTGCACAAAGTTAACATTAAAAAGGCACACAGAATAGCAAGCAATATTAGCAACACAGAAAACACACACACACAAAAATATTTGCTAATTAAGTACCGAGCTCTCGATAGCAGCGTTGAACTTTCCTAACGATGAGCTGCTAGTTATTGAAGGGTTTGGTCTGTTCCATTCACGAGCGGCAAACGGAAAAAATGAGTATTTGAGGCAGTCAGTGTGGAAAGGGTACTCGTTAAGTGTATTAGAACATTTGTGACACGTCGATCTTGCTTTAGAAAAGGAAATATATTTAGTAACGTCAAGTTTTAATTGGTGATGAATTAGTTGATACATCATCTTGTGTTGCGCGAGTTTACTACGTATTTGGAGTGTATGTATCCCCTCACGTTTCATTATTTCTGTTGGCGAGTCAGTTTTTTGGTATTTGTTAAACATAAATCTGACAGCTTTTCTTTGAACTGCTTCGAGTTTGGCAATATTTTGATTAGTATGAGGGGACCAAATGACCTTGCCATATTCTAAGACAGATCTAACCGAAGTGTTGTATGCTAATAGATTAGTCTGGGCACGGGCTAGTCGCTAGTCGCAGACGTCGTCTAATAAAAAAAGAGTCGTTTTAGAGCTGTTCATGTAATCATGTCCACGTGGACGTTCCACCGGAGGTCATCAGTTATTAGTAGACCGAGATATTTATGTTCCGTGACTGTAGTGAGTGGTATGTTATTTATGGTGTATGGAAAATTATTTATGCTTATTCCTTTTTATTGTCATACAAGCTGATTTAGTAGCCGAAGTAACCGAAGTATGGCCTTGTGCTAGAGCATCTGCCTCGCATTAGGGAGGTGCTGGATTCGATCCCCAGTGCCGCCGGGTACCAACCGATTTTTAATGGGTACATGATTTCTCCCGGCCTGGTGCTCGGTTCTTCTTGGTGAGATGCTTGGGAAAACGGTCTTGAGCACAGATGCTCTGATGGATCAGCGATAAGTTCTGCCGTCAACAACGTTAAATCCGCCTCGTGTGGTAGAAGCCCATTTGTGGCCCTTTTTAGCAACGAAGCGTGGCCTTGAAGTAGAGCATCCGCCTCGCATTCGGGAGGTGCTGGGTTCGATCCCCAGTGCCGCGGGTACCCACCGGTTTTTAAAGGGTACAAGATTTCCACCGGCCTGGTGCTCGGCTCTTCTGGGTGAGATGCTTGGGAGAAGGGTCTGGACCACAGTTGCTCTGATGGATCAGCGATAAGTTCCGCCGTCAACAAAGTTAAATCTGCCTTATGCGGTAGAAGGCCATTTGTGATCCTTTTTTTCCAAAGCCCACAGTGACGGGATTTGAAGGCGCAGGCTCCTTTTACAAGCCATGCACCCTAGTAAGCTGAGCACCAGGCCGGGTCATAGCTTGTACCCATTTTGAGGAAACCGGTGGGTACCCGGCCGACGGTGGGAGTCGAACCCACCACCTTCCGAAGCTGAGGCGGCTGCTCTACCACGAGGCTATGTAATTGTGGATACTTTATAATAAAACTGCTCGAAATATTATTAATGACTGCTGATTGTAACATACTGAAGTAATCGCTACGGATCATGGCGTCACCCTCTTTCCAGAGCTGTGTGAAGCAATACTTTTGAAGCACTCAAAAGCACAGGTCAGAAGCCGTAATTTTGTTTTTATTCTGCACCTGTCACTTTTGACATTTAAGCAACATAGGTGCACGCAGGACGCTGGTTTCACACGGTTTACACCTAAAACCAGTGCAAATTATCGACGGCAGAGAGGGGGCAGGAAGATAGGAATAATGAAACAAAAAATAAAATTGCAGGGGACACACACGCACCGCCTTAAGGGTGTAGTGCGATAGCGTAGTGGGTTAATTTTCATATATGCAGAAGCTCATTTTCTACTTCACATTCATAGATCCCTGGGAGCTCTGACACCCCTCCTTTCATCGCCACTGCCACGCGATGACACGTGGTCCCAGCGGAGGAACTTGTGCGGCCCACGTTGTTCTTGCCGAGCGACCAATAATTAATATAAGTGCCGCGGGGCCAGTTTGCTCACACCCCTATGGGCCGGTTTTCATCACGCCGCAAGGTCACATCACCTAGGTGGCACACCTGCCGTCTAGGTTGCTATCTGGACACCTACAGCCATAGCCATGCCGGTGAATTTTCGCTCACAAAGCCGAGGCCGATTTTCTGCTCAGCGGCGCCTTTAGTGCGGTCCTGTTGAAATAAAATAAGAGTAAAGTTAGGGCCTCAGTCCGCTTGACAACGTGTTGGCAAGTGGACTTCCCTTCGCCTGGACGAAGCATGTTCTTTTGTCTATAGCTTACTATGGCTTCTCCTCGGCCCTTGTTCATTTTATTGTGTGCCACATAAATTATGCTTACCACATGTTGTAAGCCTAAATTATGCTTACCACATGTTTTTCTACACTCTTCGACCTCTATAGGTTAATATACCTGAATTGATGATACGTCTATGCCACCCGCAGGAAGATGTGATTTTCTTGCAAACAAAAACTGACTGACTGACTGACTGACTGACTGACTGACAGACAGACAAAGGCCCCTCCCCATATCCCTCCATTGCTCTAGTTCTGTATCAGCTGTGCCCGCCTTATACGTTCAACTCCCTGTGTAAAGCAGACATTGCTAAGTCTTAGATGTCCTTAAGCTTTCTACTTTCATTTTTATCTCTAAATGCTGTCATGCCAGATTGCTCCAATATTCATGCATGAGTTGAATAAGGTACTACTGTAAAGTCTCGGTCGGGTACGTTGACCACTATATATATACGCTCTCCGCTTGCTATTTTCCGGCGCGCCCTACATGCCTACGATGCTAGTAAACTATTTGAAACTTGTTGATTATCGGTCGCATTGGATGCAGTTCTTCCCGGTAACCAGCCACATCACATACTGATTAGCTCATTGGCAAGTTCTAATGCTGGCGCTCAACACTTGACGTTAGCAACAGCATAGTGTGTAACTCATTTGTGGTGCTTGATGCGATTGGGAGTGCTGCCGCAAGCTGAAAAAATAAATCATGACAGGACACCAGGAATGGCCTAAGTATGCCTGCATCATTGCTCGACTGGGGTGCTTGAAGGCTTAAACGAGAGCTAGCCAAAAGAGGCAGCCCCGCATTGTTTCTCCGCAGGTTGAAAAGTTTGTACCGACGTAGCTGTGAGCGAAATCCATGCAAGTCAACACCTCTGTAGCGAGGCTAATGAATTCAAGGAAGTTATGGTGTCAGTGTGAAAAAATCTAAATATTAAGGACACATCTTACAGGGCTGCCATTTCAGTAAGTGCTTCGCTGAAGCATAAACTGCGGTGCTGTTAACATTTGCGCTCCCTTACTATTCGAAAACAGAAGAGGAGAGACGCTTGCTCAGTGCTTTGATTATCTTTACATTCCCTTTCTTGGACTAACCTACCGTTACCTCTTTTTACAGTTCTCGTTGACGACGTTTCTTGAATCTCAAGAGCTTGCTGACGTGGAGTTTACTGTCGAATCGCAACACTATCCTGGAAAGCGTGGGTCTTTTAAAGCCCATCGTCTCATCCTGGCATTGCAGAATGAAGCCTTCAGAGCCATGTTTTACGGCGGGTTCAAAGTGGAAGACAAGATCGCGATCACTGACTTGCACCCAGATGGATTCCATGGCCTGCTTCGGTACGTGCCAGTATTTTCCCGTGGAACTTGAAAATTTTAGTGAATTGCCATCGATTCTGCCGATTTGTTTCTCGGTGCTATTGGCGCGAAATTCTGTGAAGGAGAAACATTGACGATAGGGCCACTGGAGCTTTCCCCTGGGGAGTAGGTCACTTTTATTCGACCCGTTCTCTGCGAAACGAAAAACTGGCGCACTAACGGCAAAGCAGAGAAACAAGTGCTCTTGCTGCGGCTCGCCTAGAGAAGAAAACGACACTGCTTGCGTGTTTTGCTTTGTACACTTATCTTCCTCAGAGTAGCCAACTTCATGATGATGTATTTTTTATGACGCAAGGGCATCTGTGGCCGAAGATCATCATGGCACAAGATTTCCTCTTCGTCATAAGCCTAGCATCACACCAGGGGAAAGCTTGAAACATATTGTAACACGGGAGGGTATCCGCACTCATTGGGAATTGAACCCCGAACCTCCCGCATGCGAGGTGCTCGCACGTTTTAACTGTGCTTGTTCATCTCAAGATGTTTTTAAAAGATCCACCGCCACTGTGACTAGAGAGGCGTCGTCCTCGGCAGCGCTACTACCGTAAAAAAGTTCCTGACTTCTATGATGAACATCACCAGTTTTATATCACTCAGGGGAAAGTTCGGACCCACTGTATCACCGCTGGATACCCGGCAGCACTGGGGATTGAGCCCCACGCCTCCCGCATACGAGGTGGATGCGCAAACGGAGAGTAGCCAAGTTAAATTTACTTTATTGATGTAGGCGGTGTACTGCTTTAAACGCAACCATCTCTGTCATAAGTAACCAGGCAGGCGCAAACGGCCTGGGAGTGGGAGCGCGGTCGTGAGATGACATTGCGTTCTCTAGCGCTTGCTCCGAGATTACCGCTTTTAACGTTTGTTTGCGCCTTCACGATTGTTGCGTGGTGTTTATCATCGACGGAGCGAGTATGAGGGCAGCAAGCAGCGTCATCAGAGGTAGTCAGGGAGCGAGCGCCGGCGATCGCAATGCCATCTTACGACCGCGCTCCCGCTCCCGGGCCATTCGCGCCTGCCTGGTTACTTTTGGCAGAGACGGTACATGGTTATCCTTGCTGTATGTATTTTAGCTGTGCCTTTTAAAACGAAAGTGCACAAAGGAAGTGTCAACACGAGGACTGTCTCAGTTTATCGAGAGCATGAACACTCTTCTTTCTATACAGCTAAATAGTTCAGGGGATGTCAATGTTCTGGGATATATATGCCACCATTTGTTCGTTATGTCTAATTTTTCTTCTTTTTTGACCGCGTGTGGCGCATGCACAGTTTGCAGTACACCAGAAGCGGTGTTCATTTTTTCATTGAATTCGTTTCGAGTGATTTCTCCCACTGTAAGTCTTTTTCTCCATATTGTGTTGTAAATGTATACCGATGACAGTTAGACATCTGCCTCTGTTGACAGACTGCGATATTCGAGTAAAGAAGGGACCACCATAATCTAAAATGGAGCTTTTATAAGAATGCAAATACAAAAAATCAAAATCAAGTATCGCCATCATCATCCTGTTTTGCAATATACGTGCCTGCGCCCCCGCACAAAAATTTTAAGCCGCTGATCCTTGGGGATGAGCGACTCTCCTTTTGAGTTCAGAACGGCGGAAATCAATCCTTATCGGTAGAATTGGCGAGTTTGAACCAAGTTACAAAACAAATTAAGTTTTCTCGGCCATAAATGCGTCATTCGTTGCTGGACAAACCTTAAGTACTCAGAAAGAGCCACATTAAAAAACTCTTAGAACAGTAACTCTATGGAGTAGTCCTTAGTTCTTTTTTAAAGTTTCACCGAGAAAAAAAATGTCTGGCGTTCAACGTGGCTTGAACCCAGTTATACGAGCGAAGGGTCTGCTAAGCATCCGCTCTCTGAAATAAAATGTCTAGGTTAGAGATCAAGGTAAGGTACCCAATGGTCATAATCAATCAAGTGGTCATACTACCATAGCTTGGGCCATACCACCATGCAGTTAAGTTGGGTTTACCTTGTGAGGCATTGAAAGTCATTGTCGATGTGGTGTTCACTGTCTGAAATCGAAGGTCAAGGTCAGGTACTCAGTGGTCATAGTCATATGACCACGTGGTCATACTACCATAGCTTGGGCCATCATCATCATCAGCCTGACTACACTCACTGCAGGAAAAAAGCCTCTCCCATGTCTCTCCCATTAACCCTGTCTTTTGCCAGCCGCTCCCACCCTATGTCTGCAAGTTTCCTAATCTCATGCGCCCATCTAACCTTCTGCCGCCCCCTGCTTCACTTCCTATCTCTTGGAATCCACTCCGTTACCCTTAATGACCAGCGGTAATCTTGCCTTCGCATTACATGCCTAGCACAAGCCCATTGCTTTTTGTTGATTTCGTCTAGGATGTCATTAACACGCATTTGTTCCCTCACCCACTCTGCCCGTTTCAGGTCTCTTAACGTGACACCTATGGTATGGCTTGGACCATGCTACCACGCAATTAAGTTCGGTCTGGCCTTGTGGAGCATTGAAGATCATTTTCTCATTCACATCATAAACGGAATGTGTACCCCGAGGAGTAGACCTCTCGCTCTAAAATGTAGTTGGGTAACCTCCACCAGCTTGCCGCACTAACTCGTATTTTGTTGGCTGCTGCGCGAAAGCTCTTGCGAGTACCAGGCACATCTCTATTTCACACAAGAAGACTTGTCATCTTTCCCTACTTCCAGGTATTCTATGTCGCTTCTTTTTTATTTGCATTGTAACAGTAACACTGTGTACTGGGAGAGTTTCTAGGCCTGCATGGTGGATGTCAGGAAAAAGGGCGCTACAACAAAGGAAGTGCAGAGGACATGCTTCCTTTGTTGTGCCACCCTCTTGGCTCGCTTCTGTCATGTTGTAGTAGTAAATGGCACTGGGTTAGCTTGGACCAAGTGCCATTACCTAGGGACCAGAGATCCAGGATACAGGTAGAATATATATTCAGTAAACACAAGTAAAATTATAAGACGTTAATGGGGTTCCAAACGTGCGAGCGTTAAGCATCACGTCCGCGGAATAATGCGACTCTAATTAGGACCGTGACGCTGGGTTCGAGCAGAAATAAAATGTTAGTTAACGCTTCTTAAAAATCCAACTTTCGATTAGCCCACTGGCGATCGATGGGCATTTGCATGCGCTATGTCGCTCTTAACGCTGAGTACAGTTACACAATGCTAAATCGCGGAAACATTCGGGCGACAGGTTGAAGAGTATAAAAATAGTACTTCCTTCTTTCACAGATGTTTTATGGCTTTCAGTTGATCCCAAATGCTGAGTACATCACCTGTATTTGTCTTTAATAGCTGGCCTTTCTCTACATCGCAGGTACTTCTACAGCGGCAGACTGCAGGCAGCAAATGTCAGCGAAGCATTCTACACCCAAACAGCGGCTGTTAAGTACATGGTACCGGAACTTGCACAGCAATGTGTAGATTATGTTGCCTGTTATATACAGCCTGGTGACGTGTGTGCCTTTCTGGACAACATTCTCACGACGGGTGAACAGGACGCAGATGCGCCTGCGAGGGAGATGCTTCGGAAACAAGGCCTTCGGGTGTTGTCCTCGACCAGTTTCGTCTCGTGCTTTGAGTGCACCGTCAACTACGTGCTCGACCATGTCGCCGGTGTTTCTGAGATGGCTGTGATCTCGGCTGTGTATGAACTGGCACAGCAGCAGTGCACTAATCGGCAGCAGCAGGACAGTGGATCAGCTGTCGGCGTTCGAGAAATGATGCAGCCTTTTTTCCCCAAGCTTCGATTTCTCGCAATTTCAGCAACTGACTTTTCCAGAGGCCCCGCTTCTTGGGGTATATTCGACGACAATGAGGCGCTAGCATTGTTGAGCAACATCATTGTCGACGACCCCACCACTATGCCTCCTGGTTTCTGTAAAATTAGAGAGAAGCGCTTTTAGACCCGGACTTTGGGAAGGCTGGCTGAAAGTGGTCAGCAATGGAAGTTGCGAATTTGTGTATGGTTTAAGATACATGGAAGGCTTTCTTCAGTGTGCAAGGTATGCATCTTAATAATCAATATGGAACGTTTTTTTTGTACTAGCTTCCGAAAATCAGCATTCCACTTTGGGGCTACCCGATATAGTGGAGCCCTAGAATGTTATTTCCTGTGTATTTTTGGCAACTGATTTAGTTTTTCGCACAATACGACTGTGTACCGTTACTGTTACGAGTCATAGCATATTTGTTGCCACGTTTTTGTTGTAATGGTTCGAAGACATTCTGGCGCGTATAAGCCGAAAAATAAACACTTGTACTTCTGAATTCGCTGGTATATATATATATATATATATATATATATATATATATATATATATATATATATATATATATATATATATTTTCGCTGTCGCCTTTGTAAATCTTTCTAAAGCCTTCGTCAGTAACACATCACGTATATTCACTGAGCATGGCGTTGTTTCTCTCCTTAACGTGAGGTGGATTTCTTGACACTAGTGAAAAGAAAAGCCTTTCATGCCTTATTGCTGATGCGATGATTCATGTGCCAATTTTCTAATTGTGTTATTACTCAGTGGTTGCAAACTAGCACCAATTGTGCCAGCCTGCGCTATTTCATTAACGCCATAACACGCTTCTAAAAAACGAGGCTTCCCTCCGAAACTGAAGAACCGCGGGAAGACCACAGTTGTTAACGCCAGGTGGCAGGAATTCCTTATGCGCAGTATTTTCACTCTCTCTTTGCCCGTTGAGGTGGAAAGGGCAACGAACGAAATCTAGTCCGTTATATTTGTTTTAGTCTCTAGATGGGAGAGTGAATGAGTGGGAGAAAATGCGGTGGCCTGTACACGAATGTGCTGTCTCCCCCCTTTTTTTTTTGCTGACAGGCATCGGTGGTGTGGGTAGCTTCAGTGTCCTCTTGGCATCCAGCAAGGTGGCACGCGCTGTTGCTGGCCCTCTTCTGGACTACGTGGTCTTGGGGGCACCAAGATAGTACTTTCAAAACAATTGGAAGCTTTTACGTTTTGTTTGCCGCTGCCCATTACAACTCGGTGAAGTAGCATGACCAAAAAGGAAACCTGAATAAATGAAAATATGGTTGCAGCTGCTTGGCTGTACCGGTAATTAGTTGAAGCCCTTAATTTTGAGCAAGATCAATTTCTGTCATTAGTATGCGTGGAGGGAAATTCATGTTTATTGTGCACCGTAAGCTAGACAACTTGTAACTCGTGCGTATCTCACTTCGCAGACTTCTGTCACCGCGGGATGGCAAGAGGCGCCTTCGTTGGGGACCGCACTGCGGCACCATCGTCTTCGACATTTGTTTGCTTGCAAACTTTTATGTGGAGCTTATAAATACACCAACGCTCAGCCATACTTGCCTGGCGCACCGGTGGCAGGCTGCCTGCTTTGCTAGAAGTAGGATGGGTGGTTCATAATGAGCAATGGTGGAACCAGCGAAACAGACGCTAGACAAGAACAAGGAGGCAGACACACAACACCGCGGTGTTGTGCGTGTGCCTCCTTTTTCATCTGCTGCGTCTGTTTCTCTGGTTCCACCATTGCGCAGTATGAACCAACTAGCCCACCAATTTACTCTATTGGTGGTTAGTTCAGACAGCCCCACTTGAGAACATTCGTGGCGGTATCGACTTTGCTGCGTAAGTAAAGGTTCCAGGTTGTTAATGGCAGCCATGAACTTTCTGCAGGATAAGTATGTATAGCGCGACACACTGTTAGACAGACTTCAGGCACAAGCAAAGCGCAGGTCAACTTGCTGCCATTTTCCGTTAATTCGATAATGTGGTGCGTAGCCGCAGGAAATGAAAGAGCTAAGAATGATGTCCTAGGGACTTGGGAATGCCTGACTGGCACAATTAATTTGAGGACCGTCTTCGCGACAATGCGAGTTTTCAAGGCCAAGTCTATGCCCTGCTGTGGGTGGAACTTCAGTCTGCACATATCAGGATTTGGTGCCAAAAAGCGCGCAACATACATGCTGCTTCCTTGTTGCGTAGGTCTTGGACGCCTTTGCAATCGACAAGGACGTCGCATATTATGTGCGGGTTCTTAAACGTGGCAGTGCTGTGCAAGAACCTTCAGCACGGCAAGATAATTGTACGAACAATTGTAGAGCTGCACGCCTAGGGTATAGCAATACGCGTGTCTTAAGATCGTTTAATTTATTTTTGTTCATTTCTATTAATGATGAGAGAGTCGAGGCGGCAGCTTGACAAGTCATCGTCCCTTACAAAGCAGCAGCAGTGCATGTCACAGAACCCGATACACATTACTTTGAACAAAAATTTGAGGGGACACAGGGTGAGCCTTATCTTGAATTTCAATGGCAGATCGCGAGCGCTCCGCCGGATCAAGAACGGAGCACGTAGCTACGGCGGAGATCGCTTCCTCCAATTTTGCGAATGGAATGCGTGCGCTCCTACGGGGGCGCTTTAGTGCAACAATAAAAATAGCTCCACGTTCAGGCAACATGGCGCCACCGGTCGAAGCAGGGCCTCTCGCTTCAGCACCGATACGTCCCTGCCGCCTGTCTGTAGACCGTTTTGGCTGTGCGTATGCAAGTGCTTGCGTACGCAAAGCGCTACGGCGCTGCGTGCGTTACGCTGTCCGCTCCGAATTATAGTTTTAGCTGGCCTTGCCGTAGCGTCCTTCAAGCGCGCGCGTAAACAGTAGCGCCATCTAGTAACAAGACGTCAAAGCTAATGAACGCTCGGTTGAAGAAAATTTCATGCGTGATTACTGATAACGAGGGTGAGCGCATTGGGAGCCCCTTTTTGTTCCAAGAAGAAAAACTATGCAAACCGAAGAAAATGTAAGAACTGACTAAAAGCTACAAAACTTTCGCCAGGTGCCGTTGCTACTAAGAAAACACACTGCATTTAGTTAGGCCTACGAGCTTGAAAATCGCCAAATTATCTGAAAAGCAGGGGCTAGTTATCGCTTATAGCGCTACGTGTAGGCAAGAGTAGGCGAAATGAAAGCGAACCGCTACCATTTGAGCCGGCTATTGCGTCGGAGAATCCAGCGGCGACACGTATTTAATCCGAAGCGGGCGAGCGGGCGCCGCCATCTTGTCGACGTTAACGTACGCAAGCCACGCAACGCCAAGTCCGCTGGATAGCGTACGCACGCAAGACGCAGGGCTTGCGCATGCGTTCTGCGCATGCGCACTACCGTCCACGCAAACTCCTTGCGTACGCTAAGCCGTTGCTTATGCACAGCTAAATCTTTTTTGTCTCTCACGTTCGCGGCAAACGCAAGGCGCACGAATCTCGCTTTTTCTGAAGATGCCCGCACCACAAAAATTTTAGCGGTATATTTTCTTAGTTTCCGCATTTACAGAGCTGCTAGGCTTAGCGAGTAGCCTACGCTTCGTTTCACGTCAGAACGCGCGGGAGGTTAGAGCGATTAAGCAACCATGGTATGAAAACTTCCGCGACGTGCACAGATAGGCTGTTTTGATTGGTCCCGCCAGTGTCGTCATTGGGAGATTTAAATCGAAGTGGGAATCCACGCGAAAATGGAGTTGAGGGCAGCATTTTGTTTACTTGTATTTTGAACTTTCTTCATTGCATAACTCTCGTTTCTATGCATCGATTCCTGTAATTCTTTTGTAGTCAGCATCTCTGTGACATAAGGAATAAATCGGAAGTATATCCAGCATCCGTTCAAGCAGTGTTTCACAGCCTATTTAACTCACAGCTCCGACGTTAATTCCGTATCAAAATTGTAAAACTGATGGCAATAAGTAACAGCCGCTAACAAATGTCTAATCGCCAGCCGGTCTCTGTTTGCTATAGTTACAATGTAAACTATTAGAATTTTTTTAACCAACTTAAAAGATACCTTGCACTCTGGTGTCTGCCATCGCTGGTTTCACTAAACCACAAAAGCAGTACTTTTAGCTCGAGAATCATATTGTGAACCAACATTAGTATCGGGCTTCCCTGAGGCACCTTGGTGTACGTGTGGTGGTGTGGATAGTAGGTCGGCAAGGGTGAAACGTGGTCGTGAGCCGTTGCAGCCGGTTTGCATGAGCTTCATAACTTTACCGTGAATTTCAGTATGATCTCGTCGTAGCTATAGTGGTTTCTCTTCTGAAAGATTTTTTGTGCGGCTCAACATCAGCTCGCCAGCACCACAAAGTCTAGGGACTAACGCACAGGAACCCGACAGCCGACTCGCTGCCACCATCTATCCCTCTTGGGAACACATCACGGAAGCCAACAGTAAATGTCTACTTTATCCGGCGGTCTCCCCGTTGGATGAAGTGCGACGGTTACTTGAGTTGGACCATGAAAGCTGGTTTCCACTTCCCCATATCTAAGCATAGGTTTCCTGCAACTTAAATATACTTAGATCTCTGCTGTGAAGCCTGCGTCCTATGTAAATAACGAGCTGACACATTTTGTCGGTTCATTTGTTTTTATTTGATACCTCAAATGCCCCTGGTATGGGGCTTTACATCAAGGAATAAGGGTTAATTTTTTCGTGTTATTAAGCTTCACATATATATTTTGAAGGACCTCGAAGAGCAATAATCGAACAAAGAAATCCGACCGTTCAGTTTAGTTTGTTTATGGGATGTAAATGGTCATGTGTAGAAGTTGTTTTAATGGCATCAAACATTGAATATTTGGAAATTGCGAATTTTTGAAACTGGTATTTTCTCCTAGAAAGCGTCCGGGAAGTTTTCAAAAAAATGCCTTTTTGATTAAGTTTTGAGAGATTTATTGTGTATAGTTTTTTTTCTCGAACTTGCTAGCCATGTTTATGTTTGGTCTGGGATAAAAAAATTTCATGTCTCGCACATTTCTGTGGGCTGGCCGGCAAAGGGATAAAGACATGGCAAAAAAAAACTATTCCCGACATGCCACGAAAACGATACGATATACATTTTTCAGGACGTAAGCATGATTTAAAACATGCACAGATTTGCAATTAAAAATACCCTCCATTAATGAAGGTGTCAGCTCAATACTGGGTAGGCTATGTAACTGAGAAGAACAGCCTTTGAGGCCAAGGCTCTCTTGAGGCGTGGGAGCAGGCTCGGCGGGAAGCTGAAGGAGCCAGAGAGGAAAAGTGATAGGTTTATAGTGGGGAAGTGTGTCGAACAAGCGGACATAAACTCTCCAATTTAGTTAGCACGTGCGTACAAGTAACATTGGGAAGGTTCATTTGAGATGGAGCGAAGGATTAAAGGGTAACGCCTTAGTAGGGTTTTCGATTTTCTCGTGACATTGTCCTGCCCTGAAACCCCGGGGAAGCGATGCAGCGCATGCTTGAGGCCCCAAACACTCAATGCAGGATTGCGGGAGTGTAAAATAATAAACTAAAACAATGATCAACCTGCTTTTAATAGAACAATAGTTCACGACAGGCAGCTAGCTATCGGAAGTAGTACGACGTACCACATTATCATGTCATTTCGGCCGAAGGACGAATCTCAACATAAAAACGAAACAAGGGTTTATTCGATTGCCGATGGCAGCGGACGAGCACGTCGACGCTACGCTCGTCTCCGTAGCGGAAGGTAGGCTAGCGCTCTTCCCAGCCGGGCAGCCTGTTTTTGCAGCCACCGTCGGTGACGCAGCGGTGGCGCTGGGTTTTGTCGGGAACGTGGCCCAGCTTGTGGCCGTGTCACGCTGGGCCTGATGATAACAAGGTAAAGGCTGCGCGGAAATGTGTGTCGCCACATCAACCCCCCCCCCCCTCCCCCCCCCTCCCCCCCCCCCCCCCCCCGCGGAGTGGAGAGCCCTCAGGGCTTGTAAAAATCTCTGCAGCGTACCCGACGTTCATAAAATGTAGTGATAGAAGCAGGCTGCGATATCGGGGGTCGTGGATGGACGCCTGTGGGTGCACTGATATTTCCTGGTTCAGCGAAGTCGATGTAGTCTGGCTTCAGCCGGTCGATAGAGACGCGAACATCGTTCATATTAAAACGCAGGGTGAAGGTTTTGTCGTCGCTACGGTGAACTAAGTAGGGGCCGCTGTAAGGTGTCTGGAAAGGCCTGCGGACAGTGTCGTCGCGGAAAAAACTGCGTGCACGTTGCCAGATCCTTGAAGACGAAAGGGGAAGTCTTACAGTGGTGAGCTGCAGGTGACGGCCGGAGGGCAGCGATGGTGCGTCGAAGCCGGGCGACGAAATCAGTGGGTTCTGACGTCGCGGTGGTGGTTGGCGGTGCAGCAAGAAATTCGCCTGGAAGACGGAGTGGTTCCCCGTAGACGAGCTCTGCGGGTGTAGCCTGAATGTCCGGCTTGAAGGTGGCACGAATACTTAGGGCGACGGCTGGGATGGCTTCGAGACGGGTTGAGTCCGGATGGCACATGATGGCTGCTTTGAACTGACGGTGGAAACGCTCGATCATCCCGTTGGCACACAGGTGGTAGCTGGTGGTCCTCGAGCGCTCGAACCCGATGGTCAGCCCGAGGAGCCTGAAAAGGTTCGATTCGAACTATCGTCCCTGGTCGCTGGTGACGCGGCGAGAGGGCCCGAAGCGAGCAATCCAGCCGGCGAAGAAGGCCAAGGCGACGACTTCCGCGGTGATTCCCTCGAGGGGCCATGCCTCAGGCCATTGAGAATACCGATCGATGGCGATGAGGAAATAGGGATAGGGTCCAGCCTGGGGAAAGGGTCCTATGATATAAAGGTGGACGTGTTGAAACCGACCAGAGGGCTAGGGGAATGCTCCGAGCGGTGAATCGACACTCCTGGTGACATCACCGCGCTGATATTCAAAAATGCCGCAGTGCGCCCAGGTTCGGCAGTCCCGCTGCATGGAGGGCCAGACATAGCGGTTGGCCACGAGGCGTGTAGAGGAGCGAATGCCGGGATTGCTGAGATTATCAGCTGGTTGAAGAGGCCACGGCGATGGGAAAGGGGCACGCAAGGTCTGCTTCGTGCTGTTGACTTGTCGCCGTAGATAGTCGTTGTCGATCCAGGTATGGGGACTTGTTGCAGCTGTAGTGAGGACCCGCCCTTAAGAAGTTCTTGCAGTTCGACGTCCGTAGTCTGAGCCTCAGCGGGGACGTCAGCAGTTATCTGCGAAGAGCTGATAGCTGCCACACGTGAAAGTGCGTCGGCGACCACGTTGTCTTTCCCGCTGACATGTCGGATGTCTGTGGTAAACTGGGCGATACGTTATTGTTCGTTGTCGGGGTCACAAGATGTGGGATGTCATTTCGGCCGAAGGACGAATCCCAACATAAAAACGAAACAAGCGTTTTTCGATTGCCGATGGCAGCGGACGACCATACCGGCGCTACGCTCGTCTCGGTAGGGGAAGGTAGACTAGCGCTCTTCCCAGCCGGGCAGCCTGTGTTTGTAGCCGCCGTCGGTGACGCATACTTCGGGTGATGCAGTGGTGGCACTCGGTTTTATCGGGAACGTGGTCCAGCTTGTGGCTGTGTCAAGCTGGGCCGGATGATAACAAGTTAAAGGCTGCGCGGAAATGTGCGCAGTGTGTGTCGCCACATCGACATAAAGTGATCGCAGGCCAGGACAAGGAGTAAAACATCTAGGAAGGAAGAAATGAAGTAAACAAGATTTTAAGCCACTCTCACGTAATGAACAGGTAAAATGTAAATAGTGGGGTTCAACGGTGAAGCGACACATGGGCTACGAGTCATGCGGTAGTAGTGCAGCTTCGGGTTAATTTAAACCACACGGGGTAATTTGAGTGCGTTGACATGACACAGCGGTCTGGAGTTTTCGTCCTTCGCCTCCATCAAAGTACGGCCGCTGCGGCCAGGATAGAACCAGCGACCTTGGGCTCAGCAGACAAACTTTAAAGTCACTGGCCACCGCGGCGTGGCAAGTCATGAGCATGATCCAGCAAGTCTCTTGGAAAAAAGTATGCAGCAACTGTCCCTGCAAGAATTTACGCATGGGGCATAAAATGAAGACAACGAAGGACCAGGCTATCTGGAGCTGCAGGAATCATTTCTCCTGATTTAGCCTTAACCGAGGAGCCAACGACTCGTAGATATCTGTCAACAGAAGTAAACCAGTAGCCATAGGGCAGACAAGACACGGTTCAGCCAATATTTCTTTGCTATGCCGCCTCCAAAAGGTTTTGTATGGGTGAACGTTGAGGCTGAAAACGAACCAGCGTCCTGACAAAGTGTGCTAGGAGAACTCACTTGCGTGAACACGTGCGCTTATCGGCCTGGTATCAGGCAACACCTGTGCTAGAATGCAGCTCCGGTGCCGCAGCGGTTCGCGGCGTGTGAATCCGCGCTTTTTGAGGCCGGCCGTCTGCCGGGTGTCGGTCCAGAGGCGCCTCCTGCAGGCCTGGCTTTTGTCCTGGCCTCGACAAAGCCTCTTTTGCTGCAGCCAGCACTCATCCGGGCTGGATGGCTGCTTATTGAACAACAGTAGACAGTTTGAGCATCGGCGCGCGACTTAAACGATAACTACGGTAACTGTGATAGTATACGGCAAGTGTGCCTAGGAAAGCCTGACAATGGTACCAGCGGCAACGTGATGGCGAATTTGCAGTGCGTGTGACCGGCAGTGCTAATCTGCTATGCTTGCCTTGTTGCTTCGAATACGCAACGTCATCGGATGATGCCTGCGGTTTCGTGCCATGCATATTATATACCAACCATCGTAATGAGATCCACACACGGATTCCTCTCCTGAAGAAATAGATGTTGAACGTTTTCGTTTGCTTGGTCTGCAGTTCAGATATTTTCTATCAGTAACACATCATTAGCTACGTCACAAATAATGCCGGTACATTGCTGCCGTCGTCGTACTTCCTTAACAAAATTTTCAGGCTTGTATTAATTCGTGCATTTCATAAGCTATCGTTTCGAACAGATATTTAACCCATTCAACCGCATAGAAGCTTGTCTTATACGGTTTTTCCGCATATTGTTTGCAATGCCATCTTTGCGTCAGCGGAGCACTGCACTGGCTAAGCAATGAAGTAGTGGTCTGTCGTTTTTTTATACCATTTTAAGTTTATTTCACGGCGTTTTAAAAAAAAACCATATGGTGTACCAGGCAAGAGGAATCGCTACATTTCACGCGCGCAACCACTCAAAATGCTCAAAAAACAACCTTGGAGTGCCACTGAAGTACTACAACCGCTCCCATGCCGCCTTACATAAAGTAAAGGGGGGGGGGGGGGGGGAGGGCACGTGGCTTTGAATCGCAGAAAATGGCCAAAAGATTGATTACTGATAGTCGTATCCGCTTTTGTGCCTCTTTTAAGTCTTTAAGCATTTTTTTCATTTTTAGTCGTCCTAAATATTCATTGCCAAAATTGGCCGGGAAAAGGTGGATGTGCATTGTGGCTAAGCTCAATCAATTGTGTTTTTCCCCGTTACGGTTAACGGCCTATAGACATTCACGTTGGGGAGTACCCTCAATCGTGAAGTAACCTTGCTTTGTCACTGTTTTATCTGTTTGGATCGCTTTTGTTTTTTTGCATTCGTAGGACCATATGCACGCCATGACATTCTTTTTCTAATTTGTGAATTGTTAATTTGTTGTATATTTTATTTTCACTCCAGATATGTCAAGGACAGTGCATCACAAACATTACAAACGAAAATATGTGCTTTGCGAAATAGAAAATTCCAAGAATTCCTTGACCTTCATTATGCTATTAAAAACGCAGTGCGCGTTGAACTAGCCGTATGCCACATTTTCTTAATTCTGCTGCCTTTTCAGGAATATTTTCAGGGAAAAATATGCATATCAGAAATCTTTTTCCAAATACAACAGTGAATTTTTTTAGTGGTCCCTAAATTATTTCTAATGTGCGCATATCATTTCTGTAAATACATCAAGCAGTAAAAACTTTGCTCAAAGCCGGGTCGCCGAAACTCACTTCGACGCGTTTCTTCGAGACGGGTTTCTGGTCGGCTGCGTCCAGGGCGGCGCCGGGTGCGTTGAAGTCCGGCTCTGTCGTGAGGCAGGATGCTGGAAGATTTTCAGGAAGATGTCCTAGAGGAAAAATGAAGGCATCTGTGCTAAGTAATGCAAGGAAAGGAATCCATGCTGAACGCACTGCAAGGACTACAAAATAGGATACCAGTAATGGTGCATGTTTCATACAATTTGTAACACGCATTGAAGCCGGCTTCACTCACATTTTGGTATAACTTACAGAATGTTGCCCTGTGCACGCAGAAACCGTTCTGAGACGTTGCCACTGTGAGCCCAATTAGCTTTTTAGTTTTTGCGGCTACAGGAGTTCATCGTGTATTGAAGACATGTGCGGCAGTAACCTCAACACTAGTTTCTCGCAACGTGACATATGCCGCACCTTCGCTACACCTAATCTGCATGAAAATCCCGCCGAAGTTTGGTCTGGAGCCGTGGCCGCTATAGGCGCTATCGCCGAATGGGTAGCCACGAGCGGTAGACCGCGTCGGCGGATTAACATGTGATTGCGCGAGAAAAACTTGCTTCCACGCCCGCGTTATTTTGTGGTCTTTTTAATATTTTATGCGAAATTGAAACGGAGGCCCTGTATATCATATATAGTTCCGGAATTCAAACCCGCTTTGCGCTTTTATGGAGAAACAGGGCTCCCGGCAGTGCTAGGTTCGCACATTATCTTCGATCGTCTTACTGTGGCGTGGAGACTTGTCATGCTTAATGGTGAGCACGAATTGGTGGGCTAGTTGGTTACACGTGTTTGTTTTATCACAGCGCACAACAAAAGGGGAAGGGCCGAAAGAGTACACACCACACAGCGCTGCGCTTTGTGCCATGCTTAATGGGACATTAAAACATTGCCTAAACATGCGGTCTGATGATTAAAATAAAATATACGCGTGACCGCAATGCAGTGCGTAATAAGAAAAAGGCTTTGCTAGCAGGTGCCACTGTCTGGATCTGTGCTGCGCTTGTTTCGCTTGGCTGGGTTCAGTGGACGCGACTGCAAATTTAACAGTATGTTGCTTACACTGCCTTGTGTTTATCTCTATCCGGCGAGCGATTTTAATGCACGGTTTAATGTATGGCTAAGCCAAAGCGACTTTAGCCGCCCTAACGCTGTCTGTTGCAATGCGCGACACCACGGCGTTCACGATACTTCCGCATCGGAGGGTGCTATCACTTAGTCATCTTTTCTGGTTGGAATGGTTCATTTTGGCGGGCTTATCCTTGCAAGTTTTCCAGCAATGTGCCGTTATCTGTAAAATGAGAATGCAACGGCAAGGCGCGGCTGACTGTCCAGCTAACCAGTTCCCATGTTCGCCGGTGCAGACGCACTAAACGAAAAATTGAACGACTTGTACATAGTGGACAGTGTGGTTCAAATATAGTACTCGGTGCACAAACAGACGTGTCAACATCGCAGCTCTTAGTGGCTGGAATTTTTGCCTGTACGGGGCGGGATTTTTCCACGTACAGTCATGGAAAAAGTTTGCGGGATGCAGATTCGCGAAAAAAATTATTGCGGCACGGTTAGCCACAGCAGACGAATGAAATGCATAAAGTGTGATGAGACAGGCGTGCTCCATCTGCTCGAAGACTACCATCTGATCGGCTAGCGACGCAACGCAGAAATAATTTTTTTTTCCCGCGAATCGCATCCCTCAAACTTTTGTCCATGAGTGAACAGTCGGGAAACTGCGGTTTTAGTCTGTGCTTAGCTCGGATTGCACAGCTGCTTTCTATTTTGGCCCGCTGGATCCAATAAAAATAGGTAAATTCCACAGAATCTAAAGAAATAAAAGAAGTCATTGATTCCAGCCAGTTTTAGCCCTCTCAAGATATGACGCGTTGACACTAGCGACCTACCTAAGCTCAGGCTTATGCCCACCGTCATGAGCAGCTTGAGCAGCGTCGTCGATTGCCGTATATTTCGCAAACGAGTTAACCAAAGCGTCCCCTGCTGTGCAGACATCTGATGCGATTCGGTGTCACTTTGTTGTTGACCGCTAACGTGTACTGGGCTCGTTTAAATCTCGTGGGAGCTCTCAGAAAAACGTAAGAGCAGTGTCAGGCTTCAGCTTGAGCAGTTTACACTGTATCGACAAGTCCCTATTGACTACGAATTCGTCGTGGCCAACGATGTACGTGGGATCGAAATGTTTCTCACAAACACGTACGTTTGGCGAACCGAATGAGAGGACACCAGCTTCTTTTCGGCGGATGACGCCTCTCAACGTCTCTTTCAATTGAAACTGATCAGCTTGCGGCGGCGCGAGCAGATCAGCTTCGCTGGCCACTGCACGAGGGCACTGAGCTATTGCCGTAGCCGAGCACGCCTGGTGTGAAACTGCAGCGCATTCTCGCACTGTGCACTGCACATCGTCGTCTTCATCAAGCGATACTCCTATTGAACTAGTATTGCCGCTGGATGTGCCGCCGACCCAGAAAAGCTAAACCGTGAGCCAAACATGCTAAACGCACTCTCTTAGCACGGCAACTCGGTTCGCCTACGTTAAACCCTACCACTTGTTTTTATCGTTCCCTATTTGCTTGCACGACAGTAAAAAAATGATCAGTTTAAAAGTTACTCTTTGCGTATTCACATGATAGCGTAGATGGGAACTTCCCCAGTCACGGACTACAGACAAATATGGCTACCGAAGTAAGCCATTTAGCGTGTCAACCTGTTCCCAGAAAGAAGACCACTCGGTTACGGGTATACCAGCTGCATTCGACCATGACACGACCAGAGTGCTCTGGTCACACCTGGCGTACCAAAAGAAATTGACATGGCTGCGGTCCGGAGACAGTGAACACAGAACGTGAAAACAAAAAAGAACGGGAACGAACCTTCGAGGCATTACAGCGCATATACACTTCATACAAACGCGGAAGTGAATCCTACCCCTTGTCATAAAATTGTGGTGCATGAATGCCTCGAAGCTCGGCCGCTTCGAGGGCTCCCGATGGAGGACTCTTGCGTCGGAGGACACAGTCAAGGGGACATCGTAGTCGTGTTTCCTTATTCGGGCCTGGGTTCTCTCCACCGATGACGTCTTGAACGGGGGGCTCCGCACCAACAGCGCGTACCTGGCAAGAACAGTTCCAGGCATGTCATGTTAAAGTTTATTTTTGTTCATTGTTCCTTTGTATTAATTAGTTTTGGTTTAAAATGGCCAGTGCGCTACATTTTTCGACTATATTTTCTTTCAGGGGATCGCGTTCTCCTCGACCCGAATAAACGTATATCAGGCAGCGTGTATGAAAAACTCGGACAAAGTATTTGAAACGTAGTTTTTCGACATATGAACGTGGCTTCCCGCCTGCTGATTGAACTGACCAAATCCTAACTTCAGAGGCGGGACAATCGTAGAATTTTAGCGGGAACGAATTCGTTCCACCTGGGACACAACGACACCAAGGAGGTTTAAAAGCAACTATCAACGAAATAAAACTGGTTATATAATCATAGATAACGGCAACTTTTTTGCCGGTACCAGCGCTGCCGACGATTGCCCTCTGTCAGCATAGTGGCGGTTGCTGCTTTGAAAATATTCTATAAGATGAAGAAGCAGAGTTATATCGTGCAAGTACCTCACTTGTGGAAGCTGCGGGGTTCAAACCCCTGTGCCGCCGGGTACCCAAAGTGATACAATTGGTACAAGCTTTCCTCTGGTCTGGTGCTCAGGTTATTTAGGGTGAAATGCTTGGAAATAGATCTTCGACCCCACATTGAGTAGAAGAAAACACCTTGTGCTGTGGCGCTGTTCAGCCACAGTTCCCTTGCGCCATAAAACCATCATCATCGTCATCAAATCGGCAAGCAACAATTACCAGTTGCGAGAGGAAAAATTAAAGAATGTTAAGTTGCCTTTAACAACATTGACTGCTTATACTTTGCTCACTCGTATACAAGAAATCCAGATCAATCGTGGCGACTCAGCCTATCAGAAGAGCAACTAAGTTAGAACACAACCTGTCACCACCGTAGGCTCTGGCGCGACTTTCTTCGAAGTTTTGAACTATAGATAGATTCCAAGGCCAAGATTTTTTTCGTTGTGATTGTCACACACGGGAGATAAGCAATAACGTGTTAATATTTACATTCATTTGTGATATTAAAATAGAGCGGTATAGCTTGGCGATAAACATGCAGCTGTCGTTGTAAGCATTACCCCTTTAACCGTTGCAAACATTTATGCGCAATTATATGACATTTACATGATGCATCCAATAGCCCAGACGTCCACTCCGTAGCTGTGGCCCTTCCTGGCCAAGACCACAGGGGCGACATAATTGAAGCTCCCGCAGTTAGTAAACTTATGTTCTTCTTCGAAGTGAACGCGGGCGCAGAACCCAAAGTCGGCCACCTCGAGTTTCATGTCTTCGGTAAGGAGCAGGTGTTGCGCGCTTCAGGTCTCGGTGGATGACCCTCTCCTGCACCAGGCACTCGCAGGCGAGGAGCAGCTAGCGTAGAAAGTAGCGCACATCTTCCTCGGTCAACGTATTGTGGCAACGGAGCATCTCCTCCAGAGACTGCGTAGAAAATGCGCTAATAAAGCTTTTGGGAGAGCATTAAAATTAAGCCATTCTGAAGGAACTCGGTTTCCGGTACCATGCACGTGCAAAGCACGTCATTCTTGATAAAGATTGGTTGATTTATTATTTTAAGGTAAAAAATTCAGGGTCCAGAGAAGGACATCTCAATATTTAACGACAGGTGTCAAAATGTAGGTAGCTTTCAAATGGTGGGGGCGCGCTCCCTAAACAACGATTCAAGAACGCGAGAACTATTTCCACAAAAATGTCAGTAAACAAATACAGCCAGAATACAACCGTATCACCAAATATTCTATAGAAGCGGTTTGGAGGAAGCATAACCCAATATATGTTGTCATCAGGCCTTCATAATCACAGAGGCGAAGCATCGACTGTTGCGCAAGTCAGAAAAAGTTAGGACAGACGGTGAAACTTTGTTACTGCAGTGTTATTTACCTGGGATCCTGAGTCCGGTTTATACAAGCGTCTCTTGGTTCGGCAATTCACGTCAGTAGCGATCGAGTAGACCCAATACGCCTTAACGACCATGCGCTGGTATGCCGTAACGCCTGCTAGGGCGCGCAGAAGTGCATTCGACAAATGCAAACCCGAGACGTTTAGCATAGCAGAGACTTATTGGCGTAGACGTCTACTAGTCAGCCGGACCAATACTGTACACGCGTAGTGCCACGCAAATACGTCTCCGGTATTCTAAGTGTGTGTAGTATCTAACAGAGAGCTTTACGTATTAGCATAGACGCATACCGAATTACCGGACGCCTCCTGCGCACGCGCAAGAAAAGGGGCGGGCCAGTTGGGCCACTGAGCGGTCGCAGCCAAACTCCCTTAATCTGCTATACGTCCGCCCTAATACGTATCCGCTAAGGCTAAAACCCTCTACTTTTAAGATCAAGAGGGTTTACTGGCATAGTAGTGTGCCTGTTTACCGAACGGCGGCTTCGCACGCGCAGTGCCAGCGGTGCGGCCAGGCGGCGCCACTGCGCGTGCCAGCAACACGTCGAGTAAATCTGTATACGTGTATAGGCCTCTTGCACTGGAGTTTGAGGTATAGTAGCGGCGCCTGGTGGTGGCAAAAAAAGTTGGCTGGG
The DNA here is from genome assembly GCF_052857255.1 of Amblyomma americanum. Classification (NCBI taxonomy): domain Eukaryota; kingdom Metazoa; phylum Arthropoda; class Arachnida; order Ixodida; family Ixodidae; genus Amblyomma; species Amblyomma americanum. Next base: position 94,916,142 of record NC_135504.1, on the reverse strand, counting down.
TAGTACCAGGTTAGGTAGTACTGAGCCCTGGCTGTGCAGAAGCACGTTTCTAGCCTGCGGTTTGCGTCGATTCGCACTCTTTTCTGCCCTGTTGATCGCACGAAAAGGCTCGTCACTTGTCAAAGACCACGCTGCGAGCCGGCAGTAGGCTTGTTTTCGAAAGCGGAAGCTCCGTGTAGCGTGGAACGAAATGCTGGCAGCGAACGGCATCGACGACATCGGTCCGCCCGAGAGACCCGCCTCAGGCTCGAAAAAGCGTCACCGTCGTTACTGCTGCGTCGTGGGCTGACATGAGCAAGAAGGGCTAGATCGCAACATCAGATTTTACCGTTTTCCTACAAGGCCGCACGAAGTATACCGCCGGGCGCGCTAGATAACTGCAGTTCGACTCACCGGATGAGAGAAATTTTGCGCAATGTTGGCTGCTTCGCCTGCTGAGGTTTGCTTGATTATCTGCGTTGCTGAAATTCGGTCCTTTGCACATGCAGTCCCGACGGCAAACCGTGGGAACCAGTGCCGAACAGCAGGATATGAAGTCGCCACTTTGTTGGCGACGAGAGAAACGATTCGGCCAGTCACCCCGCGTATGTGCCTACGGTCTTCCCCGCGGCCTACGTCTGGCATGGCCTGTGATTTACGATTCGAGACCCGGCCACAACAACCCACTGGCGCGAAGTGGTGAAGCGGTTCGGTGTGTGTACGGCCGGGCTGATTCGGTGCGAATTTACTACCGCACGGCGAGCAGAAAACGCTGGAGGGTTATATGTGCTCATCATAGACCTCAAGCCAGCACGTTAAGGCAGCGCAGCACGGCAACACTGCATGATGACAGCACACCGATGTCCGAGATATGTCATTAAAAGCTACATCAAGCAAACAGCGCACGAGCTCGCGCTGCGGCGCAATTCGCACGTATGTACATTACTGCGAGCTTATATGCACTGATTCAGTTATCATTTTGCCGAAGGTACAAATGGTCGCAACTACACGCATGGCTACTTGTTTACCTGCAACAACAAGGGCTGCTCGCCGTTTAGTGGCATGCTGAAAGACCGCTACCGGCGCGGCGCGTACCGTCGCGAGTTCGAGCAGTTCCGTACACAAGTTGTCTCCTCGTGACTGCTGCGAATTCGTTTATTAGATGCACTTCCTCCAATAAACGTGTTCGTGTGCCTAAATCTGGTATCACACAAACCTCACCTAAAGTTTAACTTCGTGCACGAGTCGCTTCACTTGCGATTGACACAGCGCTGAAACTTCGCCGCTACTTTCTTGATCCGCAAACACGTACTTAGCATTGCGTAATTTCTCGCCTTTGCGCAGCGTGCCACCCCAGAAAAATTCTTCGGCGCCCGATATTCGCTGCAGGCCGTGGCACAACACAAGCGAAACTGGCGTGTCTTTACTGTAAAATGTGGTTTTGGAAGCAGACGACTGAGCTTGGTACTACGCAGCGCAGGGCAGAGGGCGCTCATTAGCACCATTTTCGCAGCGCCCCCTGGGCAGTGCAGGAGGCCTATACTACGCTAGAAGCCTCTACATTTAGTATAGCTAGACGCAATAGAATCCCCCTTCCTGCGTCCGCAAAGTGGCATGGGTGCTGCCAGGCGGGGCCACTGCACTTTCATAGGAGGCGTCCGTCTCAAGTGCGGTAAAAACTTCCAATTGCGTCGCGAAGTAGCGTAACACAATAGAATTGAAACGAAGGCGGCACAGCTCACAGCATGAACGTGTCTCATCTTCCTTCTTATGTGTTAAGCTATTTCGAAACGACTCTCATGAGGGAACCCATCGAGTTTATTTACGAATTATGAGTACGCCGTTTCGTACAGAGATTGTGGGGTACACGCACGACCTATTTCCCTCACCATCCAGCCACGAACGAGCGAACGGCAGGAGGCGACGACAGCGAACCACCCGGGAACGGAGGAGGGCACTCATCCTTCTCCTCCAGCTTCCATGGGTGCAAAAGGGTTGAAAATTAGGCGAGTTCATACGAATTCATGGCGCTGTGTGTGTCACCCTGTCATTCTAGTGGTCCCTCACGCCGCACCACATGGCAGCGTTTTTTCTGTGTCGCGCCTTATTCTCGGCCACTGGCGTAGCCGGAAACGACATACAGGCGCTCAAAGCGAGGTGACATAGGGTGACGCAGATATCTGGAGAAGTGTCGGCGCCGGAAGTGCCTCGTAAGTGGAGAATGGGGGGGGGGGGGGGGCAATGACTAGTAGCACATTGAAACGACCTCTGGATTGATCCATACCTCAGCTGTGCCTGCCATAAGCGCGGCCCCTTTTTGTGAAGGCAGCAGCAGCTCTCCAGTCACCGCTGTATTGCACGACAGGGAATAATTGAGCGGCTTAATCTATAATCTCTCCACAACCACCTCTGAAGACGCCAGTCGGGCGCCGAGCGAAGATGCCGACAGGCGAGGCGCTGACGCGACGCTGAAGAAAGGCTGCCTTGTGGTTGGGCCGGGAAGACAATCTCCTGGGGAGAGCGAAGATTTGCTATGCTTAGCAGTAACCGATGAAGCTCTAAATACTCTTTTGTGAGGGAAGACGTCACTTGCCACGGAGCGTCGTGGAACCCTCTTCGGCTGGCCCTTTGTCACCACACCTGCCCGTCAGCCAGGCGATGACCGGCCACTAGGACTCCCGCCTCTTTTTCTGCCGAACAAACATTCATCGGCTTACTAGGATTCATCCGCCCACAGCCTTTTCTTGTATGCTTGAATAACAGCGTGTGCATAGCTGTGCTTACTTCACCGAGTACCCCGTGACTGGAGCTTATTGTTCCACGGCTTACGAGACACCGGTCGCGTACAAATGACGCCTGTGTGTTGTGTGTTTGGCTCGGGCACTTTCCATCACTGCTGGCTACGCAGTGTGACCCCTATGAGTCATATGAACCCTATACTGTACATATCAGCAAAACGTAATCCATGACACATTGGCGAGATATATGCCTTTATAAACCAGCATCACTGCATCTCCTCTCGCACGGTCGTTAGTGTCGAATGGTGCTTGACCTCGTTACGAGATATTATTGCAGCTGTGCAATTCGAGGCACAGAAGAAGGCAGTGATTGCGAAGAAAAAGCAGTAATAGCAACACGAATTCCAAGTTTCGCACTGCGAAGAATATAACAAATGGACATGGGCCTGCAGCGTTATATTCTTAATAACGCATCGAAGTCAGTCCTGAAGATTTGTGTCCGCATTTCATGATTTCTGCTAAATAAAAAAAACCTTGCAAGTCTAAAAAAAAAACAGGCTGTCAGTAGTGCTGTGCAGCGAAGCATGGCACTAGAGACAACGCAACGAAGTTTCTAATAAGGTTCTGTATGCCAGACAGATGCAAAGGTCGAGAGATAGCGAAGGAGGAAGAAGAAAGGCGAGCAGGTTGACTTGATAATACCGCTGCGGTGCCGTAGTGCTTTCAGCATCCATCTCGCAACTGTGAGGTGCAGGGTTCGATACCGAGTGCCGCTGCGTACCCACTGGTGATATTAAGGTACAAGCTTTCCTGACGCTCGGACTCTTCTGGGTGAAACGCTAGAAAAATACCCCCCCCCCCTCCCCTTGAGCAGGCGACACAGTATGCCATAACGCTGTTTGTCCAGAGTTCCTGGCGCCATACAAATGCATTATTATCATCATCGTTTAACCGGGAAAGGCTCCCGTGGGCTATGGAGACAAAGAAGGCAGATTTAAAGGGCTAAAGGTGAGATCAAGCAAACGCCAAGGACATCAGTTAGGGTAAAGCCTACGGCAAATACGGCTTTCCACGACGTGCACAGCAAGCGGGACAGTTGACTCGCAAGCGCTGTTAAGCTCAATTCAGTTAACTTGCTCATCCGACTAATGGCAGAACAAAAAAGAGTTCGGCGGTTGCTATTGAGACTGCTTACATGCGGTAATGCGATAGCATTTATTTTTATTTATTAATACCTCAAAGGCCCCATTGAAGGGGCATTACATGAGGGGGTGGAACTTCAGCAGTAAATTTCTTCAATTGACTATATAAATGACGATGAGTCGATCTGATGAACGATGTATCTGATAAACATTACTGTCCCTGGGTGCACTGTTTACATGTAATGTTTGTACATGCACTGCAATTGTGCTCCGGGAGTTTTTGTTTGCGTATTGGTTGCGCACAAGACATCGTTTAAGGAGGTGCTCGTCTTGCTTATGCTTCATTCGGCCTCTCGATGGCGTCACTCTATTTCTGTTGCCATCACTGGGATTTTCTGTACCATCTGCGAGCGAGCGAGCGAGAGCGCGCGCACACACGTGCACACACGCGCACACGCATGCACAGACGCACGCGCACACACACACACGCGCACGCAAACACGCCCCCACACACACGCGCACGCAGGCACACCCAAGCACGCCCGCGCACACCCACGCACGCGCGCGTGGTCTCCGCCGGCTTTTCTCGCAATGGGACTGTAGTGCTTTCGCAGTGATGTGTTGTCTAATGTATGAAGCAATGTATCAACGTGATTCGTGTGAACACATCACGTGCAGACGCCCAAATCTTTCTCTCTTGCATGTGACCGCCCAATTTTTCGTTTCCGTAGCCTGATTACCGAGGAAATTCACGAAAAGGCCAAGACTAGGCGCAGGCTCACTCAACCCGTGCTTAGTCTTAAATTACTGAAAGAAAAAAAATGTCCCAGCAGGCTACAGGTATTGCCGCAAACAAGAAATTAGCGCCCCGCATTTGTGAGCCGACTTTACGAAGGAATGGATAAAATACAAGCACAAATGAACAGGAAGGAGAGTGAAACGTCAACGCACCTGTCTTGTGCGCAGCTCTAAAATTATGTACACGTTGTTGTCGTCCTCAGAGTGGCTGTGGAAACCAACGACGTGCTTGTGACGCAGGGTCTCGTGGATCGCGATTTCCTTGTCCGTTTATAGGCAACAAACAAATAAACATTTTATACAAGGCATTGCCCTGAGGTCACGGGTGCTAATTTGCTTTTGTAGCACGTATAGCGGCAGCAGTGCAGGCCTGAGTGCAAGACATTAATATCCGCATACACGCCCACGGCCTTTAGCAGAGCGCCACAGACAACAAAATGGCGGCTGCTCTACCGTCAGTTAATACTCCCTAATGGTTGATTTAGTAAAGCAAGCAACAAAAAATTGCAGAGGATGTTGACTCCTCAGTACGACTACTAACGTCGTATACTACAATAGTAAAAAGCACCAGCGGTAGCAGTTGCTGGTGTATATACAGGAAACTACGTAGGATCGGAGAGCACGGGCGTTATGCGACGCCTGGTCTGTCAGACTAGGGTCCGTTGTGTGAGTCCTTTTTTGCATGCGGCAAAGTGCGCACTGGGAAAACCAGAATGTGTCTTAATGGGCTCCGACGTCACCACGAGCGTTCAGTATAAAAAAAGCACTAATTTTCCTGACCATTGTGAAGCCTGCTCAGAGAAGGCTTGAGTCACCTCCAAGCCCCGCCTGTCTGAATAATTCTTAATAGTCGAGATAAAAATGCGTGTGAACTTTAGTCGAATTTCATATGAAGGCAGAGAGGAGACACTTGTATTAGTGCTGAATCTGTAGTACTTAGCGGAAGTGCACTGTTTATTCCTGCTGGTCCTTCTATGTAAATGCTAAATATTAGCGTTCCGTCCCTTTGCGCATGGGTAAAATAAAGAAAAATGCATTGCTTCAATAAAGTGTTTCGACATAACCGGGAGCGTCCCGCCTCCCAGATCGTCCGTGATCTGCGCTCCTGTATTTGCTTTAGCCGCTGCTATATTTTGCTGCAATAACGTATAAGTTTTCTCCCATGGTTGTAACCGATTTTCACAGCTAAATTGCTCCTTTAAACTTCTAAATGCATTAAAATGACTTGAAGCGAAGTTTGCGTGCATCAATAGAATGCAGCATTACCGTATCAACGGAACAACTGTAGTTGAAAACGGAAATTTTGAGGGCTCCAAATGCTAAAAAAATAAAAGGTCGGTGCCGGCACGCCTAACTATCTTAGGTAGCAAACTGTGGCGCATAACAGATTTAGCCGCAGATCGCTGAGGTTAGACGATCCCTGACATAATTCACTTCCAAATGGTGAACGCAGAGTAATTTTCTGTTTTGAGGTGACAACTTACAATGCAGCAGCCGGACAAGTTTTAAATATTAATTTCTTGAACAAAACAAAAATGGACCTTTCGGGTGCCGAACGAACATTGCACGAAAACCAACTGAGAAATATTTTACTAAGAACAAAGATTCAGTGTAGTTGTCCTCACTGTCACTTCAGAAACATCTCTATACATCCCAAGAATTCGAGTAACGATGACCTACGTAAATCATGAACCGCTCATCATCATCCAAGAGCGTCTTAGGGACGATCTTGGCTGCGTAGACCTCGTTTGTCTACTTCTCAATGAACTCGTAGCACTGCGCATACCAGCCCTGAAATTGCAGTGGCAGCCTTCTGTCATAGACATTCAAATTGCAGGTAAACGCCGTGGCTTCGGCGTGAGCAGTATGTCTACAGCCCAGAATCAGTCCATTTTTTCACTGGAAGGTAAAATGGGCTTGGCGCCGGAACAAGAAAAAAGATGACTTTTGCGAGTACAGAAATAATGCAAGTGAAATGCCCAAATTATAATAAAAAGGTACAATTGGACGACAAGCACTTTATAAAGTGATAAGCATGCAGAATAATTTTGACGCATTTGGTACAAATCTTAAACGGAAACGTGCAAGAATGTACAGGTGTGTCAGCAAAGCCAGCGACCAGTTTTTACGATAGCCTTTCGAAGTGTAAAGATGCTTTCAACTGCTTAGTAAAGCCAGTATGCCAGTCCGTCAGAGAAAAGATGAATCGCGTGAACTAGTATTGTAGTTAATGGAACTTCCTATAGCTAGAGACGGATGAAACTCAAGAACGAAGCGGCAAATGCCCCTCAAAGGAGACCTTCTGCCAATGGCGGTCACCGGTTGTCGTGATGTCGTGGCTAATCCCCTTAGACCTGCTATCGTGCAATCGCAGGGCGTGGCGGATGAAAGGGAATTATGCAGTGCTTAATATTGTTAACTCCGGCATCATGAAAATCTCTCTATGGCATAGACTGGAGAGCCTCCTCTGAGAGACTTTTTCCGCTTAGTTCTTGAGTTGAATTTTTTTATAGTGGTACCTTCTGGTTTCGCGTAGTCGTCGTCCCATCCGCTACCTCCATCAACCCATTCTCTTTTCCATATAACGAACGGGGATGATGGGAAGGCAGAGGAATGGAGCTGAGAGTTCGGCGGTCGAAGAGAGATGATAGCTGGCAGCGCTCGCGGAGAATTTTTGCCACCCACTCGAGTTGCCAAGAAGCGACTCTCCTCTACTATGGCGTGCACGGTGCCGCGACACCCGTGGCTCCACACTCATGGTGGGAATAGCTTTTTAACCATCCCATGCTTCCTTTTTTTCCCCGGTGACGACTGGGTGGGTCGCCCGTGGAGTTGCGCGCGTACTGTGGTCTTTGTGCGATGGCGCGGCGGCGGACAGAGAGCCCGCTTTCTCGGATGTCTGTTGGTAGGTCTGTATTTTATCTGCGCTGGAAATTTTATCCTCAAAGACATCAGCCAACCGCCCAGAAATTGGATTTATTGAAATAACGGAACTGATGTAAAAAGAAGCAGTGGACAGTTTCTCTCGCTCAAGGCTGCAACGTCCCGGTTCTTCCTACTGTGTTTTATGTGTGATGTGGCTTCGCAACTACATGACGATCGACAAGTTACGATGAGCTGCTGTGTTCTCCACTGCATGAACTAAAATCAGCAGAACTACTTTGTTTTCCTGCTGACCGCTCGTGAAAAAGCAAAATTGGAATCAGATGTCAAACAAGACGGCTAACTATCAACTGACAACTCGAAAGTGTGTAAGGATAAGGCAGGTGAGGCACCCGCGTTTTTAAATCATCTTTGGTGGTGCTGGAGGTATAATGCAAAACTTTTATGCTGCATTCTAATAACTACTGATATTGTCAGCCTTTAAAGGAAGCTACTTGTTCAGCTTGGTTTCTTGCCGCAAGAATGCACAAAGTAGAAATTACTGAGGATGGCAACGACCTTTTTCTCCTTTTATACACGCGTAGTAGCGCATATTTCGGTTAATACGAATGAAAAAATACCAGATGCGGATTTACTGTTTCGACTCGATAAGTCGTCATTATTTACATTTATGCATACCCTTGTTCAGTATCTGTATTTCTTATGCATACGAAGTACTAGTTTTAAATTACGACAGACATTTCAATTCACCTTGTATCGATCAAAACTACTACAAAGCCAATCGCATGGATCTAAGCCATCTTGCTTATTCCAAGAATGGTGTCAGTGCTGAAGGCAATAAAAATCAGTGAAAGTAACACACCCTGTTTTCTTTCTTAGAACGGCACACAAAGCAGTGAAGGCTTTCTTCTTATTTCCGGGGCAAATTTTCGTCTACATCAGGCTTGTTATTCGCACTTGTCGCTCGCACTCGTTCGCAATTGATGACCTGAAAAAAAGGCTTTACGCCGAGATTGCAAAGAATGCCAAGCTGAAAGATGAAAACAGTGCACTGCAAGTGAAATGTTAAAACTGAAAAAAAAAGCAAACACGGAGCTTGAAAAACAGCTAACACAACTCGAGCAGTATACGAGAACCTGCAACCTTGAGATTAAAGGCGTTGAAGAACACGAGGAAGAAAACGTCACCGACATGATATCTAAGATTGGCACTGCTATTAAGGAACCAATCAGTGAAACGTATATTGAAATCTGCCATCGTGTGCCTCTACGGAATTCCTCTGCAACAAGTATCAATATGAAAATTAAGTCGAGGACGAAGCGTGGCTAAGTCTGAAGACTGCGCGGAAGCTTAGACTAACTAACGAAGGCGTCGGGATCGACAGCAAGATCCCCATGCGGTATATAAACCGGCATTTCTTCGAGCTCTGAAGCACCTTTGAGGAAGGTCATTACAGACAAGCTTGAATTACAGTGGAAAGCCGTATGGAAATTCAATGGTGGGTTATACACAAATAAAACTGAAGCCTCGCCAATAATGCACATCGCTGACGAAACTGATCTTGACAATATATGTTAATAATAACATTAATGCTTCTGTGCGACTACATTTCTTGTGGAGATTGCTTACCACGATCTTAGTGCCCCTTAATATGTCAAGCCCGGTATTATTAAACACAGATTTGTACTGCATCTAAACGCGCACTCAGTTGTTAGCAATATAGATGTCATACGTGATTTTTTTAGGACAGTTTTCTTTCAAATATCATGTTATAATGATTACAGAAACATGGTACAACGATGGCTGCCAGATGCTTGAACTTGACGGATACAAAACTTTTTTCGGGAATCGCACAAATCAGCGAGGAGGTGGCGTCGCCGCATACACTGCAGCAACTCAAAACTCTTCCTTGGTACCGAGTTTCTGTCCGGTTAGTGATGATTATGAGATTTTAACCCTTAAGGAACATATAGAAACCATCGTTGTAGTATATCGTCCGCCTCATGCAAATTTCAGATTATTCCTAACATTCTTTGAGAGCCTTCCGGATTATATCTGTAGTAATAACCTTCGCTTGATATTTGGTGGTGATTTTAACATACACATGTTAGGAAGCACCAGTACAGTTGTTGATCTTAGCATCATGCTAAATGCTTCTGGGTTTCTAAACTTGATCAAAACGCCAACCCGCATAACACATTATACTGCATCAATTCCTGATTTGCTTATTACAAACATAGACACAACCGTTTGTCATTCCGGTACTACAGCGTCAGATATAAGCGACCACTGTGCCGTTTTTAGGACATATGCTGCGAATGAAACACACAAAAAGACCCGCCATGAGCCCTTTCTGTTTCATTGCGTATCGGAAACAGCCCTTGAATCCTTTAAACAAGAAATCTCGCACCATGATTGGTCATTTATATTGCGAATACAAAATGCAAATCACGCCTATGCTAAGTTACCTGAAGCATTCACACGCACTTATGCTAAACACGTCCTAAAGGAAACGTTAAGCAATCCAAAAAATTAGAAAACCATGGGTTACTGATTTCACGTAGAAATGATAAAAAATGAAAGTGAACTTTACCATGCATTCCTTCGCTATCGTTCTCCGTTGTAATTGCAGGAATTTAAAACGCACAATAATAAACTAAACATCGAAATTCGGCATGCGAAGGCAGCTTATAATCATAATATTTTTGCTGACACAGGAAGCAAGCAACCGGACGCCGCATGGAAGATGATAAACCCCGTGCTAGGTGATGAACGGAAGCATTCGGCACCTGAGAATATCACACTTAATAATCGAGACACTACTGGTCAACAACTGGTGAACGTTTCCAACACGCGCTTTTTAGATAGTTCTGTTACCCCCCTAATATGTAGTTTTTATAATAATGCCGACCAGTCCGTATGTGAAATGTTTTTTCTTGCACCCACTGACGCACGTGTAATCGTTGAAATATTCACGACTGAGAGGAATAGTAAGGCCTTAGGGACATAAACGACATACAAATGAAACCAGTGAACTACGTTCTAGAATTTATTGCCCCCGCACTTACACACATATATAATTTATCACTAGCATCTGGGATATTTCCAGCTCTAATGAATACAGCTAGAGTGTCTGTAGTACACAAAGGCGATGAAAAAAAAAAAGATCAGACTACAGGCCAATAGCAGTTCTTCCAATCTTCTCCAAAGGTCTGGAAAAAATCGTTTTTCTTCGACGAACAGCTTTTTTTTTTTTCACTGGACATAATACATTCTCGGAAGGACAGTTCGGCTTTCGTAAAGAACGATCAAGAGAAACAGGGCTTTTAGCTATGAAGGAAACCATACTACTAAATATTGGTAAAAAGTTCTTAACGCTTGCACTCTTCATAGATTTCTCTAAAGCTTTGGTTGTTTCAATCATGAAATCCTAATAAAAAAAACTTCCCTACTCGGGAATTCGCGTCCTAAAAATAAGACTGCTAAAATCATACTTAAAAAATAGCTCACAATTCGTGTGTTTGGGTCCTCATCGATCACATGTTCTTACTATTTCAAGAGACGTAACCTAAGGAAGTATTCTGGGTCCTCTGTTATTCGGCGTTTACATCAACGGTATAGTGAACATTGACAAAACAGTTACATTTATAATTTATGCCGACGATAGTACTATACTGTTCTCTGGACCTGAAATCAACACTAGCAACAAAATACAATAGCGTGCTCTCAAAACTGTCCTCCTGGAAGCCGGACAAATCCTAATACCATTATTGCAAAAAAGGCAAAGATAATCTTTAAATTTTGAAATAAGCCTTCTAGTCTACAGAATACTATTAAATTTCAATTAAACGTATTGACATCATTGAAGATAATAAAATACTAGGCGTACCCTTTTCCTCACACCTTACTTGGGATGTGCACATAACTCAGGCGTGTAAGAAACTTTCATCTGTCACTGCAGCCTTGTCAGGACGCTGGTCCTTTCTGCTCGTCATAATTAAGCTGCGAATTTACAATGCGTTGCATTTCCACATCTTAACTAATGTAGCCTGGTCTCGCTCACAACAAGTAAATAAAATATTCATAGACTAGTGCTTTGCAAAAGAAAGTTGTTCGCATAATCGCAAACATACCATATTTTGCGTGGTCACGTGCATCGTCTCAAAAATATGGATTGATAAAGATTGAACACCAATACACATATGGCATTGTATCTTCTTTTCATTTGACTTCGACAGTGCTAAATGCTTTTTTTAATATCGGCCGGTTGCCTGACAGCTGGTGTCAGTGATGCACGTACGAGTAGCACAGTCCTATGGTTCGCGCCTCATTTTCGCACTAACTACAAGCAAGAAACGTTAAACTACGCTCTTCCTGCCATTGTTACGAAGCATCAAGACACGCATATTCTCACAAAGGAGCAGTTGCGGCGGCATTTTTAAAATATCTAAGGTTTTATTGTGTCTATTCCTGTCGTTTGAATGTGGTGTTCAACTGAGACAATTATTTCCTTTTATTATGCTTCGTTCAAATACTTGTTACAATGTTAAAAATCTGATTGCTTCTCATTATAAACTGTGATATACAATTACTTTGCTACATTGCGTTATGTAGTGCTTTGTATTCCATCTGCCTTGTATGTTTTTTTATGTATAGATGCAAACTGACTGACTCACCTATCCTTAAATGTGAAGTTACAAGTTTTGTTTCTGATTCTGCGTTTGGGAACTGTTGTTTCATTTTCCACTGCTTTTGTTGTCTTTGTAATGTCAAGTGGAAATCTCAGTGGCTACATCGAGTTGACCAGAGCAGCTTCTGGCTCTGAAAGCCTTTCAGTGCTATCTCAAAAATAAAAATTCGATTCAATTCAATTAAAACAACATGTTAGTTTTGTTTGATTTTCTGCGTGGATATAAAATTCACGTGGAGATTAACAGGTAAGACGTGGTTCTATCTGGCGCTAAGTTATTTTAATTCTACAATGCCTTCAACCTTTCGTCTCGCGGCGTTCATGCGTGCAGGAAGCGCTGCGCTTTAACCGAAATCCAATCAAAGGGCACGTTGCAACAGCGGGACAGTAAGACGCAGCAGCCAAAGAAGTGTCGTGCTACCGTTTCAAAGTACACTGTAGTGAGTGCATTTCGAATCTTACCAGGTGATCCTCGAGCAGTGCGCAAAACTCTAATGCTGCCGAAAAGTGTCTTCAGCAACACGGGCTCCCGATTTCGCGTGCAAACATTATACGCTACGTATCTGCCACGCCGGCACGCATAGATTCATAGCACTTAGTGTTTACTTCATTTATTATTTATATAAAATTTAAATAAAAAGAACTTTTTCCAATTCGGAGGCGCATTTTACGAAACTAAATAGCCAGAAGAAAGGTTATAAGCAATGATGAAATTTGCATTAAATGCTAGTATGCAAGGTACGCTTGCAAGAAAAAGCTTCTTTTGACTTCCAGCCAATGGCGTCGGCTGATGCTCATGAACCTGCAAACGTGAAATTGCAGCGAGTGGTAGAAGAATGTGGATTGTCCCCTCCCTACATCGTGACGCTAGCATGTGCATGAGAATCGGCTGAAAGGAGGTTTTCTATCGTAAAAAAATTCGCTTTTCTGGGCTTTTATCGAACTATAATGTTTCTCCACAGCGCACACCTATTGTATTTGAAGCCAAATTTGATATGCTTTGTGCGAAATTTTGACCCATGTATTAACCCTCAAATTACGTTCTTCTACGGCAATTTACTTAAACACGAATGTTTTCAGCATATTGGTTTTCTTTGTTCCCTACATTCTCGGGTTTTATTGCTTTCTAACTTCGGGGGCGTAAGAATGGCAATATTTTTGGGCTCAAATCTAGATACTCATCAAAATATTCCGTATACAGGGGTTTTCTTGATTTATCTTTGTTGTAGCTAATGTTAATTTATATAAGTGCTTGTTTGCAGCTGAACATGAAATGCTCTATTTTTTTCGTACAAAATATCAACACGCACTTCCTGACGGCGAGCGATATTCAGCCGATCTTGTTCTCAATGGCGACATTTACAACTGGACTGCAGTTACATTATTCCGCCTTCGTCTGCTTCACAGAAATAATTTTTTTGTGTAGAATTCTAGTGGACTAGAGTCCCATGCTGAGTATGCACAATTGACTCCCACAAGAACGTGCTCATAAATGAGAGCGTCCGGAGTACCGCCAATAAAAGGGTCTTCTCGGGCTTACAGGAAGGAATACATACCCGTTTCCGTGCCACAAGGGCCGCCGTTCTTGGATAGAGAAAACGATGCAACAGCCCGGCTGTTTTCCTGATCCGCTCATCGCAACCCATAATTTTTATGCCAGTGCAGCAGAGGATAGACAGGAAGAGGAGACTGTCCTTTGCCCAGATGGAGTGGGTTGTTCGGGTAGGGGTGCGGTGGGTTGAATTATAGCGAATCCGAGAAGTTGAGAGAGGATGAGGCGTCGCAAGTGCTGCGGCCACTCCCCATGACATGGGGACAACTTTTTTTCGGCAATGCAGTAGAGGCTAGGCAGGAAAGGAGGCGGGCTTTCCCCCATGCTGTGGTCATTTTTCGGCTGGACAGCTGGACCCCTTTCATCTCTCTGCACCTCTGCCCGAACAATGAACAAGTCACCCCAACACATGGGACAAAAGGCCGTCTCTCTCATTTTCCTGCCTAGCCTCTGCAGCATTGCCAGGAAAAGTTCTCAGAGTGTAGTCTCTGCTGCACAAAGAAAAATTGGCGCCTGTTACATCAGATGAAAACTGTATACGGTATAGTAAGCAGCAGTGCTGGTATCGTCTTGCCAGAGCAGGTGTGCATGATAAATATTAGCCATGTCTGTCGCAGACTGCGTTGTCATCAGTAAACTTAATCCATCTATCACTCGACTCGAGGACACTTCAGAAACCGACCTAGGTTCTCGCTTGAGACCGGTGCGTGTGGGGACGCCGTTCTCATTCTATGTTGGCATAGATGCCAGCACTGTATTTGAAAAATGTTCCGCCGACCGTCGCTTCCTTAACAGAACAGGAAGTGAAAACGTGGTTTGCTGACGAGGGTTTTTGGTTGGAAGAAGAAACCTTCTTGCAAGTAAGCAATTCTTCAAGTTGTCCATTCACTTCTGAGACAATGAATGCTGCACGTCGGGAGTAGGCAAGCGACCCACTTGGAAAGCGGGTATCTTCGAAGGAGCCACCCTGTCGATAGTTTTTGTTTGTTGGCCTTAGGGTGCACACACACTAAACAACTTCTCACCCTTAAGGGTGCAAAAAAGAGTACGTCATAAATTTACATCCCATTGCACACCCATCGAGCACCCTATTGGGCCGCAGTACCCTACCAACAAGGCGCATTTACCATAAGGGAGTAAAAGAGAGTGCAAGAAGTGTGCTACAACTAATGAGTGCTGATGTGCTCACAAGGGTGTACACGGAAAGGAGGCCATTTATTAATGTACATATAGATATAACCAATATGTAAACAAGTATATTAACCGATAACACGGCGACAACTACAGCTAATATCCTTTGTACAGAATAGATGCTTATTTGTCTTGCAAAATATTAGTTTTCTTTGTCTTCCCCTTTTGTCTGAAAAGGATGCAATTATGGGTGCATGTTACTGATATATATTTATAGCAGCAGCAAATACCAGCAATAAATGTTTGCGCATTGTACGGCGCAGCTTCTGTTTTCAGACAAATTTCATGGGTTCACAAAATCTAACAAGCCTGACATCTCAGCGATTATTGCACGTAATGTGATTAGTGAAGTTTCGTGAATGAGTCACAAAACAGTTGTCACCTGAAAACTAGTAGGGTGCAAGCAACTAAACAAGTCTGCATAACAAATGAAGTTATACAATGCAGTTTAATGTTGCAATGCTCCAGTTTTGCACAAGCAAGTGCTGTTGCATTAAGATTCAAAACAATGAATGGCGAGTGCTTACAACACTCCGACACTTGTGTTCCCGCATGTACAACGGCACTATTTTAAACTCCGAAAATGTAGTCAGAACATTGTGCTCTTCTAGAGCACTGACAACATACACATGGAAGTCATCATCAAAACAGTCAGTCTAAAGCAGTGTAGCGATAATGAATAACACCTTGTTCACATAAGATCGTTGACACACAAGTAAAAATTCTGGTAGACTATCTTCTGAAACACTTTTGACAAGGCAGCATCCTGCACTGTATGTGCTGCCATCAACAATCACATATTTAACAACTAGTGTATTCGTGGAATAAAGGTTATTCTAAGCTATAAACTCTTATAAACACAGCCAGGAATGTGCTCTGACAGCACACTTTGCACGCCTATATTACGAGGAAGACTGTCATAACCTGCAGCGAGTAAAAAACTGCAAGAACTGATGCCCCACTGCAAGACTGCGAGATTCTTAAAGTTCCGTATTTATTGAGCAATATCTTTAAAATGCCGGTGCTTGGCCTCAAACCGCAAAGTCCCCAGCAGACTAAATGATTAAGGTTTCTCTATATATGAAGGGTAGTGTATGAAGTAGTGCATTTCACATCGAAGTGATGCTGATGGAAAGAGTACCTTGAAGTCAAGACAAAAGAAATGAATCTTACTTTGCAAGTAGCCAATATGTGGAACTGGAATGTTATGGCTCACGAAAATGTCAACAGTTTTTCGGAGAAGTAGGTAAAGATGACAAACATCGTTTTCTGAAGGAACTCTGTCCCCACCCCCCTCAAAAAAAAAAAGGTTATGCAGCGAAAGAGGCAAAATACTTGCGTTGCCGACGCCTTCAAAACTGCTTTTCCTTGAAGATATGGCTTAGCAATGGCCTCTGGTTTGTTGCGGAAGATATGTGGCCCATAAAGCCATTCTGAAATGCTTTTGTTGAAATCACTGAGTGAAAAGATCCGTTTTTCAAACACTGTGGATATAATATGCCGCAGGGCAAATGGTAGGACTCCTTCATGCAAGTCACTCATTAAATCTGGTGGAAGGTGTTGTGTCGGATCAAAGGCAGGGCACAACAGAGCACATAGTTCCATGACCCCATACATTGACAGCGTCGGCAGCCCTGCGCGAAGCATACTCAAGTGATGCATGTGTCCTTGAGGTGAGCGAAGCACAAAATCACCTTCCAAGTGTTTCTGGTCAGTTTCGGTCCGCAGAGCCATGCAGTACCTACAAATTCTTCCTTGGCTGAATGTGCATCTAAAGCTTCCAATTGTATGGCTAGATAAATTCTCACCAGTGAAAATGAAGAGAGATTTGTTTATAAGGTTTCTATTGACAGTTCTGCCATGATTTGCTAGTATTCTGACATCTGTGCTGAATGGCTAAAGAATCTTGGAAAATCCATAAGTGGCTATAAGTTTATCTTTGACAAGTAGTACGAGGTGAATACCTGACAATGCTGACCGCGACTTCCCATCAAAATTTAGCACTGAGAATTAGACAGCTGTCATTTTAGCCCTCTTGCTGCCCAGTGGCTTGCAGACTTTGAAGTCATCACTGCGCAATTGCAAGCAAAGTTTGCTTGTATTGCCTCCAAAATGCTTATGGTTTTAAAAAGCACTTCCATCAAATACTAAACGCATGTAACCATCAGTACAGGACTCATTGCTGAAATCATTTGAAAGTTCTGAACGTTCAAGAATGCACTTCAGCATTTCACAGAGGGGAACGTATTCTACAGTGTGATTTCCACACAACACTACCGTACGAGATTAAACTACGAGATTAAACAAAAGAAAAATGCGCCTTCCAATAGGTTGCTCGGCTTGATCTTGTCCGCAGCTGGTCAAGTTGCAGCTGGCAAATTTCTTTTACGCTGATGGCTGACACGTCTTGAGTTTCTGTCTGCTGGTGGTCTGCAATGGTTTCCACGAAATCAATATCATTGGCTAATTGATGCATGCACAGTGCATTCAGGTAGCAGCCTCCCTTCCTTCCACTTGTAGAGTAGCTTTGACAGTTGATCACCACAGTAATTAAACAGGAGTGATGCTGTTTGGCCTGCACATCTAAGGGCTCTTCATGATCTGGAGGCGTATCAGGCGCTGCATTTGTACCGCTTCGAGCCATCCCCACCTGTACATTGCAACGGGAGCACGTTCCTTCCATGCAAGAACCATGCTATCGGTGTACATGCTTCTTGTAGGACAAAAAGTGGCGAAACATTAGCATGCAGCCACTTAAGCCACACACCCAATTTGTATCATGGCCACGGGCAATGCTCAGGTGCCTGAAGAATGGCCTTAAGGAGAATTGGTGACAGGCACATCGTGGACAAAGAAAGAAGCGGATTCCTGGCATCTGAAAAGACAAATGCTTGATTAAAAAACTTAATGGCTTTTACTGGCAACCAAGAAGACTTGCCAATGTAAACTCCAGTCCTTTTCGTGGAATGGATCAGAAACCTCCATTGAAGCAAATCATTTTCAAGGATGAATTTGTTGGTGTAATACAAAGCAGAATACTGTTATCAGCTATAACTGTTCTCAGAACCGTGAGCAAGATGCTGTGATGGAGCGCTACCACATCTTCATTTCTATCAATGTCTCATAGTGAAAAAAAGACTAGAAAACATTTCCTCTGACGTCTGCAGAATAAGGATGTCATGGGCCCACCTCCTACCAACAGCACCTGATCATCTTTTCTTCTACTTTCCAATCAATTATGTTTCCCTTAAAATTCCACCACAAATTTCCCATTCACGAAAACAAAAAATCAAGAAAAACATCTGGCTTTGTTTCCCTTGTTTGCAATGATGGCCAACTTCCTTCATATGCATGTATTAATAGTCTGCTCAAAAAATTCCAGTGTCATACAAATAACCAAATCGTGCTCAACATGATCAAGCTAAGACTGAACCTCACATGAGAATTGTGCGCTAACACTTGCACACACTAATAAGCATAACAGAGCGATGTGTAATTTATATTTATTTTTGCTTTTCCCGTGCTGCAAGTAGCAAAATGCTTTACTTATTACCGTATTTACTCGCACGAAGGCAGACCTGACATTCTTTTTTTAAGTCACACTGCCGAAACTCGCTTGTTCTGCCAAACTGGCTATAAACACAGAAACAGAAAGGTGGGACCATCAGTGGAGCTCCTCTGTTCTGGCGGCCCTAAATTTTCACACTATCAATCAGGGCAAAATTGTTTTGCGCGCCTCTCTCAAGACAGTCGCGCGAAAAAAAAATTGTCAGACAAGGGCGAAATAAAATAAGCACGTTATTACCGCATCATATGGGTGCAATAGATGTCCTCGTAAAAACTAAACATCTTTCAAATAGAAGCGCGACGATTTCAGGAGCGCTCAAGTGTCGCTTCGCTAAATGTTGCCATGAGCGGCCATGAGGTCTTTAGTGGCAGGAGGCTGGCGCGAAATATGCCCGTCATAAGTTGTAAAGTGTCGCGACTGGCTCCGGTACGACCGTCTCATGGTTGTCTGCAACCCCTCTTCCTCCGTGTCTGCATATAAGCCGGGAATGCAGACGGTGGCTTTGATCTCTTTCCCGCACGCAGCCTTCGGCAACAAGCGCTTACGGCAACGACGCGACGCGCATCGCGAAGGAGTGAGCGCCGGACGCGCGGCAAGGCTACACAAGCGGCTGGGGTTGTGTTCTCGGTAGACATGCAGGTTCCAAGTCCCCGGTGCTGGCAACTGCCGCCTCTGCCACAAAGCAGGTGGCACTTCCGCACTCTCGGCCAAGAGGCAGCCGGCAAGAAGGTGCTCGCTGAAGCGCTTTCGCGGCGTCGTCGCGGGAAGCGCGGAGTAAAGTCAGGGGAGGGGGGAAGGGGGGGGGGGGGGGGGGGGCAGACCACAGGCCAGGGGAAGCAATAAACTCTTGCCTATAGCAGGCCTCGCAAGGATGGGCTATCATTTACGACGCAAAGACCAAACTGGCTAATATGCAAGTAAACACGGCAACTCTGCTCAATGGCGGACGCACGAAATAGCTTCAATGCAAAAAGCAGCAAAAGTTGACTGTTTCGTGACGCTTACCTTTGTTATATCCCTTCTAAGGCGGTACTGCTCGAATCGCCTAAGCTTGCAAGTCTACCTGCGCCGCTGACAACATGGCCGAAGCACATCGCCATCGTGAACATCGCACATAATCGTCATACCAGAACATAAAGCACGCAAGCACTTGGGAGAGGCCCTCGCCATTCTCGCTAACGCACTTTCGCAAGGCCTACTGGGAGTCTTACTCCTCTCAGTAAAGACACAAAGTAGTCCCACAATTGTCGATCAATTTTGGCATTTTTAAATTGTTACGTCACTTTTGGGTGACTTTAAAAAGTACTTTTGGCATTGCTTTAAGCAAAAACAATAATTTTGTGTTGTTGCGATCTATAGATGGCAAAAACGTCGGTGTAAGCGTGATAATTTCTAGATGATCTAAACTGCTGCAACTCTTTGCATGCTGTGTGTGACAAGTATCGCGACTACCTCTCGTTTTGCAGCGGTCACATGACCAGTGTTGTTTCCCGCGTGCTGCCGCCGCACCAGGTTGCTGCATCTGTCAGTCTGCTCTTTGGAAGTGCCTGTGACCGTTGTATACGATTCTGCCCCGCGGTGCCTAGTTAGCGTAACAGACCTTGGTGCGGCAACAACGTATACGCTTGAGGGTGACACCAGCAGCGCACTCAAAGACGCAGTTGGCGCCTGCCCGGTTCTTGGCGGCAAGTTGGACATGGCGTCGCACTAGTTCCAGGCATGTGCACGTCTTCCTTTGCTTGTTTGTCTCAGCTGCACTCGATAAGGTGGCGGGGTATGGAGTTTAACGCCCCAAAGCGACCGAGTTTGAGAGACGCCATATTGGAGGGCTGCGGACAATTTCGACCACCTGGGGTTCATTTAACGCGCACTGACATCGCACAATACACGAGCCTCTAGCATTTCGCCTCCATCGAAGTGCGACCGCCGCGGCAGAGATCGAACCCACGCCTTTCGGGTCAGCAACCGAGCACTATAACCACTGAGCCACCGCGGCGGCTCCCTATAAGGTAGCGTTACGCGGAAGTACTTGCCAACTGAGGCTCTTCGCGAAATGTTCGAATCCGAATAGTGTCTGCATCACTAAGAAAGGCATCGCGTAGCATTTGAGGACCAGAGCTATACATTTTGCAATGTTCACGTCTGGTTCGTGTCGTATTCCGCTTGGCAGCTGCGGGCCGAGCTGTAGCTTTTGCATTTGTTTGTGTAATGGCACATGATGCATTTTGTACTCTCCCCTCGCGTTCATTTGAGCTACGAATGCGTAAGGATTACATGCAGCATTGTTTCTGTTTTTTTTTACTGGCCATACGAGATCAGGCATTGCTGAACTGTGCTGTTATTTCTGGCCATGGTTGAAGTAAACAGTAACTCGAGGGGCGGTAAAGTTTTCATGTTTCTCAATCGCGTTTCGGTATTTGCGTTCTTTCAGAGTTGAATTGATAAGGGCCGAAACCTTTGTGCACGAACTACAGGGCGACGGCGGTCAGCTGCGATGCGTTGCCGTCGAAGCGTTTTGTCCATGTCTTGTTTCGTAGCTTATTAAGGCGAAAGCCTTTAATGGCTCACCGTTGCCCGTCCGTCCGCAAAATCTTTCACACTGTGACGTCATCAATGGCATAATTGCTATAACCCATATACTCTTAGTAATTACTAAGTTATGGTTGATCAGTGAATTAGCAATTATTCGTAATTAGTAAAAATTAAAAATAAAGTGTAAAATAAAACGGTAAACAAAAAATAAAACATGAATATGGTAAAAAACTAAAGAAATATAAATTGAACGAAAACCAAAAAACAAGCAATTAAAAATAAACGAAAAATCAAAAAATAAAAACATTAAAAATGCAATGCCTACAGGTGCCATGGAATAAACCCGCCTTCTAGAAAGTTCCATGCTTTCGTGCATTCCTGCCCGTAAGCAGACTTAGTGCCCTTAGAATTTTTTTCCGAGCCTCCCAAAATATCGCTTTTCGCCAGGAGATGCTACTTGTACATAGTGTGACTAGTCAGGCAGTCACCCTCCTACTGCACACGTTAGCCCTTTGCCATACTGCTGCTTCTCCTTGTTCTGGCTTCGCCTTAGCAATCGCGCCGTGCAGCCTGTCATCGCCGATGCCATGCACAGTCCGCAATAGACATAATATGCTATTTGCAGCGCCTGTGAAGCATAGGCAAAAAAAGAAAATAGCATTATATCTGTCAGTATCGAAGGGCTAAAACACTTCTTGTGGGGCTACATGTTAGCACACTCAAGAGTGGAATGCAGTTCATCCCCCGTACAAGCGCTTCATACACTGCGTTGATTTCTTTTAGTGATCGGTGGAGGATCGCTCGCCATGCAAATGCGTATTAGTAATTTTGCTCATATCAGAATAAATCCAGGGACACATTGCTGGGCTGTTTTCCAATCTGAATGCATAACTCTGCTGTAGCACAGTTACGTCAGTTTGCTGCACTAGGCAACGGAGGCAGCGACGGTCGTCCTCGCCGCACGAACTTGTCATGCATGGAGTTTCCTGAGATTCGTGCACAGTATAAAACCAGTTGTTATTTACCGTGTCCAGATCCTGCACAAGACATTTGATGAGTATGTTGATCTCGGTCCTGAGGACAGTATCCCCCACTTATCAAAAATTCAACGGCGTGCACATGTCAGTGAGCACAAGTGTGCACCGGCATCTTCAGAGCTATTTGGATTCTGTAGTCACATATTCAATGAAATCACTACTCAGTTTCGAATCCATGACTGCGCTATTTGTTTTTTCTCGCCGCACACTGTGTCGGAGAGTATTGTGGCCAGTGGCGGAGACAACCACGAACATCGCCTTGATTTGTCCTTCGATCTGTAGGTGCGTTGAGTGGTACTGTATAATCTCAATAATGAGGCTCACAGGATCACAAAATAATATTTGTGTCAGCTGTTATCAGTGTTGTATAGAAAGGCTTATTGAGTGTAGAGGCAGAAAGGCCGGCATGATGGTACATATCTACACATAAATATACTACTCTGTGCTGAGGAGGCGAAAGAGGAAAAGAGGGTTCAGAAACAAACGAGCAATGAAGTACACATATCAGTTGTGACTAACAGCATTTATGTCTGCTGCCCACTTTCTCGGTGCTCGCAATGCGCACTTTTCAACTAGCAGTCACGGCGGTGCTGATGCCAGGGTAATGCATTGCTCACTGGGGCATTCGCCTCTTCCATGTTTATATCGTCCGCAATTTGAAGTAAAACTGTTAACTACTAACTGTTAATATTGAAATTCATACATACCTCACTTGTGGTAAGAAATTTTACGAATTCGAATAATATCGAAATTTGTTGAAAATGTCATTACATCACTGAGATTTTGTTTGCATGAAATTCTGCTTTCCTCATAATGATACTGGCTTTCTCAGAGTAAGAACACTGAGATTCCTAAAGTCCAAGTGTCATAAATATTCAGAAGCACGACACGCTTCACACAGGCATCCAATATGGCCTTGGCAGTTGTGTTGCAGTTGGAATAAAGGCAAACTTGGTCAGAATCTTGTCCAAAAAATCTATGAGAATGTTCATTGCTGATCTTATATACATTTCAGTGCCTCCTAATTTTCATACTGGACGAGTTCTGAAACTTTGGCAGTGAATTTAGTGCTGGGATTGGCTGGCACAGACATTGTTAATCTTATGCAGAAGGTGTACAATTAGGGTGTAGCAGAACAGCCAACGTGAATTTTTTTCTCAGTGTGCCCGTCGGTGACGGAAGGCACAGATAGTTTTGAATCTTCAACAGACTGTTGAGATCTGAGCTCTAAACTTCAGCTTTCTTGTAGGCCGTCATACACTGATGATGATGGCGACAACTTCAAGCTACCATCTCTTGGAAGCCTCCAAGAGAGCATCAACAATGGCAGCCCACTTTCTTCAGCAGCGTTCAGAAAAATTGTCGATCTTCTTAGAAATGAAGAAAGACACTGTAAGTAAATTAGTCTTTAGTTTTGGCAGCTGTGAGGTTAGCAATCAATGCTGAGTTAAGATCGATGGGAACGAAATGATACATTTTGCAGAATTCTTGCTAACCTAAGTAATGTTTAGAGATGTCACCAACAGGTTTTTAAATTTCTCTCTATTTTTTGGGAGAATGAGTAAAGCTTTGATAATTGTAAGTCGGGTAGTTCAAAACGTGAGGTAATTCATAGAAAGTTTTCAAAATTCCATAATTAGTAATGGAAATTTTCTGCCTTATTTGAGCTGGAAACACGCACTGTCTTGGCAAGTTCATAGATGTGGACTATGAAAATATGCTTACGCAAATGTCTTGTGGCCAGTGCATTGAAGCTAAAGCTATAATCTACCTCCGTGTGGATTCTACTAATGTTATAATTGTTAATATTTTTCAGGTTCCCAACTCGTCATTTTCACACACCAGTCACATGGCTGTTGCTAGAAAAATACCTACAACTGAATAACGTTGTAGGAACTGGAGCTCTAAGTATATTGTTATTGCATTGTTGACAGCCAGCTCTGAGCATTCTAGATTGTGTGATTCTGGGAACATCCTTTGTGGTGACTTAATATATACAGAAACGGTATTATTTAGTTGCCACTTTCAGTGGACTGTTGCAAGAAAGTGCAACATGCTTTATGGGGGTTATTCTTGTAATAACGCTCAAAGGGCTAGAAGCAGTAGTCGCTCTCTAGCACCAGCGTGCCAGCCCTAGCAGTCAGAGCTGTGACCCCCAACCCGCGGTGCGGTAAGTCGCAACCACGGCGGGTTCGGGCCAGAGGGGACAAACACGAGTATGCTACTCGGATGAGCGTTTATTGCTCCCGAGCAATACAGGCAGCAGCAAGCAACAAAGCAACCACCGCAACGAGGGAGCGTTCCGCTCGCGTACGGGGGTGAAATGCACAAAAAGGGTGGAGCGCACGCAAAACGGTGGGGGAGAAAGGTTCCGCTCACCTCGCGGGGCTCCTCGCTCGCGGCCCGCGGCGGTCAGTTCACACGAGGTGGCCGGGCGATAATGGCAGCGGTCTTCGTGGCAGATCTGCGTTCGCGCGTGTGCGCGGCTCCCGCCAGGTGACCCCCGGGCCCCAGGAGAACAGCGCGACCGCGCCTTCTCCAGGGATGTGGAGAGGATGTCTCTCCGTGAAAGAGGGGAAAGAGGAAAAGTCTCCGCGGCGGCGTCGCTGCGGGGGCGCGAAAGGAAGCGGGGGCGGCGTGAGTGCCCTCCCTCGCAAACCTCCCGAACAGCGCGCGCATGACATCGCGTGATAATTACGCGCGGCCGTTACCATGGGACAGGGGATTCGCGTGTATCCCCACAGCTTGCAGGTTGTATCATTCACATTCTATGACATTGAAGACCCCCTCCCGTTTTGCAGTGTTGGAAAGCAATCTGCATTGAAGCTCATTTGACCTGCCTTTTTTTTTTTCTCTCGATTATCATGTGTGTTGTTCTAGATAACTATAGCTGCACTTGCTTCTAACGAAGAATGCCAGTTTCGGCTAGCTGGTTCATTAATAAAAGGCAAAGCAGCACAAACAACACAGACAACCGAAGCAGGATAAACATGCAGTGACTACAATAACTGAACTCGGTTTTGTTTGCGTGTGCAATAAATACCAATCAGAAAGAAGTAATATTTCGGACACCACATGGTCCGATGGAGTGAGACAATTACTGAGACGAAGGAGCTTAATAGTTCAGAAAAAGCAGTTCCTTCTTCATGAGTGATCGAAGGCGCGCTCACACAGGTCTCGCCTTTTGTGTGGATGATGAAGGCTCCATAGATTTTGTGGCTGTCCTCTGTTGGTATCTTCTTAAGAAGCATGCCTGATGAAGCTTTGGTCTGCAGTTTTTAAAGCGTTTTCAGTATATAGAAAGATTGCGCTCTTGTCACTGCTCGGCGAAGTTCGATGCTGTATCATTCGTATTGAATATTGGATTCAGCATATTCTTTTGTGAGATGTGATGTCTAAATTTTAACGCACTGAATAATATTTTATTGCTAATAAATTTCAGTACTCCTGTAAGGTAGCGCTGCACTACAGATTTTAAAACCAACGAAGGGTTATCTCTAGTGACGGTAGAATAGGCGAAAACCGGAAAAAAAATTTGCAGCCCGGAGAAAATGTGGCGAGTCAGCAGGCACATTGGGGCTTGAGCGCCACAAAGTTCAAAAGCAGGAGAGGGGCATTCTGTAGTAAAATACTTTTTCATGTAGTTTTTTTTAAAGAGGGTGATGTGTAGCAAACTAATAAATTGCACGTTTTTATTGCTAATGCTTTCAAATATATATATTTTTCTATGCTCAGAAGTGCTGAGATTGTAAAAGTTTATTTTTTGGCTATCTAGTGTCGTTATTTGGTATCAAAATATTTTGGATGCGTCGATTTGGTATCGAAATATTTTGGATCGGTTTAGTCAGACGAAACTAAGAATCATAAATCAAAACCAGCAACAAGGTAACAAAAAGCAAGGGTATACGCTTTTAATGGGGCCTTTTTTTAACGGGTACTGATAAAATTTTTGGTGCTCAGCCACAGTCCTTAGTGGGCTGGCTGCCAGTTAGCAGGTGGGAGCAAGACCAAGTGTTAATGCAACTATATGGCATATTTCGCGACCCATGAAATTCTAGGTGGTCGTCAGTTTGTGAAAATGAACTGCTTAAAAGCAAGGTTAATGAGACCAGCTTTAGACAGTACCGCTTATAAATTACTGTATGGTTCCCTGCAAAGCACACCTCTATTCATGCCACAATCGGTTATATTGCCGGTATTTCTTTCAGGCTGCTGCGATCTCTGCGATAGCTGGAGATGATGAAGCAAGCTTCACCATGCACACAGAGTGGCTCATGGCTGAGTGCCGAAAAGCCTCGCCAGACGAACGCCAAATGGTGGAAAGGAGGTCGCGGACGTCACACCGTAGGATTTCCGATCTATCAATATCTACAGTCAAAGAGGCAAAGGAGAAACACTCTTATTTTATGGACTTTGGAAGGGTAAGTCAACTCTTGCTGCTACTTGCTGATAGCGTCTGAAAGATACTATATACATTATGTTAGGCTGCTTGGTTGGGGAGCCAGGATTTGTTAAAAAGTAATATAGATTAGTCACTAGTCAAAAAACTAATTTTTAAGACACGCTAAAGTAGAGTGCATGAAAAAAAAACCTTGTGAAATTGGAGAAAAAAGGCAAATTTTGGATGCTGAGTTTTCGGCACAGTGCGTAGTAGATTACTATATACGCTATAAAATGTGGTCTAATTGAGCTGTTTGCGAACGAGCCATGTGCCTGCAACCATCCTCATCGTGACGTGTTTTTAGCAAGCAACTGCTGAGGTCAGTCGTGTGCCGGTAACTCCTGATTCCAACATTGTGTGTGCTGTGAAAAGCTGGTCGCAGTTCAGTAATGTGCACTCTAATCTGCTCTACAAGCTTGCGGGCGAATGCATGCAAAACCCTGTGTACGTACTCCCGAACCTTAACTCAAGAAAAAGGTGCATAAGCATAGATTTTTAATGCAATGATGATGAGTCATAGTGATGCAATAATTTTGTTAGTGCTGTAGTTAGCATGTAATGACTGCACTTCTACTAGCAGTTCCTGCATTTAGCTGTAGTGTGTTTCTTAAGCTAGGTCTCATTGCGTTACCTCCAGCGGGGGACGCACAACGGTAATTTATGCTAATGTCACACATTCTGGTGACTAAGTAGTAATCTCTGAGCTGGTACTAACAACATAGTAAGCAAGAACCACGCAGGTGGTAACCAGGTTGTGCACACCTTAGCGTGGCAAAGTTTTAAGTTGCAAAAGCAAGTGAAACAAAACGAAGCATATCGCAATGAATGCGGCTCGAACTACCAGCCTGTTTCACCTTTGCCTAGCCGAGCAAGCGACTGCTATTTTTTAATGTGAAATCATTTCTTGGCTCACGGCAAGGTTTTCTGCACGTCGAGTGCCTACCCAGAAAGTGTGCTTTCCTAGTTGGAGAGCAACACAGGTTACACGATCCCCACTAGTGCTTGTGGCAGGAACAGCCACCCGGCAGTGCATTGGCTCATCGCTTAACCTCTGTGCCAGTGCGCTGGTATTAGTATGAGTACTCACCGCCGTCTATGAACGTTCAGTAGAGATTGACCCACGGAGGAGCTCCGAATGGTGTGCGATTTGGTGTCCACTGCAAACTAAGTTTCACAAACGCACAAGCCGCAAACGCACTAACGGAAACAGCAGTAGTGCACAATGCTTTTGCATTTCTCTACTAAAACAGACTTCAGTGCCCTCGGTGTACTCTTTTAATGAGATATTGAACGTTATGGAAGCAAGTCGTAAGCTATCAAGGACGCCGTAGTGAAGGGCTCCAAATTAATTTCTATAATCTGTGATTCTTTAGCATCGTTCACATTCCACGCTTGACGAACGTTTTGCATTTCGCTTTCATTGAAATACGATCACAGCGGCCTAGATGCAAAACTTCTAACCATGGAATGGGCGGCGGAACGCTAAACCCACTTCGCCGTCATACCGAGTAGACTGATGCCATTGTTTGCGATGACTGCATTGTATGCGTTATGTCCATAAGTTTTGCTGAAAAGGATTTGCAGCACCTTTGTTCTGACGATAAGAAAATTCTTTACTTATTTCTAATTTTTAAGATAAGTTTGCGGAATGAAAATGTGCTTTATCACTTTTTCCCTCAAATATATTCTTTGCAGCATGAAAACAAAAAAAAACTTTTTCCTAGCTTCAAAAACTTCTTTAGGTTCCACCTCTCTTCTGCGTACGAATGTTCTGTTGTACTACAAGAAACACTCAGGTACTGCTTCCGAAAAATTGATATGGTAAAAAAGCTAGTGCTCAAATGTATTTGGGCAAAAGCCTCATTAGCTGTGTAACGAAAGCTGTGCTTGTGTCAAGATTAAACTGTCAGCACCATATCTTCTGGTTTTCTTTCGTGTGTGACTCTAAATTTTCAGTTTCAAGTACACCTCGAGAAACAAAGTGGTGTTAGTATTTTTTGAGGTCAGAGTGCTCATATGATCTGTTTGCATCCGTCTATCAGTTACTTGCCTTATATTCAGTAGATACCATGGTAAAGTTAAATTTCCACCTTGTATATGTTCGGGTCTTGTAAGCACTTTTACATATTTTTTTCAGTTTTGCAGCGACATCCAAACCGTTACGAAGATCAACCCTTCAGCATGCATAGCAGAAGGGATTAACAAAATTATGAAACTAGCCCAAATGAAACTCATTGCTTGCGAAGCAAGCGTCATGGACTCTCTCCGAAGTGCAGAAGAAAAGGCACCAAAGAGGCTGCGAACACGACGTGAGCAGTGCTACAAAAGCTTTATTGGTATATTTCAGACTTACAATCCATGTCAAATTATTTTTGCAGAGTTTCATCTTGTAGGCTTAGTAGTAGAGTAATCTGTGCTTAAAGGTTTGGTTCTTTCGAGGTTTGCAACTCGTATCTTCTCCTAAATGGAAAGAATTAGGTGGCATGTTGCTTGGAGTGCGGAATGAAAATAAACTGGTGTAATATAACACAATTACGTGTGTAGATAAGGAACATTGAGTGCAATGTCAAGCACGGCAATATTTGTAGACCTGTGGGAATGACTTTCAGGGTGCAGTGGACATAAATAAGATAGTGCTAACCTAGCAGCAATGTTCCGTTGCTTGTGGGCACAGAAGATTACAAAGTGAAGGACTTTCTAAACAGCCTTTGTCACATATTTAGGGGACATTAGGAAGATACTAACTAAAAAAGTGCATTCAAGCGTTCCCCTTAACTGTTTTTCTGTTGCAGACATCGAAACGGTTGCAGTTTTGCGGATACTGTCTCCAAGCGTGAAGGAACTGAAGTCTGTCAGCTTTGTTTCTGCAAGACGAGGTAAGTTTCTTCTGATTTTGTGCTGCTAGAATGCCTGTGTAGTACTAATGAGCTCTGCTGAAACATTGGTCAAAGACGTTGCTAATGCTTTGCTGTGATAGAAGCAGGGGAATCCTAATATCAGTGCAATTACTCTAGTGCAATGGTGTAAATTTATTAGCAAATATATTAAAATTAAACAAAAGTAACAGATCTCTCATCTAAAAAATTGTGAGTGCTGCTAGTTGGGGTCCAAAAATTAACATTGTGCAAAAAGCAAAATTGCATGCATAAATATCAGAAAAGCCACTTGTACTGTTAACATTCTGTGTATTGCATTGAAAAAGTGTATAACGTACAGATAACTTTATAAAGGGTGACTCATGCATGGAGACACGGGAATGAATCAATCCCTCATGGGCTGTTTCTTATAATGCAATATTTGCTTGCCACGACAGGACTTGAGCGTTCCTGTAACACCATGCACCGTGTTCACAGGACGGAAGCAGTTTTTCTTTATATTAAGGTGGATCGTGAGAGCTGTTCATGGTGAAGCACGCAGTGGAGTGATTGGCGGCTATTCTGTCGGTTTAGTGGCTCTTCAATATCCAGTAACACCAGAAGCTCTTTAACACGCTTGTTGTGTTAGGACGCCTGTTTCTTGGGCTTACACTAAGTACAACAAGAGTAGTGGCTGCAAATGTTTTGAACAAAATCGCAAAATATGTGTAAGTATAGGCAAGGTGACTTTCTTATGAAGTATTATTTTCTGTGCTATGTTGTTGCATTGTGACAAAGGAGTATAGACACCTAACGTTTGGGTATGTGTTTCCTTGTTTGTAGTTGGGCATAAGGAATTATTATACATAGATTACCACCTGGTGTTCTTGTATGACCGCTGAATAATTTATCTCACTTCTTTCTCCTGCTGTTTCGGTTTAATCAGCTTAATGAGGACTGTGACATCAACTTTTGCTCACAGGTCACATGAGACATTAAAAAAACTTCAATATAATCACTGCTTCCACATTTATTGTCGTTCTGACTCTTCAGCACTGCACTAAATAAAACAAATCAGCGATTATATGGACGTTTTGTCCTGATCGACGTGAAATAAAAGCACTCTTTGACGTCACAGCTAGTGTTCGGCTAAAACCGAATCAGGATGACAGAAAGAATTCGATTATAAATTATTTAGCGGTCATAGGGGATTCATGCGTAGTAGTTTTTTTCGCATCATTGTAGAAAAAAAAACAAGCCATGAAAATTAGGTGCTTGTACTCCTTTATGTGTTTTATTGGCGTTTTTAATAAATTTACTCTTCTATACCGGACCTATGTCGGCACCCTCATATGCATATCTACAAGGCTTCCTGTGCCCTGTGCCGCACATGCTTCAAATGAGGAAAATGTGGCCAGGTGCTTTATGATGTGTATTATAGCCTTTGTTGTAAAGGAAGAGTACGTTACTAATGTAGTGGTAAGCATTGTTTTCCGTAATGAATTTTTACTTAGCAGGCATTTCAGGATGATGACCATGCATGACCAGGAAAAATGATACACGAACACGCGCGAAGAAAGACCATAGTGGGCATATCCGGCACATGCATGTGTGCATGTAGGGGCCCTCGAATGATGCTGTATACATACATATGCACTTTGACACAAACAACTGTAGCCATAGAGCATTATGCAATGCGTGACAAGTGGCATGCGCGGATATGGCAAAGTGCGTATTATAATATATATATATATATATATATATATATATATATATATATATATATATATATATATATATATATATATATATATATATATTGTTACAGGTTCTATTTACAAATAATATTTACAAGGCAGGTCGAGAGGAGCCTGGTGCGCCGGCGGCAGGATACTTGACTTTCTCTTCCTCTTCTACTTCCAGCCGCCGCACGTCTTCTTTATTCCTCAGAGCCCATGCGCAGCACGTGACATTTCCCCGTTCGCAGACGAAGCCCTCTGGGCCAGTCAATCAATCGGGGTCCCGAGAGTGGAATGGCTTCAGCCGTGCGACATGCACGACCTGGGTTGTCCTTGAGCGGCGTCCTTGCGTTGATTGGGGAGAGATGACATAGTTGAGGTCATTGAGGCGAGCAACAACGATGAACGGGCCTGTGTAGTGGGATAGCAGCTTTTCTGATAAGCCACGCTTGCGTAGGGGCGTCCACAACCATACAACGTCACCGGGCAGGTAGGAGACATCCTTGCGCCGGCGGTCATAACGCTGCTTAGAGCGATGCTGTGATGCCAAGGTGCGTATCCGGGCAATCCGACGGGCTTCTTCAGCGCGACATAGAGTGTTGGCAATAGAAGGCTCGGTGTCGAGAGAGAAAGGTAAGATGCTGTCGAGGGAGCTTCGAGGCGGACGGGCATAAAGAAGGAAGAATGGGCTGTAACCAGTTATTTCATGCCTCGACGTGTTATAGGCGTATGTAATGAAGGGAAGCACGTCGTCCCAGTTCTTATGGCGGGAATCGACATACATGGCCAGCATGGTCGTGAGTGTCCGATTGGTACGTTCAACCAGTCCATTAGTCTGGGGGTGGTACGGCGTCGAGTGGCGAAAATGGCATGAACTAAGACGCAGAAGCTCTTCCACAACGTCTGCCGTAAGCTGGCGACCGCGGTCACTGATAACAACTCGAGGAGGTCCATGCCGGAGGATGACAGCACGAAGAAGGAAGAGCGAGACCTCAGCAGCGGTGGCGCAAGGTAGGGCGGCGGTCTCACAGTAACGGGTGTGGTGATCAACGCACACTATAATCCAGCGGTTACCGTTGGACGAGCGGGGAAATGGGCCGAGCAGATCGAGTCCAACTTGTTCATATGGCGTGCTTGGAGGTGGCAAAGGATGCAGGCGTCCAGGCGGAGAAGTCGTGGGAAGCTTGAGCCGCTGACACTGCACGCAGGTGGCCACGTAGCGCTGAACCATGTGACGCATTTTTGGCCAGTAAAAACGTTCTTTGATGCGGTTAAGGGTCCTGGCAAACCCCAAGTGCCCAGCCGTGACGTCATCGTGCATTGCCTGCAGAACAGAAGAGTACAGAGTAGCCGGAACGACGAGGAGAAAGCGCGCACCTCCAGGCGAGTAATTCGTTCTGTAGAGTAAACCGTCGCGAACGCAGAAAGGGCTTGCGGATGTCGGGTCACGGGCTTCGGCAAAAAGCGGCGCCAAGTGCTGATCCTTGCGTTGTTCCATCTGGAAAGTGCCAAGATCTGGAAACTCTTGAGAAACGGCAGCGAGATAGTCATCGAAGTTTTCATCATCGGAAGTAGTAACCGTGAGCGGCAGCCGCGAGAGGCAATCTGCGTCGGCGTGTTGGCGGCCACTTTTGTAAGACACTTTGAAGTTAAACTCTTGGAGGCGTAACGCCCAGCGGGCCAACCGACCGCAGGGGTCGCGTAGATTGACCAGCCAGCACAGAGAGTGATGGTCTGTGACGACTGTAAAAGCACGTCCATAAAGGTACGAACGAAACCGTTGTACGCCGAAAACAACGGCGAGACACTCTTGCTCTGTTACAATGTAATTGCGTTCCGACTTGCTGAGGCTGCGACTTGCATAAGCGACAACGTGTTGATTGCCCTCATGGCGTTGGATAAGCACAGCACCCACGCCGATGCCGCTGGCGTCAGTGTGGAGTTCAGTCGGTGCTGTCGGGCAGAAATGACGCAATATTGGCCGCGAGGTGAGGAGAAACTTGAGCTGCCGAAACGCGGAGTCGCATTCGGGAATCCAGTGGAAAGGGGTGTCTTTCTGCAGGAGACTTGTAAGAGGGTAGGCTAAATCAGAAAACTTGGGAACGAAACGCCGAAAATATGAGCAAAGTCCTAGGAAACTCCTGAGCTCTTTCACTGATTTGGGTTCTTTGACACTGCTTACAGCTTCAACCTTCTGCGGGTCGGGTCTGAGGCCATCCTTGTCAACGAGATGACCAAGCACAGTAATTTGGCGTTCACCGAAGCGACACTTCTTCGAGTTCAGCACGAGGCCCGCTCTCTCTATGCAGTCTAGGACAATGGCTAAGCGGCTGTTATGTTCGGCGAAGGTCCTACCAAAAATAACAACATCGTCCAGATAACACATGCAAACTTGCCACTTCAGGCCACGTAAAAGCGTATCCATAAATCGTTCAAAAGTGGCAGGAGCGTTGCAAAGGCCGAAAGGCATAACATTGAATTCATATAACCCGTCAGGTGTCACGAATGCTGTCTTCTCTTTGTCTTGCGGGTGCATCGGGATCTGCCAGTACCCGGACCGTAGATCCACCGAGGAAAAGTAGGAGGCTGAGTGGAGGCAGTCAATGGCATCATCAACGCGCGGGAGCGGGTAAACATCCTTCTTTGTGACAGTGTTAAGCCGGCGGTAGTCGACACAAAATCGCCAAGTGCCATCTTTCTTTTTGACAAGGATCACTGGAGCAGCCCACGGGCTTGAAGATTCCTGAATGATGCCGCGGTGCAACATGTCACGGACTTGTTAATCGATTATCTGACGTTCGGAAGGCGAGACGTGGTATGGCTTCTGACGAATCGGCTGTGCAGATCCAGTATTGATCATGTGATAGGTACGGGAAGCTGGAATCGGTGGTGGTTGGTCGCGACCAAAGTCAAACACGTCCGCATGCTTCATAAGAACGGCCACTAGTACCTGGCGGTCGCTAGTGGGTAGGGATTTGTTGACCATGGCTAGGAATTGAGAGTCGCTCAGATCGCGGCGTCTAGTTGGACGAGACACGTTGTCAGTGATCGCGGCAACTGGTACAGAAAAACGTTCTTCAAAGCCAGGAAGTTTTAAACCACATGGCAATACTGCAGGTTCGTTGGAATGATTGACAGTCCAAAGAGTGGCATGGCCCTTGGTCACATGGACGACGCTGCGGGGTACTAGCACACTTTTCTTTGCACAGTTAAGGGAACAAGGTTCCACCACAGCATCGAAGGCATCAGAAATCGTGCTCGAGGACACAACGGGAACGAATATGGCAGACATTGCTGGAACGACGGTATCTTCAGAGACAGAAAACACTTGGGCTACCACTGGCGAGTCTTCTATGAGAGCTGACCGAAGGCCAGGACTTAACGATATGCCACCACTGCGGAAGTCGAGAGTAGCGCCGCACTGGTGCAAAAAGTCAATACCGAGGATGATGTCATGCGTAGAACGAGGGAGCACCGTGAATTCAGTTCGGAACATGTGGCCAGCGATCACTACATTCACAGAACAAATACCAATCGGAACCAATGATTCTCCCCCTACACCCCGGAATATAACAGCACGATCCCAAGCGAACATTATTTTACGACCCAGACGGTTCTTGAAAGTTGAACTCATCACTGACACCGTGGCACCAGTGTCCACTAAGGCCATGACGCAAATACCGTCCACTAAAACTTCAAGGCGGTTCCTTAACATAACAATGGGCAGAGGAATTGGCACTATCGATGATCCGGCGACCGCACCTCCATCGGCCGCACACGCTAGTTTCCCGGGGACGGTGGGGAATGACGTTGGGGGGAAGGCGAGCGGCGAGAGCGGTGCGGAGGTGGAGTCAGACTTCGGTCAGAGGCAGGGGAGTCGTTCCGTGGTGGCGCGTAACTGGATGGGCGCTGAGACGATGTGAAGACACGGTCATGAACAGGCGCATTGAAACTCAGGCGAGGGTTCGACCATTGGCGCTGGGAGCGGGAAAACTGGCCCCGGCGACGGCAGAATCTAGAGATGTGACCGATCATACCACAGCGGTAACAAAGTGGTGGGTCGGGGGGCACTCGGGATAACACTCCTCGTAGCCAGTGTCGAAACGACCATCGTACTCCGGCTGCCGCAGGTGGCGTTGCGGATGAGCTGGCGCCCTGGGGCCGGGGCGGGTGATCCGGGGAGCGTCGCTGTAATCAATGCGAGTAGCACTGGTAGGGGCCTGGGCAGACAAACTCCAAGGGGAGGAGTGGGAGGCGGGAGCCGCCTGCAGAGAACAGCTCCCATACGGGACCTCACTGCGGCGCGCAAGATCTTGATGCCGGGAGAGTTCGTCACGCACGATTTGACGAATCACGTCAGGGAGAGTCGCCGCATTCACAGGCTCGTGGAAATCCACGCTGGCGACGGTGGTGACGTTAGGCATGCAGGCGACCGAACTTGGGAGTAATTCGACGCAGTTTTAGAGCTTCAAAGGTGCGGCAGTGCTTGATGATATCCGTGGGCGAGTCTAAATTTTCTTTACTAATAAGAAAGCTGTAGACGTCCTCTGCGATGCCCTTGAGGAGATGACCAACGCGATCTTCGTCGGACATACTGGGATTAACGACGTTGCACAGCTTCAAGACCTCTTCTATGTAAGTCGTGCAGGTCTCTCCAGGCACTTGCGCTCTCTGAAGCAAAGACTGCTCAGCGCATTTTCGTTTGGCAATAGTATCCCCGAAGGAGCTGCGGAGCTCTTCCATGAAGCGGTCCCAACTTGTTATTGATGCCTCATGGTTTTCGAACCAAGTTAGCGCGGTGCCATCGAGAAAGAAGACGACATTGGCCAGCTGAAGAGTGGCATCCCAGCCGTTGTATTTGCTCACCCGCTTGTAATGGGTGAGCCAATCATCCACGTCTTCGCCAGCCTTCCCGGAAAACGTCCGCGGCTCACGGTAGTGCTGCCAAGCGGGCGTTGCGGCGCCGGTCGGACGTGCGTTGGCTTCCTTGGGCATTTGCACGGGCAACGGTGGCAATCCGGCGATTCTTCGGCTGCAGCGGTTGCGAGAGGGGTCCGTGGTGATCGACCCAGCACCTCCACCACACTGTTACAGGATCTATTTACAAATAATATTTACAAGGCAGGTCGAGAGGAGCCTGGTGCGCCGGCGGCAGGATACTTGACTTTCTCTTCCTCTTCTACTTCCAGCCGCCGCACGTCTTCTTTATTCGTCAGAGCCCATGCGCAGCACGTGACAATATATATATATATATATATATATATATATATATATATATATATATATATATATATATATATATATATATATATATATATATACATATATATATATATATATATATATATATATATATATATATATATATATAGTCCACTCCAAGGAACACAAATCCCCAAAATATGAATACCACTATACCACTCCTGTGGTAAAGGTCGCTGCAAACTTTGCAAACACATGCAGACTACGTGTTCCGCAACGAGCACGAGGTCAGGTTTCCAGCATTCAATCAACGGCAACCTTGATTGCGACTCATCAAACATTATTTACCTTCTTGAATGCACCTTGTGTAACCAGCAATACATAGGACAGACAAACACTGCATTCCGCATTCTATTTAACAATCACCGCGCACACACCAAGTATCTCCCAAATCTTCCCCTATCCAAGCATGTAAACTCATAAGGACACCTATTTGACTAACTAAAAGTAAATTATTCAAGGGGGCTTCAAAAACAGGCGAGAACATGAATACCGTGAATCCTATTTTATCCACAAGTTTAATACTATTCAAGAAGGTCTTAACGAAAAGCCTGGTACCCTTTCTATATTCACGACCTCCAAACAAAATTATACTACACTTCTCGTTAATTTGCTAAATCTGATATACCCTTTATAACTCTTTGTGTATATCCCAGGCAGTCATACCGCTCCTTACTTACACTATCCTGCCTCGTGCAGCATTGATGAGCTTTGACCTTCTTCCTTACTTTTTTCCGACAACTTGAAATCTTTGTAAACAGCCCGGCCCTCCTCCACTACAAGCAAGTATTCCCGACGAAGTCGGTTCAACAACCCGCGCCAGGGAGAGGGATGCACTGTTCAGTGATACCCAAACCCCCTGTGTAAGTTCTTACACATGTGCTCGTTACAACATAGCCCACTCCTTCCCTAACGTTCCAGCCTTCGGTTCACGGGAAATTAGTGAGACACCCCAAAAGGTGCCTGGTTTGGCCTGTTCGTCGCTGCCAGTGTCATTTGCGTTGCGGCGCCTCTTTGGCCACGCATCTGCAGTGGCGCCCATCTTGTTTGTTTCTGCATTTTGTTTGTATGTTTTGTTTGCACGTTTTTCTTTCATAGGCCTGTGGTTTCCGCGCTTCCCATGTCCCCCGCACTTTCTTCCTCTCCCTTTCTCTCGTTTCGCCATCAACATTGGCCGTTCTTCCTTACTAGTCCCCCCCCCCTTTCTTTTCTTTTCTTCCTATTTATTGCTTCCTCCCCCAATCCCAAATCTTGTCCCTGTCTGCTCCCCGACCCCCATTTTTATTTTTTGTTTAAGTTTTTCAACTTTTGTTGCTATTTGCTTGTCACACCCCTTTCCCCTCCTCTGCAGCTCACAAACTTAAAACATCCATCTCACGCGATACCACTACAGTCCTGAAGATTATATATATATATATATATATATATATATATATATATATATATATATATATATATATATATATATATATATATATATATATATATATATATATATATATATATATATAATTTCAAAGGTACATCAGTCCACATATCAGTTGCCAGCAGTTACGTGTCAACCAGCATTGTCTGCAGTTCGACTGTTCTGCATATATGGACACATTTGCTGTCGTGCATCGATCCTAGCATTTTGCTTCTTCGGCTGATCAATGCAGAGCACCCTTCCAACACCCATTTTGAAGGGTGTTATGGTTAAAATAGCATCCTTTAGTAAGGGTGCAACCTTTACACCCTTTCGAATTCCTTGCTGTGCACCCTTTCTTAAGGGGGGCGACCTCTGCACCCTTTCTCTGCACCTTTATTCAAGCATCCAATTGGGTGTAAAGGGTGTTCGTTTGGGGACAAATTGATTTGCACCCTTAACGGTGAGAATCTGTTTAGTGTGTGCAGTGACACGAGGCAGATAAGATCATGTGAACAAGCCGTCTTTGAAAAAGCGTTGTCCACATTCTCATTGCACGCGCTCACGTTTCCCCGCTGTGAATTATACGAGCGCAGTGACATCCTCAGTAAAAGAATAGTGACGCCATGCGTACTCAAAGCAATATGAAATTAAATGCCTATAAAGAATAGGGTTTGGTTTACAGAGTTTAACGTCCTAAAGCGACTCAGGCTATGAGAGACGCCGTAGTGAAGGGCTCCGGGAATTTCGACCATCTGGGGTTCTTTAACGTGCACTGACGTCGCACAGTACACGGGCCTCTAGAATTTCGCCTACATCGAAATTCGACCGCCGCGGCCGGGATCGAACCCGCGTCTTTCGGGTCTGCAGCCGAGCGCCATAACCACTCAGCCACCGCGGCGGCGCGCCAATAAAGAATAGAATATCGGGTGTTCTGCAGTGGTAACTGTGTCTCGTGATTTTTGTGTTCTACTTTGCGGTGTTCTTTGTTTTTGATATATTGGCGTTGGAGACTCGATTCACCGTGCTCGACGCTTTTCGTCGCCAGATGATCCCTGGAGAAATGGACAGTTTGCTCCATTCAATTCGCTTCTTGCCACACAAGGCGAAAAAACTTGGTTTTTGAAGCTTTCGACAATTACATGGTCGCAGAAAGGTCTCGAACGTTCACAATGGTTGGTTTTATTTTGCACTGTACACACGCCATAACCACACAGTTCACTAACGTTGTATGACTAGGAAAGAAGTAAAGGCTCTAAGGGAAAGACTTTCAGCGTGCCGTGTTTTACAGTAAGTGAGCTGATGAGAACCACGGCCACTAAATTATGCGGTTCCGTCGAGCGGCCGCATTTGTACCAACCGCTTCCTCCACAAGCTGGTGCATATTTATAGAACAACAGAGAGCTAACAGGGTCACAATTTTTATTGTGGCGCTCAGACTTCAATTTTAGATTTCGACCTGGTCTGTCTGTATGTCTTAAATTTAATTGACCTCAATTAAAACAATCGAAAATGTTTTACGGCCGCGAGTGAGTTTCAAACCCAGGGCGGCGATAACACAACAGTTTTCCTAGTCACTGCACTACACAACTGCAGCAGCGCCGCAGCCGAACATTCTGCGTCCTAAAATAAGTCTCTTGCGCTGTGTTTTGAATATCATCGTCTTCATCAACTGACTCCGTGCGCAATGGAACCGAACACCGAAGCAGCACTGAAAACCAAAGTGCTGGTGCTCCAAGTTGTATTTGGCGTAACCACGCTAAATCGTGCGAAATTTGTTTTTGTGCCACTGTTTACGCGTGCCATGCGCTGTGCTTTTAACAAAGCTGGTGGAATTTCTTAAGCTGATGGAAGACATTAAAGAATCTAACACACCTTCTGCAAAAGCTCTGGTGTCATTTTTGGGAAATTTTTGTCCGCTTGTGGAGAGAACCGTTGCCACGAATGACACATTAGCGGTTGTAATTTTTTTAAGGCATCCTGGAGACAAGAGCGTGTCCATGACCTTTCCGAGCCGTTTTCACAGAGGCGCAGACTTCGTCGTGCTTCATCATAGGGAGCAGAAACACACCGCATTGAAGAAGCAACCACGATCTGCGCAGCATAATTCGAGGAAAGTAAAAAGAGGAAAAAAAGAAAGGTAGGCAAAGGCACAGCAGGAGACTTCTCGCCAATGTCTATTTCTTGCTCCCCCTTACCACCCTGCAACCAGCTGCCCGTGTAGCTCTTGAAAAAGAATTTTTTCCTACCTATGCACATGCTCACATCATCCTTTGCCTTTCACGTTACCGCCCCTCACGCTTCTTCATCCCTTTGATGCTGCGAACAGTGCATCTTGTTCTCGTAGACTTTGTGGGAGGAACTCTGCCAAAAATTGTGTCCGAATGGTAGGGTGAAATTCAAGATACTTTTGGTTAAGACCATTCCAAATTCTCGCGTATTTGTTTTAAAATCAGCGACAACAGCAATGGCCTATCGCTTTAAGCATGCGGCTCGAGGACGGTGTGTGATTCGTTCCCCAGTGCCGCTGTGTACCCATTGGTTTCCAATGGGTTGAGGTTTTCTCGAAGCCTGGCGCTTGGTTTCTTTGAGTTGAAGTCCTTGCAAAATGGTCTTTCACCTAACCTTGTCTTGAAGACAGCACTTCATTCCATTGCGCTTTGTGCGGGGTTGCCATTGGCCTATTAAAACTCATCATCAGCAAAAGAAAACATCTCTGAGAAATGGATATCCAAGATTCTTAACTCGATGTATCATCCAAAACCGAAAACAACTCCATGCTTATGCTAAGAACACGCCAGGGGCGAGAACTCGTATGCAGTTTTTACGTAAAGGATGTCAGCGAAACAATGGCCAGTATTCTCAGAAAGGAAGGGATACAAACTACACATAAGCCGGAGAACC
Source organism: Amblyomma americanum (assembly GCF_052857255.1). Classification (NCBI taxonomy): domain Eukaryota; kingdom Metazoa; phylum Arthropoda; class Arachnida; order Ixodida; family Ixodidae; genus Amblyomma; species Amblyomma americanum. The sequence continues at coordinate 94,875,426 of NC_135504.1, read as the reverse complement.
ATTATCGGATGCCTCCTCTGCACCTTCAAAGACAGTCATCCGAAAGAAAAGGCCTAAGACGTGGTATGCAAAAGACCCTCCTTCGAGTGCTTGGTGTCGTAGGCTGTGGAAACCAACCATGGCACATTTAGAACTAAAGGCAGAATGTTAATCATATCCTGTTAACGGCTCCTTCTTCTAACACCCGCGGTTCGTGTGCTTGAAAGTCCCCTAGAACTCCCCCGGAGCCACACCTTGAATAAGTAGTAGTTTTCTAATCGCTTTAGAGGCAACAACAACAACTGGCGAAAATATAAAACGAAGCTAAAAATGTTGCCGGCCCGGCGATTGCTATCTAATCTCTCAAGCTCCGGAACTGCAACCAGTGGAATTAAAGGCAAGGATAGAGGATAGCGAGATGTATGTAGGAAAGCGACAGAAGATAAAAGACGGTGTAGGTTTGCACACCGTATGCAGAAAAAAAAATATTTTCGCGCCTCTCGTGCAAGAGTGCCTATAGGTACTGTTGCACATATTCTCAACACGGTAAATTCACTGCATATTCAGGGCCGCGCGCACGTAGCGTCCTGTCGCTAATGAATTGCGCGAGCGGCACATTGCACAAGCGGGCTGGGTGGAGCGCCAAGACGTCGGGCTGGAGAAACCCAGTAAGCTTTGAAACGTCGTGTTATCCGACAATAACTTCTGTTAATTTCTCCGCAAATTTAAATAATAATCAAGAACATTTAAAAAAGTCTGACACTTAATTGCTGCTCTGGGTAACGGCGTAGTTACTTGCTTGCCGAACAGATGGCACATTCTTCAGAGTAGTTCTCAGAATGCCATTCTATCACGTCTTCTTCAGCGGTTCATAGTTTATGTACGCAGTTGACATAATTGGTGAAACTAGCATCGATTCCAGCAATGGTAATGCCCTTATCGACGGCGAATGGTCGAATTATGAGAGACACTTTGCGAACCTAGAAAAAATTATTGTGAACTACCACACTACTAATTGTTACATTGGAAAAATCACCTACTGCCCGCAATGAGCCAGTGAAACAAGCATAAAACGCAGCATCCGTTTTGCCGCCTGTTCAAGTGCACCACTTACAACTATCACTTCAATGGCTACGTGTTGCACCTTCGCTACACCGACAAAACTTTCAGAGAGTTGTTTGCTATTGAGGTTAATAACATGGGTGTTAAACTGTACTGATTAATACACAATTTTATTATTTTCAATGCAGAGTGCAAGAACCATATACAAGTAATGGTGAGTGAGCTCTAAGTATGAGTGTCCTAGAATTATGCATTTCACTGCTTGAATGAAAGTACCTGGAAGTTTCATTGCTTTGTACTGCTGATACGCACGCAGTTCCACTATCACTTATCCCCGTGTGGTTACTGTACGCGCTTCATAAAAAAGGTAGCTGTCAAGCAAAAAACTCTCCTTATAATTTCTTCTATATACCGCATAGAAGGCACGCACTTTCTTGTAGCATTTTACATAGCAGCCCATCGTTATAGACTCACTCGGATGGGGGCACTTTTGATAAAAGTGTGCATTCGTACGGCACGGCTCTACCTCCCAAGGAAGGGACACTGTAGCAGGAACGTGCGCTTTGCCAACAAACCGGGAGAGGGCGCCACACGTTTCATGTCGATGCTGAGGATGCGTGATCAATAGAAAACAGCGCAGGAAAACTTTTGCTCCATTCAAATGGAAAAAAAAAATACTTGATATTTCTTTAGAGGTAGGACATTACGCTACCTGAATCTTCGAAAGCTTGTCGATATATTATAAATTAGATCTCTGCTGAGCGATAAAATGAAGTCAACTGGGTATTTTTCAGGACCTCGCCATAGGCTCCATGCTGTCATAGCTCATTGCGCATGGTAAACTCAATATGTAAGCTACCTTGATCAAACTGTACTAAAAGAAACTTTAAGAAGCAGTTAATATCTAGGCGAGAGAGCTAATCTCTAAATTTTATGCGCGACGAGGCATTTTTATTCTTAATAGCCATTAAATTACGCGCCGCCGGCTGTCGCGGGAAGGCGCGACCGGTTTTTCGAGGCGCATGGGCAAGAATACTGTGCCCCAGATTATTTTAGAAGATGCGCTTTAAGATCTACTCTTTGATCAGCGCAAGTAGATTCAACACGATCCAAGCGTCTGAGTGGCGGTGAGGTTGTACACGCCAGGATTTTCAGCATGTTTTCGAAAAAAACTGCTTCGGCTGACGTAACCAATGTCGAAATGCTTTCCGCGCTCGCGGTCAGGAGAACGTGGTCGCTAAGGGGAATGGCCTTTCGTCACTCTTCCAGGCGAGTTCCGTCCTTGGGAGCGCTTAAGAGCGACAACTCACCCTCGAATGGAGCGTACCTGCTTTCCCAGCCAAGCACAAATCTCAATTATAGCTCATATAGGACCTATATAATTATTTTTTCAGTATCCAAATCTCAAAACAAAATAGTAAACGAAAATGTCACGAACAGTCTTATTTGCACAGACCACATGAGCGTAGTAATAGCTCTCCACTCTAGAAATGCAACCACTCCTTCACTTGGTGACATCGTACACAACGCAGTAACAGGCGCAGCTTAAGGCCAAAACTTAAAACTCTGCTGGGTCCCGTTTCATGTCTGAATGAAATGCAACAAGACATAAGATTCGTGCGCTGCTCAAGCTCGAAATAAAGGAAATAAATATACCCTGTAAAGATTGCGTGAACTTAGTACAACGTAACTGAAGAAAAAATGCCAGTCTTTTGGAACAACGAAGTAAACAACAATCTACACCTGGTAAAGCCGCTTTTAGGTGAATGTAAGTCATGTGTGCACAAGGAAAGGTTCAAGGAAGTGATTCTCTGCCGTCTCCGAATAGGCCACACACACCTTACGCACAACTTCCTGCTAGCGAAAGAAGACAAACCTGCTAGCGAAGAATGCGGATATGAACTTACGATTTACAGCATAATTTCTTGAGCGAAACTGAAAAAAACTAAGAAAAAAGTATTGTAATCGTTTTTGTAACGAATACATTCCTTTTCATCGCACAATGCTATTAGGAGATAATTCAATCGTTGACCTGTCTTGCATTTTCAGCTCTTTAAGAGCAGGGAAATTTCTCGACCGTAAATTCTGACCGGCTGCTTTGCTCTTTCTTTTTGGCAGACAAAACTACTTTCATATTTCTGAGAAGAAGGCTATCTTTATTTGGTTCGTTGGGAGTCTCGACATAACTGCCGAGCCAAGGATAGCTGCGGAGGTTGCCCAACCATGTTTAATGCTTTTACTAGTAGCCATTTCTAAAATTTCTTTTCAATGCGATAGCTAGGCAGTGCGAACGTTCTAGACCCTCTACACCAACGATTATATTCCACTTTCTTTAAAGTTGAAGGAAAAACTTTTTCTATATACCTTGTGCTTGGCGCATGATGGCATGAGTTGCCTCTGAGCCACAAAACACGACATATATTGAAATCGCAAAAATTCATGGGGACACTTTGTTGACCTGAAGTGCGGTAAGGCGAAAGTCGTTAGCGCGGTGTTGCTGCTTGTGTCTGTGATGTGTGGTTAAGATTGAGTACTCAATTGTTACTACATATGCTTTTGCAGGAAGTAGTGTAGTCCAATAAAGAAAAAAGGAAGTAGTGTAGTCAGTAGCACGCTCGGCTGTGAAACGGGAGGATGGTGGTTCGAATGCCGCCGTGCGCAAGGATTTATTTCTTTTTTCCTCATCGAGTTGACGTCAGATGATTGGCAGCTATAGTTTCACAGATTTCGCGAACGGACGGAGGGACGGAACGACGCATTAATCCGATGCCGACGCATTCGTTCTTTGGTCTTTCGTCGCTGTGTAGCTGGGGAAGTAGTACGCTTGCGTTTTGAGACTCCATTGAAGCGAGCGCTAGGAGGGAGGTTGCGCGGCACCCGACTCGGTCGACAGCTGCAAGGCATCTGGCGTGCGCACCTGTGGCGCAACCTGGCGCATGCGCAGTGAACTACCAATGGCGCAAGGGCGTAAAGGACGGACAGGGTCACAAGCATGAGTAAATAAAGTCTTTCGCCTTAAAGTATTTAAGACAGTGGAATTAGGCACGTCTCTGCAATTCGCAGTCGCACGTCTCTGTAATTCCCTGTCAGCTGTGCTGCCGGTCACCCACTCAGGCATTGCTATCGGTGACATGACATAAAACGGCGGTCCATTGGCCGGACAAAGCAAGAAATCACTGTGTGCGCCAGCGGTGACGTGCCCCATTCGAGGTATCTATATAGGCAGTGAGCGCCGCCGTCTCTTCAGCAGATGACGCGTCTCTTCGCTGTCGGAAATGGAAGTATTAGGAGAGTGAGCAAATATGAAAGCTTGTACCTGATCACAATGCACCATTTCGGAAATCGCAGCGCCGCGTAAAAACCTAGCGGGCGCGCGACGCGTTATGGGAATAGTGAGCGAGCGCCGACCGACCGGCAGTTTTGCCTGCCTTCTGCGTTCGCATAGCTCTGGTGTCTGTGTGCGCGCGTTTCGTTTGGCTTGGGATTTCGTGTATTTTTTGGTGGCGGGCGGATGCAGGTGCGCGATATTAAGTGTGACGTGCCTGTTGGTCACTTAGTGACCGCAGCCACTACTGCACGCGATGTCGTCGAAGTGCCGAGGCGGCGGTCAGACTTGTTGTGTGCCTTTTCTGTGACAACACGCTGAGAGACAAGAACGTTTCATTTCATGCGTTCCCTGCAAATGAAGGAGCAAAAAAGGAGTGGGTGAGAAGAATCAACCGCCAGGGAAGTGCTGGTCGCTTCTGTTTGTGGCAACCTTCTAAGCACCATCGGATATGCGGAGCCCACTTCAACGCAAGTGGTCGCCGTGGTTATATGTACCGGCTGCCAGCAATTCTCCCCCATAAAGTCGTCAATCAACTATCTCCTTCCTTTAATGATCTCCTTCCTGTATATGTATATTCAGATGGTTATTGCATACTATCATAACTTCCAAATCTTTTCCAGTCACAAAACGCAAGACGAGCTCCCATTCTTCCTCTGCCAGCTGGTGCACCTTCTGAACGAGTTGAAGATCGGCTGCGTAGTTGACGTGCCGCAGTGCGATCAAAGTAAGAGATGCTTTAACTGTGCCATCTTTTTTTCGGAGGCTTCGGCTTGGTGTGCACGAATTTTGATGAAAGCGTTTTGCTCGCAGGCAGCGACTTAGTTTCCCAGGAGCCCACCCAGCTGAACTTCGGTCCTTCCTCGGAAACGGAAGGTTAGTGGTGGTTCAAAATTCCGTCTTTCTGCATTCCACTATGAAAATCTATTTTTCGCATTTAGCGGACCCCTATCCTGTCGACTGACACCGGGGTCCACGGGTGCTGTTGCAACCGGTATATTAATAGCGAGCGGCTTCTTCATCCAGTTAAAACTGAAAGGATTTTTTCCCGCAAAGCCAGTTTTTCGCGATCTTTTGCAGCCAGCCATGGGGTGTCTACATGCTAGATGTGGCAGAACCTCTTGTGTTCTGTAACATAAATGTGATCAGTGATTTGTACCGTGCATGTGTTATTACTTCAGCGCCTTTTCAGATAAACGGGTACCTCTTCCACCAGTGAATTCATTGTGAAACCAATTTCATTTCTTTCACCTCGACATCATTCACTATACCCCAGCTTGGAGAAATGACACAAAAGTCAGGCTATCCAAATGTAGTGCAAATTTGGCGGACATGCTCGGTGCATGAAACCTAGTATTTGTGGATTTTGGTTCACTACGGATACTCTCATGCAGCATGATTGGCGATTCCACACCAGTACGCTGGTAGCACAAGCTGAAACGTCTTCGAACTGCATGCTCAGGAGAGGCACAAACATCCTCGAACACTGTGAGAATCTCGAGCATGAAAATAGCTTGCTCTGTAAACATAAAGCTGAGCTCCAGAAAGAGCATGAGGATCTGAAGTCTCAGTTGCACGATGGGAAAGTTGAGGCACTCAAAGAGAAACTAAAACTAAAAGATCCTGTCTCCAAATTTCACGATTTTGCTTCAAATGAGAAACGAATCGTGTTTTTTACGGGTTTCAACTCCATCGAAAAATTTTATGCGTTTGTTGAACATGTTGAAGGCATGTACTAGGCACTGAAAACGGGTGCTGGCTGGCCACCAGCACTGAAAATGAAATAACAGCTTATTGCAGTGCTTTGCAACCTCAGGGTTGGCTTGCTAGAGCAGGATTTGGCATATCGCCTGAAAGTGTCTGTGTCGACCTTGAGTACTATGCACACATTTTGGGTAAATTTTTTGTACGAAATGCTAATCCAGATACCAATGTGACCATCACGTAACAACGTGGACCTGTTCATGGCAGACAATTTTAAAGAACTGTACCGATCTACACGCATTGTAATGGACTGCACAAAATTTCTTACCGAGAACCCGTCTGACTGCAATACACAAAGCGACACTTTCCGCTCGTGTAAACGACATAACACGGCAAAAGGGCTCATTGGCATCACTCCAGACGGCTTCGTTTCTTTCGTGTCTAATCTTGCGCCTGGAAGATTTTCTGACCGAGAAATCACAAGACACAATGACCTGTACGAGTTGTTCGAGGAAAAGAACAGTGTAATGGCAGATAGAGGATTCCTCATTGAAGACGACCTCCGTCAGCTTGGAGCCAAATTAAACATGCCACCCATGTTGAATGGCCGAACCAGTTGTCACTGGCGCATGAGCTCGCAACACGGCAGATAGCCAGTTTGCGAACCCATGTTGAGGGTGTCATCAGGTTAGTTAAAAATTTCAAGATACTCCGTGCTGTCTTTCCTAATGTTATCGCAGAGAAGCTGAACAAGATATGGAAAATTTGTTGTTATCTGAATGGTTTCATGCATGAGTCCCTTCTAAACCGTTCAGCGATGGTGGTGTTTATAATGTTTTTTTACGTTGTGCATGGTCTGCATTAACGCAGGGGTGCTCACTTTTTAGCCTTCTCAGTTGAAGAAAGACCAACTTTATTTGACTTACATGCAGTCAGCTTCTAACATGTTTCGTTTGTGTTTTGGCCAGCTTCGTTCACGGAGGCTGTCTTGAAAACATTTGGTTTAAGAGGGCTTAAAGTACCGAAGCGACTGAGGCTACGACCGCTGCCGTAGTGCAGGGCTCTGGAGATTTCGACCACCTGGGGTTCTTTAACGTGCACAGACATCGCACAGTACATGGGCCTCTAGAATTTTGCCTCAATTCAAATTCGACCGCTGCGGCCGAGACATCAAAAGATGCTGACCGACATATGTAAGAGGGGTACGCAAGCTGGACAGCACCTGAGCAAATACTTAAATTCAGTTATGACTGAGTGTGTAGTGAGATAGCAGTAAGCAGCTACAGCATTAGTTCCAAAATAACTGGCTAAGGCGCATGAAGACAAGCATGAACATAGGTGCTTGGAGATTCTAGGAATTGTTCTAAGAAACCCGAGTGTTTCACAAAACGCAGTTTGAGAATCCCTGCTGCAGTGCAAGGCATTGAACTTGCGTTAAAGTACACTACTCCATGCACGGTGGACTAGAGCAGCATTTCTTGCTCTGCTGAAGCAAGTCTGAAGTCACTGTACAGGCTACATAGGGCTGCAACGCCTTATTTCTGTGTCAGTGTTGTGCAAATGATTTGAGCATAGAATATGGCAGTACTATATCTGAGTCATGACATCGCCAGTCTCAATGCTGAGCTACACAGACAATATAGGAAAGTTAGTGTTTGTAGCCATTGTCTTTTCTACCACAGATTGCCTTTCCTGTTTAGAATGAAATCTGTAAAATGAATTTCACTGTGTCATCTTTACATGTGTTAGTGACGTGCTCCTATTTTTCAAAAAATTGTGATATGTATATGTCTTGTGTATTTGTATATGCGTGTACTGTATATGCAAAAAAATTGCATATATGTGCGAGTATTTCATGCCAATGAATTTTGAGAGCTTTATTCCGAACTCTTATGTAATGTCCTGCATGGAACCCTTGAGAAAAAACTTATATGAATCAATGCTACCGCACTCAATATCAGCTGCAATACTCGAGATGCGGCAGGTTTGAGCTTGGTCGTCCAAGCAATGCGACCCCATTGCTACTCGAAAGTTGTGCATTAACCCTTCAGAGCAGGTATCAAAGTATGCTGAATGTGCCCTTTGGGCGCTCGCTATGACTGCACATTGATTTACTGTAAAGCATAACCCTTCGTTGGTTCACTCCACGTACGTTACAAGTCGTATTGGGTGCAAGAGTACCAACACTGCGGAGAACACACTTGTCTCTTTGCAAAGGTTTTGCTGGCTACTTTCAATGCGGTTTCATTACAAAGACCAATGTGTCACTATCATTATCAAATATAGTAAATATTGCAGTATATAGCTGCGCAGGTTCCTGGGACTAAGAGAGCATTATGTATATGTTCATTTACAGGGTAGCAAGACGTGTGGTGCTTGACATTTACTTTTTAAACACCGATTAGTTGCTCACACATTCTAATCGGCGGTGGCAGCGCATGCACGTGGTCACAATGATATTAGAAAGAAAATACTTTCTTCATTTCTTTACGGAGACTAATGCAATACAAGACATTTAAAAACCAAATGTATGTAGGTATAAACACATGCCAAACCATGTTATGAGTCCGCGCATCTGTGTCCTGCAGACCAATGTAACTTAATTAAGTCATTGAAATTCACACACAAGCACAGTGCTCTTGGTAGTCTTTGGAACACGCCAGAAGACGTTGCAGCATTTTGGAAATCCAAAGCCAGCTGTCAAATAGTGATCCTCTGAAAAGTAGTCTGTGCCATTATCAGTCACAAAAATCACGCCAGGAGAGTCCAGTCAAAGCAATTTGTTCCTGAACCTGGAAAAGCACTTGTCCGTTGGTTTAAGAACTGCATTTTTCAGGTAAGATGCCGCATTCACAGCATTTTCTAATTCGTCACGCCATTCTTTGGCAGCTGAGAGGGTATTAACTTCAAGGAGACCAAAATCTCCTCCCTCCTCTAGAACATGGTCACGCATTGCACCAAAAACAGGAACACCAGGGTTCCCGCACTACCCACAACAGTAAATTCCAACTGCCACCGTTATCTTCTCTCATGTAACGCTGCACGGCTGCGTCTTCATTCCTTAAACCATCAGCCATGTATTTGGTCTGCGTCTCGCTAGACCCGAATAGCCTCTCGAAAAACTTCTCGTCAGCTTGCTGCTGCCGTGACACCATATCTTTGAAGTGTGAAGCAGTCAGGCCCTTGGATCTCTCGAAGCTCCATGTTGTAGAGACGCTCTGCATCCTAGTCGCTTGCTCAAGGGTTTAAAATTCTTCTATAGTAAGCTCACAGGAGCCAAACTTGTACCCAAGTGGCACATACTCAACCCACAGGGCTTGAACCGGTAACCTGATTGGCATCTGGCTAAGAGCCTCCTCGTGAATGGTTCTTTTCACTGGCACGGGCAGAAAGTGGTTGTACTCCAGCGTCTTGCATAGCATTACGTTTGGAATATTTTTCTGTGTCTGATGCATTCTCTTATTATGGTCTTCTGTCATTGTCAGAGAAGCTGTCGTTTCTTAAGTCAGATGCCTGCCAGCTTTCATTGGCATATGTTTTACAAAACGTAGTTGTGAGAGCTCGCGTGTGTGCACGTTGGCCTTCGTAGCCCCAGTACCCCATGCTCTGGGTTGGTCTGTACACGTCTGCGTGTCTCGCACGTAGGCTGCCCCAGAGCGCATCAGGTCTAATATAAACCATAGTAATGCAACTACATTTTTGCAAACACCTGCAGCTCCAGCCCGGCAGTTGTAGGCTCCTTCAACCACCATTGCATTTGACGAGAGCACAGCAGCAGTGTTAGATAATTTTGCCAACGAGAACGATACCACCACGGTGGCTTTAACAAAAGTGGACCTGTCAGCCTCGCAAATAATAACATTGTGGACCTTCTCTGATTTAAACATCCTGTGTCCGCTTAGAGTGCTTCTCAGCATCATGTGCTTTCTGATGTGCCAAGATTTCTTGCTCTGAGAACCCATCCGGTGCGTCTTTTAACTGCTTTGTCCATGGTCCTTTCGGGAATCTTGCTTGAAGAGGAAGTGCATTATCAATGGCTTGTAATGGTACCTGTAACGTGGGTATACACAAGTGTCAAAATGTTTTCTTTGGCACTCCACATATAAACAGAGCATGGAAGCCTACATAGCTGATCATGGGATCACCAATGCGATAGTGCAATAAATGAGTATTCATACATTGTGTCTTGGTCACTTGTGGCAAGCATACTTGAAAAGCAACGCTGAACCTGTTTCGTTTACTACACGCGGCCGTGAAGAATGTTGCACAAGGACGGGCTCGATAAACCACTAGATAACTTAAAACTCTGAGGCCGTGCTAGTACAAGGTACTGACGCGTCCATGTTTTTCAGGTTAGTAAACCATCCGCCGCAGTTTTTTTCGACCACTTTCAGTTACTTGTAGCCACCGAGGCACGTTTATATTTTGGCTGCGTCTATCTCCACAATGGACACCACGACAGAGATAGTACGAGTGTCAAATTCGTTGACTATGGCACAAACAGCAACTGCTATCTGTATCGTGATGCTATGCTCATCTACACAGAATGTAACTTTGCTAAAACAAGAGCCTGTTGGTTCTGCTTCGTAGTTGCTGCGCGCTATTCAAACAACACTATAGATAAGAAAATGCGCTGGCGCAAGCTAAGCTACTTATTTCTTGCAAGATTTACATTAGTGAACATAAGCTCTGTCCGTTTATTTCGACCCCCGCTTCATTCAAGCGAGGATTGTCTTCCTTCTGTGTGCAGAATGAGGTCCTTGTGAAGAATAACTTTACAGCGAACAAAACAGCCTACCTCCTTGTTGTACCTACTTGTCTCCGCGAAGAAGTTCTACAGGCTTCACACGACGAGCCGACAGCTGGACATCTCGGGTTTACTCGCACCCTCCGCCGCATTAAAGACAAGTATTACTGGCCCCGACTGTCTGCCGATGTCGCACACTTTGTGAAAACATGCCGAGATTGTCAGCGACGAAAGACTCCTCCCACACGACCAGCAGGATTTCTGAACCCCATTGAACCTCCCTCAAGGCCCTTTCAGCAGATTGGCATGGACTTGCTTGGCCCTTTTCCAACGTCAACACCTGGAAATAAGTGGATCATCATAGCGACCGACTACCTGACCCGCTACGCCGAGGCGAAAGCCCTACCGAACGGAACAGCAGCCGAAGTGGCCAAATTTTTCGTGGAGTGCATTCTTCTTCGACACGGCGCCCCCGATGGGCTCATCACGGACAGAGGAACAGCATTTACGGCGGAACTCACGCAAGCCATCCTGCGCTACAGCCAAACCAGCCACCGGAGGACAACTGCATACCATCCGCAGACCAACGGACTGACCGAGCGCCTGAACAAAACCATCGCCGATATCCTCGCTATGTATGTCGATGCCGAACATAAAACCTGGGATGTCATCCTGCCTTACGTCGTCTTCGCCTACAACACCGCAGTGCAGGAGACCACCCAGATGACGCCTTTTAGGCTCGTCCATGGCAGGGATGCCACGACCACGCTAGACGCCATACTGCCCAACGCTACAGAAGAAGAGAACGTCGACGTTGCCGCCTACCTTCAACGCGCAGAAGAAGCTCGAAGGCTTGCCCGATTACGGATCAAAGATCAGCAGCGGTCTGACGCCAGACGCTACAATCTACGAAGACGCAACGCGGAATACAAGCCAGGAGACCAAGTCTGTGTGTGGACGCCCATTCGCCGCCGTGGATTGAGTGAAAAGCTTTTGCGCCGCTATTTCATCCCGTACAAGGTTCTTCGTCGGCTGGGTGAACTGGATTATGGTCATCCCTGACGCAATGACTGCATCCCAGCGACGCCGCGTACGACCAGAAGTTGTCCATGTAGTCCGTCTGAAGCCGTATTATGCGCGCTAAAGGCCGCTGCATTTCCATGCTCTATTTTCGCAAGATCCGTTTTTTTCCCTTACTAGTCGCATTATTTGTTTTAATGCATCGGGTCGATGCTTCTTTGAGAGGGGAGTAATGCCGCGAATATTTGCAGTGTTCGTTTTTCAAATCTGCCGCGACACCACTTTATCGCTTTGTTTGCGACGCAAGACGCGACTAGATTTATCTCGATTGATCGCAGCCAGGCAAAGCTGATTCTACGTTGTTCCGGAATGTTCTAGTAACTTTGCGCCCTTTATCTCGAATGTTCGCTATCAGCTTTAAATTGAGCACGGCCGACAGCGGCGGGCATTCTGTTCGACGACCGCCGAGCACGCTTGTCGCTTCGCCGCCGCCGAGTGATTCAGTCCATTTTGGGTGCAAGTCAGACCAATAAACAGTTCTTTTAGAAGACCCTTTCGTCCGTCTTCATCGCTGCTTCGACTGCCGTCACCACTACGTGACATCATACTTGTTTCAGACTCGTCCGTAGATTAAATAGCACGCTGGAACTAAAAGACTGAATGGGCAGTGCTCGATAACGACGTATTTTGCTAAAGTAGAGCGCATACATTGTCGCAAGAGGGTGTCGCACTGTTGCGACAAGTATGAATGTACTGTACGCTAGGTACTACGCCTGCCGACGGGATAGCCGCACAAACTTGGAAAGTTCGCGACGGGCGACCAGTAAATAAATGTACTGTCAGCGCGCGCTCACCAGCAAGACACGCTTGCTAGCCGTAGGATGGCGCTCGTGCCTTCTGCAGCATAGCTATAAAACGCTGACTGCGGTGTCAACGCAAGCTGCGAGCGCGAGACGCTGGCACACGTGCACGTTTCTCGTGCGCTCACGTACGAAAATACTCGCTTCGAGATCGTATTGTCGGCTGTATAACCACAAAGAAGTTGTAGGGCAATGTAAAGGTCACATGCACGGCGCAAACATACAACAAAAGTATTACTGAACTCCAAAAAAACATTTTTTTATCTGCTGTTGAGCGGCGTCCATGGCGTACCACAGCTGCGGTGGATCTTGCCTTGCAACCTCGTTCACAATTCCCAGCCTACTTTGCGGCTGTCTCGTAGGGGGCGCGCGCAACTTTCCGAAATGGTCCATTAGGCTCTTAAATAAGAATAACAGGCATATCGTCATATTGGATTCTTAGAACGGTGACTCAATCAGCAAAACTTCCGCGCGTCTGCCGCTCCTCGGTAGGAACGCCAGCAGAATCGACGGAGACGATGACAGCCCCTGAGCACCTGCTGACCCTAGCGTCGATGCTTACTTCCGGTCACACTAAGTGGCCGCTCCATCGCAGCAATGCGGCCACGCTGTCGAAGCATCTGTCTTCCACAGGGTTTCAGACCATGCAAAGGGCACCGCATATCGAGCAGGCAGCATGGAATTCAGCTGAAATAAAAGCTAAATTGTAACAATTTTCTTTAGGACCACTACTCAATTATGTTCCTCAAAGAGAACCGCTTATTTTCGCAGTTGATCTCGCAATAGATATCCGCTTCAAATTGGAGAAGCGGGGCCTCCCTTTGGAACCTAATAGCTCGAACGTGGCCGCAACAGCACAAGAGGGAAGTTGAGAACTGGCGCAAAAAAGTGCAGCTTTTTTTTTTTCAATGCCTATATTCGTGTGCATTGTTTTATGCGAAGCTGTAGCACAGGTTAACGGATGCTCACAGCAACCCCCTAACCGCATCCCCCCTAAAAAAAAAAACATTTTTCAGGAGGACTAACACGACTGCCTAAATATAGCGTCTCGTTTTAAGAAGAAAATTTTCAGATATATTTTCTTCCCCGGCGACTTCATTCCTGCAGGGTTTTCTCGGTATGGGTGAATAATATGACTGCCAAAGCAGCACAGAATGCCAGGCGTTTCAGAGAAATCGGCCACAAGTTTGTAAAACTATCGTTTTTAAGGTATGAATGTGGTTCTCTGTTAGTGTTGCATCAGTTTTTGCGGAAATGAAAGAACATGCGAATCCTGTTAACTATTTAGGTGGTTAACCAAGTTCTAATCGCTGACTTTTTAACTACTGTAGTTAGGCAGCTAGATAATATTACACATTTTCAGTTGCTTGTTAGTGACTGTCATGAAAACGTTTTTAAATTTAGAAAACGCTGCCATCGTCGGTGCTGTGGCTGAGAAAATTTTGCCCACATCACGTGCAATTCGAACATGGCTCGTTCAGCGTACCCCATGGAATCACGTGAAAGACGCGGCACGGAGTGACGCGACATAGCCACGGAGTGACCAAAATTTGTTGAGCCACTGTACCGACGGTAACCGCATTTTCAAATTTCTAATAAAAAACCTCATGAGGCTATTACTGATAGCCAGCTATAAAATATAATGGCAACGAGGCGCCTATTTGAAATAGTGCAAATAATTAAACCAAGTTAAACGATTCACTGGTTTTCTGGCTTCCGCCAACACCAGCATTACTATTACGCAAAAGCCATCGTTTCAGCTCAGAAACCTTCTTTGGAACAAGAATTAGTGGCAGGCTTGTCGGAACCGCCTGGTTATACGCTTGATGGTGTGCATTGAGGGCCGTCAAGGGTGAAATGCCGCCGTGGGCAGTGGGAGCCAGTTCAAGCCAGCGTGCGAGCTTGGTGGTGGAAGTAGAGTTCAGTGTGATCGCGGACGTAGCTGTGGTTGTTTAGTTTTTGAAACATGCCTTCTGGGGCTCAAGAGCAACGCCGCAGATTCGGCCGCAACCCTAAGTCTAGGGTCTGGCCTTCTGCACAGCCACACGACACCTCAACTGCCCACGTCCTGCTGCCATCTAACCACCTTGCGAACACTGCGACGAAATCACCGCTCCATCATACGACTGCGTGAGCAACCTACCGACGGTGTACGCCAAAAGTTGCGTTATCCACAGCATGAATCGTGTGACTTGTCATAGCGTACTATATGGGCTTGGTGCTTAGCTCTGCCGAGCTTATCTGTGTTTCTCTGTTCAATGCCTTCGAATTCACTTCTGTAGTTTGGGCACGAATTCGCTGCCATTTTTGTGTTCCTGATTGTGATCTGTGCTCATTCAGTGAGCCTGCCTGTGTCAGTAATCATGTAGACTTATCCGTATGCAGGCACGTAGCCAAGAATTTTTTTTTCGGGAGGGGCCCAAGGTAATTTGTTATATCTGGAAGGGGGGATGCCGCCAGCTGGCCGAGCACTGACAAGAGAACGAGGAGGGGGGTGGGGTGGCTTAACTTGATTTCGGGTTGGGGTCGGGCCCTTTGGTCACCCCTTGGATATGTGGTTGTACGCATACATGTAAACACTTGTGATGTTGAAAATTTGAATTGAAGCGACTATTCGCGTTATGAACACAGCTTTGATTGTCGGGCGCCTAAATCAGAATATTGCATCGAGAGTGAGGGCATAAGAGAAGGCTGAGGCAGCTGCAGGAGAGAAAGAATGTTTTGAAGCTTTCAAAAGAAAACATTGACAAAGCGACAATTGCAAAGGAAGGAAATTATGCCACTTGATACAAAAAGGTGACCCTTAAGGGGCAGCTCAAAAAACTGAAATGTCGAGGATGCATGGAATTCATCATACGGGACGTTGATGACTCAGTAACCGATCTATAATACTGGATACTGGTGCTTTATATGCACAGGCTCCATCTAAGCTAAGCGCTTCATGGAATCACAACCACATTTCTTGTAGACTACAATGAACTACGGTCCAGAAATATGTTTACTGATTCGTGACGAAGTTACCGCCACAGGTTAAATAGCGCGACATAAAGAAAACATATTACCGTATGATGCCAGCCAGTGCTCCGATAGGACTGGTCCTTTGGAAATGAATGAATATTAGTGCTTTCGGTAAGCGCAGATGTGTTGCAGTCTGGAATGCGGTTTACGAGCCGTTTAAGAATTCGGCATGGAAATGCAGAGCAGCGAAGTGCGCGCGAGCATTCTGAACCACAAGATTCTTGCTACAGTTTCAGGGAGCGTAACTAAACATTGCAGGTACCTGCACAAAAAGCAAGGTGAATAACTTCTTGATAAATGGTGGCATAGATTCGGGGAAAAAGCTTTTAGAATTAACCAATATAGGTGAAATACAGTACTGTTGCCAAAGCGTGAAGCTATAAGCTATACAAGAAGTATATAATTGGACTTCGTAAAAGTTGAGGAGGTACTAAAGCTCCGGCTTTAAGGGTATGACGGGACAGAATTTCTTCTTCACCACGCAGATACGGATACTGGCTCCTCTTTCACAATTATAATCACTCCCAGCCTCGTTTAAAGAAGCCGTGTGAACATGCCAGCCTGGCGTACCGGCTGCTTGTATGACTCGGAACCCTAGGGTCAGGAGTTACATTCTCCGGCGGGTGCACACGTCGGTTACTAGGAATACAGCGATGGGTCTGCTGCGTAGTAGCTTGAGAGGCGACTTTTTAACGTGAGTCGTAGTCTGTTTCGTGGTTATATGACGCTAAGGAGGAGGACTGCGGCCGAGGGCTCTTGCGCTTGGCGCGTTGCTCGTTGTTCATCCCTGATGATTCGATGCGGTGCTAGTGTTACTGGCGCCATCTGTGGGAGCCTTTTGTAACAGGAGTCTTTGCCGACAATCCGGAATTTTCCGCCACGCGGACACATGGTTTTCTGCGACAAGGGGCCCTTACGCTGTAGCCTGAAATAGATTCTGTTAAGGCTTACTATACCCCATTTCAAACATCAGGTGTAACGTTCTGAAGGCTACGGAAGAAGTCCGCAAAAAAAAAGAGAGGTGTATCATTCCGCGCTGTTCTGTGGCCGTGTGCTCTAGCCTCTAACGCGTCGCTCCAGAGAGTCGACAGGCAACGGGGGGTGCGTTGGTTCAAATCCGCATGGTGAAACTTTTTTTTCGCACATTTTTTCCATCGCAAGTTGTATTTCGCGTGACTTGAATGAGAAATGTAGTTTTGTTCAGAATCGCTTGAACATTCGGCCGTGTTCTGAAATGAACTGCATGCATCTGTTCATTTGATGCATGCCGCGTGACTCTGAGCTGTCCGATATTCGTTTTCAGTGAGCTTGTTCCAGCTTTTGGTCAGCAGTACGTGGCGTTTTCCACGTTGATCCTGCAGCATTGTGACTATACTCTTTAGATGCAAGCGAAAGATTTCTGTGAAAAGATGACGTTCATTCGTCGGGTTTAATTAATTAACGCAGTGGTGAGTGCTCCACCGTGGCCGGATTAATGAGTGGTTGTCTGCAACTTTCGATTTCGCCGTAGCTGAGGAACCCACTCCTTTGGGTGCCTCTCTTAAGGTACCTGGCTTGCTATGAATTGTTCCGTGCAACAGGTTAGCGGCGGGTCCAGTCTTCGCCAAAAGGGTCTGGGACCGACTTTGGCACTGTGCTGCAGAGTAGCTCGAAGGACTTGGCGATAGAAATTATTTTTTACTGATCGTAAAGATCTCTGTTTATTTAGGAAGCTGGCTTATCGCACATGAGCGAAGAAAGCTTATTCTAGACTTCTTAATCGTCTATTTTCTGACTGTATATATGAAATATTCTTATGCATATCTGCAATTCTTTTGTTTTTATTAAGGTAGTTTTTCTTCTTAACCAAAGCGCGTTTTCCTTGGTAATTGGAAATAGAGCTCTTTAGCTAGGCTATTATATGCAGCAAAAGAACAATATATTTGAACTGATGGGTCAAATTATTTATACACACACCATCCCGATATGGCCTTTTCTTCGTGTGTTAGGTGTTAAATTTAGAACATGGTCTTGATTCACAGAGTGACAAAAAATTGTACTGCCTCAAGAGTTACAGATTTGTTGTCGTGCACAAATGTATATCAAGGCAATACAGAGGCAAGCCAGCTTGTCTAGATATCCCTGCTCTCCTAGAAAAGCAGAAGCTGCTCGGGCAGGATTTTCATGCAGCCAGGCAAAAAGAGTCCCGAGCTGTGGGAGTGTCAAGAAGGAATGCAGAAAAAGTTGCACAACGCTATGAAGAAATATTTAGAAAGAGCAAACAATGAGACAGCACAATAAAGAATGCTGACCGCGCAGTGTTTGCGAGAAATGGTTTATTCTGAAAACACCCAGTGGCATGGATCACAGTGCTTACAAATTAAAGGACACGTGCAGTGGAGGTACACCAACACGCAATCAGTCAAGTGCCCCAAAATTGAAAAAAAAAATGCGTGGGCCATCGGACATTATTTCATGCAACGGAAACCTGACCAATGTCTGGACAGGGTTCTAAACGCAGTTCATTTTCAGTCAAAAAACTCCATTTCTTGGGCCATGTGCAGACAAAGACATGACTCGAAACAAATTCACATTGCACTGAGCAAGAGACGCCTTGAAATCATTCAGACTCCGAAAAATTGAGGACAAAATATAAAGTACTGGCTACCTCAACACTGGCACTACAGCATTGCATAACATGTGTAAACGATCACCAGAGATGGACAGTAATGCAAGACAACACCAAACCAGGACTCTCTTTTCAGGACATGAAGATCAGACACCCATACATACCATTCCCAACCCTCATACACAAAATGAGGCCCATTCCTAGGGGTTTGTGAATGTTCGAAAGTATTGGACAGAAAATTGATCACATTCCTGTTAGATTAGTTGAGCGAATCAAATTGGAGTGTTCAAAATTATTTTAGACAACTCGAATTTGCTCTCAAATTTTCATATACTTTTCCAATAATTGACACAACGCTTGATTGAGCTCCATTGTATTTTTCCGCAATGAATCTTTCAAAAACTGCACACATTGACGACGTGTACCACTATTCAGATTCTAATTGGAAAAAGTACTATTTGCACTCTCTTACAAATTCCACTTTTACACATAAACTATTATTAAAACGACCACACACCACCACCACCACTTCCTTGACATCCCCACCTCATGTCTTACACTCCAAGTTACTGCCTGATACAGTTTGATGCTAATGAGCATGTGCTTTTACGCACATGCACACACAAGAGTGATCACAGCCACGGCCGGACTCGAGCGGCAGCGGCGCGCGTTCTTGTTACGGCCTGCGCAATAGGGGAAGTTGCCGCCTGCGGCCGCATCTTTGATGGCGCGCTGCAGCCCTGCCCCTCCGCCGGCGCGGCCGCGCGGAATGCATACGCGCGTTCGCTGCAGCATCAATTTTGAAAGGTTTTCGGGCTTTTTGGGCTTGTTACTACTGAGCAGCATCAGGCAGCAGTGCGCAGAAATGCTTCATGCTTGACTTTTTCTTTCTAGTATCAGGAAATCAGCCCATACCCAGCTGATGTGCTGATAAGCTGCGAAATAGCAGCACTATCACCCCGCGACGCAGTTATGGCTAGTACAACTTAATTCTTCTGTTTCAGTAACTGGGGGACTTAAATGCAATTTCTATCGCCACTTAGAAATGCTTTTTGCGCGTTCCGCCCTACGTGGATGTAATGCAGAGCGGAACCGGATTCTGTAGCAGTTACCGTTACGTCAGGCTCTAGCTGCCCGCAGGTACTGCGGATGTGAGCGGCACGTGCACTGCCATACGGCAACGATACCGGTAAACGGTAACACTCTGCTCAAACTTTGTAATAAAGAAAGGGAAGCGTTAACGCTACCCTTACTAAACAACACAGAATAAAATGTTTAACAGATATTTTATTTACAGTAAAGTAATTTATCAGAGCAATGCAAATCAATGTTATCTGACACTAAGAGCAAGCTTCCTAAAAATAATATAAATGGCAAAACATCATTGATACATAACTGCTTTTACAATGTAAACTCTAAGATATGGATTCACGCCTTTACCATGAAAATAAGTTCGGATGATGAAACACGCTTTTCTGTTACAAAAGACTACTGGAATATGAAATCTCATCACACACGCAGCGGTAACTCCAACTTACGGAACATTAGAGCCTAAATGTTTCCTTGAAGGCTTGTGCACAAAGGTACATGACTTATCATTTTTATCAGTGACCGTTTTCGTGTAAATAATGAGGAGTATTCTTACGAATTTCTCAGCAATTAAGCAGGCTGACCTTCTAGCATGGCTATTATCTACCCCTTCTGGACATCTGAAAAGGCACGACCTTTCAAGCTGCGATTCGAGTATTGTTTGAAACACCTCAAGAACGTTTGTTCGCGGCAACGGCTCCACGGCCTTTTCAGAGAAAATCACAATTTTATCCAAAAGGGCTAACAGTTCTGGCTTTGGATAATAGAGCCCACTTCTGTCTTAGCCCTGCAGAAGCTTGAAAACTGGATCTCTCCAAATACTAGTCGTGACAAGCAGAGTGCAGGTATCGCATCGATATTCAACGATTAGCTTTGCAATATAACCGCCGACATATGCGAGGATCGAGCTTTTTATGGAGGGCGTGGGAGCAGCAGAATCCTCTGTCACGTTTTTGATGTCATCTAACAGAGCTGGCGACAGTGTTGCAGCCAGTTCCTGAGCGTGAACTTCAAGTATCTTGACGTCTTTTGGACGTAAGACTTTTTCTTTCATGATATGATCCAGTGCAGCCGTAACAGCTCTTGCGTCCAGCATATCGTTGCCACCGCACATCGATCTTAGCCTGCCGAAAAGTGCTTCAGTGGGGTCGCTGTTCAATTTTTTGTGAGCACGTAGTTCACACCTCTCCTTAGCAGGCAACGCACTGTGTCACCAGTTGACTTTGACGTGAATAGTAGGGCTTGGAATGTTTAACTCGTGAAGGCATCCTTTCCCGTGGCAACCGAAACATTCTGGATGTTCTTTATGTAGCTGGGAAATTCGCCTTCAAGCTACAGAACACGAACGGCATCTTCTTCAGAAATCGGCACCTTTTGTCCACTTCCTTTGTGAGTTATATCGTGAATGTGAAACCATTTCTTCATCACTGTCATGAATTGAACTGAAAAGCTTGCCTCCTTGAAAACGAAGAGAGCACGGTCACTGTGCGAGTTTTCTTGAAGGTACTCCAGCGCTACGATCACTGGGGGCGAGAATACATGCACAGCTCGCAGCACGTTCATCTTCTCCAGATTTGACGGATACACATGCTTCCTTGTCAAATTCATCGCCAATTTCACCGTCATGTCTTTTTGGTACTCATAGTTTTTGCACCAACATACCACTGATGACACCTGCGCCGTCCGTCAGTTCACGCTCTAGAAATTGGCTTCGGATATTCTTGAGTACGTGGTATGGGTCGAAACTCAAGTAGATTATTCGGTCTTTATCATGGGGGTGTTCCACTACCATCCAGAGGCACCTGTTACCCAAGTGCTTGAACATTGTCGTGTTTGCAGAGTAATTATCCGTGACACTGCGGACAATAATGAAGCCACATGACTCCACAGCTGCTATGACCTCTTTCATCCATGCTAGCAAGTCCCTTCCACTCAGCTGCCTGGTAAAATTGTAAGCGCACGGTATTTTGTACTAGCTAGTGATACAGTGGAGCACAAAGCACAATACTCTCTTTGCTAGAGTGGCCTTTGAGCTGGATGGCACGTTGTCGTTCGGTCTGTCTTTGAAACCAAATACTGTGTCAGCTTTTCTGTCATAAAGACATTTAGACTTTATTGCAACCTAGTCTATTATTAGCGAATCCATGCGCTGCTTGCTGCTAAGGATCGAAGCTTCATGAATCAGCCTCTCTTGCATCGCGGAGCTCTTCCCCGATGACGTTGGAGTTGGGCCCATGTATCTCTGGATAGTGCACTTGGCTGGCATTGTTAGAAGACTGGATTTTCGGGTGTGGACATAACCTTTTGGCGATAGAAATCTCCATATCACGCACTCTCGAATGATTTCCTCTGGGTAGCATGGTCGTTGTATTCCATAGCTTTTAATCTGAGAAAGGAGGAATACTGCTGTAAAGGGATCGTACGACTCGCGGTGTCGTTAGAACCGGTCGCCCGCTCGTCGTCTCCCTGAGGCGGCCTCCTCTGGAAAACTCTCCTCCTCCCCTTCGGTGGCGGGTGGCGGCGGGGCGCCGCACTGAAAAGGAGCGCCCTTGGGGTCAAGAGCCCCTGACAGCGACGGTCAAGCGCTTTGACCCTCGCATTGTTTGGTCCCCTCGTCAGAACGGCGCCAAACGCGATGCGACCTTGCGACAAGCATCTCGTGAAAAGGAGTAAGCTCGTCAAGGAGGGTCGTAAATAAAATCGAGCAGACGGGCTGCACCGCGGGAGCGCCCCGCTGTAGTCCGATGACAGAGCTAATTGCGGAACAGCTTCAGTCAAGGTAAACCGAGAGTCAAAGGAAACCGCTTGCACGTGCGGGTACGATGTGCGGTTGTTTGTGTTTTTTTTTTCTTCTGAGGGAGAGAGTTCGATTCATACTGTGGAAGTAGGGGGCGTGGCACGTAAACCTGGTGGGCCACTCGTTTCGAGGGTCCATTCCCGAAATCTATTTTCTTATAGCGATTTTGATGCTCTTTTCCTGCTGTGTATTTTAGGGAGAGGGCTTTGAACCTTGCCGAAACTGGGAGGCGTGCCATGCAGTTTGTAAACCAATCACGAATTAGTTTGTCGTGATTGGGTGATGCAGGGGATGGGCTGGGCCTTTAGGTCTTTAAAACCAGGGCCCGGAGCCCTGGAAGATATTCTGGGCTAAGGTCAGATGTAATGCATCTTCGGCTATGCCGAGTAGGGGCCTCCCCTAGTGTTAGCCAGTCCCACCTTTTTGTTCTTTAACCTTTTTACCGCTTTCAAATTTTCTCATGTATATCACAGTGCTTGCAATGTAAGCATTTAGTATGATACAGTCAATTCATAATCCCCTTAACGCCTGCATTCTGAGTCGTCGCAATACCGTCTACGACGGAGCACCTCTGGTGTGGAAAAGAAATCTGCGGTCATCCAACAATGCAACCGTCTCGGGCAATGGGCACCTCTGGTGCGGAGAAGAAGCAACTCAAAGAACCTGGTAAGGTCTGCAGCAAAGGAAGAGACCTTACGACGAAGATCGTTTAGTGGCGCAGTCGACAAAGATCCTGCCGCTATCGGAAGACAGCGCAGGAGGAAGACGAAAAGACAAGGAAGGCGCGACGGGGCCGCAAAAGCCAGCCAACGGCAGTTCGGGAAGGCCAGGTGCAGGAGCGAGCAGCAGCGTTCAAGGATGGACCTGCGGAGAGACGGCGGCAAGGGCCAAGGCAGCGGACCAGCGACGCAAGGCAGCCGGCCGGGAAAACAGAGCAGCGACCGGACCGCTACCGAGCACAACCGAGACGGCAGCAGCGGGCTCGACGTCATCGGCAACACGGAGGCGACCTGGCGTCTGTCATCAAAGGGTGAGTCCCTTCTCGTTACGTGTTAGCGCGAGCGTTGCTGTCCAGACAAGCTTGAGTGAGGTGTATGGATACACGCTTCGCCCATTTAAACCCCGATAAGCAAAAAGGAAGAGGGATGAGTGACGCAGAGGACGCAGGGATTGTCGGAAGCGGGGCAAGTAATACAGGGACACCGGGGATGCCAAAGGTCGAGCAGACGAACGAGAAAGTGCCGGACGAGGTTTTGGTGGTACGAGAGAGGTGTCGGCTGGTCGAGCTGGAACTGTGGCTTGCTCAGCAGGGACAGCGAGGAGGCGCTGGAGAGAGCTCCAAGGTCGGAGAGAGGCATGGCAACCGTAGCGAGTTGCGGCACTACACAAAATTGCTTGCGGGAATACTGCCCAAATTTCCGAGCGACGCAGATGTGCCAGTATGGTTTGAGGCGGCGGAGAACGCACTGAATGCATACGAAGTGCCAAAAGATCGGTGGGGCCAAATTGTTTTCCCGCTTGTTGCAGACAAGGTGCAATTTCTGTCAACCCGCTTAGCGCCAGCACAGCACAGGGATTACGAGGCCGTGAAGAAAACTGTGCTCGAGGAGCTTAAACTCTCTGCGGGAGAGTACCTCAGCAGGTTTCAGGGCGTCAGGAAACGGAGCACTGAAGGATGGAGAGCGTACACGACGCGACTCCACAGTTACTTGCGCTTCTATTTAGATGCGCGCAGCGTCAGCACCTTCGAACAGCTGTTAGAGCGGTTAGTAGCGGACCAACTAAAAAACAATCTTTCTGAAGCAGCATTAAAGTAGGTTACGCTGCAGGAAGGGAACGGGTGGCGGAAGGCCACCGAACTGGCCGCACTGCTGCAAACCTTCGAGGACGCAGAGGGGAAAAACAGCGCCGGCAAGAGGCCAGAGCAGAAAAGAACGGACGCTAAGGAAATGCCTAGATACCCTCCAGGGAGGCGGCCGCAGGCACCGCAGGCAAGGTCACAACCTAGAGGTTGCTTCTCCTGCGGAGAAGCGGGGCACCAAAGAGCGAATTGCCCGCACGCTAAAAACGGGACGCCGCAAACGCCTAACGAAAGTCGGAACGGCCTCTCGGCCCGCGTTGCTATACGGGAGGACTCAGCGGCACACCAGCGCGAGCTAATTACGCTGACGTGTCAGGATGGAGAGATTGAGGCCATTCTAGACACCGGAGCCGACGTAACAATAGTTCGAGAGAGCGTAGTGCCGCCGGAACTGGTCAAGCCGCACGGAACGATCAATCTCATCTCCGCATTCAGGGAGAAGATACAGGCGAAGCTAGCAATCCTGCCCCTTACGTTAAAGCGAGACACCGGAGTCTTCGCAGACATTCGTGAGGCCGTGCCGGTTTTATGCGCATTGACAGACAGGCTGGTGTCCCAGACCAATTGTTTGCTTTCGGAGGAAGCCTGGGAGTCGCTCAAGCAAGAGGGGGAGATGCGAGGGATCGTCGCCGGCAGAAAGAAGCAGGGCGAGAACTACACGCCGCTAGAAAAACAGGATTATCCGGGGCCCCCCTCAGAAGCGGTAGTGACAGAGGGGAAGAAAGGGGCCGCGGTTTCCCAGGTAACAATGCATAGCGAGGGTGACGAGATCACAAGCTCGGACGGCGGCGACGTGGAAGCCCCCATGGTAGAAAAGAGAAGCGCGTCGGAAATATTCCGGGAGCACCATAGGAGTGACGCGACGTTACAGGGGGCATGGAAGGACGCCAGAGCAGGAAAGAAAGGCATGACAGTGGTAGACGGGATGCTGTACCACAAAGATAATCTCCTGGGCCAGACAGTGATGCAGTTGGTGTTGCAAGAATGCCGCCGCGGAGAAGTACTACAGTTGGCGCATGAGTCAAATTGGGGAGGGCATCTGGGCTTCAGGAAAACCAACTCCAGAATTAAAATCAGCTTTTATTGGCCGGGTATGGAGGACGAAGTCAGGCGGTATTGTGATAGCTGTCATAATTGCCAAGCGAGATCGGATCTGCGTCGAGCAGACAGCGTGCCCATAGAGCCGTTGGTGAGGCCACGGTATCCGTTCCAGCGGGTGAACGTCGACATCATCGGACTCCTGGAACCAGCCTCGGGTAGGGGCCACAGGTACGCACTATGTGTCATTGACCTGTGCACGCGCTGGCCGGAGGTTGTGTGTCTACGTTCACTCAGTGCTAAAGTAACCTGCGACGCTCCCCTCACGGTGTTCAGTAGGACAGGCATCCCAGAGGTTGTATCGTCGGACTGTGGAACAAATTTTACCGCGGAACTCACCCAGGAGTTTTTAGGAAAACTGGCGTGCTCCCCTCGGTTTTCGACACCGGGTCACCCGGAAAGTTATGGGGCGGTAGAACGCTGGAACAAGACGTTTAAAAACATGCTCTACCATGTTATTCGGAAAGAGGGTAGGAACTGGGACAAGTTTGTACCTTATTTGCTGTGGGCATACAGAGAAGTGCCTCATGA
This sequence comes from Amblyomma americanum, assembly GCF_052857255.1. Lineage (NCBI taxonomy): Eukaryota > Metazoa > Arthropoda > Arachnida > Ixodida > Ixodidae > Amblyomma > Amblyomma americanum. The sequence continues at coordinate 94,849,727 of NC_135504.1, read as the reverse complement.
TACGACGGGGGTGGCGCCTTTTGAGATGCTTTATGGAAGGCAGCCGACCGGCCCGCTTAGCATACTAAAGAATACCTGGGCAAGAGAGAGTGAGTCTCCGGTAAGTTTGGGCCTTCGCCAGCTCAGTACATGCTAGACCTGAAGGGACGCCTAGAACGAGCGGCTGAAGTCGCAAAGGCCGTAAGCCTGAGGCAGCAAAATGCGTACGCCACGCAATTCAACAGGCGAGCGACAGCCAAAGACTTTGGGGAAGGAGAGACAGTCTTAATATTCGACGAACAGCGCCCAGGCAAGATGTTCCCGAAATGGAAGGGGCGTGGCAGCGTAGTTGAAAGGTACCGAGACCACTCTTATTTCGTGCAAATGCCGGACGGCGGAAGGAAACTAGTTCACGCAAGCAAAATGCGGCCCTATATGAGCAGTGTAATGAACGTGGGCGTAATGTTCGAGGGAGACAGCGTGTTCGGAGAGGTTGAGTACGCGCCCCGACGGTCAGCAGCGCGGTCAGCGGGGGGTCGTCTGCCACGAGACGCGGTGGCCCATTTGTCAAAGCATGAGCGAGACCAAATCATGGGAGCGTTCGCGGAACACGAGGGGCTTTTCAGTGACCGGCCGGGAGTGGCATCGGTAAAGAAACACGAAATTGTACTGCAGGAGGGGTTTACACCTAAGGGTCCCCACCCTTAACGCGTAGCTGCGAGCCTAACGGCCGATGTGGGAAAGCAGGTAGACGAACTGCTTGCGTTGGTTTTAATATTTCCTTGCGAAAGCCCGTATGCGCACCCGCTGGTTTGCGTGCCTAAGAAGGACGGCACTGTCAGGATGTGCGTAGATTTCCGCAGGCTGAACGCCGGGACTGGAGCTGACGCCTACCCGGTGGCGCTGCAGCAGGAGCTGATAATGAAAGTAGGGAGAGCGAAATATATTACCTTGCTGGACCTTCGGAGGGGTATTGGCAGGTTCCGCTAGCTCCATCGGCTCAGCTGCTTACCGCTTTCACCTGTCACCGGCGTCAGTTTGCGTGGAAGGTAATGCTGTTCGGGCTCAAAAACGCCGCGCAGACCTTCCAGAGAGTTATGAATGGGCTGTTGCTCCCGCACTCGGACCACTGTTGCGCATACCTTGATGATATCGCCGTGGTTAGCAAGGCGATTGAAGCACATGTGCGCCATCTTAGAGAGGTGTTCAAGACGCTTGAACAGGTAAATCTCAAGGTAAAGCTGCAAAAGTGCCAAATAGCACGAAAGTCCATTCGGTACTTAGGGCACATTGTTGGTTCAGGGCAGCATGCACCCGACCCAGAGAAGCTGGCAGCGATAAGGGCGTTGAAGGCACCGGCAACTAAACGGGAGCTCCGCAGCGTGCTAGGACTGCGCGGGTATTACCGCAGCTACGTACCAAACTATGCCGAGGTGGCGCGGCCGCTCACAGAGCTTACCGGGAAAAGGATTCCGAATAAGATCCCATGGTCGGAAAAAGCTGAAAGTGCGTTTCGACAGCTCAAGGCTGCGCTCTGCGAAGCGGTAGCCTTGGCTACTCCGGACCCCAATCGACCATACTGGCTGCACACAGACGCGTCTGCGTTTGCCGCGGGAGCCTGCCTTTCACAACGAGCCGAGGACGGCTCGGAACGGCCGATTGCATTTGCGAGCCACAAGTTCTCCCCTTCGCAGACCCGCTGGTCTACCATCGAAAGGGAAGCATTTGCAGTGATTTGGGGACTCAATAAGTTCGATCACTGGCTCTTCGGTGCCCCTGTCACTCTTGTCTCTGACCATAATCCCCTTGCGTACCTTACACTTAGCACACCTCACGGCGCGAAGCTGACACGATGGGCGCTAGCGCTTCAGCGGTACAACGTGGTGGTGCAACACCGGAAGGGTAGCGAACACACCAACGCTGACGCCTTGTCACGCGTGAGTAATGATTGCTGGGATCTGGACAGCGGCGCTCCGCTGGCAGCGGAGCGGGAAGGGGCTCCCCTTGCCACTTCTATGTGACAGCCACGAGAGTGAACTCTGTGCGCGAATGTGTGTTGGGCAGAGTGCGTGCGTGGTTGTAGGTGGACTGGATGCAGCCTAGCAACTTGGACTCCGTTTGAGGGCGCCCAGCAAGCATGCCACAATGTGTATTTGAGTGTGCATGCTTTTTTCTCTTCCTTTTTGTTACCTGCCAGGGGCCAGATTCCACTTCGGTTCCGTCTCCGAACCGTTCCTTTTCAGAGTGACGTCAAAATGACGACAGCGAAGTACGTGAGGAGAAAGAAGGGAAAGCCAACGGCCAATCGACGAGCGCCCGACCTTGCGGGAGCCCGTCCCACGACTGCCTGGCTTTTTCGGGGGCCGTACACTAAAAAATAGGTTGTTTTAAAAAGAAATCAAATATCACAAATAATTGGTAACACATATTATTTAATAAGAAGTCGCAGTGCGTGCAAGAGAGTGCAGTAAAGAACTATTTCGACGTTTCTTTTGGTACATGTTTCCCTTTTCTGTCGGTAGATGGTATCGCATACGCGCGCGCGCGGTGCCATCTGTGAAACCATATGTTTTTTCGCGCGCGTTGAAGTTTCGTCTGCCTTTTGTCCGTTTCTGACAAGAAGACTCGCAATGGCAGAAGCAGCGACTCGCCGGCCTCTTGGCCCCCATGTTTCGCCGCGACAGCGTACTCTGCTTGTAGAGTTTATGGAGGAACACCCGTGGCTCGTGAAAGGGTCATCCGTTTTAACTCCAGAAATCACGAAAGCAAGCAAAGCGCTGTTGTGGCGGGAGCTTGCAAATATTTTAAATGCAGAGGGGCCAGCAAAGAAAACAGCGGACCAGTGGCGGCAGTACTGGAAAAAAGAAGTATATAACTCCCGCCACGACGCAGCCGTCGTGGCCGCTGAACACAGGTGAGTGCAATGATCCAGTGCACTTTTGCTTTCGCGTAACAAGCGGCTCGTTTACTCCTAGGGGTACCGGCGGCGGCCGTCTGTGCGGGCTGCGGGGCCGCATCCTCGCCCTTGTCGGGCGCTCAAGTGCAGTGGGCGTGTGTGAAGGATTTTTCGAAGAGGTATGTTCGACATGAACTGCATATTTCCTAACAGAGGGCGTAATTAGAGAAGCTATTTCAAAAGTAAATGGAAGTGGTTGCAAGTAATCGCGATCCTTAGACCAGTGACTACGTTTTATCTATTGGGTGAACTGATGGTATGCTTTCAGCGTTACTTTTCTCGGTCCCCTTTACGGCATCTGCAAAAAAAAAAATCCGTTAGTTAGTAGTAATCTTCTGTTTACTGTGAATGCACCTTTGTTTGGAGGGCCGCATCCTCGCCCTTGTCGGGCGCTCAAGTGCAGTGGGCGTGTGTGAAGGATTTTTCGAAGAGGTATGTTCGACATGAACTGCATATTTCCTAACAGAGGGCGTAATTAGAGAAGCTATTTCAAAAGTAAATGGAAGTGGTTGCAAGTAATCGCGATCCTTAGACCAGTGACTACGTTTTATCTATTGGGTGAACTGATGGTATGCTTTCAGCGTTACTTTTCTCGGTCCCCTTTACGGCATCTGCAAAAAAAAAAAATCCGTTAGTTAGTAGTAATCTTCTGTTTACTGTGAATGCACCTTTGTTTGGAGTAGTAATAAACATTAGTCAGGTGCGAAATTCCCAATGAATTATCACTGAGCACTGTATATATACAACACCGCACAAGCATTTTTGGGAGATTATTTATGCAGACCTACGTTGCAGGGTGATTACACAATGTCTAATTGATCCAGTTTGAGTTCGCAAAAATTGAACTGCAATCATATTAAAAATGTTGTGTTGAGTGATGTGTTAAGAAAATTTATTTTGTTCTTAATTGTAGCCTCTTTGGTTTTCATTCATTTTACACTTTGCTACAATTATATATTAATTATTGAGGTTATTTAAGCAGACCGTGGAGTCAAAGTACCACTGCTCATTGTGGTGGCCTTGTACACTCAGGATAGCAGCCTGCCGCCTTCTGCACAATCCCTGGATGGGCATGCTTCAAGCCTCCAGCTCACTCCAACAACTGCTGTGCAGCCCGTCACAGCTCCTGCTGACCCAGCCACTCCACGTCTGCGACGATTTCCATCACGTGTTTCTGTTGAGAGATCGACCCGGAACGAGTGGCTTGTCACGTAAGTTCAGCAATGCACACGATTCGTCACCAGTGATATCAAGCTTCCCTACTGCATGTCATTGTATATACTGTTATCTTATGTTCAGTTCTATACTGTATAGGTGAAGCGCTGCAACAATGTCTGTTCTGTGGGTATCCTCAGGGACAAGCCAGCAGCAGGAGCGGTGCACACCATCACGCAGGCCAGCTGCTGAAGATTTCCTGCCAGAAATTGTTGCTGGCTACCAAAAGTCATTAGACGTGGCAGCTGAAATCAAATCTGTATGTACATATACCATTTGCTGCATGGTTGTTAGCAAGGCAGAGTAATATAACAGTCAGTGCTATTCTGGAAACAGGAACTGCAGCAGCTTAAAGACGAGGTGGGTGCTGTTGCGACAAGCTTCCAGCGAGAGGCAGAGACGATGCTGGGCCAATCAGCTACCCTGAATCGCCTGGCTGCTGCTACAGAGGCACTGGCTGACTCGCAAGCACGCCAGGCCACAGCACTAGAGCGGATGGCAGCCATTCAAGAGAACAGACTGGCCAACGAATCTGCAAACCAGGCTCGTATTGCTGCTGCTGTGGAGCGGCTGGCAATTACAGGGCAGTTCATTCTGCAGCAAGTTCAGTGGCTGTCCACCGTCACCCCTATCAGTGGGGAACCTCCAGCTAAATAGCGTCATGGTTTTTGTATTTTATTCCACTTCTGTCAATTTGAGTTCTAAAGGTTCTTTTTAAATGTTACTATTGCCATCCTACTTATTATGCTATTCCAGACAACTGAAGTTTTGTGTGTAGACAAGTGTCTTTCAATTTTATTCATTTTGGTTTACATCTTTTTATTTTGCTATATTATCCAAACCAGCTACTCCAGACAATTGTTTCATTTTGTGTGTAGGCAAGAATATTTGCTTTTCATTCATTTCTGTTCGCATCACTTTATGTTATATTACCCAAAACAGCCACGATTACTTTGTGTACATTTCTTGTTACTACCGTTATTTTACATTGTTAATCCTGTCAGCTGTGATAGTCTCTAGGCAGTGTGCAACCAATAATAACTGCAATTTGTTATTTTAGCTCACTATATCATTTTCTTTCACAGGGTAATCCTATCTCAGCCAAATACTCTGTGATGTTATGGCATTGTTTATCCTGTCAGCTGTGATAGTCTCTGGGCAGTGTGCAACCAATAATAACTGCAATTTGTTATTTTAGCTCACTATATCATTTTCTTTCACAGGGTTATCCTATCTCAGCCAAATACTTTGTGATGTTATGGCATTGTTTATCCTGTCAGCTGTGATAGTCTCTGGGCAGTGTGCAACCAATAATAACTGCAATTTGTTATTTTAGCTCACTATATCATTTTCTTTCACAGGGTTATCCTATCTCAGCCAAATACTCTGTGATGTTATGGCATTGTTTATCCTGTCAGCTGTGATAGTCTCTGGGCAGTGTGCAACCAATAATAACTGCAATTTGTTATTTTAGCTCACTATATCATTTTCTTTCACAGGGTTATCCTATCTCAGCCAAATACTTTGTGATGTTATGGCATTGTTTATTCTGTCAGCTGTGATAGTCTCTGGGCAGTGTGCAACCAATAATAACTGCAATTTGTTATTTTAGCTCACTATATCATTTTCTTTCACAGGGTTATCCTATCTCAGCCAAATACTCTGTGATGTTATGGCATTGTTTACCCTGTCAGCTGTGATAGTCTCTGGGCAGTGTGCAACCAATAATAACTGCAATTTGTTATTTTAGCTCACTATATTATTTTCTTTCACAGGGTTATCCTATCTCAGCCAAATACTTTGTGATGTTATGGCATTGTTTATCCTGTCAGCTGTGATAGTCTCTGGGCAGTGTGCAACCAATAATAACTGCAATTTGTTATTTTAGCTCACTATATCATTTTCTTTTACAGGGTTATCCTATCTCAGCCAAATACTTTGTGATGTTATGGCATTGTTTATCCTGTCAGCTGTGATAGTCTTTGGGCAGTGTGCAACCAATAATAACTGCAATTTGTTATTTTAGCTCACTATATCATTTTCTTTCACAGTGTTATCCTATCTCAGCCAAATACTCTGTGATGTTATGGCATTGTTTATCCTGTCAGCTGTGATAGTCTCTGGGCAGTGTGCAACCAATAATAACTGCAATTTGTTATTTTAGCTCACTATATCATTTTCTTTCACAATGTTATCCTATCTCAGCAAAATACTCTGTGAGGTTATGGCAGTATTGCATACATTTGGGCGCAGCTTCTTGCTGTAGCCATTGCATAGAGACAAGTTCTGATGTGATTTTTTGTATAAGTATCAAAGTCATCAAGAAGCACCATGTGATATATAATTTGGTTACCAAGAATGCTCTCTGTCTCAATAATTCAGTCGAGCACATTTTGTAGCAGTGTTATTCATTTCTGCCAAGATGTCCAGTGATGAAGAGGCTCAGTGCATCATAAATAGCCACAAGCAGATTTTATTTTCAGTGTCAATTATTCATACCAAACCAGGCAGCTGTGTTAGGTCTTATAACAGCAGCTATTGCTACAATGGTATAACTCCTATGCAAAAGGAAAACAGGACCAGAAACAACAGTCATAATGCTGAATGTTGAGGTTGGAGTTGTTAAGTTTATGCTCAGTTTCCTCATACAGAAACTAAAAGACCCCGAACAAAAGGTTCTTTTTTGCACCTGACTAAGTTCAGGGCCCCATATAACCTGTGCACAGGAGAAACAGCGCTGTACAGATTAAATTGTGTTCTACACTCAAGGATACAAATTAAAAATGGAAAAATACAACAGTAATAAGCACTCAAAGAGCTAAACAAATTAAAAATGAACAAAACAACAACAATATGAATTGCAATATAATTTTGATATAAATTGTTACTGAACAAAACATTACCGATGCTCTCAAACAACGACAACATATGCATAAGCAGGACATTATTGGAAAAAGCTGATGTCACCTTGACTGCTTCTTAAAGAAAAAGAGGGGATGAAAATAAATAAACGAGCTAACGGAAAGACAACGGCACCTCACAAATATGGTATTCAATTATATGCATGCCATAAAAATTATCACCACTGCGGAGGCTCGGTGGTTATGGTGCTCGGCAGCTAATGTGGAAATCGTGTGTTCGAACGTGCCCACAAAGATCGCATTTCGATGGAAGCAGATGTTTCAGGCCCACACACTGCACGAGATGTCAGTGCACAATAAAAAGATTTAGTGGAGCCCTTCAGTATGACATCTCTCAAAAACTGAATTGTTTGGGGAAGTACAACCCACCAATCTGAGCCAAACCATATATGCTATAGTGTATTGGAAAGCCACCTGACATTGTTTATCATGACATATCATAGGATATCAAAATTGATCTGCCTGCCTTTTTTACTGTTTCCTTACCAGCCGCGAACACATTGCATAAGCCTTACAAAAATCACTACTTTTGCGTGTGAGTACAGATCTGAGTCACCGTAGTGCACACAAGGAATACGTCTACTTAGGGCAGGTAGTGAGAGCTGATCTGGGTCATGAGGGAAATAACTAGAAGGATAAGAATGGGGTGGAGCGCATATGGCAGGTTCTCTCAGATCATGAATCGCAGGTTACCAATATCCCTCAAGAGAAAAGTGTACAACAGCTGTGTCTTGCCGGTGCTTACCTACGGGGCAGAAACATGGAGGCTAACGAAAAGGGTTCAGCTTGAGTTAAGGACAGCACAACGAGCCATGGAAAGGAAAATGATAGGTGTAACGTTAAGAGACCGGAAGCGCGCAGAGTGGGTGAGGGAACAAACGCGAGTTAATGACATCCTAGTCGAAATCAAGAGGAAGAAATGGGCTTGGACAGAGCGTGTGATGCGAAGGCAAGACAACCGCTGGTCCTTAAGGGTAACGGAGTGAATTCCTAGAGAAGGGAAGCGTAGCAGGGGGTGGCAGCAGGTTAGGTAGGCGGATGAGATTAAGAACTTTGCAGGCAAAGGGCGGATGCAGCTAGAAAAGGACAGGGTTAATTGGAGAGACATGGGAACGGCCTTTGCCCTGCAGTGGATGTAGTCAGGCTGATGATGATGATTAGTGAATGCATCACTGTGAGGTGTGTCGTCTCTGCCTGGCGAGCTGGCTTATCACACGCTGACGCACTCTTCTCAAATAAGCAGTGTGCTGAAGGCGTGGTAGAGAGAATAAATGTACAATGCGGCACCGCACTGCCTTAGCTTTTGTTAGTGTGGAGCGAGTGGAAGGTGGTGGTACATTTTGTGCAGTAGTGTCATGCTCCTGCTCACTATCCTCGCTGTCGCTGTTGTCATCACTGCTACATGAGCCATCAAAAGGATCACCTTCTTCAAGGCACAGGTTGTGGAGCGCTGCACATGCTGCAATAATGGTAGCTGAACGCTTGGGGCTGTAATGCAGAGTTCGATACCGTTGAAGGCACCGAAATCTGCTTTTCAGCACCCCAATGCAGCGCTCCACAGCTGTCCTCATTGAAGAGTGAGCATGATTGTAAGCCCCCTCTGGTGTCTGGAGGCTTGGATGGCCAGGCACAGGGGTCATCAGCCAGGGCTCAAGCGGGTAGCCACTGTCACCTGTGTAAAAATAAAAATAAAACCGTTCTCAGTCTCTGCATTTGCCTGCTTCGGATAAGACAGCTCACCAAGCAGAAACTCCCCAGGACGCAGTAGCCCTTGTTCGGCAATTCTCCGCCGCAGGAATGAATGCTTCCAGCAAAAAGCATCATGAGTGGATCCTGGTAGCCGCGGATCAATAGCCAGGATTCTCAGTTTTGAATCGGAGACCTGCAAATATACAAAGGTAGTATAAAGATTGACACATGCTGGAGACAAACTAATGGGTAGAAAAAAAAGCCATGGCTCTAATGCACTCTGAAATTTCCATAAAAGCAGCACACTGTTGGAACATCATATGAGCATTATTTTAATAACTATTCATGTTAAGTTTTTGCAAAGAAAGTGAAGGTGACATTATTTTAATAACAAATGATGGATTTTATACGTTGCTTTGCCGAACATCCTGATATATATATATCAATTTTAACTGTTTTCCATGTAAGGCCACAATAACAGTATTGCGACGCAGAATGCAATATATTGTCACGGAGTTCTCACGGAGAGACGCTTCAACAGCTGGAGTCGGCAAGAGGAGACGGTAATGGCGGCCGATCCGCGATAGCACGATCGCAACCTCATCGTCTTCGCGGACAGCTTGCGCCACCTGGCAACACTAGGTGGCATTATTCCCCCCTCCGAAAAAGAAGGACATCGCAGTGGTGCCGCCAGCAGCGTAGGCGCGCTAAGGTTCAGAAGGGAAACAGAGAAGAACGCGAGGAAAACGGAGCACACACAGAGTCACAACGGAGGGCCGCTAAGCCGTTATCGGGCATAGTACGGCTTAAGCCGCACAACGTGCACAATGTCAGAGCTGTTGGGCTGTCGACGTCTCGGTTGCGCGGCACCGTCGGGAACCACTTCATAGGTAACATCACTGATACGCCGTAGCACTTTATAGGGGCCAAAGTACCGGCAGAGTAGTTTCTCGGACAAGCCCTGGCGGCGGACAGGTGTCCACACCCAAACTTGTTCACCGGGATTGTAGTCGACCTGTCGGTGTCGAAGGTTGTAACGGCGCGCATCAGTGCCCTGCTGCTGGCCGATGTGTACGCGGGCAAGCTGACGGGCTTCTTCAGCGCGTTGGGCAATTTCATGAACATCGGGTGCGAGTTGGTCGTCGTCGAGGCATGGTAGCATCGCGTCAAGCATGCTCTGGACTTCACGTCCATATACAAGACGAAAGGGAGTAAAGCGTGTAGTCTCCTGGAGGGCCGTGTTGTACGCAAATGTGACGTACGGTAGCACCTCATCCCAAGTTTTGTGCTGAACGTCTACGTACATTGACAGCATGTCCGCAATGGTCTTGTTTAAGCGTTCGGTTAGCCCATTGCTCTGCGGATGATAAGCTGTGGTCTTGCGATGGCTAGTGCAGCTCAACGTAAATATATGGTCGATTAGCTGCGCTGTAAACGCTGTGCCTCTGTCGGTAATAACGCACGAAGGGGCTCCGTGCCGCAAGACGATGTTTTGCATGAAAAAGTCGGCGACCTCTGAAGCTGTGGCACAGGGTATCGCCTTGGTCTCGGCGTAGCGAGTCAAATAGTCAGTAGCGACTATGATCCACTTGTTTCCTGAGAGTGACAACGGAAAAGGACCGAGAAGGTTCATTCCTATTTGATCGAACGGAGAGCGGGGTGTAGTAACGGGCTTGAGAAAACCCGCCGGCTTAAGCGGTGGCGTCTTCCGGCGCTGGCATTCACGGCAGCTTTTTACGTACCTTTGGACATCGTCCGAGAGTCCGGGCCAGTAATACATGTTGCGTATCCTGGCGAGCGTCCGGGAAAAACCCAGATGGCCTGAAGTGGGCTCGTCGTGGCATGCCAATAAAATGTCGGCGCGAAGATCGGCCGGAAGTACCAGAAGGTAAGCTCTTTCTTGGCCTCTCGAGTTCTTCTTGTATAAGATACCTTCGCGCAAACAGAAAGAGCCGAGACGTCGAGCGAAGTGTCGTGGTAGAGGCATGGCGTGACCTTCAAGGTTGTCAATCAGCGGTCGGAGGTCCGTGTCAGCCCGCTGCCGGGCTATTATGTCCGATGCATTAAGTATACCGAGGAAACCGCTGTCGTCGTCGATTTCGGGACCGGAAGAGTCGAGTGGTGCACGCGACAGCGTGTCGGCGTCTTCGTGTTTACGGCCCGACTTATATACGATGGTAATGTCGAATTCTTGGAGCCGTAAACTCCAGCGGGCCAATCGTCCAGACGGGTCTCGCAAATTAGCCAGCCAGCATAGGCAGTGGTGGTCGGTTACGACTTTGAATGCGCGGCCGTAAAGGTAAGGGCGAAATTTCATGGTGGCCCATACGACAGCAAGGCATTCCTTCTCTGACGTAGAGTAATTGCGTTCGGCGCGGGAAAGAGTACGGCTAGCATAGGCTATAACTCTCTCAATGCCCTCTTGGTGTTGGACAAGGACAGCTCCAAGACCGATATTGCTGGCGTCGGTGTGGATCTCGGTGTCGGCCTCTTCGTCGAAGAGTGCAAGAACGGGAGATGTCTGAAGGCGTTGGCGGAGCGAAGAGAAAGCCGTCTCTTGGTCTATTGTCCAAACGAAGGAGGTGTTGCTCCTGGTGAGGCGCGTCAACGGCTCTGCAATCTTTGCGAAGTCCGCAATAAACCGTCGGTAATATGCACAGAGACCAAGAAAACGCTGGACAGCTTTCTTGTCAGTCGGAGTAGGAAAATTGGCGACGGCGGCTGTCTTGTCGGGGTCGGGTCGAACTCCGTCGGCGCTCACAACGTGACCGAGGAACCTGAGCTCTGTGTAACCGAAGTGGCACTTCTGGGGCTTCAGCGTAAGGTCAGCGGAATGGAGGGCTCTGAGGACAGTTCGCAGCCGCACGAGATGCTGTTCAAAAGTTTCTGAAAAAACGACAACGTCGTCCAGGTATACAAGACAACTTTGCCACTTGAGGCCGGTGAGGACAGTGTCCATCATCCGTTGAAACGTCGCTGGCGCAGAGCACAAGCCAAAAGGCAGCACTTTGAATTCATAGAGGCCATCTGGTGTAACGAAGGCAGTTTTTTCGCGGTCCCGTTCGTCCACTTCAATTTGCCAATAACCGCTCTTCAGGTCAAGGGATGAAAAGTACTTAGCACGCCGTAATCTGTCCAGGGAGTCATCAATGCGGGGCAACGGGTAGACGTCCTTTTTAGTCACATTGTTTAATTTACGGTAGTCCACGCAGAATCGAAGTGTTCCATCCTTCTTTTTAACAAGGACAACAGGCGAAGACCACGGGCTTTGGGAAGGTTGAACTACACCGTCGTCAATCATCTCCTGAACTTGCTTTTGGATTACTTCCCGTTCTTTGGCGGAAACACGATAAGGCTGCTGGCGGATAGGGCGAGCGTCGTCATACGTAATGATCCGGTGTTGCGTTAGGGGCGTTTGACGAACTTTCGACGAAGAAGCGAAACACTGTTTATACTCCAATAGCAAGTGCTCTAAGGCCAGGCGCTTTCCTTCGGGGAGGTTGCAGTTGATGTCGACATTCGGAACAGATTGGTCGTCAGTGGCGCGCGATGATTGGTCGTCAGGGGCCGCTGCCGCGAACGCAAAGCAGACCGGAACATCCACAACCGCTTCAGCGGTAGCGATCGCAGTTCCAGAGAAAAGGTGCCGGTGCTCTGGAGAAAAATTTGTAACAAGGATCGCAGACCGGCCAGCGCGAATTGTTAGTAAGCTTCGAGCGGCGCAGATGCCTTGAGTCAGGAGGAGCGAATGATTAGCCTCGGCGACTGCTTCAGCGTCGTGCAACTCAGCACAGGCGACTTCAATCAAAACACTGCTACGGGGCGGAAGTGTGACGCTGTCGGCGAAAACGCGAAGTGCGGCACTGCGTTGGCAGGAGTTGTCGAGTTCGGCGGCTTGCTCTGTGGAAAACATGACGATTCGGTTGCGCAGATCGATAATTGCTCCATACTCCCGCAGAAAGTCGATGCCGAGGATTAGGTCCCGAGAACACTCGCCCAGGACGATGCAGCTGACGACGAACGTGGACTTGCTTATCTGAACGCGAGCAGTGCACATACCCTTGGGCGTAACCAGATGACCGCCGGCAGTTCGAAGGTGCGCGCCAGGCCAAGGGGTAATCACTTTTTTCAGAATGGTCGCCAGTTGTCCACTTAAGATCGAATAATCGGCCCCGGTATCAACTAATGCGCTTACTCTGCGACCATCGATAAGAACGGGTATTTCTAAAGAAACGCGGTTTTTTAACTCTGGTGATGGCGTCGGCGGGTTTTTGTCGGATTGTAGCGGCGACGACGGGAGGTCTTCAGCACAGCGCCCCCCAGCGACCTCGCCCCTGAAGGTCTCGGGTTTCAGTTTTCCCGACGAGGACTTGGCGATCGGCCCGGTGCCGCTCGCAAGAAGCCGGGAGGTGTCGGGGAAGAGCGCCTCGGTGAGGGTGAGCGCGACTGCCGCTGCGCTCGGGATGGATTGCGCTGGTCCGCAAGGAATTCTTCAATTTCAGGGGGTCGTTCACCTTGACGGGGTCTCGGTGAGTCGGTGCGGAAGCCTTGGATGCCGATGCGTCGGTAATAACAATTTCGATAAAGATGACCTGGCTCTCCGCAGTGAAAACAGAGCGGTCGTTGGTTAGGTGTACGCCAAACGTCGGCCTTTCGGAGGGGTGCTCGACGATCCTCGAAGTACTGCACCGGTTGCACAGAGGGCCGCGGGGCTTGAGGCGTGGCGTGAATTGGTGGCGGCGAAGCGGGAGCCGGACGCCTTGCAACTTCGGCGTACGTCGGACGGTGGTAGTCCCCAGGCAGAGGTGGTACGTCGACCACAGGAACAGGGCCCCGGAACGCCTGTTGCACCTCCTCTCGTACAAGAGCGGAGATGGAACCGAGCGCAGGCTGCGACGGGCTACAAAATTTGTGAAGCTCCTCACGCACGATTGTGCGAATAAGTTCCCGCAAATCATCAGGATGCTGTCCGATGGTGGCAAACGATGATGTGACTGCAGCAGCATGCACGGGCCGGTCGTAACTGGCGCAACGCTGTTGCAGGACCTTCTCCATCGTTGTGGCTTCCGAAAGAAATGCAGCAACTGTAGATGGTGGGCTGCGCACGAGGCCTGCGAACAGCTGCTCTTTGACGCCTCCCATTAAGTGCCGAAGTTTCTTCTCTTCAGGCATGGCAGGATCAGCTCTCCTGAAGAGCCGCGTCATGTCCTCGACGTACATTTGTACGCTTTCGTTCGGTAGCTGGACGCGGGACTGGATTGCCCGCTCCGCTCTTTCGCGGCGATCCGCGCTGGTGTAGGCCTCCAGCAGGCGACGGCGAAACTCTCGCCAGGAAGTTAGAACTTCCTCACGGTTCTCAAACCACGTGCGGGCGCCATCCTCTAGGCTAAAGTAGGCGTTTCTTCGTTTCGCGGCGTCGTCCCACTGGTTATAAGCAGCCACACGCTCGAAGTGAAGGAACCAGTCCTCCACGTCTTCGAAAAGGTCCCCGTGGAAGGCCTTGGGAACCCGCGGGGTCTGCAAGGTATAGTGGGCAGGTGTAGCACCGGCAGCTTGCGTGAGAATACCGGTGGCTGGTATCATGACTGTCGCGAGTGGTCCAAGCTCCGGTGAAAGTCCCTGCAGCCTCCGGCTGAAGCGGTGTACCGGGGTGTCAATCGGCGCAGGGCTGGCGGCACGGCTCCCTGGAGGGGTTTCTTGCATGGGATACTCGTACCCAGCACCTCCACCAAATTGTCACGGAGTTCTCACGGAGAGACGCTTCAACAGCTGGAGTCGGCAAGAGGAGACGGTAATGGCGGCCGATCCGCGATAGCACGATCGCAACCTCATCGTCTTCGCGGACAGCTTGCGCCACCTGGCAACACTAGGTGGCAATATTAAGAAAATAATGCGGAAACCTCGGCAGAATTTGTTTCTCGTAAGTATCGTTAGTTAACATGTTACCCGACAATGTAAATGACGTTTCCTCACTCTGATTTTGAGTGCATTCAAATTTAAGCATGCAAATGCACGCAATCCACGCCGGCGGCTGAAATTCGCGAATTATGGTTTTGTTTTAACGCGTGGACAGACTTGTAGTACTTACCAACATCGTGTTTAGGGCGTAGTAGCCCTTTCTCGTCATGAATGCCTGCGTTTCACCAGGGCTGAGGCCTTTGGGCTGACTGATGGCAACGAGGTTTCCATCGATGCAGCCAACGACACCAGGAATTCGGCCGCGGTGCAAAAATTCTGCCACTGCCTGCTGCTTTTCCGCTGGCGCGGATGGAAAGGTCACCCACCCTTTTCGTTTGCCTACGCGAGTTATAGCTAGCGCTACTGCGCTGATGCAGCGGCTCATTGAGGACTGCGAGAGTTGGATGGTCACCTCACTGCCGACAGAAGTCTGAAAGCTCCCGGTTGCAAAAAACCGAAGCGCACAGAGAACTTTCGCTTCTGTCGCCAGTCCGGTCGGCCCCCTTGTCCCGATTTCGCCCTCAAGATCAGCACACAGCCTACGCACCAGCGCCTTACTCATCCTGAAATGGCGGCGGAAATCCTCCTCCGGCAGATCGAAGGCATCTTCCCTGTTTTTAGGTCTTCTCTGCCCAGTGCGGCCGCAAAGAGCCGCGAAAAGATACGGGGTCATGGGCGCCGCCATGTTTGTTTACAAGCGGTTCCGCGAAGTGGACCTACTCGCCGCGGTTCTTGTGCCGGCCGGCGAAACGGTTCCTTTCGGCGCCGTGGCCACGCCCCGTGACGTAGACGAAAAACGCGGAGCAGCCTCCGGAAGTTTTTCGTCACGCCGGACGTGACGAAGATCGGCCAATGAGAGGAGACCAAAGGAACTGGTTCCCGAACGGAACCGCAGTGGGATCTGGCCCCTGGATATTCATGTTGTTCGGTCGCAGCGAACGGCGAGGGGCCTCTTTGCTGACAAAACCAACCCCCCCCCCCCCTCCCGGCGGGCGGTTTCGGGGCTGTTTACGATCCCTTCTTGGGTTATGATTCTACAGGTGCCATTTGGGCCCCTGGTAAAACCTTGGGAAGGGCGTGTAAAGGGATCGTACGACTCGCGGTGTCATTAGAACCGGTCGCCCGCTCGTCGTCTCCATGAGGCGGCCTCCTCTTTAAAATTCTACCCCTCCCCTTCGGTGGGGGGCGGCGGCGGGGCGCCACACTGAAAAGGAGCGCCCTTGGTGTCAAGAGCCCCTGACAGCGACGGTCAAGCGCTCTGATCCCTCGCATTGTTCGGTCCCCTCGTCAGAACGGGGCCAAACGCGATGCGACCTTGCGACAAGCATCTCGTGAAAAGGAGTAAGCTCGTCAAGGAGGGTCGTAAATAAAAACGATCAGACGGGCTCCACCGCGGAAGCGCCCCGCTGTAGTCCGATGACAGAGCTAATTGCGGAACAGCTTCAGTCAAGGGAAACCGAGAGTCAAAGGAAACCGCTTTCACGTGCGGGTACGATGTGTGGTTGTTTGTGTTTTTTTTTCTTCTGAGGGAGAGAGTTCGAATCATACTGTGGAAGTATGGGGCGTGGCACGTAAACCTGGTGGGCCACTCGTTTCGAGGGTCCATTCCCGAAATCTATTTTCTTATAGCGATTTTGATGCTCTTTTCCTGCTGTGTATTTTAGGGAGAGGGCTTTGAACCTTGCCGAAACTGGAAGGCGTGCCATGCAGTTTGTAAACCAATCACGAATTAGTTTGTCGTGATTGGGTGATGCAAGGGATGGGCTGGGCCTTTAGGTCTTTAAAACCAGGGCCCGGAGCCCTGGAATATGTTCTGGGCTAAGGTCAGATGTAATGCATCTTCGGCTATGCCGAGTATTGGTCTCCCCTAGTGTTAGCCAGTCCCACCATTTTGTTCTTCAACCTTTTTACCGTTTTCAATTTGTCTCATGTATATCAAAGTGCTTGCAATGTAAACATTTCGTATAATACACTCAATTCATACTCCCCTTAACGCCTGCATTCTGAGTCATCGCAATACCGTCAACGACGGAGCACCCCTGGTGCGGAAAAGAAGTCTGCGGTCATCCAACAAAGCAACCGTCTCGGGCGGTGGGCACCTCTGGTGCGGAGAAGAAGCAACTCAAAGAACCTAGTAAGGTCTGCAGCAAAGGAAGAGACCCTACGATGAAGAACGTTTAGTACTGCCTTCTTGTTTACTTCCCGCGAATCCGCAACGATCTTCTTGACCGAAGCATGGCTTTTACTGTTACTGCAGTACTCGACCACTTTCTTTTCGTTTGACATCCTGCAGGACCTTCGTATGCATAGGACGGGGATACGTAACCTGCGAGCGAAGTCTTCCGATCATTGCAAGGTTTCGACTAGCGCACTGAGTGGCGTTGTTTGTCGTTTGTGTGGTGATATTAAGGATCGTGCGCTTTTCAGGAACATCGTTGGCTGTGCTGGGAATACCATGCTCACATTCTGCTGCGTCTGCTTTCCGCTTGACTGGTATCCGAAGGGGGGCACGGTCTCGATCTGTGGGATATTTCCGAGCTTTCTTAGAGCAAGGTGCCAGATAGGAGGGGTACGCTTCAAAAAAGTCGGAAAAGCACTTGGGAGGAGTTTTTTGATGCGACATCCGGGAGCATAATCACTGTCACGAAAGTGCTTGCTGCATACTACAGTCCATGCAGACTTGTCATTGATGACGAGATTTTTTCTCGAAATGTTCTTCAGCCACTTAGCGCACAGATCTGCATCACTAGGAAAGTGATGAAAAGAAACACCGGGACTCTTCCCGGACCGAGATTTGCAAAACGGAACACAACAGTACACCATGGTGCGATTTACCATGATAAGACAAAGGTCAAAGTGCACGAAGTCCGTGACGAATAAATTATCGACGCCGGAATGCCCCAAAACTCGCAAATTCAAGAAAAAGCGCACGCTGCTGCCTCTAGTCGAGCCGTGATTCAACGTGCTACCGGCGCTACAGGGGCAGCGTGCAAAGAAGAGAGGGGTCAGTGACTTTAGGAGGGGTAGCGCCGCCGCACCCTCACGCTGCTAGTGGTGGCTCGAGGCGCTGAGAAATTTTTCGCTTGCTCGCCAGGCGAATGCGCAGGCCGTAACAAGAACACGCCCCGCTACCGCTCCAGTCCGGCCGTGTCACAGCATGCCGATGAGTCCTCTTTCTTTCCTAGGTAGACTGATCAACACGCACACCCACATGCGCACATATTTTCACGTTTCCACCCACACACACACACACACAAAGTTGATCACAGCATGCAAATGAGTCATCTCTCTGAGTCGTCTCTAAATGAGGCGTCCTGAGAAGACATCACAGTCTTGTCCTGCATGACGTATTCTTTTGTGTGCCCTGCGTTGACCCAGGTTTCATCTAGGTGAATGATGCACCAAGAATGCGAAACAACTGAGTGCACGAGTTAATGCTTGTAAGTAAAGAAACGCACTGATGCATGTAAGTAGGCAACACACTGCAACAAGCACACCGCTGCCCACTGTCTCACAAACAGCCGCTCAAAGACAATCGAGAAAAAGAACTGTCTCGGCTTTAATGCTCTCTTGTTCGGGTTTATATTTCGCGTCCAGGCGGCATTTGGTAGCCCGTTTATATTCGCTGTATGTTTGTATGGGGTATTTGAACAATTCGTCAACATTTGAAATCTCTTCACTTGCACTGACTGCGAACAAAAATTGCCAACGTTCACAGCAGTAGCGTCAGTAACTCGCACCACCAGAGAAACGGGAAGTGTACAGTGGGTGTTCATTCATTCCAGCGGGGTCTACGAGATGGCGCTACCTATTGCAGTGCTACGATATTTCGACAGTTTTGTTGTTCTTGCTTGCCGCATCAATTGGGATTAAGCGATTAAATCTGGCGAATGCAGACACGTGCCCCACCCAAACGTAGCGCAAAACTGGCCGTTAACGTCCCATCTACGCAAAAGGTCGGCAACAGCAACGCGGTTAAGACGATAGCTTTTAAATGTGTTATTCTGAAGCAACACTCACTGTTACGACGGCGAGGTTGCAACGCTATCATGAATCTCTATATGAAGCCAGTCTAAACGTGCTGCGAAAGAAAATAAGCAAGGATCGACTCGTACCAGCCCTGTCCTCGGAATTCCTTGATCGCCCGCAGGAGCCTGCGACGCCAGGCAATGATGCCACTTCTCTCGATCAGCGCAGGGCGATTGACTTCTTTATTCTAAAGTGATTCAGAACTCTACCATCAAATTAGTCCGGTTGCACCTGAATTTGACAGTGCTGTAACACAGCTGATAACACATATGGCTAGGGAGAAATTGCCCGTTAAGACCAGTATGGTTTAAGGAATAAAGTGGTTCCCTCTTCCCCGGTGCAGAGTAGCCAACCAGAACACCCTTCTGGTTAACATCCCTGTCTTCCCCCTTCCTTTTAATCCCTCTCTCGTCTTTGACAAAGATTACATATGGCAATGAAACCGGTGGTTTGTGAAATGGCTATTGGTATTAGTTTAGGTTGGCTGCCATCTGCTGCCGTGCTTTGGGCTTAAGCTGAACCGCGTCTGCTTGAAGTGGCCACAGGTATTTTTAACACTTCTGCTTAGGCCGCAATGCCCGCATCCTTTGTTGCTACGACTCGTGGGCGAAAAGCACAGAAGTGCTTACGCGAAACTTCCGATGAGGCTGATGTCGCTGTGTAAGTAAGTACTCAGAGCTCTGCAAGAGTATAGACAAGCCAGTCTAATAAAGCTAGCGGTTCAGTTCTCGCCTTAGCCTGTACCCTAGCGTGCAATATGAGCATGTGTATTTTCAATACCACTGAAGGGTTACGTGCTGACAATTTGAAGCAAGTTATATGCCTAACTATACATCTGTTTATAGGTAACGTCTGTATAAAGACATATGTTAAAGATTAAATGCTTTCTAGTGACGTGTCACAATTTGCGCTCAGACATGTTTCAGGTACATCTTCAGGAATGCGCGAAGCTCTCGGTTCCGGAAAAAAATGGCTTCAAAGATACCATGCATCCGGTCTTCCACAGATAGCGCAATATGGGAATGCGTTGTCTAAGGCGCGGCCGTAGTAACTGGCATGAAAATGCTATTCACGTCGGTATAGTGCCTTAGTGGCCGTGTAGGTACGGGTGCTGGCTCTCTACAAAATGTGCGATCTGATGGTTATCTCCACTTGAATCGACTTTAAGTGAGTATACATGACCGGGAATGTGCGCACTAAATTCTGGTAGTATTTTGATAAATGAAGGTGAAGAAAAGCCTTGCCGAAAACCTCACCTTAAGAGTTCGACAATCAGCTTAATATTGTGAATGGTAATGTTATTAGTCAAGCATGAGAACACACCTTTAGTTGCTGCCTCGAACACCCAGTGTTCGTTAGAAAGATGCAGATTGTCAAAGTTGCAGTTGTTCAGAAGGGTCTAGGCAGAAATGATCGGCCAGATTTTCATCTAATATTCATTGTAACCATTTTTTTAAGTGTTTAAAAAATGCAATATTTGCAAATATCAGGGTTCTGTGATAAACATTGCATACTAAAGGGTAGACAGCAAATGTTTAGGAGCAGGATTTAAATCGCCTTTATCGACCGAAAATAAGAAATTTAAGAGTCCTTTGTGTGCAAGCTTCTCGCTTAGTTTCTTCATTGACTTTTGGAAAGCGTCCGATCGCGTAAGCCACCGAACAAGTTTTGTTAAACTCGAGTGCTGCGATTTCGTAATATAAATATTTAGTTTTATATTTATTTATTTATTTATATATACTGCTAATCCCATTTGGGATTGTTGCAGGAGGGCAAAATAGGGTTAGTAATAACAGTTCAAAAAATACATCATTTTGGTGAAGATCGTAAAATAGACAACTAATAGTAAGGGCACAGCAAAGGCACTGGAACTAACTATGGAAGTACAACCAAAAATACAACGCAGAATAACAATACAACGAACTGTATCATAACCATATCGAAACAAGGCAAATTAATCTCTCAATAGGCGTCATGACAGAAGTTACATCGCAATAGTTCCGAAAACAATACTGGTAGTCTGTGCATAGCTGAACAAAGTTAACATTAAAAAGGCACACAGAATAGGAAGCAATATTAGCAACACAGAAAACACATACACACAAAAATATTTGCTAATTAAGTACCGAGCTCTCGATAGCAGCGTTGAACTTTCCTAACGATGAGCTGCTAGTTATTGAAGGGTTTGGTCTGTTCCATTCACGAGTGGCAAACGGAAAAAATGAGTATTTGAAGCAGTCAGTGTGGAAAGGGTACTCGTTAAGTGTATTAGAACATTTGTGACACGTTGATCTTGCTTTAGAAAAGGAAATATATTTAGTAACGTCAAGTTTTATTGGTGATGAATTAGTTGATACATCATCTTGTGTTGCGCGAGTTTACTACGTATTTGGAGTGTATGTATACCCTCACGTTTCAAAATTTCTGTTGGCGAGTCAGTTTTTTGGTATTTGTTAAACATAAATCTGACAGCTTTTCTTTGAACTGCTTCGAGTTTGGCAATATTTTGATTAGTATGAGGGGACCAAATGACCTTGCCATATTCTAAGACAGATCTAACCGAAGTGTTGTATGCTAATAGATTAGTCTGGGCACGGGCTAGTCGCTAGTCGCAGACGTCGTCTAGTAAAAAAAGAGTCGTTTTAGAGCTGTTCATCTAATCATGTCCACGTGGACGTTCCACCGGAGGTCATCAGTTATTAGTAGACCGAGATATTTATGTTCCGTGACTGTAGTGAGTGGTATGTTATTTATGGTGTATGGAAAATTATTTATGCTCATTCCTTTTTATTGTCATACAAGCTGATTTAGTAGCCGAAGTAACCGAAGTATGGCCTTGTGCTAGAGCATCTGCCTCGCATTCGGGAGGTGCTGGATTCGATCCCCAGTGCCGCCGGGTACCAACCGATTTTTAATGGGTACATGATTTCTCCCGGCCTGGTGCTCGGTTCTTCTTGGTGAGATGCTTGGGAAAACGGTCTTGACCACAGATGCTCTGATGGATCAGCGATAAGTTCTGCCGTCAACAACGTTAAATCCGCCTCGTGTGGTAGAAGCCCATTTGTGGCCCTTTTTAGCACCGAAGCGTGGCCTCGAAGTAGAGCATCCGCCTCGCATTCGGGAGGTGCTGGGTTCGATCCCCAGTGCCGCGGGTACCCACCGGTTTTTAAAGGGTACAAGATTTCCACCGGCCTGGTGCTCGGCTCTTCTGGGTGAGATGCTTGGGAGAAGGGTCTGGACCACAGTTGCTCTGATGGATCAGCGATAAGTTCCGCCGTCAACAAAGTTAAATCTGCCTTATGCGGTAGAAGGCCATTTGTGATCCTTTTCTTCCAAAGCCCACAGTGACGGGATTTGAAGGCGCAGGCTCCTTTTCCAAGCCATGCACCCTAGTAAGCTGAGCACCAGGCCGGGTCATAGCTTGTACCCATTTTGAGGAAACCGGTGGGTACCCGGCCGACGGTGGGAGTCGAACCCACCACCTCCCGAAGCTGAGGCGGCTGCTCTACCACGAGGCTATGTAATTGTGGATACTTTATAATAAAACTGCTCGAAATATTATTAATGACTGCTGATTGTAACATACTGAAGTAATCGCTACGGATCATGGCGTCACCCTCTTTCCAGAGCTGTGTGAAGCAATACTTTTGAAGCACTCAAAAGCACAGGTCAGAAGCCGTAATTTTGTTTTTATTCTGCACCTGTCACTTTTGACACTTAAGCAACATAGGTGCACGCAGGACGCTGGTTTCACACGGTTTACACCTAAAACCAGTGCAAATTATCGACGGCAGAGAGGGGGCAGGAAGATAGGAATAATGAAACAAAAAATAAAATTGCAGGGGACACACACGCACCGCCTTAAGGGTGTAGTGCGATAGCGTAGTGGGTAAATTTTCATATATGCAGAAGCTCATTTTCTACTTCACATTCATAGATCCCTGGGAGCTCTGACACCCCTCCTTTCATCGCCAGCTGCCACGCGATGACACGTGGTCCCAGCGGAGGAACTTGTGCGGCCCACGTTGTTCTTGCCGAGCGACCAATAATTAATTTAAGTGCCGCGGGGCCAGTTTGCTCACACCCCTATGGGCCGGTTTTCATCACGCCGCAAGGTCACATCACCTAGGTGGCACACCTGCCGTCTAGGTTGCTATCAGGACACGTACAGCCATAGCCATGCCGGTGAATTTTCGCTCACAAAGCCGAGGCCGATTTTCTGCTCAGCGGCGCCTTTAGTGCTGTCCTGTTGAAATAAAATAAGAGTAAAGTTAGGGCCTCAGTCCGCTTGACAACGTGTTGGCAAGTGGACTTCCCTTCGCCTGGACGAAGCATGTTCTTTTGTCTATAGCTTACTATGGCTTCTCCTCGGCCCTTGTTCATTTTATTGTGTGCCGCATAAATTATGCTTACCACATGTTGTAAGCCTAAATTATGCTTACCACATGTTTTTCTACACTCTTCGACCTCTATAGGTTAATATACCTGAATTGATGATACGTCTATGCCACCCGCAGGAAGATGTGATTTTCTTGCAAACAAAAACTGACTGACTGACTGACAGACAGACAAAGGCCCCTCCCCATATCCCTCCATTGCTCTAGTTCTGTATCAGCTGTGCCCGCCTTATACGTTCAACTCCCTGTGTAAAGCAGACATTGCTAGGTCTTAGATGTCCTTAAGCTTTCTACTTTCATTTTTATCTCTAAATGCTGTCATGCCAGATTGCTCCTATATTCATGCATGAGTTGAATAAGGTACTACTGTAAAGTCTCGGTCGGGTACGTTGACCACTATATATATACCCTCTCCGCTTGCTATTTTCCGGCGCGCCCTACATGCCTACGATGCTAGTAAACTATTTGAAACTTGTTGATTATCGGTCGCATTGGATGCAGTTCTTCCCGGTAACCAGCCACATCACATACTGATTAGCTCTTTGGCAAGTTCTAATGCTGGCGCTCAACACTTGACGTTACCAACAGCATAGTGTGTAACTCATTTGTGGTGCTTGATGCGATTGGGAGTGCTGCCGCAAGCTGAAAAAATAAATCATGACAGGACACCAGGAATGGCCTAAGTATGCCTGCATCATTGCTCGACTGGGGTGCTTGAAGGCTTAAACGAGAGCTAGCCAAAAGAGGCAGCCCCGCATTGTTTCTCCGCAGGTTGAAAAGTTTCTACCGACGTAGCTGTGAGCGAAATACGTGCAAGTTAACACGTCTGTAGCGAGGCTAATGAATTCAAGGAAGTTATGGTGTCAGTGTGAAAAAAACTAAAATATTAAGGACACTTCTTATAGGGCAGCCATTTCAGTAAGTGCTTCGCTGAAGCATAAACTGTGGTGCTATTAACATTTGCGCTCCCTTACTATTCGAAAACAGAAGAGGAGAGACGCTTGCTCAGTGCTTTGATTATCTTTACATTCCCTTTCTTGGACTAACCTACCGTTACCTCTTTTTACAGTTCTCGCTGACGACATTTCTTGAATCTCAAGAGCTTGCTGACGTGGAGTTTACTGCCGAATCGCAACACTATCCTGGAAAGCGTGGGTCTTTTAAAGCCCATCGTCTGATCCTGGCATTGCAGAATGAAGCCTTCAGAGCCATGTTTTACGGCGGGTTCAAAGTGGAAGACAAGATCGCGATCACTGACTTGCACCCAGATGGATTCCATGGCCTGCTTCGGTACGTGCCAGTATTTTCCCGTGGAACTTGAAAATTTTAGTGAATTGCCATCGATTCTGCCGATTTGTTTCTCGGTGCTATTGGCGCGAAATTCTGTGAAGGAGAAACATTGACGATAGGGCCACTGGAGCTTTCCCCTGGGGAGTATGTCACTTTTATTCGACCCGTTCTCTGCGAAACGAAAAACTGGCGCACTAACGGCAAAGCAGAGAAACAAGTGCTCTTGCTGCGGCTCGCCTAGAGAAGAAAACGACACTGCTTGCGTTTTTTGCTTTGTACACTTATCTTCCTCAGAGTAGCCAACTTCATGATGATGTATTTTTTATGACGCAAGGGCATCTGTGGCCGAAGATCATCATGGCACAAGATTTCCTCTTCGTCATAAGCCTAGCATCACACCAGGGGAAAGCTTGAAACATATTGTAACACGGGAGGGTATCCGGAGTCATTTGGAATTGAACCCCGAACCTCCCGCATGCGAGGTGCTCGCACGTTTTAACTGTGCTTGTTCATCTCAAGATGTTTTCAAAAGATCCACCGCCACTGTGACTAGAGAGGCGTCGTCCTTAGCAGCGCTACTACCGTAAAAAAGTTCCTGACTTCTATGATGAACATCACCAGTTTTATATCACTCAGGGGAAAGTTCGGACCCACTGTATCACCGCTGGATACCCGGCAGCACTGGGGATTGAGCCCCACGCCTCCCGCATACGAGGTGGATGCGCAAACGGAGAGTAGCCAAGTTAAATTTCCTTTATTGATGTAGGCGGTGTACTGCTTTAAACGCAACCATCTCTGTCATAAGTAACCAGGCAGGCGCAAACGGCCTGGGAGTGGGAGCGCGGTCGTGAGATGACATTGCGTTCTCTAGCGCTTGCTCCGAGATTACCGCTTTTAACGTTTGTTTGCGCCTTCACGATTGTTGCGTGGTGTTTATCATCGACGGAGCGAGTATGAGGGCAGCAAGCAGCGTCATCAGAGGTAGTCAGGGAGCGAGCGCCGGCGATCGCAATGCCATCTTACGACCGCGCTCCCGCTCCCGGGCCATTCGCGCCTGCCTGGTTACTTTTGGCAGAGACGGTACATGGTTATCCTTGCTGTATGTATTTTAGCTGTGCCTTTTAAAACGAAAGTGCACAAAGGAAGTGTCAACACGAGGACTGTCTCAGTTTATCGAGAGCATGAACACTCTTCTTTCTATACAGCTAAATAGTTCAGGGGATGTCAATGTTCTGGTATATATATGCCACCATTTGTTCGTTATGTCTAATTTTTCTTCTTTTTTGACCGCGTGTGGCGCATGCACAGTTTGCAGTACACCAGAAGCGGTGTTCATTTTTTCATTGAATTCGTTTCGAGTGATTTCTCCCACTGTAAGTCTTTTTCTCCATATTGTGTTGTAAATGTATACCGATGACAGTTAGACATCTGCCTCTGTTGACAGACTGCGATATTCGAGTAAAGAAGGGACCACCATAATCTAAAATGGAGCTTTTATAAGAATGCAAATACAAAAAATCAAAATCAAGTATCGCCATCATCATCCTGTTTTGCAATATACGTGCCTGCGCCCCCGCACAAAAATTTTAAGCCGCTGATCCTTGGGGATGAGCGACTCTCCTTTTGAGTTCAGAACGGCGGAAATCAATCCTTATCGGTAGAATTGGCGAGTTTGAACCAAGTTACAAAACAAATTAAGTTTTCTCGGCCATAAATGCGTCATTCGTTGCTGGACAAACCTTAAGTACTCAGAAAGAGCCACATTAAAAAACTCTTAGAACAGTAACTCTATGGAGTAGTCCTTAGTTCTTTTTTAAAGTTTCACCGAGAAAAAAAATGTCTGGCGTTCAACGTGGCTTGAACCCAGTTATACGAGCGAAGGGTCTGCTAAGCATCCGCTCTCTGAAATAAAATGTCTAGGTTAGAGATCAAGGTAAGGTACCCAATGGTCATAATCAATCAAGTGGTCATACTACCATAGCTTGGGCCATACCACCATGCAGTTAAGTTGGGTTTACCTTGTGAGGCATTGAAAGTCATTGTCGATGTGGTGTTCACTGTCTGAAATCGAAGGTCAAGGTCAGGTACTCAGTGGTCATAGTCATATGACCACGTGGTCATACTACCATAGCTTGGGCCATCATCATCATCAGCCTGACTACACTCACTGCAGGAAAAAAGCCTCTCCCATGTCTCTCCCATTAACCCTGTCTTTTGCCAGCCGCTCCCACCCTATGTCTGCAAGTTTCCTAATCTCATGCGCCCATCTAACCTTCTGCCGCCCCCTGCTTTACTTCCCATCTCTTGGAATCCACTCCGTTACCCTTAAGGACCAGCGGTAATCTTGCCTTCGCATTACATGCCTAGCACAAGCTCATTGCTTCCTGTTGATTTCAACTAGGATGTCATTAACACGCATTTGTTCCCTTACCCACTCTGCCCGTTTCCGGTCTCTTAACGTGACACCTATGGTATGGCTTGGACCATGCTACCACGCAATTAAGTTCGGTCTGGCCTTGTGGAGCATTGAAGATCATTTTCTCATTCACATAATAAACGGAATGTGTACCCCGAGGAGTAGACCTCTCGCTCTAAAATGTAGTTGGGTAACCTCCACCAGCTTGCCGCACTAACTCGTATTTTGTTGGCTGCTGCGCGAAAGCTCTTGCGAGTACCAGGCACATCTCTATTTCACACAAGAAGGCTTGTCATCTTTCCCTACTTCCAGGTATTCTATGTCGCTTCTTTTTTATTTGCATTGTAACAGTAACACTGTGCACTGGGAGAGTTTCTAGGCCTGCATGGTGGATGTCAGGAAAAAGGGCGCTACAACAAAGGAAATGCAGAGGACATGCTTCCTTTGTTGTGCCACCCTCTTGGCTCGCTTCTGTCATGTTGTAGTAGTAAATGGCACTGGGTTAGCTTGGACCAAGTGCCATTACCTAGGAACCAGAGATCCAGGATACAGGTAGAATATATATTCAGTAAACACAAGTAAAATTATAAGACGTTAATGGGGTTCCAAACGTGCGAGCGTTAAGCATCACGTCCGCGGAATAATGCGACTCTAATTAGGACCGTGACGCTGGGTTCGAGCAGAAATAAAATGTTAGTTAACGCTTCTTAAAAATCCAACTTTCGATTAACCCACTGGCGATCGATGGGCATTTGCATGCGCTATGTCGCTCTTAACGCTGAGTACAGTTACACAATGCTAAATCGCGGAAACATTCGGGCGACAGGTTGAAGAGTATAAAAATAGTACTTCCTTCTTTCACAGATGTTTTATGGCTTTCAGTTGATCCCAAATGCTGAGTACATCACCTGTATTTGTCTTTAATAGCTGGCCTTTCTCTACATCGCAGGTACTTCTACAGCGGCAGACTGCTGGCAGCAAATGTCAGCGAAGCATTCTACACCCAAACAGCGGCTGTTAAGTACATGGTACCGGAACTTGCACAGCAATGTGTAGATTATGTTGCCTGTTATATACAGCCTGGTGACGTGTGTGCCTTTCTGGACAACATTCTCACGACGGGTGAACAGGACGCAGATGCGCCTGCGAGGGAGATGCTTCGGAAACAAGGCCTTCGGGTGTTGTCCTCGACCAGTTTCGTCTCGTGCTTTGAGTGCACCGTCAACTACGTGCTCGACCATGTCGCCGGTGTTTCTGAGATGGCTGTGATCTCGGCTGTGTATGAACTGGCACAGCAGCAGTGCACTAATCGGCAGCAGCAGGACAGTGGATCAGCTGTCGGCGTTCGAGAAATGATGCAGCCTTTTTTCCCCAAGCTTCGATTTCTCGCAATTTCAGCAACTGACTTTTCCAGAGGCCCCGCTTCTTGGGGTATATTCGACGACAATGAGGCGCTAGCATTGTTGAGCAACATCATTGTCGACGACCCCACCACTATGCCTCCTGGTTTCTGTAAAATTAGAGAGAAGCGCTTTTAGACCCGGACTTTGGGAAGGCTGGCTGAAAGTGGTCAGCAATGGAAGTTGCGAATTTGTGTATGGTTTAAGATACATGGAAGGCTTTCTTCAGTGTGCAAGGTATGCATCCTAATAACCAATATGAAACGTTTTTTTGTACTAGCTTCCGAAAATCAGCATTCCACTTTGGGGCTACTCGATATAGTGGAGCCCTAGAATGTTATTTCCTGTGTATTTTTGGCAACTGATTTAGTTTTTCGCACAATACGACTGTGTACCGTTACTGTTACGAGTCATAGCATATTTGTTGCCACGTTTTTGTTGTAATGGTTCGAAGACATTCTGGCTCGTATAAGCCGAAAATAAACACTTGTACTTCTGAATTCGCTGGTATATATATATATATATTTTTTTTCGCTGTCGCCTTTGTAAATCTTTCTAAAGCCTTCGTCAATAACACATCACGAATATTCACTGAGCATGGCGTCGTTTCTCTCCTTAACGTGAGGTGGATTTCTTGACACTAGTGAAAAGAAAAGCCTTTCATGCCTTATTGCTGATGCGATGATTCATGTGCCAATTTTCTAATTGTGTTATTACTCAGTGGTTGCAAACTAGCACCAATTGTGCCAGCCTGCGCTATTTCATTAAAGCCATAACACGCTTCTAAAAAACGAGGCTTCCCTCCGAAACTGAAGAATCCGCGGGAAGACCACAGTTGTTAACGCCAGGTGGCAGAATTCCTTATGCGCAGTATTTTCACTCTCTCTTTGCCCGTCGAGGTGGAAAGGGCAACGAACGAAATCTAGTCCGTTATATTTGTTTTAGTCTCTAGGTGGGAGAGTGAATGAGTGGGAGAAAATGCGGTGGCCTGTACACGAATGTGCTGTCTCCCTTTTTTTTTTTTTTGCTGACAGGCATCGGTGGTGTGGGGAGATTCAGTGTCCTCTTGGCATCCAGCAAGGTGGCACGCGCTATTGCTGGCCCTCTTCTGGACTACGTGGTCTTGGGGGCACCAAGATAGTACTTTCAAAACAAATGGAAGCTTTTACGTTTTTTTTTGCCGCTGCCCATTACAACTCGGTGAAGTAGCATGACCAAAAAGGAAACCTGAATAAATGAAAATATGGTTGCAGCTGCTCGGCTGTACCGGTAATTAGTTGAAGCCCTTAATTTTGAGCAAGATCAATTTCTGTCATTAGTATGCGTGGAGGGAAATTCATGTTTATTGTGCACCGTAAGCTAGACAACTTGTAACTCGTGCGTATCTCACTTCGCAGACTTCTGTCACCGCGGGATGGCAAGAGGCGCCTTCGTTGGGGACCGCACTGCGGCACCATCGTCTTCGACATTTGTTTACTTGCAAACTTTTATGTGGAGCTTATAAATACACCAACGCTCAGCCATACTTGCCTGGCGCACCGGTGGCAGGCTGCCTGCTTTGCTAGAAGTAGGATGGGTGGTTCATAATGAGCAATGGTGGAACCAGCGAAACAGACGCTAGACAAGAACAAGGAGGCAGACACACAACACCGCGGTGTTGTGCGTGTGCCTCCTTTTTCATCTGCTGCGTCTGTTTCTCTGGTTCCACCATTGCGCAGTATGAACCAACTAGCCCACCAATTTACTCTATTGGTGGTTAGTTCAGACAGCCCCACTTGAGAACATTCGTGGGGGTATCGACTTTGCTGCGTAAGTAAAGGTTCCAGGTTGTTAATGGCAGCCATGAACTTTCTGCAGGATAAGTATGTATAGCGCGACACACTGTTAAACAGACTTCAGGCACAA
This sequence comes from Amblyomma americanum, assembly GCF_052857255.1. Lineage (NCBI taxonomy): Eukaryota > Metazoa > Arthropoda > Arachnida > Ixodida > Ixodidae > Amblyomma > Amblyomma americanum. The sequence goes on along the minus strand of NC_135504.1, from coordinate 94,819,572 downwards.
GCAAAGCGCAGGTCAACTTGCTGCCATTTTCCGTTAATTCGATAATGTGGTGCGTAGCCGCAGGAAATGAAAGAAGAGCTAAGAATGATGTCCTAGGTACTTGGGAATGCCTGACTGGCACAATTAATTTAAGGACCGTCTTCGCGACAATGCGAGTTTTCAAGGCCAAGTCTATGCCCTGCTGTGGGTGGAACTTCAGTCTGCACATATCAGGATTTGGTGCCAAAATGCGCGCAACATACATGCTGCTTCCTTGTTGCGTAGGTCTTGGACGCCTTTGCAATCGACAAGGACGTCGCATATTATGTGCGGATTCTTAAACGTGGCAGTGCTGTGCAAGAACCTTCAGCACGGCAGGATAATTGTACGAACAATTGTAGAGCTGCACGCCTAGGTTATAGCAATACGCGTGTCTTAAGATCGTTTAATTTATTTTTGTTCATTTCTATTAATGATGAGAGAGTCGAGGCGGCAGCTTCACAAGTCATCGTCCCTTACAAAGCAGCAGCAGTGCATGTCACAGAACCCGATACACATTACTTTGAACAAAAATTTGAGGGGACACAGGGTGAGCCTTATCTTGAATTTCAATGGCAGATCGCGAGCGCTCCGCCGGATCAAGAACGGAGCACGTAGCTACGGCGGAGATCGCTTCCTCCAATTTTGCGAATGGAATGCGTGCGCTCCTACGGGGGCTCTTTAGTGCAACAATAAAAATAGCTCCACGTTCAGGCAACATGGCGCCACCGGTCGAAGCAGGGCCTCTCGCTTCAGCACCGATACGTCCCTGCCGCCTGTCTGTAGACCGTTTTGGCTGTGCGTATGCAAGTGCTTGCGTACGCAAAGCGCTACGGCGCTGCGTGCGTTACGCTGTCCGCTCCGAAGTATAGTTTTAGCTGGCCTTGCCGTAGCGTCCTTCAAGCGCGCGCGTAAACAGTAGCGCCATCTAGTAACAAGACGTGAAAGCAAATCAACGCTCGGTTGAAGAAAATTTCATCCGTGATTACTGATAACGAGGGTGAGCGCATTGGGAGCCCCTTTTTGTTCCAAGAAGAAAAACTATGCAAACCGAAGAAAATGTAAGAACTGACTAAAAGCTACAAAACTTTCGCCAGGTGCCGTTGCTACAAAGAAAACACACTGCATTTAGTTAGGCTTACGAGCTTGAAAATCGCCAAATTATCTGAAAAGCAGGGGCTAGTTATCGCTTATACCGCTACGTGTAGGCAAGAGTAGGCGAAATGAAAGCGAACCGCTACCATTTGAGCCAGCTATTGCGTCGGAGAATCCAGCGGCGACACGTATTTAATCCGAAGCGGGCGAGCGGGCGCCGCCATCTTGTCGACGTTAACGTACGCAAGCCACGCAACGCAAAGTCCGCTGGATAGCGTACGCACGCAAGACGCAGGGCTTGCGCTTGCGTTCTGCGCATGCGCACTACCGTCCACGCAAACTCCTTGCGTACGCTAAGCCGTTGCTTACGCACAGCTAAATCTTTTTTGTCTCTCACGTTAGCGGCAAACGCAAGGCGCACGAATCTCGCTTTTTCTGAAGATGCCCGCACCACAAACATTTTAGCGGTATATTTTCTTAGTTTCCGCATTTACAGAGCTGCTAGGCTTAGCGAGTAGCCTACGCTTCGTTTCACGTCAGAAAGCGCGGGAGGTTAGAGCGATTAAGCAACCATGGTATGAAAACTTCCGCGACGTGCACAGATAGGCTGTTTTGATTGGTCCCGCCAGTGTCGTCATTGGGAGATTTAAATCGAAGTGGGAATCCACGCGAAAATGGAGTTGAGGGCAGCATTTTGTTTACTTGTATTTTGAACTTTCTTCATTGCATAACTCTCGTTTCTATGCATCGATTCCTGTAATTCTTTTGTAGTCAGCATCTCTGTGACATAAGGAATAAATCGGAAGTATATCCAGCATCCGTTCAAGCAGTGTTTCACAGCCTATTTAACTCACAGCTCCGACGTTAATTCCGTATCAAAATTGTAAAACTGATGGCAATAAGTAACAGCCGCTAACAAATGTCTAATCGCCAGCCGGTCTCTGTTTGCTATAGTTACAATGTAAACTATTAGAATTTTTTTAACCAACTTAAAAGATACCTTGCACTCTGGTGTCTGCCATCGCTGGTTTCACTAAACCACAAAAGCAGTACTTTTAGCTCGAGAATCATATTCTGAACCAACATTAGTATCGGGCTTCCCTGAGGCACCTTGGTGTACGTGTGGTGGTGTGGATAGTAGGTCGGCAAGGGTGAAACGTGGTCGTGAGCCGTTGCAGCCGGTTTGCATGAGCTTCATAACTTTACCGTGAATTTCAGTATGATCGCGTCGTAGCTATAGTGGTTTCTCTTCTGAAAGATTTCTTGTGCGGCTCAACATCAGCTCGGCAGCAACACAAAGTCTAGGGACTAACGCACAGGAACCCGACAGCCGACTCGCTGCCACCATCTATCCCTCTTGGGAACACATCACGGAAGCCAACAGTAACCGAAATCAAGGATCATAGGGGATGTTTTTTTATTTACTTGTAGTTTTTCATCAATGGGAGAACAAAAAAGCAAAAGAAAAACAACCACGTGCTGCCGCAGGTATCCGAGCCCACTACCTCCTAATTTCGTGGCTGGTGCTCTACCAACTGAACAACGATGACGGCTGCCCAATCTCTGCTTTCTAGGATATTTATGTGCAGTGTAACCAAACCTTGAGTGTGTTCAGTAGCGCCACCCTCGTCCACTACCACGGATGTAGCACGTCCTCTGCTACCGCAAGTGCCACGTAGGAACGTGGTATAACGGTGCGGAAAGAAACTATGCGAGAAGCGTCCCATGCTGCCTATGGCAAGAAGACTGCCAGATTCGAGGCCCTCAAAGTATTCAGCAGAGAAGGGAATTGAAAAACCTGCTCATTATGGCATACACGAGGGAAGGCAACAGTCACTGAAATCAAGGTGCCTGGAGGATGTCTTTTTTGTTTAATTGTAGTCTCCATGAATGGAAGAATAAAGAAAGCAGAAGAAAAAACAACCACATGCCACCAGTGGGATCCGAACTCACTACCTTCGAATTTCGCATCCGGTGTTCTACCAGGTAAACCTAAGGCGACGGCTGTCGGATCCCACCATGGAATGCGGTGCAGAGCAGTTTTTTTTTTCGCAGCTACAGTAAGCTCACATGGCTACAACAAAACGGATACAACGCTTTATTCAAAGTTTTACCGCACGAAGATTGCATACAGCCACAACCTGTGTGCACGCATCAAAGCTGATTCATTCAAGTTCAAATTTACAACCAAATCGCTCTCGCGGTTGGTACGAGGCAGGCATCGTCAATAATGCTACTTGGACACCACGTCTACTAAAAAAGCGTTAAGAGTGTAAACAATAGAAAAATACCGAATAAAAGCTTTGGAAAAGAAAACAAGAGTTTCAGAAATTCGTATTTTCCATACAATGACTGCTTGAAAGGCCATTAAAACAACTTCGACACATGAGCTTTTACGCCTCTATAAACAAACTAAACAAAACGGTCTGATTTCTTTGCTCACTTTTTGCTGTTCGCGGTCGTTTAACATATTTATGTCAGGAATTATACACAAAAAATTAATTGTTATTCCCTCGTGTTATGCCCCATCCCAGCGGCATTCGAGGTATAAAATAAAAAAATGAACCGACAAAATGTGTCAGCTTGTAGTTTATTGATGACGCTGCCTTTACAGCTGAGATCTAATTTGAAATAAGTTGCAGGAAACCGATGCTTTGATATGGGGAAGTAAAAACCATCTTTCTTTTCATGGTACAAAACTCAAGTAAATGTCGACTTTATCCGGCGGTCTCCCCGTTGGATGAAGTGCGACGGTTACTTGAGTTGGACCATGAAAGCTGGTTTCCACTTCCCCATATCTAAGCATAGGTTTCCTGCAACTTAAATATACTTAGATCTCTGCTGTGAAGCCTGCGTCCTATGTAAATACCGAGCTGACACATTTTGCCGGTTCATTTGTTTTTATTTGATACCTCAAATGCCCCTGGTATGGGGCTTTACATCAAGGAATAAGGGTTAATTTTTTCGTGTTAATAAGCTTCACATATATATTTTGAACGACCTCGAAGAGCAATAATCGAACAAAGAAATCCGACCGTTCAGTTTAGTTTGTTTATGGGATGTAAATGGTCATGTGTAGAAGTTGTTTTAATGGCATCAAACATTGAATATTTGGAAATTGCGAATTTTTGAAACTGGTATTTTCTCCTAGAAAGCGTCCGGGAAGTTTTCAAAAAAATGCCTTTTTGATTAAGTTTTGAGAGATTTATTGTGTATAGTTTTTTTTCTCGAACTTGCTAGCCATGTTTACGTTTGGTCTGGGATAAAAAAAATTCATGTCTCGCACATTTCTGTGGGCTGGCCGGCAAAGGGATAAAGACATGGCAAAAAAAAACTATTCCCGACATGCCACGAAAACGATACGATATACATTTTTCAGGACGTAAGCATGATTTAAAACATGCACTGATTTGCAATTAAAAATACCCTCCATTAATGAAGGTGTCAGCTCAATACTGGGTAGGCTATGTAACTGAGAAGAACAGCCTTTGAGGCCAAGGCTCTCTTGAGGCGTGGGAGCAGGCTCGGCGGGAAGCTGAAGGAGCCAGAGAGGAAAAGTGATAGGTTTATAGTGGGGAAGTGTGTCGAACAAGCGGACATAAACTCTCCAATTTAGTTAGCACGTGCGTACAAGTAACATTGGGAAGGTTCAGTTGAGATGGAGCGAAGGGTTAAAGGGTAACGCCTTAGTAGGGTTTTCGATTTTCTCGTGACATTGTCCTGCCCTGAAACCCAGGGGAAGCGATGCAGCGCATGCTTGAGGCCCCAAACACTCAATGCAGGATTGCGGGAGTGTAAAATAATAAACTAAAACAATGATCAACCTGCTTTTAATAGAACAATAGTTCACGACAGGCAGCTAGCTATTGGAAGTAGTACGACGTACCACATTATCATGTCATTTCGGCCGAAGGACGAATCTCAACATAAAAACGAAACAAGGGTTTATTCGATTGCCGATGGCAGCGGCCGAGCACGTCGACGCTACGCTCGTCTCCGTAGCGGAAGGTAGGCTAGCGCTCTTCCCAGCCGGGCAGCCTGTTTTTGCAGCCATCGTCGGTGACGCAGCGGTGGCGCTGGGTTTTGTCGGGAACGTGGCCCAGCTTGTGGCCGTGTCACGCTGGGCCTGATGATAACAAGGTAAAGGCTGCGCGGAAATGTGTGTCGCCACATCAACCCCCCCCTCCCCCCCCCCCCCCCCCCCCCCGCGGAATGGAGAGCCCTCAGGGCTTGTAAAAATCTCTGCAGCGTACCCGACGTCCATAGAATGTAGTGATAGAAGCAGGCTGCGATATCGGGGGTCGTGGATGGACGCCTGTGGGTGCACTGATATTTCCTGGTTCAGCGAAGTCGATGTAGTCTGGCTTCAGCCGGTCGATAGAGACGCGAACATCGTTCATATTAAAACGCAGGGTGAAGGTTTTGTCGTCGCTACGGAGAACTGGGTAGGGGCCGCTGTAAGGTGTCTGGAAAGGCCTGCGGACAGTGTCGTCGCGGAAAAAACTGCGTGCACGTTGCCAGATCCTTGAAGACGAAAGGGGAAGTCTTACAGTGGTGAGCTGCAGGTGACGGCCGGAGGGCAGCGATGGTGCGTCGAAGCCGGGCGACGAAATCAGTGGGTTCTGACGTCGCGGTGGTGGTTGGCGGTGCAGCAAGAAATTCGCCTGGAAGACGGAGTGGTTCCCCGTAGACGAGCTCGGCGGGTGTAGCCTGAATGTCCGGCTTGAAGGTGGCACGAATACTTAGGGCGACGGCTGGGATGGCTTCGAGACAGGTTGAGTCCGGATGGCACATGATGGCTGCTTTGAACTGACGGTGGAAACGCTCGATCATCCCGTTGGCACACAGGTGGTAGCTGGTGGTCCTCGAGCGCTCGAACCCGATGGTCAGCCCGAGGAGCCTGAAAAGGTTCGATTCGAACTGTCGTCCCTGGTCGCTGGTGACGCGGCGAGAGGGCCCGAAGCGAGCAATCCAGCCGGCGAAGAAGGCCGAGGCGACGCCGTCCGCGGTGATTCCGTCGAGGGGCCATGCCTCAGGCCATTGAGTATACCGATCGATGGCGATGAGGAAATAGGGATAGGGTCCAGCCTGGGGAAAGGGTCCTATGATATAAAGGTGGACGTGTTGAAACCGACCAGAGGGCTAGGGGAATGCTCCGAGCGGTGAATCGACACTCCTGGTGACATCACCGCGCTGATATTCAAAAATGCCGCAGTGCGCCCAGGTTCGGCAGTCCCGCTGCATGGAGGGCCAGACATAGCGGTTGGCCACGAGGCGTGTAGAGGAGCGAATGCCGGGATCGCTGAGAATATGCAGCTGGTTGAAGAGGCCACGGCGATGGGAAAGGGGCACGCAAGGTCTGCTTCGTGCTGTTGACTTGTCGCCGTAGATAGTCGTTGTCGATCCAGGTATGGGGACTTGTTGCAGCTGTAGTGAGGACCCGCCCTTAAGAAGTTCTTGCAGTTCGACGTCCGTAGTCTGAGCCTCAGCGGGGACGTCAGCAGTTATCTGCGAAGAGCTGATAGCTGCCACACGTGAAAGTGCGTCGGCGACCATGTTGTCTTTCCCGCTGACATGTCGGATGTCTGTGGTAAACTGGGCGATACGTTATTGTTCGTTGTCCGGGTCACAAGATGTGGGATGTCATTTCGGCCGAAGGACGAATCCCAACATAAAAACGAAACAAGCGTTTATTCGATTGCCGATGGCAGCGGACGACCATACCGGCGCTACGCTCGTCTCGGTAGGGGAAGGTAGACTAGCGCTCTTCCCAGCCGGGCAGCCTGTGTTTGTAGCCGCCGTCAGTGACGCATACTTCGGGTGACGCAGTGGTGGCGCTCGGTTTTATCGGGAACGTGGTCCAGCTTGTGGCTGTGTCAAGCTGGGCCGGATGATAACAAGGTAAAGGCTGCGCAGAAATGTGCGCAGTGTGTGTCGCCACATCGACATAAAGTGATCACAGGCCAGGACAAGGAGTAAAACATCTAGGAAGGAAGAAATGAAGTAAACAAGATTTTAAGACACTCTCACGTAATGAACAGGTAAAATGTAAATAGTGAGGTTCAACGGTGAAGCGACACATGGGCTACGAGTCATGCGGTTGTAGTGCAGCTTCGGGTCAATTTAAACCACCAGGGGTAATTTGAGTGCGTTGACATGACACAGCGGTCTGGAGTTTTCGTCCTTCGCCTCCATCAAAGTACGGCCGCTGCGGCCAGGATAGAACCAGCGACCATGGGCTCAGCAGACAAACTTTAAAGTCAGTGGCCACCGCGGCGTGGCAAGTCATGAGCATGATCCAGCTAGTCTCTTGGAAAAAAGTATGCAGCAACTGTCCCTGCAAGAATTTACGCATGGGGCATAAAATGAAGACAACGAAGGACCAGGCTATCTGGAGCTGCAGGAATCATTTCTCCTGATTTAGCCTTAACCGAGGAGCCAACGACTTGTAGATATCTGTCAACAGAAGTAAACCAGTAGCCATAGGGCAGACAAGACACGGTTCAGCCAATATTTCTTTGCTATGCCGCCTCCAAAAGGTTTTGTATGGGTGAACGTTGAGGCTGAAAACGAACCAGCGTCCTGACAAAGTGTGCTAGGAGAACTCACTTGCGTGAACACGTGCGCTTATCGGCCTGGTATCAGGCAACACCTGTGCTAGAATGCAGCTCCGGTGCCGCAGCGGTTCGTGGCGTGTGAATCCGCGCTTTTTGATGCCGGCCGTCTGCCGGGTGTCGGTCCAGAGGCGCCTCCTGCAGGCCTGGCTTTTGTCCTGGCCTCGACAAAGCCTCTTTTGCTGCAGCCAGCACTCATCCGGGCTCGATGGCTGCTTATTGAACAACAGTAGACAGTTTGAGCATCGGCGCGCGACTTAAACGATAACTACGGTAACTGTGATAGTATACGGCAAGTGTGCCTAGGAAAGCCTGACAATGGTACCAGCGGCAACGTGATGGCGAATTTGCAGTGCGTGTGACCGGCAGTGCTAATCTGCTATGCTTGCCTTGTTGCTTCGAATACGCAACGTCATCGGATGATGCCTGCGGTTTCGTGCCATGCATATTATATACCAACCATCGTAATGAGATCCACACACGGATTCCTCTCCTGAAGAAATAGATGTTGAACGTTTTCGTTTGCTTGGTCTGCAGTTCAGATATTTTCTATCAGTAACACATCATTAGCTACGTCACAAATAATGCCGGTACATTGCTGCCGTCGTCGTACTTGCTTAACAAAATTTTCAGGCTTGTATTAATTCGTGCATTTCATAAGCTATCGTTTCGAACAGATATTTAACCCATTCAACCGCATAGAAGCTTGTCTTATACGGTTTCTCCGCATATTGTTTGCAATGCCATCTTTGCGTCAGCGGAGCACTGCACTGGCTAAGCAATGAAGTAGTGGTCTGTCGTTTTTTTATACCATTTTAAGTTTATTTCACGGCGTTTTAAAAAAAAACCATATGGTGCACCAGGCAAGAGGAATCGCTACATTTCACGCGCGCAACCGCTCAAAATGCTCAAAAAACAACCTTGGAGTGCCACTGAAGTACTACATCCGCTCCCATGCCGCCTTACATAAAGGGGGGGGGGGGGGGAGGGGGGCACGTGGCTTTGAATCGCAGAAAATGGCCAAAAGATTGATTACTGATAGTCGTATCCGCTTTTGTGCCTCTTTTAAGTCTTTAAGCATTTTTTTCATTTTTAGTCGTCCTAAATATTCATTGCCAAAATTGGCCGGGAAAAGGTGGATGTGCATTGTGGCTAAGCTCAATCAATTGTGTTTTTCCCCGTTACGGTTAACGGCCTATAGACATTCACGTTGGGGAGTACCCTCAATCGTGAAGTAACCTTGCTTTGTCACTGTTTTATCTGTTTGGATCGCTTTTGTTTTTTTGCATTCGTAGGACCATATGCACGCCATGACATTCTTTTTCTAATTTGTGAATTGTTAATTTGTTGTATATTTTATTTTCACTCCAGATATGTCAAGGACAGTGCATCACAAACATTACAAACGAAAATATGTGCTTTGCGAAATAGAAAATTCCAAGAATTCCTTGACCTTCATTATGCTATTAAAAACGCAGTGCGCGTTGAACTAGCCGTATGCCACATTTTCTTAATTCTGCTGCCTTTTCAGGAATATTTTCAGGGAAAAATATGCATATCAGAAATCTTTTTCCAAATACAACAGTGAATATTTTTTAGTGGTCCATAATTTATTTCTAATGTGCGCATATAATTTCTGTAAATACATCAAGCAGTAAAAACTTTGCTCAAAGCCGGGTCGCCGAAACTCACTTCGACGCGTTTCTTCGAGACTGGTTTCTGGTCGGCTGCGTCCAGGGCGGCGCCGGGTGCGTTGAAGTCCGGCTCTGTCGTGAGGCAGGATGCTGGAAGATTTTCAGGAAGATGTCCTAGAGGCAAAATGAAGGCATCTGTGCTAAGTAATGCAAGGAAAGGAATCCATGCTGAACGCACTGCAAGGACTACAAAATAGGATACCAGTAATGGTGCATGTTTCATACAATTTGTAACACGCATTGAAGCCGGCTTCACTCACATTTTGGTATAACTTACAGAATGTTGCCCTGTGCACGCAGAAACCGTTCTGAGACGTTGCCACTGTGAGCCTAATTAGCTTTTTTGTTTTTGCGGCTACAGGAGTTCATCGTGTATTGAAGACATGTGCGGCAGTAACCTCAACACTAGTTTTTCGCAACGTGACATATGCCGCACCTTCGCTACACCTAATCTGCATGAAAATCCCGCCGAAGTTTGGTCTGGAGCCGTGGCCGCTATAGGCGCTATCGCCGAATGGGTAGCCACGAGCGGTAGACCGCGTCGGCGGATTAACATGTGATTGCGCGAGAAAAACTTGCTTCCACGCCCGCGTTATTTTGTGGTCTTTTTAATATTTTATGCGAAATTGAAACGGAGGCCCTGTATATCATATATAGTTCCGGAATTCAAACCCGGTTTGCGCTTTTATGGAGAAACAGGGCTCCCGGCAGTGCTAGGTTCGCACATTATCTTCGATCGTCTGACTGTGGCGTGGAGACTTGTCAGGATTAATGGTGAGTACGAATTGGTGGGCTAGTTGGTTACACGTGTTTTATCACAGCGCACAACAAAAGGGGAAGGGCCGAAAGAGTACACACCACACAGCACTGCGCTTTGTGCCATGCTTAATTGGACATTAAAACATTGCCTAAACATGCGGTCTGATGATTAAAATAAAATATACGCGTGACCGCAATGCAGTGCGTAATAAGAAAAAGGCTTTGCTAGCAGGTGCCACTGTCTGGATCTGTGCTGCGCTTGTTTCGCTTGGCTGGGTTCAGTGGACGCGACTGCAAATTTAACAGTATGTTGCTTACACTGCCTTGTGTTTATCTCTATCCGGCGAGCGATTTTAATGAACGGTTTAATGTATGGCTAAGCCAAAGCGACTTTAGCCGCCCTAACGCTGTCTGTTGCAATGCGCGACACCACGGCTTTCAATTTTCACAAGCACTGTGTGTTCAATTTCGTTCACGATACTTCCGCATCGGAGGGTGCTATCACTTAGTCATCTTTTCTGGTTGGAATGGTTCATTTTGGCGGGCTTATCCTTGCAAGTTTTCCAGCAATGTGCCGTTATCTGTAAAATGAGAATGCAACGGCAAGGCGCGGCTGACTGTCCAGCTAACCAGTTCCCATGTTCGCCGGTGCAGACGCACTAAACGAAAAATTGAACGACTTGTACTACATAGTGGACAGTGTGGTTCAAATATAGTACTCGGTGCACAAACAGACGTGTCAACATCGCAGCTCTTAGTGGCTGGAATTTTTGCCTGTACGGGGCGGGCTTTTTCCACGTACAGTCATGGAAAAAGTTTGCGGGATGCGGATTCGCGAAAAAAATTATTGCGGCACGGTTAGCCACAGCAGACGAATGAAATGCATAAAGTGTGATGAGACAGGCGTGCTCCATCTGCTCGAAGACTACCATCTGATCGGCTAGCGGCGCAACGCAGAAATAATTTTTTTTTTCCGCGAATCGCATCCCTCAAACTTTTGTCCATGACTGAACAGTCGGGAAACTGCGGTTTCAGTCTGTGCTTAGCTCGGGTTGCACAGCTGCTTTCTATTTTGGCCCGCTGGATCCAATAAAAATAGGTAAATTCCACAGAATCTAAAGAAATAAAAGAAGTTATTGATTCCAGCCAGTTTTAGCCCTCTCATGATATCACGCGTTGACACTAGCGAGCTACCTATACTCAGGCTTATGCCCACCGTCATGAGCTGCTTGAGCAGTGTCATCGATTGCCGTATATTTCGCAAACGAGTTAACCAAAGCGTCGCCTGCTGTGCAGACATCTGATGCGATTCGGTGTCACTTTGTTGTTGACCGAGAACGTGTACTGGGCTCGTTTAAATCTCGTGGGAGCTCTCAGAAAAACGTAAGAGCAGTGTCAGGCTTCAGCTTGAGCAGTTTACATTGTATCGACAAGTCCCTATTGACTACGAATTTGTCGTGGCCAACGATGTACGTGGGATCGAAATGTTTCTCACAAACACGTACGTTTGGCGAACCGAATGAGAAGACACCAGCTTCTTTTCGGGGGATGACGCCTCTCAACGTCTCTTTCAATTGAAACTGATCAGCTTGCGGCGGCGCGAGCAGATCAGCTTCGCTGGCCACTGCACGAGGGCTCTGAGCTATTGCCGTAGCCGAGCACGCCTGGTGTGAAACTGCAGCGCATTCTCGCACTGTGCACTGCACATCGTCGTCTTCATCAAGCGATACTCCTATTGAACTAGTATTGCCGCTGGATGTGCCGCCGACCCAGAAAAGCTAAACCGTGAGCCAAACATGCTAAACGCATTCTCTTAGCACGGCAACTCGGTTCGCCTACGTTAAACCCTACCACTTGTTTTTATCGCTCCCTATTTGCTTGCACGACAGTAAAAAAATGATCAGTTTAAAAGTTACTCTTTGCGTATTCACATGATAGCGTAGATGGGAACTTCCCCAGTCACGGACTACAGACAAATATGGCTAGCGAAGTAAGCCATTTAGCGTGTCAACCTGTTCCCAGAAAGAAGACCACTCGGTTGCGGTTATACCAGCTGCATTAGACCATGACACGACCAGAGTGCTCTGGTCACATCTGGCGTACCAAAAGAAATTGACATGGCTGCGGTCCGGAGACAGTGAACACAGAACGTGAAAACAAAAAAGAACGGGAACGAACCTTCGAGGCATTACAGCGCATATACACTTCACACAAACGCGGAAGTGAATCCTACCCCTTGTCATAAAATTGTGGTGCATGAATGCCTCGAAGCTCGGCCGCTTCGAGGGCTCCCGATGGAGGACTCTTGCGTCGGAGGACACAGTCAAGGGGACGTCGTAGTCGTGTTTCCTTATTCGGGCCTGGGTTCTCTCCACCGATGACGTCTTGAACGGGGGGCTCCGCACCAACAGCGCGTACCTGGCATGAACAATTCCAGGCATGTCATGTTAAAGTTTATTTTTGTTCATTGTTTGCTTTGTATTAATTATTTTGGGTTATAAATGGCCAGTGCGCTATATTTTTCGACTATATTTTCTTTCAGGGAATCGCGTTCTCCTCGACCCGAATAAACGTATATCAGGCAGCGTGTATGAAAAACTCGGACAAAGTATTTGAAACGTAGTTTTTCGACATATGAACGTGGCTTCCCGCCTGCTGATTGAACTGACCAAATCCTAACTTGAGAGGCGGGACAATCGTAGAATTTTAGCGGGAACGAATTCGTTCCACCTGGGACACGACGACACCAAGGAGGTTTAAAAGCAACTATCAACGAAATAAAACTGGTTATATAATCATAGATAACGGCAACTTTTTTGCCGGTACCAGCGCTGCCGACTATTGCGCCTCTGTCAGCATAGTGGCGGTTGCTGCTTTGAAAATATTCTATAAGATGAAGAAGCAGAGTTATATCGTGCAAGTACCTCACGTGTGGAAGCTGCGGGGTTCAATCCCCTGTGCCGCCGGGTACCTAAAGTGATACAATTGGTACAAGCTTTCCTCTGGTCTGGTGCTCAGGTTATTTAAGGTGAAATGCTTGGAAATAGATCTTCGACTCCACATTGAGTAGAAGAAAACACCTTGTGCTGTGGCGCTGTTCAGCCACAGTTCCCTTGCGCCATAAAACCATCATCATCGTCATCAAATCGGCAAGCAACGGTTACCAGTTGCGAGAGGAAAAATTAAAGAATGTTAAGTTGCCTTTAACAAAATTGACTGCTTATACTTTGCTCACTCGTATACAAGAAATCCAGATCAATCGTGGCGACTCAGCCTATCAGAAGAGCAACTAAGTTAGAACACAACCTGTCACCACCGTAGGCTCTGTCTCGACTTTCTTCGAAGTTTTGAACTATAGATAGATTCCAAGGCCAAGATTTTTTTCGTTTTGATTGTCACACACGGGAGATAAGCAATGACGTGTTGATATTTACATTCATTTGTGATTTAAAATAGAGTGGTATAGCTTGGCGATAAACATGCAGCTGTCGTTGTAAGCATTACCCCTTTAACCGTTGCAAACATTTATGCGCAATTATATGACATTTACATGATGCATCCAATAGCCCAGACGTCCACTCCGTAGCTGTGGCCCTTCCTGGCCAAGACCACAGGGGCGACATAATTGGGGCTCCCGCAGTTAGTAAACTTATGTTCTTCTTCGAAGTGAACGCGGGCGCAGAACCCAAAGTCGGCCACCTCGAGTTTCATGTCTTCGGTAAGGAGCAGGTGTTGCGCGCTTCAGGTCTCGGTGGATGACCCTCTCCTGCACCAGGCACTCGCAGGCGAGGAGCAGCTAGCGTAGAAAGTAGCGCACCTCTTTCTCGGTCAACGTATTGTGGCAACGGAGCATCTCCTCCAGAGACTGCTGTTGCAAAAGGGTTGCAAGCCCCAAGGGTAGCGTTGGCCTGGCGGCCTGGCGCAAAGCTGGAAACATCCGAAGGTCCCGGCAAAAGATGAGTCGACTGGCAACAGAACAACTTGTTTATTCTGGCATCGCAAAAGAGCAGCCGGTCAGGGCGACCACGTTACTCGAAGGAAGAAATCGAAGTCTCTCCTTGGCGTCCGGGGCAGCTCCCTTTATACCCACGGAGTCGAGGGCAAGAAGGAACGGCTTGGGACGAGGCGCCCGATACGGCGACGCTCAGACATGTTCAGACGTGACGTGCGCGTCCGCCGGGCCGGCGCCGGTCAGACCTCCTCGCCTCCCAGTTGGGGAGCTCCTCTCCCCGGCTGCCGCGCTTTGACAAGCGTGGGCACCAACATGCACACACACACACACGCACACACGACGACACGTGGCATTGAAACCTGCCTGGACGCGCTTGGCGGGAGGCGTTACGGCAGCACTGAACGGGTCCAAATGGCCGCCGTTTTGAACGAAGCCCCGGCGTCCGTTGCATCCGCGCCGGCTATACCGCGCGTCGTAGCCGAAACGTAACAGACCGCCCCGCCGGGAGAAGGAGATCCCGATGGTCAGGGGACTGCATCCGCTGTCCGGAGGGATGTCGCTCGATGATGCTCGTAATCGAAACCGGTCGTCCCTCGACGTTGCTTGAGCGCAGCGCACAGAGAAGGCCTCGTTCTCGGGTTCAGGATCACACAGGACACTGCAAAGTCACTTCGGGAGAGTTGCCATTTTTGTGCTCGTTCCCAGCAAGCGTTAGAACTACGCCGAAACGCAACCGCTCAGTTAGCAAGTACGAAACAACCCTCACTAAGCTCTGCCAGGCTCTTTCCCCTTTTATACTACTGCCTAGTTCCTTACAGTAGTCAAGCAGCACTCAGAACGCGTCCACAAATTGGAAAATTGCACTAGAAAGCACATAATCACTTTGAAACACTAAACAAAAGCAATATGTTAAAAATCCTGCCTCAGGAAGAAAACATCAGTAACAAACAACTTTGAGGCGGATTCTTACGTTAGGGGCTTCGACTTAAGCCATCGGCGTTGCCGTTGAGACTCCCCTTTTTGTAACGCACCTCAAAGGAATATTGTTGCAAAGCGAGGCTCCAGCGCAGGAGGCGGCCATTTTTGGGAGAGATGGTCTGCAGCCATTGGAGAGGGCAGTGATCCGTCTCAATGATAAACCTCGAGCCGGCTAGGTAGCATGACAATTTCTGAACGGCCCACACGAGACACGCACACTCTTTCTCGGTGGCGCTGTACGCCTGCTCACGACAGGTCAGCTTACGACTAGCATACAGGACGGGGTGTTCCACTTCTCCATTGTCCCTTTGGCACAGTACAACGCCCATGCCTAGCATCGAACTGAACAACGAACCCTTTTGTGTAGTCTGGCGATCGTAGCACAGGCTGGCTTGTTAGGGCGCTCTTTAAGGCGCTAAAAGCTCTTTCCTTTGTCTCGCTCCAGACGACTGTTTGGGGCTCTGTTTTTCTTAGAGCATCCGTCAGGGGAGCCGCGATATCGGAGTACCTGGGGATGTACCTCTGATAGTAGCCGGCGACACCTAAGAACGACCGAATATCGGTCTTCGTGCGCGGTTGCGGGAAGTCTCGCACAGCGGCCACCTTTATTTCAGAGGGGCGGCGACGACCCTGTCCAATCACGTGACCGAGGTAGACAACCTCGGCCTGTGCTAATTGGCACTTGGGAGCCTTGACTGTCAAGCCCGCTTCGCGCAGGCGGGTTAGCACTGCCCGCAAGTGTGCCATATGCTCAGACCAGGATGCGGAGAATATCGCTACGTCGTCTAAATACGGTAAAGCGAATTCTTCCTGTCCCCGCAACACTTTGTCCATGAGGCTTGAAAAGCAGTATGGCGCGTTCTTCAAACCAAAACTCAAAATTTTATGACGGAATGTTCCCATTGGTGAAATGAACGCCGCATACCTACTAGCCTCTTCTGTAAGTGGAACCTGCCAATAACCCCTGACAAGATCTAGGGTGGAAATAAACTGAGCGCTACTAACTTTCTCAAGGCGCTCCTCGATGTTAGGGATCGGATAAATTTGATCCTTAGTGATGGAATTAAGCCTGCGGTAGTCGACGCAAGGACGAGGTTCCTTGCCCGGTACCTCAACTAAAATCAAAGGGGAGGTATAATCACTCTCACCCGCCTCAATAACACCGAGCTGTAGCATTTTCTTTACCTCAGCCTCCATAATATCGCGCTGGCTGGGTGACACCCGGTACGCCTTGGATCGTACTGGCTCTGGGGAGGTAAGTTCTATATCATGAGTAAGGACAGAAGTCCTACCAGGCCTCTTAGAGAACTGACCTTGAAACTCTTGTAAGAGTTTGTGTAGTTCGGTTTTCTGCTCAGCCGACAGCGGTGCTTTAATGATTAAGTCACTAATGACCTGATCAGTGTCTTCCCTGTTCGTCACTGAGCCTAGTCCCGGAAGCTCGACCGGAAGCTCTTCGGGAACGTTTTCCATCATACACACCACTGCTTCCCGTTGTCTATAGGGTTTGAGCAGATTACAGTGGTAAACTTGCTGTGCTTTCCGCTTGCCTGGCAGACTCACCACGTAGTTAACATCCGACAGTTTTTGAACAATCCGTGCTGGGCCCTCCCACTGCACGTCGAGTTTGTTTTTTAGCGATGTGCGCAATACCATTACCTCATCGCCAACCTCAAAACGACGGGCCCTGGCTGTCCGATCATAATAAACCTTGGCCCTCTGCTGGGCCTTTGCCATTGCGTCACCTGACAACTCCTGTGCCCTTCTTAAGCGTTCGAGGAGACTAAGCACGTACTCGACCACGACTGGGTCGTCGCCCCTGCCTTCCCACGAGTCTCGAAGCATGCGAAGCGGAGACCGCAGCGAGCGACCGTACACCAGCTCAGCTGGCGAAAACCCCGTAGCCGCATGCGGCGCGGTCCCTAATGCAAACATCACCCCAGGCAGACACAGCTCCCAATCACTTTGTTGCTCAAAACACAATGCTCTCAACACGCGCTTCATGACGGAGTGGAGCTTCTCAACGGAATTCGACTGTGGGTGGTACACTGAGCTGTGTAACAACTTTACCCCACACCTTTCGAGAAAGGCTGTCGTCAAAGCGCTAGTAAGCACTGTGCCCTGATCTGACTGGATTTCCGCAGGAAAACCAACTCGCGCAAATATGGACAATAGTGCACTGACTATCTCAACTGAGCTGAGTTCTTTAAGCGGCACTGCTTCAGGGAACTTTGTCGCTGGGCAGATCACAGTCAAAATGTGTCTGTACCCCGTGGCTGTTACCGGCAGAGGTCCCACTGTATCAATAACGAGCCGTCTAAAAGGCTCCGTAATGATAGGTACCAACTTCAACGGCGCCCTCGATTTGTCCCCTGGTTTGCCAACCCGCTGACAGGTGTCACATGTCCTCACAAAGTGTTCTACGTCACGAAAACACCCTGGCCAATAGTACTCTTGCAAGAGACGGTCCTTAGTCTTCTTAACTCCTAGGTGTCCGGACCACGAACCGCCATGCGACAAGCGCAACAGATCCTGACGGTAGCACTGAGGCACGATCAGCTGATCGAACTCGACTCCTCTGCGGTCTAGATACTTCCGATACAGGACCCCACCTCTTTCCACAAAACGAGCATTTTTCTTGGCGATACCTTCCTTGACATTGCAGCGCATGTTTTCTAGGCTGCCATCCTTTTTTTGCTCGGCTATCAAAGCCGACCGGCTGACTTTTAGCAACCTATTAAGTCCATCGGACGTAGGCGCGATGAGCAAATCTGCAGATAGCTCTCCTAACTTTCCCGTGTCGGGCATTTCCTCTCCAGTACCTGGTGCCTTCAACGCTACAGGCTCAATTTTATTCAGTTCGGACGTGCTCTGAGTATCAGCTTGCAGCGCCTCCGACCCTTTTTCATTGTTCGACAACGTCGGCCCCGCAACTACCGCCTTTGCAGCGAGCTCCCGAACTCTTGATCTGGTTAAGGGCTGAACGCTAGCCTCACCAAACAAAAGCCCCTTCTCGCGCAGGAGGTGATCGGACCTGTTCGAAAATAGGTACGGGTACTGGGGGGGCAGCATAGATGACACTGCGGCCTCCGTCTCAATTGCTCCGAAAGGTCCTTCAATAAGCACTTTTGCTACGGGCAGACACACGCTGTGAGCTTCCACTGCTTGCTTGATCCATGCGCACTCGCCCGTGAACATATCGGGTTCTACGTAAGAGGGGTGAACTACATCCATTGTAGCTGCGGAATCACGAAGCACTCGGCACTCTTTCCCGTTCACGAGGAAGTCTCGCATGTAAGGCTCGAGAAGCTTCATGTTCTCGTCAGTGCTGCATAATGACAAAAACACGACTTTTGTTTTTGTTTCTGGACACTGCGCCGAAAAGTGACCCGGCTTCTGGCATGTATAACACACGCGCGCTTGCCTCCTCTCGAACCGCTTTCTGCGTTCGGCTTCGGCTGCCGCCGTCTCCTTACGTTCGGTCGGACTGCTTTCACTCGCATCCGCACTACGTGTGTCCCCCCTTGCTCTCATGGGTGTGAACTTCGGCCTCTCAGACTTGGAGCCAAATTCACCCTTTTGACCGTCCTTAGCTCCGCGAGCCCGACGCGTCACAAACTCCTCGGCTAGCTCGGCGGCTTTAGCCACTGTACTAACGTCTGGCCTATCCAAGACCCAGTACCGCACGTTCTCAGGTAACCGACTATAAAACTGTTCCAGCCCGAAACACTGCAGAATTTTCTCGTGGTCACCAAACGCTTTCTCTTCTTTGAGCCACTCCTGCATGTTTGACATAAGCCTGTAGGCAAACTCTGTATATGACTCACTTCTGCCTTTTTCATTTTCCCGAAACTTCCGACGGAACGCCTCCGCTGACAGCCTGTACTTTTTTAGCAGACTCGATTTCACTTGGTCGAAATCCTCTGCCTCCTCTCTCTTTAAGCGAGCGACTACGTCGGCCGCCTCGCCGGGTAACAAAGTGAGCAAGCGCTGTGGCCACGTTTCCCGAGAGAACCCCTGCTTCTCGCACGTTCGCTCAAAGTTAACCAGGAACAAACCAATGTCCTCTCCAAGCTTAAACGGCCGCATCAGGTCAGTCATTTTGAACGATACTCGTTCTCCTGCACCGTGTGCCTGACTTCCATTACGAGCGCGTTCCATCTCTACCTCGAGACGCTTCATTTCCAAAGCGTGTTGACGGTCGCGCTCTTCTTTATGTTCGCGCTCGTCTTTCTCTTTTTGCTCTTTACGTTCGCGCTCCTCTTTTTCTTTTTGCTCCCTCTCCTCAATGGTCTCAAGGCATTCCGACAGCTCGTCATCCTCAGCCTCCAACTCAAGAATAGCCCTTAGCAGTTCTGGTTTTCTGAGTTTGTCTGAGACATCCAGACCCAACTCTCTTGCAAGCTCCAGCAATTTCGGTTTGCGCAACGACTTCAAATCCATGGCTGCTCCGAATGCTGCTTTCTCTACTGCCTACTATTGTCTTGCCGCAAACTAACCCGGCAGCAACGACAACCACAATTACCAGCTCTGTTTCTGACACTAACAAAAGCCTGGCAAAACTCAGAAGAAGAAAGTCCCGCACTCACCAAACCTCGCAGCCAAGAATTCAGCGCAGTCGTTCCGCTGCAGGCAACCAATCATCACACAGGGCTCGTTGCACTGCTCCCGGATGGTCGTTGTGCTGCTCAGCATACAGTTGACCGCATATCTTCGCTGCTGGCCTCCGTTGTCGCGATCTCACCGCTGGCAACCAGTTGTTGCAAAAGGGTTGCAAGCCCCAAGGGTAGCGTTGGCCTGGCGGCCTGGGGCAAAGCTGGAAACATCCGAAGGTCCCGGCAAAAGATGAGTCGACTGGCAACAGAACAACTTGTTTATTATGGCATCGCAAAAGAGCAGCCGGTCAGGGCGACCACGTTACTCGAAGGAAGAAATCGAAGTCTCTCCTTGGCGTCCGGGGCAGCTCCCTTTATACCCACGGAGTCGAGGGCAAGAAGGAACGGCTTGGGACGAGGCGCCCGATACGGCGACGCTCAGACATGTTCAGACGTGACGTGCGCGTCCGCCGGGCCGGCGCCGGTCAGACCTCCTCGCCTCCCAGTTGGGGAGCTCCTCTCCCCGGCTGCCGCGCTTTGTCAAGCGTGGGCACCAACATGCACACACACACACACACACGCACACACGACGACACGTGGCATTGAAACCTGCATGGACGCGCTTGGCGGGAGGCGTTACGGCAGCACTGAACGGGTCCAAATGGCCGCCGCTTTGAACGAAGCCCCGGCGTCCGTTGCATCCGCGCCGGCTATACCGCGCGTCGTAGCCGAAACGTAACACTGCGTAGAAAATGCGCTAATAAAGCTTTTGGGAGAGCATTAAAATTAAGCCATTCTGAAGGAACTCGGTTTCCGGTACCATGCACGTGCAAAGCATGTCATTCTTGATAAAGATTGGTTGATTTATTATTTTAAGGTAAAAAATTCAGGGTCCAGAGAAGGACATCTCAATATTTAACGGCAGGTGTCAAAATATAGGTAGCTTTCAAATGGTGGGGGCGCGCTCCCTAAAGAACGATTCAAGAACGCGAGAACTATTTCCACAAAAATGTCAGTAAACAAATACAGCCAGAATACACCCGTATCACCAAATATCCTATAGAAGCGGTTTGGAGGAAGCACAACCCAATATATGTTGTCATCAGGCCTTCATAATCACAGAGGCGAAGCATCGACTGTTGCGCAAGTCAGTAAAAGTTAGGACAGACGGTGAAACTTTGTTACTGCAGTGTTATTTACCTGGGATCCTGAGTCCGGTTTATACAAGCGTCTCTTGGTTCGGCAATTCACGTCAGTAGCGATCGAGTAGACCCAATACGGTTAACGACCATGCGCTGGTATGCCGTAACGCCTGCTAGGGCGCGCAGAAGTGCATTCGACAAATGCAAACCCGAGACGTTTAGCATAGCAGAGACTTATTGGCGTAGACGTCTACTAGTCAGCCGGACCAATACTGTACACGCGTAGTGCCACGCAAATACGTCTCCGGTATTCTAAGTGTGTGTAGTATCTAACAGAGAGCTTTACGTATTAGCATAGACGCATACCGAATTACCGGACGCCTCCTGCGCACGCGCAAGGAAAGGGGCGGGCCAGTTGGGCCACTGAGCGGTCGCAGCCAAACTCCCTTATTCTGCTATACGTCCGCCCTAATACGTATCCGCTAAGGCTAAAACCCTCTACTTTTAAGATCAAGAGGGTTTACTGGCATAGTATTGTGCCTGTTTACCGAACGGCGGCTTCGCACGCGCAGTGCCAGCGGTGCGGCCAGGCGGCGCCACTGCGCGTGCCAGCAACACGTCGAGTAAATCTCTATACGTGTATAGGCCTCTTGCACTGGAGTTTGAGGTATAGTAGCGGCGCCTGGTGGTGGCAAAAAAAGTTGGCTGGGTAGTACCAGGTTAGGTAGTACTGAGCCCTGGCTGTGCAGAAGCACGTTTCTAGCCTGCGGTTTGCGTCGATTCGCACTCTTTTCTGCCCTGTTGATCGCACGAAAAGGCTCGTCACTTGTCAAAGACCACGCTGCGAGCCGGCAGTAGGCTTGTTTTCGAAAGCGGAAGCTCCGTGTAGCGTGGAACGAAATGCTGGCAGCGGACGGCATCGACGACATCGGTCCGCCCGAGAGACCCGCCTCAGGCTCGAAAAAGCGTCACCGTCGTTACTGCTGCGTCCTGGGCTGACATGAGCAAGAAGGGCTAGATCGCAACATCAGATTTTACCGTTTTCCTACAAGGCCGCACGAAGTAGACCGCCGGGCGCGCTAGATAACTGCAGTTCGACTCACCGGATGAGAGAAATTTTGCGCAATGTTGGCTGCTTCACCTGCTGAGGTTTGCTTGATTGCCTGCGTTGCTGAAATTCGGTCCTTTGCACATGCAGTTCCGACGGCAAACCGTGGGAACCAGTGCCGAACAGCAGGATATGAAGTCGCCACTTTGTTGGCGACGAGAGAAACGATTCGGCCAGTCACCCCGCGTATGTGCCTACGGTCTTCCCCGCGGCCTACGTCTGGCATGGCCTGTGATTTACGATTCGAGACCCGGCCACAACAACCCACTGGCGCGAAGTGGTGAAGCGGTTCGGTGTGTGTACGGCCGGGCTGATTCGGTGCGAATTTACTACCGCACGGCGAGCAGAACACGCTGGAGGGTTATATGTGCTCATCATAGACCTCAAGCCAGCACGTTAAGGCAGCGCAGCACGGCAACACTGCATGATGACAGCACACCGATGTCCGAGATATGTCATTAAAAGCTACATCAAGCAAACAGCGCATGAGCTCGCGCTGCGGCGCAATTCGCACGTATGTACATTACTGCGAGCTTATATGCACTGGATCAGTTATCATTTTGCCGAAGGTACAAATGGTCGCAACTACACGCATGGCTACTTGTTTACCTGCAACCACAAGGGCTGCTCGCCGTTTAGTGGCATGCTGAAAGACCGCTACCGGCGCGGCGCGTACCGTCGCGAGTTCGAGCAGTTCCGTACACAAGTTGTCTCCTCATGACTGCTGCGAATTCGTTTATTAGATTCACTTCCTCCAATAAACGTGTTCGTGTGCCTGAATCTGGTATCACACAAACCTCACCTAAAGTTTAACTTCGTGCACGAGTCGCTTCACTTGCGATTGACACAGCGCTGAAACTTCGCCGCTACTTTCTTGATCCGCAAACACGTACTTAGCATTGCGTAATTTCTCGCCTTTGCGCAGCGTGCCAGCCCTGAAAAATTCTTCGGCGCCCGATATTCGCTGCAGGCCGTGGCACAACACAAGCGAAAGTGGCGGGTCTTTACTGTAAAACGTGGTTTTGGAAGCAGACGACTGAGCTTGGTACTACGCAGCGCAGGGCACAGGGCGCTCATTAGCACCATTTTCGCAGCGCCCCCTGGGCAGTGCAGGAGGCCTATACTACGCTAGAAGCCTCTACATTTAGTATAGCTAGGCGCAATAGAATCCCCCTTCCTGCGTCCGCAAAGTGGCATGGGTGCTGCCAGGCGGGGCCACTGCACTTTCATAGGAGGCGTCCGTCTCAAGTGCGGTAAAAACTTCCAATTGCGTCGCGAAGTAGCGTAACACAATAGAATTGAAACGAAGGCGGCACAGCTCACAGCATGAACGTGTCTCATCTTCCTTCTTATGTGTTAAGCTCTTTCGAAACGACTCTCATGAGGGAACCCATCGAGTTTATTTACGAATTATGAGTACGCCGTTTCGTACAGAGATTGTGGGGTACACGCACGACCTATTTCCCTCACCATCCAGCCACGAACGAGCGAACGGCAGGAGGCGACGACAGCGAACCACCCGGGAACGGAGGAGGGCACTCATCCTTCTCCTCCGGCTTCCATGGGTGCAAAAGGGTTGAAAATTAGGCGAGTTCATACGAATTCATGGCGCTGTGTGTGCCACCCTGTCATTCTAGTGGTTCCTCACGCCGCACCACATGGCAGCGTTTTTTCTGCGTCGCGCCTTATTCTCGGCCACTGGCGTAGCCGGAAACGACATACAGGCGCTCAAAGCGAGGTGACATAGGGTGACGCAGATATCTGGAGAAGTGTCGGCGCCGGAAGTGCCTCGTAAGTGGAGAATGGGGGGGGGGGGGGGGGGCAATGACTAGTAGCACATTGAAACGACCTCTGGATTGATCCATACCTCAGCTGTGCCTGCCATAAGCGCGGCCCCTTTTTGCGAAGGCAGCAGCAGCTCTCCAGTCACCGCTGTATTGCACGACAGGGAATAATTGAGCGGCTTAATCTATAATTTCTCCACAACCACGTCTGAAGACGCCAGTCGGGCGCCGAGCGAAGATGCCGACAGGCGAGGCGCTGACGCGACGCTGAAGAAAGGCTGCCTTGTGCTTGGGCCGGGAAGACAATCTCCTGGGGAGAGCGAAGATTTGCTATGCTTAGCAGTAACCGATGAAGCTCTAAATACTCTTTTGTGAGGGAAGACGTCACTCGCCACGGAGCGTCGTGGAACCCTCTTCGGCTGGCCCTTTGTCACCACAACTGCCCGTCAGCCAGGCGATGACCGGCCACTAGGACTCCCGCCTCTTTTTCTGCCGAACAAACATTCATCGGCTTACTAGGATTCATCCGCCCACAGCCTTTTCTTGTATGCTTGAATAACAGCGTGTGCATAGCTGTGCTTACTTCACCGAGTACCCCGTGACTGGAGCTTATTGTTCCACGGCTTACGAGACACCGGTCGCGTACAAATGACTCCTGTGTGTTGTGTGTTTGGCTCGGGCACTTTCCATCACTGCTGGCTACGCAGTGTGACCCCTATGAGTCATATGAACCCTATACTGTATATATCAGCAAAACGTAATCCATGACACATTGGCGAGATATATGCCTTTATAAACCAGCATCACTGCATCTCCTCTCGCACTGTCGTTAGTGTCGAATGGTGCTTGACCTCGTTACGAGATATTATTGCAGCTGTGCAATTCGAGGCACAGAAGAAAGCAGTGATTGCGAAGAAAAAGCAGTAATAGCAACACGAATTCCAAGTTTCGCACTGCGAAGAATATAACAAATGGACATGGGCCTGCAGCGTTATATTCTTAATAACGCATCAAAGTCAGTCCTGAAGATTTGTGTCCGCATTTCATGATTTCTGCTAAATAAAAAAAAAACTTGGAAGTCTAAAAAAAACAGGCTGTCAGTAGTGCTGTGCAGCGAAGCATGGCGCTAGAGACAACGCAACGAAGTTTCTAATAAGGTGCTGTATGCCAGACAGATGCCAAGGTCGAGAGATAGCGAAGGAGGAAGAAGAAAGGCGAGCAGGTTGACTTGATAAATACCGCTGCGGTGCCGTAGTGCTTTCAGCATCCATCTCGCAACTGTGAGGTGCAGGGATCGATACCGAGTGCCGCTGCGTACCCACTGGTGATATTAAGGTACAAGCTTTCCTGACGCTCGGACTCTTCTGGGTGAAACGCTAGAAAAATACACCCCCCCTCCCCTTGAGCAGGCGACACAGTATGCCATAACGCTGTTTGTCCAGAGTTCCTGGCGCCATACAAATGCATTATTATCATCATCGTTTAACCGGGAAAGGCTCCCGTGGGCTATGGAGACAAAGAAGGCAGATTTAAAGGGCTAAAGGTGAGATCAAGCAAACGGCAAGGACATCAGTTAGGGTAAAGCCTACGGCAAATACGGCTTTCCACGACGTGCACAGCAAGCGGGACAGTTGACTCGCAAGCGCTGTTAAGCTCAATTCAGTTAACTGTTGCTCATCCGACTAATGGCAGAACAAAAAAGAGTTCGGCGGTTGCTATTGAGACTGCTTACATGCGGTAATGCGATAGCATTTATTTTTATTTATTATTACCTCAAAGGCCCCATTGAAGGGGCATTACATGAGGGGGTGGAACTTCAGCAGTAAATTTCTTCAATTGACTATATAAATGACGATGAGTCGATCTGATGAACGATGTATCTGATAAACATTACTGTCCCTGGGTGCACTGTTTACATGTAATGTTTGTACATGCACTGCAATTGTGCTCCGGGAGTTTGTGTTTGCGTATTGGTTGCACACAAGACATCGTTTAAGGAGGTGCTCGTCTTGCTTATGTTTCATTCGGCCTCTCGATGGCGTCACTCTATTTCTGTTGCAATCACTGGGATTTTCTGTACCATCTGCGAGCGAGCGAGCGAGAGCGCGCGCACACACGTGCACACACACGCGCACGCAAACACGCCCCCACACACACGCGCACGCAGGCACACCCAAGCACGCCCGCGCACACCCACGCACGCGCGCGTGGTCTCCGCCGGCTTTTCTCGCAATGGGACTGTAGTGCTTTCGCAGTGATGTGTTGTCTAGTGTATGAAGCAATGTATCAACGTGATTCGTGTGAACACATCACGTGCAGACGCCCAAATCTTTCTCTCTTGCATGTGACCGCCCAATTTTTCGTTTCCGTAGCCTGATTACTGAGGAAATTCACGAAAAGGCCAAGACTAGGCGCAGGCTCACTCAACCCGTGCTTAGTCTTAAATTACTGAAAGAAAAAAATGTCCCAGCAGGCTACAGGTATTGCCGCAAACAAGAAATTAGCGCCCCGCATTTGTGAGCCGACTTTACGAAGGAATGGATAAAATACAAGCACAAATGAACAGGAAGGAGAGTGAAACGTCAACGCACCTGTCTTGTGCGCAGCTCTAAAATTATGTACACGTTGTTGTCGTCCTCAAAGTGGCTGTGGAAACCAACGACGTGCTTGTGACGCAGGGTCTCGTGGATCGCGATTTCCTTGTCCGTTTATAGGCAACAAACAAATAAACATTTTATACAAGGCATTGCCCTGAGGTCACGGGTGCTAATTTGCTTTTGTAGCACGTATAGCGGCAGCAGTGCAGGCCTGAGCGCAAGACATTAATATCCGCAGACACGCCCACGGCCTTTAGCAGAGCGCCACAGACAACAAAATGGCGGCTGCTCTACCGTCAGTTAATACTCCATAATGGTTGATTTAGTAAAGCAAGCAACAAAAAATTGCAGAGGATGTTGACTCCTCAGTACGACTACTAACGTCGTATACTACAATAGTAAAAAGCACCAGCGGTACCAGTTGCTGGTGTATATTCAGGAAACTACGCAGGATCGGAGAGCACGGGCGTTATGCGACGCCTGGTCTGTCAGACTAGGGTCCGTTGTGTGAGTCCTCTTTTGCATGCGGCAAAGTGTGCACTGGGAAAACCAGAATGTGTCTTAATGGGCTCCGACGTCACCACGAGCGTTCAGTATAAAAAAGGCACTAATTTTCCTGACCATTGTGAAGCCTGCTCAGAGAAGGCTTGAGTCACCTCCAAGCCCCGCCTGTCTGAATAATTCTTAATAGTCGAGATAAAAATGCGTGTGAACTTAAGTTGAATTTCATATGAAGGCAGAGAGGAGACACTTGTATTAGTGCTGAATCTGTAGTACTTAGCGGAAGTGCACTGTTTATTCCTGCTGATCCTTCTATGTAAATGCTAAATATTAGCGTTTCGTCCCTTTGCGCATGGGTAAAATAAAGAAAAATGCATTTGCTTCAATAAAGTGTTTCGACATAACCGGGAGCGTCCCGCCTCCCAGATCGTCCGCGATCTGTGCCCCTGTATTTGCTTTAGCTGCTGCTATATTTTGCTGCAATAACGTATAAGTTTTCTCCCATGGTTGTAACCGACTTTCACAGCTAAAGTGCTCCTTTAAACTTCTAAATGCATTAAAATGACTTGAAGCGAAGTTTGCGTGCATCAATAGAATGCAGCATTACCGTATCAACGGAACAACTGTAGTTGAAAACGGAGATTTTGAGGGCTCCAAATGCTAAAAAAATAAAAGGTCGGTGCCGGCACGCCTAGCTATTTTAGGTAGCAAACTGTGGCGCATAACAGATTTAGCCGCAGATCGCTGAGGTTAGACGATCGCTGACATAATTCACTTCCAAATGGTGAACGCAGAGTAATTTTCTGTTTTGAGGTGACAACTTACAATGCAGCAGCCGGACAAGTTTTAAATATTAATTTCTTGAACAAAACAAAAATGGACCTTTCGGGTGCCGAACGAACATTGCACGAAAACCAACTGAGAAATATTTTACTAAGAACAAAGATTCACTGTAGTTGTCCTCACTGTCACTTCAGATACATCTCTATACAAGCCAAGAATTCGAGTAACGATGACCTACGTAAATCATGAACCGCTCATCATCATCCAAGAGCGTCTTAGGGATGATCTTGGCTGCGTAGACCTCGTTTGTCTACTTCTCAATGAACTCGTAGCACTGCGCATACCAGCCCTGAAATTGCAGTGGCAGCCTTCTGTCATAGACATTCAAATTGCAGGTAAACGCCGTGGCTTCGGCGTGAGCAGTATGTCTACAGCCCAGAATCAGTCCATTTTTTCACTGGAAGGTAAAATTGGCTTGGCGCCGGAACAAGAAAAAAAGATGACTTTTGCGAGTACAGAAATAATGCAAGTGAAATGCCTAAATTATAATAAAAAGGTACAATTGGACGACAAGCACTTTATAAAGTGATAAGCATGCAGAATAATTTTGACGCATTTGGTACAAATCTTAAACGGAAACGTGCAAGAATGTACAGGTGTGTCAGCAAAGCCAGCGACCAGTTTTTACGATAGCCTTTCGAAGTGTAAAGATGCTTTCGACTGCTTAGTAAAGCCAGTATGCCAGCCCGTCAGAGAAAAGATGAATCGCGTGAACTACTATTGTAGTTAATGGAACTTCCTATAGCTAGAGACGGATGAAACTCAAGAACGAAGCGGCAAATGCCCCTCAAAGGAGACCTTCTGGCCAATGGCGGTCACCGGTTCTCGTGATGTCGTGGCTAATCCCCTTAGACCTGCTACCGTGCAATCGCAGGGCGTGGCGGATGAAAGGGAATTATGCAGTGCTTAATCAGGTTAACTCCGGCGTCATGAAAATCTCTCTATAGCATTGACTGGAGAGCCTCCTCTGAGAGACTTTTACCGCTTAGTTCTTGAGTTGAATTTCTTTATAGTGGTACCTTCTGGTTTCGCGTAGTCGTCGTCCCATCCGCTACCTCCATCAACCCATTCTCTTTTCCATATAACGAACGGGGATGATGGGAAGGCAGAGGAATGGAGCTGAGAGTTGGGCGGTCGAAGAGAGAGGATAGCTGGCAGCGCTCGCGGAGGATTTTTGCCACCCACTCGAGTTGCCAAGAAGCGACTCTCCTCTACTATGGCGTGCAGGGTGCCGCGACACCCGTGGCTGCACACTCATGGTGGGAATAGCTTTTTAACCATCCCATGCTTCCTTTTTTTCCCCGGTGACGACTGGGTGGGTCGCCCGTGGAGTTGCGCGCGTACTGTGGTCTTTGTGCGATGGCGCGACGGCGGAAAGAGAGCCCGCTTTCTCGGATGTCTGTTGGTAGGTCTGTGTTTTATCTGCGCTGGAAATTTTATGTTTAAAGACATCAGCCAACCGCCCAGAAATTGGATTTATTGAAATAACGGAACTCATGTAGAAAGAAGCAGTGGACAGTTTCTCTCGCTCAAGGCTGCAACGTCCCGGTTCTTCCTACTGTGTTTTATGTGTGATGTGGCTTCGCAACTACATGACGATCGACAAGTTACGATGAGCTGCTGTGTTCTCCACCGCATGAACTAAAATCAGCAGAACTACTTTGTTTTCCTGCTGACCGCTCGTGAAAAAGCAAAATTGGAATCAGATGTCAAACAAGACGGCTAGCTATCAACTGACAACTCGAAAGTGTGTGAGGATAAGGCAGGTGAGGCACCCGCGTTTTTAAATCATCTTTGGTAGTGCTGAAGGTATAATGCAAAACTTTTATGCTGCATTCTAATAACTACTGATATAGTCAGCCTTTAAAGGAAGCTACTTGTTCAGCTTGGTTTCTTGCCGCAAGAATGCACAAAGTAGAAATTACTGAGGATGGCAACGACCTTTTTCTCCTTTTATACACGCGTAGTAGCGCATATTTCGGTTAATACGAGTGAAAAAATACCGGATGCGGATTTACTGTTTCGACTCGATAAGTCGTCACTATTTACATTTATGCATACCCCTGTTCAGTATCTGTATTGCTTATGCATACGAAGTACTCGTTTTAAACATTTAAATTCACCTTGTATCGATCAAAACCACTACAAAGCCAATCGCATGGATGCAAGCCATCTTGCTTATTCCAGGAATGGTGTCAGTGCTGAAGGCAATAAAAATCAGTGAAAGTAACACACCCTGTTTTCTTTCTTAGAACGGCACACAAAGCAGTGAAGGCTTTCTTCTTATTTCCGGGGCAAATTTTCGTCTACATCAGGCTTGTTATTCGCACTTGTCGCTCGCACTCGTTCGCAATTGATGACCTGAAAAAAAGGCTTTACGCCGAGATTGCAAAGAATGCCAAGCTGAAAGATGAAAACAGTGCACTGCAAGTGAAATGTTAAAACTGAAAAAAAAGCAAACACGGAGCTTGAAAAATAGCTAACACAACTCGAGCAGTATACGAGAACCTGCAACCTTGAGATTAAAGGCGTTGAAGAACACGAGGAAGAAAACGTCACCGACATCATATCTAAGATTGGCACTGCTATTAAGGAACCAATCAGTGAAACGTATATTGAAATCTGCCATCGTGTGCCTCTACGGAATTCCTCTGCAACAAGTATCCATATGAAAATTAAGTCCAGGACGAAGCGTGGCTAAGTTCTGAAGACTGCGCGGAAGCTTAGACTAACTAACGAAGGCGTCGGGATCGACAGCAAGATCCCCATGCGGTATATAAACCGGCATCTCTTCGAGCTCTGAAGCACCTTTGGGGAAGGTCATTACAGACAAGCTTGAATTCCAGTGGAAAGCCGTATGGAAATTCAATGGTGGGTTATACACAAATAAAACTGAAGCCTCGCCAATAATGCACATCGCTGACGAAACTGATCTTGACAATATATGTTAATAATAACCTTAATGCTTCTGTGCGACTACATTTCTTGTTGAGATTGCTTTCCACGATCTTAGTGCCCCTTAATATGTCAAGCCCGGTATTATTAAACACAGATTTGTACTGCATCTAAACGCGCACTTGGTTGTTAGCAATATAGACGTCATACGTGATTTTTTTAGGACAGTTTTCTTTCAAATACCATGTTATAATGATTACAGAAACATGGTACAACGATGGCTGCCAGATGCTTGAACTTGACGGATACAAAACTTTTTTCGGGAATCGCACAAATCAGCGAGGAGGTGGCGTCGCCGCATACACTGCAGCAACTCAAAACTCTTCCTTGGTACCGAGTTTCTGTCCGGTTACTGATGATTATGAGATTTTAACCCTTAAGCAGCATATAGAAACTATCGTTGTAGCATATCGTCCGCCTCATGCAAATTTCAGATTATTCCTAACATTCTTTGAGAGCCTTCCGGATTATATCTGTAGTAATAACCTTCGCTTGATATGTGGTGGTGATTTTAACATACACATGTTAGAAAGCACCAGTACAGTTCTTGATCTTAGCATCATGCTAAATGCTTCTGGGTTTCTAAACTTGGTCAAAACGCCAACCCGCATAACACATTATACTGCATCAATTCCTGATTTGCTTATTACAAACATAGACACTACCGTTTGTCATTCCGGTACTACAGCGTCAGATATAAGCGACCACTGTGCCGTTTTTAGGACATATGCTGCGAATGAAACACACAAAAAGACACGCCATGAGCCCTTTCTGTTTCATTGCGTATCGGAAACAGCCCTTGAATCCTTTAAACAAGAAATCTCGCACCATGATTGGTCATTTATATTGCGAATACAAAATGCAAATGACGCCTATGCTAAGTTACTTGAAGCATTCACACGCACTTATGCTAAACACATCCTAAAGAAAACGCTTAAGCAATCCAAAAAATTAGAAAACCATGGGTTACTGATTTCACGTAGAAATATAAAAAATGAAAGTGAACTTTACCATGCATTCCTTCGCTATCGTTCTCCGTTGTAATTGCTGGAATTTAAAACGCACAATAATAAACTAAACATCAAAATTCGGCGTGCGAAGGCAGCTTATAATCATAATATTTTTGCTGACACAGGAAGCAAGCAACCGGACGCCGCATGGAAGATGATAAACCCCGTGCTAGGTGTTGAACGGAAGCATTCGGCACCTGAGAATATCACACTTAATAATCGAGACACTACTGGTCAACAACTGGTGAACGTTTCTAACACGCGCTTTTTAGATAGTTCTGTGACCCCCTAATATGTGATTTTTATAATAATGCCGACCAGTCCGTATGTGAAATGTTTTTTCTTGCACCCACTGACGCACGTGTAATCGTTGAAATATTCACGACTGAGAGGAATAGTAAGGCCTTAGGGACATAAACGACATACAAATGAAACCAGTGAACTACGTTCTAGAATTTATTGCCCCCGCACTTACACACATATATAATTTATCACTAGCATCTGGGATATTTCCAGCTCTAATGAATACAGTTAGAGTGTCTGTAGTACACAAAGGCGATGAAAAAAAAAAAGATCGGACTACAGGCCAATAGCAGTTCTTCCAATCTTCTCCAAAGGTCTGGAAAAAATCGTTTTTCTTCGACGAAAAGCTTTTTTTTTTTTCACTAGACATAATACATTCTCGGAAGGACAGTTCGGCTTTCGTAAAGAACGATCAAGAGAAACAGGGCTTTTAGCTATGAAGGAAACCATACTACTAAATATTGGTAAAAAGTTCTTCACGCTTGCACTATTCATAGATTTCTCTAAAGCTTTGGTTGTTTCAATCATGAAATCCTAATAAAAAACTTCCCTACTCGGGAATTCGCGTCCTAAAAATAAGACTGCTAGAATCATACTTAAAAAATAGCTCACAATTCGTGTGTTTGGGTCCTCATCGATCACATGTTCTTACAGTTTCAAGAGGCGTAACCTAAGGAAGTATTCTGGGTCCTCTGTTATTCGGCGTTTACATCAACGGTATAGTGAACATTGACAAAACAGTTACATTTATAATTTATGCTGACGATAGTACTATACTGTTCTCTGGACCTGAAATCAACACTTTAGCAACAAAATACAATAGCGTGCTCTCAAAACTGTCCTCCTGGAAGCAAGACAAATCCTAATACCATTACTGCAAAAAAGACAAAGATAATCTTTAATTTTGAAATAAGCCTTCTAGTCTACAGAACACTATTAAATTTCAATTTTACGTATTGACATCATTGAAGATAATAAAATACTAGGCGTACCCTTTTCCTCACACCTTACTTGGGATGTGCCCATAACTCAGGCGTGTAAGAAACTTTAATCTGTCACTGCAGCATTGTCAGGACGCTGGTCCTCTCTGCTCGTCATAATTAAGCTGCGAATTTACAATGCGTTGCATTTCCACATCTTAACTATTGTAGCCTGGTCTCGCTCACAACAAGCAAATAAAATATTCATAGACTAGTGCTTTGCAAAAGAAAGTTGTTCGCATAATCGCAAACATACCATATT
Source organism: Amblyomma americanum (assembly GCF_052857255.1). Lineage (NCBI taxonomy): Eukaryota > Metazoa > Arthropoda > Arachnida > Ixodida > Ixodidae > Amblyomma > Amblyomma americanum. Next base: position 94,786,382 of record NC_135504.1, on the reverse strand, counting down.
TTGCGTGGTCACGTGCCTCGTCTCAAAAATATGGATTGATAAAGATTGAACACCAATACACATATGGCATTGTATCTTCTTTTCATTTGACTTCGACAGTGCTAAAAGCTTTTTTTAATATCGGCCGGTTGCCTGACAGCTGGTGTCAGTGATGCACGTACGAGTAGCACAGTCCTATGGTTTGCGCCTCATTTTCGCACTAACTACAAGCTAGAAACGTTAAACTACGCTCTTCCTGCCATTGTTACGAAGCATCAAGACACGAAAATTCTCACAAAGAAGCAGTTACGGCGGCATTTTTAAAATATCTAAGGTTTTATTGTGTCTATTCCTGTCGTTTGAATGTGGTGTTCAACTGAGACAATTATTTCCTTTTATTATGCTTCGTTCAAATACTTGTTACAATGTTAAAAATCTGATTGCTTCTCATTATAAACTGTGATATACAATTACTTTGCTACATTGCGTTATGTAGTGCTTTGTATTCCTTCTGCCTTGTAGGTTTTTTTATGTATAGATGCAAACTGACTGACTCACCTATCCTTAAATGTGAAATTACAAGTTTTGTTTCTGATTCTGCGTTTGGGAACTGTTGTTTCATTTTCCACTGTTTTTGTTGTCTTTGTAATGTCAAGTGGAAGTCTCAGTGGCTACATCGAGCTGCCCAGAGCAGCTTCTGGCTCTGAAAGCCTTTCAGTGCTATCTCAAAAATAAAAATTCAATTCAATTCAATTAAAACAACATGTTAGTTTTGTTTGATTTTCTGCGTGGATATAAAATTCACGCGGAGATTAACAGGTAAGACGTGGTTCTATCTGGAGCTAAGTTATTTTAATTCTACAATGCCTTCAAACTTTCGTCTCGCGGCGTTCATGCGTGCAGGAAGCGCTGCGCTTTAACCGAAATCCAATCAAAGGGCACGTTGCAACAGCGGGACAGTAAGACGCTGCAGCCAAAGAAGTGTCGTGCTACCGTTTCAAAGTACACTATGGTGAGTGCATTTCGAATCTTACCAGGTGATCCTCGAGCAGTGCGAAAAACTCAAATGCTGCCGAAAAGTGTCTTCAGCAACACGGGCTCCCGATTTCGCGTGCAAACATTATACGCTACGTATCTGCCACGCCGGCACGTATAGATTCATAGCACTTAGTGTTTACTTCATTTATTATTTATATAAAATTTAAATAAAAAGAACTTTTTCCAATTCGGAGGCGCATTTTACGAAACTAAATAGCCAGAAGAAAGGTTATAAGCAATGATGAAATTTGCATTAAATGCTAGTATCCAAGGTACGCTTGCAAGAAAAAAGCTTCTTTTGACTTCCAGCCAATGGCGTCGGCTGATGCTCATGAACCTGCAAACGTGAAAATGCAGCGAGTGGTAGAAGAATGTGGATTGTCCCCTCCCTACATCGTGACGCTTGCATGTGCATGAGAATCGGCTGAAAGGAGGTTTTCTATCGTAAAAAAATTCGCTTTTCTTGACTTTTATCGAACTATAATGTTTCTCCACAGCGCACACCTATTGTATTTGAAGCCAAATTTGATATGTTTTGTGCGAAATTTTGACCCATGTATTAACCCTCAAAATACGTTCTTCTACGGCAATTTACTTAAACACTAATGTTTTCAGCAGATTGGTATTCTTTGTGCCCTACATTCTCGGGTTTTATTGCTTTCTAACTTCGGGGGCGTAAGAATGGCAATTTTTTGGGGCTCAAATCTAGATACTCATCAAAATATTCCGTATACAGGGGTTTTCTTGATTTATCTTTGTTGTAGCTAATGTTAATTTATATAAGTGCTTGTTTGCAGCTGAACATGAAATGCTCTATTTTTTTCGCCCAAAATATCAACACGCACTTCCTGACGGCGAGCGATATTCAGCCGATCTTGTTCTCTATGGCGACATTTACAACTGGACTGCAGTTGCATTATTCCGCCTTCGTCTGCTTCACAGAAATAAATTTTTTGTGTAGAATTCTAGTGGACTAGAGTCCCATGCTGAGTATGCACAATTGACACCCACAAGAACGTGCTCATAAATGAGAGCGTCCGGAGTACCGCCAATAAAAGGGTCTTCTCGGGCTTACAGGAAGGAATACATACCCGTTTCCGTGCCACAAGGGCCGCCGTTCTTGGATAGAGAAAACGCTGCAACAGCCCGGCTGTTTTCCTGATCCGCTCATCGCAACCCATAATTTTTATGCCAGTGCAGCAGAGGATAGACAGGAAGAGGAGACTGTCCTTTGCCCAGATGGAGTGGGTTGTTCGGGTAGGGGTGCGGTGGGTTGAATTATAGCGAATCCGAGAAGTTGAGAGAGGATGAGGCGTCGCAAGTGCTGCGGCCGCTCCCCATGACATGGGGACAACTTTTTTTCGGCAATGCAGTAGAGGCTAGGCAGGAAAGGAGGCGGGCTTTCCCCCATGCTGTGGTCATTTTTCGGCTGGACAGCTGGACCCCTTTCACCTCTCTGCACCTCTGGCCCGAACAATGAACAAGTCACCCCAACACATGGGACAAAAGGCCGTCTCTCTCATTTTCCTGCCTAGCCTCTGCAGCATTGCCAGGAAAAGTTCTCAGAGTGTAGTCTCTGCTGCACAAAGAAAAATTGGCGCCTGTTACATCAGATGAAAACTGTATACGGTATAGTAAGCAGCAGTGCTGGTATCGTCTTGCCAGAGCAGGTGTGCATGATAAATATTAGCCATGTCTGTCGCAGACTGCGTTGTCATCAGTAAACTTAATCCATCTATCACTCGACTCGAGGACACTTCAGAAACCGACCTAGGTGCTCGCTTGAGACCGGTGCGTGTGTGGACGCCGTTCTCATTCTATGTTGGCATAGATGCCAGCACTGTATTTGAAAAATGTTCCGCCGACCGTCGCTTCCTTAACAGAACAGGAAGTGAAAACGTGGTTTGCTGACGAGGGTTTTTGGTTGGAAGAAGAAACCTTCTTGCAAGTAAGCAATTCTTCAAGTTGTCCATTCACTTCTGAGACAATGAATGCTGCACGTCGGGAGTAGGCAAGCGACCCACTTGGAAAGCGGGTATCTTCGAAGGAGCCACCCTGTCGATAGTTTTTTGTTTGGTGGCCTTAGGGTGCACACACACTAAACAACTTCTCACCCTTAAGAGTGCAAAAAAGAGTACGTCATAAATTTACATCCCATTGCACACCCTTCGAGCACCCTATTGGGCCGCAGTACCCTACGAACAGGGCGCATTTACCAGAAGGGAGTAAAAGAGAGTGCAACAACAAGGGTGCTACAACAAATGAGTGCTGATGTGCTCACAAGGGTGTACAGGGAAAGGAGGATATATATTAATGTACAGATAGATATAACCAAGATATAAACAAATATATTAACCGATAACACCGCGACAACTACAGCTAATATCCTTTGTACATAATAGATTTTTATTTGTCCTGCAAAATATTATTTTGCTTTGTCTTTCCCTTTTGTCTGAAAAGTATGCAATTATGTGTGCATATTACTCATATATATTTAGAGCAGCAGCAAATACAAGCAATAAATGTTTCCCCATTGTACGTTGCAGCTTCTGTTTCCGGACAAATTTCATGGGTTCACAAAATTTAACAAGCCTGACATCTCAGCGATAATTGCACGTAATGTGATTAGTGAAGTTTCGTGATTCAGTCACAAAACAGTTGTCACCTGAAAACTAGTAGGGTGCAAGCAACTAACGAAGTCTGCATAACACATGAAGTTATACAATGCAGTTTAATGTTGCAATGCTAAAGTTTTGCACAAGCAAGTGCTGTTGCATTAATATTCAAAACAATAAATGGCGACTGCTTACAACACTCCGACACTTGTGTTCCCGCATGTACAACGGCTCTATTTTAAACTCCGAAAATGTAGTCTGAACATTGTGCTCTTCTAGAGCACTGACAACATACACATGGAAGTCATCATCAAAACAGTTAGTCTAAAGCAGTGTAGCCATAATAAATAACACCTTGTTCACGTAAGATAGTTGACACACAAGTAAAAATTCTGGTAGACTATCTTCTGAAACACTTTTGACAAGGCAGCATCCTGCACTGTATGTGCTGCCATCAACAATCACATAATTAACAACAAGTGTATTCGTGGATTAAAGGTTATTCTAAGTTATAAACTCTTTAAAACATCCAGGAATGTGCTCTGACAGCACACTTTACACGCCTATATTACGGGGAAGACTGTCATAACCTGCAGCGAGTAAAAAACTGCAAGAACTGATGCCTCACTGCAAGACTGCGAGATTCTTATAGTTCCGTATTTTTTGAGCAATATCTTTAAAATGCCGGTGCTTGGCCTCAAACCGCAAAGTCCCCAGCAGACTAAATGATTAAGGTTTCTCTATATATGAAGGGTAGTGTAAGAAGTAGTGCATTTCACATCGAAGTGATGCTGATGGAAAGAGTACCTTGAAGTCAAGACAAAAGAAATGAATCTTACTTTGCAAGTAGGCAATATGTGGAACTGGAATGTTATGGCTCATGAAAATGTCAACAGTTTTTCGTAGAAGTAGGTAAAGATGACAAACAGCGTTTTCTGAAGGAACTCTGTCCCCCCCCCCCCCCTCTAAAAAAAGGTTATGCAGCGAAAGAGGCAAAATACTTGCGTTGCCGACGCCTTCAAAACTGCTTTTCCTTGAAGATATGGCTTAGCAATGGCCTCTGGTTTGTTGCGGAAGATATGTGGCCCATAAAGCCATTCTGAAATGCTTTTGTTGAAATCACTGAGTGAAAAGATCCGTTTTTCAAACACTGTGGATATAATATGCCGCAGGGCAAATGGTATGACTCCTTCATGCAGGTCACTCATTATATCTGGTGGAAGGTGTTGTGTCGGATCAAAGGCAGGGCACAACAGAGCAGATAGTTCCATGACCCCATACATTGACAGCGTCGGCAGCCCTGCGCGAAGCATACTCAAGTGATGCATGAGTCCTTGAGGTGAGCGAAGCACAAAATCACCTTCCAAGTGTTTCTGGTCAGTTTCGGTCCGCAGAGCCATGCAGTACCTACAAATTCTTCCTTGGCTGAATGTGCATCTAAAGCTTCCAATTGTATGGCTAGATAAATTCTCACCAGTGAAAATGAAGACAGATTTGTTTATAAGGTTTCTATTGACAGTTCTGCCATGATTTGCTAGTATTCTGACATCTGTGCTGAATGGCTCAAGAATCTTGGAAAATCCATAAGTGGCTATAAGTTTATCTTTGACAAGTAGTACGAGGTGAATACCTGACAATGCTGACCGCGACTTTCCATCAAAATTTAGCACTGAGAATTAGACAGCTATCATTTTAACCCTCTTGCTGCCCAGTGGCTTGTAGACTTCGAAGTCATCACTGTACAATTGCAAGCAAAGTTTGCTTGTATTGCCTCCAAAATACTTATGGTTTTAAAAAGCACTTCCATCAAATACTAAACGCATGTAACCATCAGTACAGGAGTCATTGCTGAACTCATTTGAAAGTTCTGAACGTTCAAGAATGCACTTCAGCATTTCACAGAGGGGAACGTATTCTACAGTGTGATTTCCACGCAACACTACTGTACGAGATTAAACTACGAGATTAAACAAAAGAAAAATGCGCCTTCCAATAGGTTGCCCGGCTTGATCTTGTCCGCAGCTGGTCAAGTTGCAGCTTGCAAATTTCTTTTACGCTGATGGCTGACACGTCTTGAGTTTCTGTCTGCTGGTGGTCTGCAATGGTGGTCTGCAATGCTGGTGGTCTGCCACTGGCCAGGGGAAGCAATAAACACTTGCCTATAGCAGGTCTCGCAAGGATGGGCTATCATTTACGACGCAAAGACCAAACTGACTAATATGCAAGTAAACACGGCAGCTCTGCTCAATGGCGGTCGCACGAAATAGCTTCAATGCAAAAAGCAGCAAAAGTTTACTGTTTCGTGACGCTTACCTTTGTTATATTCCTTCTAAGGCGGTACTGCTCGAATCGCCTAAGCTTGCAAGTCTACCTGCGCCACTGACAAATGGCCGAAGTACATCGCCATCGTGAACATCGCACATAATCGTCATACCAGAACTTAAAGCACGCAAGCACTTGGGAGAGGCCCTCGCCATTCTCGCTAACGCACTTTCGCAAGGCCTACTGGGAGTCTTACTCCTCTCAGTAATGACACAAAGTAGTCCCACAATTGTCGATCAATTTTGGCATTTTTAAATTGTTTCGTCACTTTTGGATGACTTTAAAAAGTACTTTTGGCATTGCTTTAAGCAAAAACAATAATTTTGTGTTGTTGCGATCTATAGATGGCAAAAACGTCGGTGTAAGCCTAATAATTTCTAAATGATTTAAACTGCTGCAACTTTTTGCATGCTGTGTGTGACAAGTATCGCGACTACCTCTCGTTTTGCAGCGGTCACATGACCAGTGTTGTTTCCCGCGTGCTGCCGCCGCACCAGGTTGCTGCATCTGTCAGTCTGCTCTTTGGAAGTGCCTGTGACCGTGTGTATACGATTCTGCCCCGCGGTGCCTAGTTAGCGTAGCAGACCTTGGTGCGGCAAGAACGTATACGCTTGAGGGTGACACCAGCAGCGCACTCAAAGACGCAGTTGGCGCGTGCCCGGTTCTTGGCGGCAAGTTGGACATGGCGTCGCACTAGTTCCAGGCATGTGCACGTCTTCCTTTGCTTGTTTGTCTCAGCTGCACTCGATAAGGTGGCGGTGTATGGAGTTTAACGCCCCATATGGAGAGACGCCATATTGGAGGGCTGCGGACAATTTCGACCACCTGGGGTTCATTTAACGCGCACTGACATCGCACAATACACGAGCCTCTAGCATTTCGCCTCCATCGAAGTGCGACCGCAGCGGCAGAGATCGAACCCACGCCTTTCGGGTCAGCAACCGAGCACTATAACCACTGAGCCACCGCGGCGGCTCCCTATAAGGTAGCGTTACGCGGAAGTACTTGCCAACTGAGGCTCTTCGCGAAATGTTCGAATCCGAATAGTGTCTGCATCACTAAGAAAGGCATCGCGTAGCACGTGAGGACCAGAGCTATACATTTTGCAATGTTCACGTCTGGTTCGTGTCGTATTTCGCTTGGCAGCGGCGGGCCGAGCTGTAGCTTTTGCATTTGTTTGTGTAATGGCACATGATGCATTTTGTACTCTCCCCTCGCGTTCATTTGAGCTACGAATGCGTAAGGATTACATGCAGCATTGTTTCTATTTTTTTTTTTACTGGCCATACGAGATCAGGCATTGCTGAACTGTGCTGTTATTTCTGGCCATGGTTGAAATAAACAGCAACTCGAGGGGCGGTAAAGTTTTCATGTTTCTCAATCGCGTTTCGGTATTTGCGTTCTTTCAGAGTTGAATTGGTAAGGGCCGAAACCTATGTGCACGAACTACTGGGCGACGGCGGTCAGCTACGATGCGTTGCCGTCAAAGCGTTTTGTCCATGTCTCTTGTTTCGTAGCTTATTAAGGCGAAAGCCTTTAATGGCTCACCGTTGCCCGTCCGTCCGCAAAATCTGTCACACTGTGACGTCATCAATGGCATAATTGCTATAACCCATATACTCTTAGTAATTACTAAGTTATGGTTGATCAGTGAATTAGTAATTATTCGTAATTAGTAAAAATTTAAAATAAAAAGTGTAAAATAAAACGGTAAACAAAAAATAAAACATGAATATGGTAAAAAACTAAAGAAATATAAATTGAACGAAAACCAAAAAACAAGCAATTAAAAATAAACGAAAAATCAAAAAATAAAAACATTAAAAATGCAATGCCTACAGGTGCCATGGAATAAACCCGCCTTCTAGAAAGTTCCATGCTTTCGTGCATTCCTGCCCGTAAGCAGACTTAGTGCCCTTAGAATTTTTTTCCGAGCCTCCCAAAATATCGCTTTTCGCCAGGAGATGCTACATGTACATAGTGTGACTAGTCAGGCAATCACCCTCCTACTGCACACGTTAGCCCTTTGCCATACTGCTGCTTCTCCTTGTTCTGGCTTCGCCTTAGCAATCGCGCCGTGCAGCCTAGCTGTCATCGCCGATGCCATGCACAGTCCGCAATAGACATAATATTCTATTTGCAGCGCCTGTGAAGCATAGGCAAAAGAAGAAAATAGCATTATATCTGTCAGTATCGAAGGGCTAAAACACTTCGTGTGGGGCTACATGTTAGCACACTCAAGAGTGGAATGCAGTTCATCCGCCGTACAAGCGCTTCATACACTGCGGTGGTTTCTTTTAGTGATCGGTGGAGGATCGCTCGCCATGCAAATGCGTATTAGTAAGAATAAATCCAGGGACACATTGCTGGGCTGTTCTCCAAACTGAATGCATAACTCTGCTGTAGCACAGTTACGTTAGTTTGCTGCACTAGGCAACGGAGGCAGTGACGGTCGTCCTCGCCGCACGAATTTGTCATGCATGGAGTTTCCTGAGATTCGTGCACACTATAAAACCAGTTGTTATTTACCGTGTCCAGATCCTGCACAAGACATTTGATGAGTATGTTGATCTCGGTCCTGAGGACAGTATCCCCCACTTATCAAAAATTCAACGGCGTGCACATGTCAGTGAGCAGGAGTGTGCACCGGCATCTTCAGAGCTATTTGGATTCTGTAGTCACATATTCAATGAAATCACTACTCAGTTTCGAATCCATGATTGCGCTATTTGTTTTTTCTCGCCGCACACTGTGTCGGAGAGTATTGTGGCCAGTGGCGGAGACAACCACGAACATCGCCTTGATTTGCCCTTCGATCTGTAGGTGCGTTGAGTGGTACTGTATAATCTCAATAATGAGGCTCACAGGATCACAAAATAATATTTGTGTCAGCTGTTAGCAGTGTTGTATAGAAAGGCTTATTGAGTGTAGAGGCAGAAAGGCCGGCATGATGGTACATATCTACACGTAAATATACTACTCTGTGCTGAGGAGGCGAAAGAGGAATAGAGGGTTCAGAAACACACGAGCAATGAAGTACACATATCTGTTATGACTAACAGCATTTATGTCTGCTGCCCACTTTCTCGGTGCTCGCAATGCGCACTTTTCAACTAGCAGTCACGGCGGTGCTGATGCCAGGGTAATGCATTGCCCACTGGGGCATTCGCCTCTTCCATGTTTATATTGTCCGCAATTTGAAGTAAAACTGTTAACTACTAACTGTTAATATTGAAATTCATACATACCTCACTTGTGGTAGGAAATTTTACGAATTCGAATAATATCGAAATTTGTTGAAAATGTGATTACATCACTGAGATTTTGTTTGCATGAAATTCTGCTTTCCTCATAATGATACTAGCTTTCTCAGAGTAAGAACACTGAGATTCCTAAAGTCCAAGAGTCATAAATATTCAGAAGCACGACACGCTTCACACAGGCATCCAATATGGCCTTGGCAGTTATGTTGCAGTTGGAATAAAGGCAAACTTGGTCAGAATCCTGTCCAAAAAATCTATGGGAATGTTCATTGCTGATCTTATATACATTTCAGTGCCTCCTAATTTCCATACTAGACGAGTTCTGAAACTTTGGCAGTGAATTTAGAGCTGGGATTGGCTGGCACAGACATTGTTAATCTTATGCAGAAGGTGTACAATTAGGGTGTAGCAGAACAGCCAACGTGAATTTTTTTCTCAGTGTGCCCGTCGGTGACGGAAGGCACAGATAGTTTTGAATCTTCAACAGACTGTTGAGATCTGAGCTCTAAACTTCAGCTTTCTTGTAGGCCGTCATACACTGATGATGATGGCGACAACTTCAAGCTACCATCTCTTGGAAGCCTCCAAGAGAGCATGAACAATGGCAGCCCACTTTCTTCAGCAGCGTTCAGAAAAATTATCGATCTTCTTAGAAATGAAGAAAGACACTGTAAGTAAATTAGTCTTTAGTTTTGGCAGCTGTGAGGTTAGCAATCAATGCTGAGTTAAGATCGATGGGAACGAAATGATACATTTTGCAGAATTCTTGCTAACCTAAGTAATGTTTAGAGATGTCACCAACAGGTTTTTAAATTTCTCTCTATTTTTTGAGAGAATGAGTAAAGCTTTGATAATTGTAAGTCGGGTAGTTCAAAACCTCAGGTAATTCATAGAAAGTTTTCAAAATTCCATAATTAGTAATGGAAATTTTCTGCCTTATTTGAGCTGGAAACACGCACTTTGTTGGCAAGTTCATAGATGTGGACTATGAAAATATGCTTACGCAAATATCTTGTGGCCAGTGCATTGAAGCTAAAGCTGTAATCTACCTCCGTGTGGATTCTACTAATTTTATAATTGTTAAAACTTTTCAGGTTCCCAACTCGTCATTTTCACACACCAGTCACATGGCTGTTGCTAGAGAAATACCTACAACTGAATAACGTTGTAGGAACTGGAGCTCTAAGTATATTGTTATTGCACTGTTGACAGCCAGCTCGGAGCATTCTAGGTTGTGTGATTCTGGGAACATCCTTTGTGGTGACTTAATATATACAGAAACGGTATTATTTAGTTGCCACTTTCAGTGGACTGTTGCAAGAAAGTGCAACATGCTTTATGGGGGTTATTCTTGTAATAACGCTCAAAGGGCTAGAAGCAGTAGTCGCTCTCTAGCACCAGCGTGCCAGCCCTAGCAGTCAGAGCTGTGACCCCCAACCCGCGGTGCGGTAAGTCGCAACCACGGCGGGTTCGGGCCAGAGGGGACAAACACGAGTATGCTACTCGGATGAGCGTTTATTGCTCCCGAGCAATACAGGCAGCAGCAAGCAACAAAGCAACCACCGCAACGAGGGAGCGTTCCGCTCGCGTACGGGGGTGAAATGCACAAAAAGGGTGGAGCGCACGCAAAACGGTGGGGGAGAAAGGTTCCGCTCATTCGCGGGGCTCCTCGCTCGCGGCCCGCGGCGGTCAGTTCACACGAGGTGGCCGGGCGATAATGGCAGCGGTCTTCGTGGCAGATCTGCGTTCGCGCGTGTGCGCGGCTCCCGCCAGGTGACCCCCGGGCCCCAGGAGAACAGCGCGACCGCGCCTTCTCCAGGGATGTGGAGAGGAGGTCTCTCCGTGAAAAAGGGGAAAGAGGGAAAGTCTCCGCGGCGGCGTCGCTGCGGGGGCGCGAAAGGAGGCGGGGGCGGCGTGAGTGCCCTCCCTCGCAAACCTCCCGAACAGCGCGCGCATAACATCGCGTGGTAATTACGCGCAGCCGTTACCATGGGACAGGGGATTCGCGTGTATCCCCACAGCTTGCAGGTTGTATCATTCACATTCTATGACATTGAAGACCCCCTCCCGTTTTGCAGTGTTGGAAAGCAAGCTGCATTGAAGCTCATTTGACCTGCCTTTTTTTTTTCTCGATTATCATGTGTGTTGTTCTAGATAACTGTAGCTGCACTTGCTTCTAACGAAGAATGCCAGTTTCGGCAAGCTGGTTCATTAATAAAAGGCAAAGCAGCACAAACAACACAGACAACCGAAGCAGGATAAACATGCAGTGACTACAATAACTGAAGTCGGTTTTGTTTGCGTGTGCAATAAATACCAATCAGAAAGAAGTAATATTTCGGACACCACATGGTCCGATGGAGTGAGACAATTACTGAGACGAAGGAGCTTAATAGTTCAGAAAAAGCAGTTCCTTCTTCATGAGTGATCGAAGGCGCGCTCACACATGTCTCGCCTTTTGTGTGGATGATGAAGGCTCCATAGATTTTGTGGCTGTCCTCTGTTGGTATCTTCTTAAGAAGCATGCCTGATGAAGCTTTGGTCTGCAGTTTTTAAAGCGTTTTCAGTATTTAGAAAGATTGCGCTCTTGTCACTGCTCGGCGAAGTTCGATGCTGTATCATTCGTATTGAATATTGGATTCAGCATATTCTTTTGTGAGAAGTGATGTCTAAGTTTTAACGCACTGAATAATATTTTATTGCTAATAAATTTCAGTACTCCTGTAAGGTAGCGCTGCACTACAGATTTAAAAAACCAACGAAGTGTTATCCCTAATGACGGTAGAATAGGCGAAAACCGGAAAAAAAATTTGCAGCCCGGAGAAAATGTGGCGAGTCAGCAGGCACATTGGGGCTTGAGCGCCACAAAGTTCAGAAGCGGGAGAGGGGCATTCTGTAGTAAAATAATTTTTCATGTAGTTTTTTTTAAAGAGGGTGATGTGTAGCAAACTAATAAATTGCACGTTTTTATTGCTAATGCTTTCAAATATATATATTTTTCTATGCTCAGAAGTGCTCAGATTGTAAAAGTTTATTTTTTGGCTATCTAGTGTTGTTATTTGGTATCAAAATATTTTAGATGCGTCGATTTGGTATCGAAATATTTTGGATCGGTTTAATCAGACGAAACTAAGAATCATAAATCAAAACCAGCAACAAGGTAACAAAAAGCAAGGGTATACGCTTTTAATGGGGCCTTTTTTTAACGGGTACTGATGAACTTTTTGGTGCTCAGCCACAGTCCTTAGTGGGCTGGCTGCCAGTTAGCAGGTGGGAGCAAGACCAAGTGTTAATGCAACTATATGGCATATTTCGCGACCCATGAAATTCTAGGTGGTCGCCAGTTTGTGAAAATGAACCGCTTAAAAGCACGGTTAATGAGACCAGCTTTAGACAGTACCGCTTATAAATTACTGTATGGTTCCCTGCAAAGCACACCTCTATTCATGCCACAATCGGTTATATTGACGGTATTTCTTTCAGGCTGCTGCGATCTCTGCGATAGCTGGAGATGATGAAGCAAGCTTCACCATGCACACAGAGTGGCTCATGGCTGAGTGCCGAAAAACCTCGCCAGACGAACGCCAAATGGTGGAAATGAGGTCGCGGACGTCACGCCGTAGGATTTCCGATCTATCAATATCTACAGTCAAAGAGGCAAAGGAGAAATACCCTTGTTTTATGGGCTTTGGAACTGTAAGACAACTCTTGCTGCTACTTGCTGATAGTGTCTGAAAGACACTATATACATTATGTTAGGCTGCTTGGTTGAAGAGCCAGGATTTGTTAAAAAGTAATATAGATTTGTCACTGGTCAAAAACCTAATCTTTAAGACACGCTTAAGTAGAGTGCATGAAAAAAAAAAACCCTTGAGAAATTGGAGAAAAAAGGCAAATTTTGGAAGCTGAGTTTTCGGCACAGTACGTAGTACATTACTATATACGCTATAAAATGTGGTCTAATTGAGGTGTTTGTGAACGAGGCATGTGCCTGCAACCATCCACATCGTGACGTGTTTTTAGCAAGCAACTGCTGAGCTCAGTCGTGTGCCGGTAACTCCTGAATCCAACATTGTGTGTGCGGTGAAAAACTGGTCGCAGTTAAGTAATGTGCACTCTGATCTGCTCTACAAGCTTGCGGGAGAATGCAAAGCACTGTGTACGTACTCCCGAACCTTAACTCAAGAAAAGGTGCATAAGCATAGACTTTTTAGTGGAATGATGATGAGTCATAGTGATGCAATAATTTTTTTAGTGCTGTAGTTAGCATGTAATGACTGCACTTCTACTAGCAGTTCCTGCATTTAGATGTAGTGTGTTTCTTAAGCCAGGTCTCATTGCGTTACCTCCAGCGGGGGACGCACAACGGTAATTTATGCTAATGTCACACATTCTGGTGACTAAGTAGTAATCACTGGGCTGGTACTAACAACATAGTAAGCAAGAACCACGCAGGTGGTAACCAGGTTGTGCACACCTTAGCGTGGCAAAGTTTTAAGTTGCAAAAGCAAGTGAAACAAAACGAAGCATATCGCAATGAATGCGGCTCGAACTACCAGCCTGTTTCACCTTTGCCCAGCCGAGCAAGCGACTGCTATTTTTTAATGTGAAATCATTTCTTGGCTCATGACAAGGTTTTCTGCGCGTCGAGTGCCTACCCAGAAAGTGTGCTTACCTAGTTGGAGAGCAACACAGGTCACACGATCCCCACTAGTGCTTGTGGCAGGAACAGCCACCCGGCAGTGCATTGGCTCATCGCTTAACCACTGTGCCAGTGCGCTGGTATTAGTATGAGTACTCACCGCCGTCAATGAACGTTCAGTAGAGATTGACCCACGGAGGAGCTCCGAATGGTGTGCGATTTGGTGTTCACTGCAAACTAAGTTTCACAAACGCACAAGCCGCAAACGCACTAACGGAAACAGCAGTAGTGCACAATGATTTTGCATTTCTCTACTAAAGCAGACTTCAGTGCCCTCGGTGTACTCTTTTAATGAGATATTGAACGTTATGGAAGCAAGTCGTAAGCTATGAAGGACGCCGTAGGGAAGTGCTCCAAATTAATTTCTATAATCTGTGATTCTTTACCATCGTTCACATTCCACGCTGGACGAACGTTTTGGCATTTCGCTTTCATTGAAATACGATCACAGCGGCCTAGATGCAAAAAATTTGACCATGGAATGGGCGGCGGAACGCTAAAACCACTGCGCCGTTATACCGAGTAGACTGATGCCATTGTTTGCGATGACTGCATTGTATGCGTTATGTCCATAAGTTTTGCTGAAAAGGATTTGCAGCACCTTTGTTCCGACGATTACAAAATTCTTTACTTATTTCTGATTGGTAAGATGTTTGCGGAATGAAAATGTGCTTTATCACTTTTTCCCAAAAATATAATATTTGCAGCATGAAAACAAAAGAAAATTGCTTTTTTCCTAGCTTCCAAAACTTCTTTAGGTTTCACCTTTCTTCTGCGTACCCATGTTCTGTTGTACTACAAGAAACACTCAGGTACTGCTTTCGAAAAATTGATGTGGTAAAAAAAGATAGTGCTCAAATGTATTTGGGCAAAAAGCCTCATTAGCTGTGTCACGAAAGCTGTGCTTGTGTCAAGATTAAACTGTCAGCACCATATCTTCTGGTTTTCTTTCGTGTGAGGCTCGAAATTTTCAGTTTCAAGTACACCTCGAGAAACAAAGTGGTGTTAGTATTTTGTGAGGTCAGAGTGCTCATATGATCTGTTTGCATCCGTCCATCAGTTACTTGCCTTATATTCAGTAGATACCATGGTAAAGTTAAATTTCCACCTTGTATATGTTCGGGTCTTGTAAGCACTTTTACATATTTTTTTTTCAGTTTTGCAGCGACATCCAAACCGTTACGAAGATCAACCCTTCAGCATGCATAGCAGAAGGGATTAACAAAATTATGAAACTAGCCCAAATGAAACTCATTGCTTGCGAAGCAAGCGTCATAGACTGTCTCCAAGTGCAGGAGAAAAGGCACCAAAGAGGCTGCGAACACGACGTGAGCAGTGCTACAAAAGCTTTATTGGTATAATTCAGACTTACAATTCATGTCAAATTATTTTTGCAGAGTTTCATCTTGTAGGCTTAGTAGTAGAGTAATCTGTGCTTAAAGGTTTGGTTCTTTCGAGGTTTGCAACTCGTATCTTCTCCTAAATGGAAAGAATTAGGTGGCATGTTGCTTGGTGTGCGGAATGAAAATAAACTGGTGTAATATAACACAATTACGTGTGTAGATAAGGAACATTGAGTGCAATGTCAAGCACGGCAACATTTGTAGACCTGTGGGAATGACCTTCAGGGTGCAGTGGACATAAATAAGATAGTGCTAACCTAGCAGCAATGTTCCGTTGCTTGTGGGCACAGAAGATTACAAAGTGAATGACTTTCTAAACAGCCTTTGTCACATATTTAGGGAACATTAGGAAGATACTAACTAAAAAAGTGCATTCAAGCGTTCCCCTTAACTGTTTTTCTGTTGCAGACATCGAAACGGTTGCAGTTTTGCGGATACTGTCTCCAAGCGTGAAGGAACTGAACAGTCTGTCAGCTTTGTTTGTACAAGACGAGGTAAGTTTCTTCTGATTTTGTGCTGCTAGAATGCATGTGTAGTACTAATGAGCTCTGCTGAAACATTGGTCAAAGACTTTGCTAATGCTTTGCTGTGATACAAGCAGGGGAATCCTAATATCAGTGCAATTACTCTAGTGCAATGGTGTAAATTTATTAGCAAATATATTAAAATTAAACAAAAGTAACAGATATCTCATCTAAAAAATTGTGAGTGCTGCTAGTTGGGGTCCAAAAATTAACATTGTGCAAAAAGCAAAATTGCATGCATAAATATCAGAAAAGCCACTTGTACTGTTAACATTCTGTGTATTGCATTGAAAAAGTGTATAACGTACAGATAACTTTATAAAGGGTGACTCATGCATGGAGACACGGGAATGAATCAATCCCTCATGGGCTGTTTCTTATAATGCAATATTTGCTTGCCACGACAGGACTTGAGCGTTCCTGTAACACCATGCACCGTGTTCACAGGACAGAAGATTGAAGAAGCAGTTTTTCTTTATATTAAGGTGGATCGTGAGAGCTGTTCATGGTGAAGCACGCAGTGGAGTGATTGGCGGCTATTCTGTCGGTATAGTGGCTCTTCAATATCCAGTAACACCAGAAGCTCTTTAACACGCTTGTTGTGTTAGGACGCCTGTTTCTTGGGCTTACACTAAGTACAACAAGAGTAGTGGCTGCAAATTTTTTGAACAAAGTCGCAAAACATGTGTAACTATAGGCAAGGTGACTTTCTTATGAATTATTATTTTCTGTGCTATGTTGTTGCATTGTGACAAAGGAGTATAGACACCTAACGTTTGGGTATGTGTTTCCTTGTTTGTAGTTTGGCATAAGGAATTATTATACATAGATTACCACCTGGTGTTCTTGTATGACCGCTGAATAATTTATCTCACTTCTTTCTCCTGCTGTTTCGGTTTAATCAGCTTAATGAGGACTGTGACATCAACTTTTGCTCACAGGTCACATGAGACATTAAAAAAACTTCAATATAATCACAGCTTCCACATTTATTGTCATTCTGACTCTTCAGCACTGCACTAAATAAAACAAATCAGCGATTATATGGACGTTTTGTCCTGATCCGCGTGAAATAAAAGCACTCTTTGACGTCACAGCTATTGTTCGGCTAAAACCGAATCAGGATGACAGAAAGAATTCGATTATAAATTATTTAGCGGTCATAGGTGGTTCATGCGTAGTAGTTTTTTTTCGCATCATTGTAGAAAAAAAACAAGCCATGAAAATTAGGTGCTTGTACTCCTTTATGTGTTTTATTGGCGTTTTTAATAAATTTACTCTTCTATACCGGATCTATGTCTGCACCCTCATATGCATATCTAGAAGGCTTCCTGTGCCCTGTGCCGCACATGCTTCAAATGAGGAATATGTGGCCAGGTGCTTTATGATGTGTATTATAGCCTTTGTTGTGAAGGAAGAGTACGTTACTGATGTAGTGGTAAGCATTGTTTTCCGTAATGAATTTTTACTTAGCAGGCATTTCAGGATGATGACCATGCATGACCAGGAAAAATAGATACACGAACACGCGCGAAGAAAGACCATAGTGGGCATATCCGGCACATGCATGTGTGCATGTAGGGGCCCTCGAATGATGCTGTATACATACATATGCACTTTGACGCAAAAAACTGTAGCCATAGAGCATTATGCAATGCGTGACAAGTGGTATGCGCGGATATGGCAAAGTGCGTATTATATATATATATATATATATATATATATATATATATATATATATATATATATATATATATATATATATATATATATATATATATATAGTCCACTTCTAGTCCACTCCAAGGAACACAAATCCCCAAAATATGAATACCACTCCTGTGGTAAAGGTCGCTGCAAACTTTGCAAACACATGCAGACTACGTGTTCCGCAACGAGCACGAGGTCAGGTTTCCAGCATTCAATCAACGGCAACCTTGATTGCGACTCATCAAACATTATTTACCGTCTTGAATGCACCTTGTGTAACCAGCAATACATAGGACAGACAAACACTGCATTCCGCATTCGATTTAACAATCACCGCGCACACATTAAGTCTCTCCCAAATCTTCCCCCATCCATGTATGTAAACTCAGAAGGACACCTATTTGACCAACTAAAAGTAAATTATTCAAGGGGGCTTCAAAAACAGGCGAGAACATGAATACCGTGAATCCTATTTTATCCACAAGTTGAATACTATTCAAGAAGGTCTTAACGAAAAGCCTGCTACCCTTTCTATATTCACGACCTCCAAACAAAATTATACTACACTTCTCGTTAATTTGCTAAATCTGATATACCCTTTATAACTCTTTGTGTATATCCCAGGCAGTCATACCCCTCCTTACTTACACTATCCTGCCTCGTGCAGCATTGATGAGCTTTGACGTTCTTCCTTACTTTTTTCCGACAACTTGAAATCTTTGTAAACAGCCCGGCCCTCCTCCACTACAAGCAAGTATTCCCGACGAAGTCGGTTCAACAACCCGCGCCAGGGAGAGGGATGCACTGTTCAGTGAAACCCAAACCCCCTGTGTAAGTTCTTACACATGTGCTCGTTACGACATAGCCCACTCTTTCCCTAACGTTCCAGCCTTCGGTTCACGGGAAATTAGTGAGACCCCCCAAAAGTTGCCTGGTTTGGCCTGTTCGTCGCTGCCAGTGTCATTTGCGTTGCGGCGCCTCTTTGGCCACGCATCTGCAGTGGCGCCCATCTTGTTTGTTTCTGCATTTTGTTTGTATGTTTTGTTTGCACGTTTTTCTTTCATAGGCCTGTGGTTTCCGCGCCTCCCATGTCCCCCGCACTTTCTTCCTCTCCCTTTCTCTCGTTTCGCCATCACCATTCTTGGCCGTTCTTCCTTACTAGTCCCCCCCCCCCCCTTTCTTTTCTTTTCTTCCTATTTATTGCTTCCTCCCCTAATCCCAAATCTTGTCCCTGTCTGCTCCCCGACCCCCATTTTTATTTTTTGTTTGTTTTTCAACTTTTGTTGCTATTTGCTTGTCACACCCCTTTCCCCTCCTCTGCAGCTCACAAACTTAAAACATCCATCTCACGCGATACCACTACAGTCCTGAAGAATATATATATATATATATATATATATATATATATATATATATATATATATATATATATATATATATATATATATATATATATATATATTTATTTATATATACATCCGTCCACATATCAGTTGCCAGCAGTTACGTGTCAACCAGCATTGTCTGCAGTTCGACTGTTCTGCATATATGGACACATTTGCTGTCGTGCATCGATCCTAGCATTTTGCTTCTTCGGCTGATCAATGCAGAGCACCCTTCCAACACCCATTTTGAAGGGTGTTATGGTTAAAATAGCATCCTTTAGTAAGGGTGCAACCTTTACACCCTTTCGAATTCCTTGCTTTGCACCCTTTCTTAAGGGGGGCGACCTCTGCACCCTTTCTCTGCACCTTTATTCAAGCACCCAATTGGGTGTAAAGGGTGTTCGTTTGGGGACAAATTGATTTGCACCCTTAACGGTGAGAATCTGTTTAGTGTGTGCAGTGACACGAGGCAGATAAGATCATGTGAACAAGCCGTCTTTGAAAAAGCGTTGTCCACGTTCTCATTGCACGCGCTCACGTTTCCCCGCTGTGAATTATACGAGCGCAGTGACATCCTCAGTAAAAGAAAAGTGACGCCATGCGTACTCAAAGCAATATGAAATTAAATGCCTATAAAGAATAGGGTTTGGTTTACAGAGTTTAACGTCCTAAAGCGACTCAGGCTATGAGAGACGCCGTAGTGAAGGGCTCCGGGAATTTCGAACATCTGGGGTTCTTTAACGTGCACTGACGTCGCACAGTACACGGGCCTCTAGAATTTCGCCTACATCGAAATTCGACCGCCGCGGCCGGGATCGAATCCGCTTATTTCGGGTCTGCAGCCGAGCGCCATAACCACTCAGCCACCGCGGCGGCGCGCCAATAAAGAATAGAATATCTGGTGTTCTGCAGTGGTAACTGTGTCTCGTGATTTTTGTGTTCTACTTTGCGGTGTTCTTTGTTTTTGTTATAGTGGCGTTGGAGACTCGATTCACCGTGCTCGACGCTTTTCGTCGCCAGATGATCCCTGGAGAAATGGACAGTTTGCTCCATTCAATTCGCTTCTTGCCACACAAGGCGAAAAAACTTGGTTTTTGAAGCTTTCGCCAATTACATGGTCGCAGAAAGGTCTCGAACGTTCACAATGGTTGGTTTTATTTTGCACTGTACACACGCCATGACCACACAGTTCACTAACGTTGTATGACTAGGAAAGAAGTAAAGGCTCTAAGGGAAAGACTTTCAGCGTGCCGTCTTTTACAGTAAGTGAGCAGATGAGAACCACGGCCACTAAATTATGCGGTTCCATCGAGCGGCCGCATTTGTACCAACCGCTTCCTCCACAAGCTGGTGCATATTTATAGAACAACAGCGAGCTACCAGGGTCACAATTTTTATTGTGGCGCTCAGACTTCAATTTTAGATTTCGACGTGGTCTGTCTGTATGTCTTAAATTTAATTGACCTCAATTAAAACAATCGAAAATGTTTTACGGCCGCGAGTGAGTTTCAAACCCAGGGAGGCGATAACACATAAGTTTTTCTAGTTACTGCACTACACAACTGCAGCAGCGCCGCAGCCGAACATTCTGCGTCCTAAAATAAGTCTCTTGCGCTGTGTTTTGAATATCATCGTCTTCATCAATTGACTCCTTGCGCAATGGAACCGAACACCGAAGCAGCACTGAAAACCAAAGTGCTGGCGCTCCAAGTTGTATTTGGCGTAACCACGCTAAATCGTGCGAAATTTGTTTTTGTGCCACTGTTTACGCGTGCCATGCGCTGTGCTTTTAACAAAGCTGGTGGAATTTCTTAAGCTGATGGAAGACATTAAAGAATGTAACTCATCTTCTGCAAATGCTCTGATGTCATTTTTGGGAAATTTTTGTCCGCGTGTGGAGAGAACGTTTGTCACGAATGACACACAAGCGGTTGTAATTTTTTATGGCATCCTGGAGACAAGAGCGTTTCCATGGCCTTTCCGGCCGTTTTCACAGAGGCGCAGGCTTCGTCGTGCTTCATCATAGGGAGCAGAAACATACCGCATTGAAGAAGCAACCACGGTCTGCGCTGCATGATTCGTGGAAAGTAAAAAGAGGAAAAAAGAAAGCCAGGCAAAGGCACAGCAGGAGACTTCTCGCTAATGTCTATTTCTTGCTCCCTCTTACCACACTGCAACCAGCTGTCCGTGTAGCTTTTGAAAAAGAATTTCTCTCTACCTATGCACATGCTCACATCATTCTTGGCGTTTCACGTTACCGACCCTCCCCCTTCTTCATCCCTTTGATGCTGCGAACAGTGCATCTTGTTCTCGTAGACTTTGTTGGAGGAACACTGCCAAAAATTGTGTCCGAATGGTAGGGTGAAATTCAAGATACTTTTGGTTAAGACGATTCCAAATTCTCGCGTATTTGTTTTAAAATCAGCGACAACAGCAATGACATATCGCTTTAAGCATGCGGCTCGAGGACGTTGTGTGATTCGTTCCCCAGTGCCGCTGTGTACCCATTGGTTTCCAATGGTTTGAGGATTTCTCGAAGCCTGGCGCTTGGTTTCTTTGAGTTGAAGTCCTTGCAAAATGGTCTTTCACCTAACCTTGTCTTGAAGACAGCACTTCATCCCATTGCGCTTTGTGCGTGGTTGCCATTGGCCTATTAAAACTTATCATCAGCTAAAGAAAACATTTCTGAGAAATCGATATCCAAGATTCTTAACTCGATGTATCATCCAAAACCGAAAACAATGCAGCGAAAACAACAACTCCATGCTTATGCTAAGAACACGCCGGGGCCCAAAACCCGTATGCAGTTTGTACGTAAAGGATGTAAGCGAAACCCTGGCCAGTATTTTCAGAAAGGAAGGGATACAAACTACACATTAGCCGGCCAACCATTATCGGATGCCTCCGCTTTTCCTTCAAAGACAGTCATCCGAAAGAAAAGGCCTAAGACGTGGTGTGCAAAAGACCCTCCTTCGAGTGCTTGGTGTCGTAGGCTGTGGAGACCAATCATGGCACATTTAAAAGTAAAGGCAGAATGTTAATCATTTCCAGTTAACGGCTCCCTCTTCTAACACCCGCGGTTCGTGTGCTTGAAAGGCCCCTAGAACTCCCCCGGAGCCACACCTTGAATAAGTAGTAGTTTTCTAATCGCTTTAGAGGCAAAAACAACAACTGACGAAAATATAAAACGAAGCTAAAAATGTTGTCGGCCCGGTGATTGCTACCTAATCTCTCAAGGACCGGAACTGCAACCGGTGGAATTAAAGGCAAGGATAGAGGATAGCGAGATGTATGTAGGAAAGCGACAGAAAATAAAAGACGGTGTAGGTTTGCACACCGTATGCAGAAAAAAAAATATTTTTCATTTCATTTCATTTCATTTATTCATACTGTCAGCCCTGGGCGGGCTATTACAGGAGTGGAAATCAAACTTGAAACAGAAAAAGAACACATTAAACAAACACTGAGATCAACACTAAATTTCATACATAATTGTGTTTGCCACTTGAACAAAACGAGAACATTGTCATAGAAATCAAGCAGAACATAAAATATTGTGCAGTTTATCTAAAAATTCGCTTAGTGATTGTGACGTGACAACGGAGTTTGGTAACATATTCCATTCCTTAATGGCTCTCGGGAAAAAACTAAATTTAAAGCAATCATTTCTGACAGGCGGCATTGGGATGTACAAACTGTGACGATGGCGTGATGTTTCCCCTGTTTTAATTTCAAAGTATTTTGTTTGATCGATTTTCAAGTAGTGGTTAGCGATCTGGAAAAGAAACTTGAGTCTGTCGCATTTGGTTCTAATGTCAAGTGTTTGCAAATCAGCAGATTTACACAAAGAAGTTGGAGAATCAGAATAACGATACCTATTAAATATAAACCTTGCTCCGAGACGCTGGATTCTTTCCAGCTTAGAACAGTTGGAAGCAGTGTACGGGTCCCAGACAACTTTTGCATATTCGAGGATAGGCCTAACTAGGCTTTTGAAAACCAGACTTTTTATTTCAGGAGTTGCACTGCACATATTGCGTCTCAAGCTCCAGAGTGCCTTGGAAGCCTTAGTACATACATTATCTATGTGTGAATTCCAGCGTAAGTCAGATGTGAGTGTTACTCCAAGGTATTTAAAATTACTTACTCTAGTTAGTAATCTACCATTAATGCTGTAACTGTAATCAAGGACAGTTTTCTTTCTTGTAATGGTCATAAAAACTGTTTTGTTTGAATTTAATACCATCTGCCACACCTTACACCATTCATGTATTTTCTGCAAGTTTTGATTGAGTTCTGCCTGATCTTCTGGAGTATTAATTTGTTTATAAACGATGCAGTCATCTGCATACAGTCTAACTGGAACGCTCAAACCAACAGGCAAGTCGTTGATGAAGATCAAAAACAAGAGAGGGCCCAGAACGCTGCCCTGGGGAACACCGGAATCGACTCGCCTCTCGTGCAAGAGTGCCTATAGGTACTGTTGCACATATTCGCAACACGGTAAATTCACTGCATATTCAGGGCCGCGCGCACGTAGCGTCCTGTCGCTAATGAATCGCGTGAGCGGCACATTGCACAAGCGGGCTGGGTGGAACGCCAATACGCCGGGCTGGAGAAACCCAGTAAGCTTTGAAACGTCGTGTTATCCGACAATAACTTCTGTTAATTTCTCCGCAAATTTAAAAAATAATCAAGAACATTTAAAAAAGTCTGACACTTAATTGCTGCTCTGGGTAACGGCGTAGTTACTTGCTTGCCGAACAGATGGCACATTCTTTAGAGTAGTTCCCAGAATGCCATTCTATCACGTCTTCTTCAGCGGTTCATAGTTTATGTACGCAGTTGACATAATTGGTGAAACTAGCATCGATTCCAGCAATGGTAATGCCCTTATCGACGGCGAATGGTCGAATTATGAGAGACACTTTGCGAACCTAGAAAAAATTATTGTGAACTACCACACTACTAAATGTTACATTGCAAAAATCACCTACTGCCCGCAATGAGCCAATGAAACAAGCATAAAACGCAGCATCTGTTTTGCCGCCTGTTCAAGTGCACCACTTACAACTATCACTTCAATGGCTACGTGTTGCACTTTCGCTACACCGACAAAACTTTCAGAGAGCTGTTTGCTATTGAGGTTAATAACATGGGTGTTAAACTGTACTGATTAATACATAGTTTTATTATTTTCAATGCAGAGTGCAAGAACCATATACAAGTAATGGTGAGTGAGCTCTAAGTATGAGCGTCCTAGAATTATCCATTTCACTGCTTGAATGAAAGTACCTGGAAGTTTCATTGCTTTGTACTGCTGATACGCACGCAGTTCCACTATCACTTATCTCCGTGTGGTTACTGTACGCGCTTCATAAAAAAGGTAGCTGTCAAGCAAAAAACTCTCCTTATAATTTCTTCTATATACCGCATAGAAGGCACGCACTTTCTTGTAGCATTTTACATAGCAGCCCATGGTTATAGACTCGCTCCGATGGGGGCACTTTTGATAAAAGTGCGCATTCGTACGGCACGGCTCTACCTCCCAAGGAAGGGACACTGTAGCAGGAACGTGCGCTTTGCCAACAAACCGGGAGAGGGTGCCACACGTTTCATGTCGATGCTAAGGATGCGCGATCAATAGAAAACAGCGCAGGAAAACTTTTGCTCCATTCAAATGGAAAAAAAAAAATACTTGACATTTCTTTAGAGGTAGGACATTACGCTACCTGAATCTTCGAAAGCTTGTCGATATATTATAAATTAGATCTCTGGTGAGCGATAAAATGAAGTCAACTGGGTATTTTTCAAGACCTCGCTATAGGCTCCATGCTGTCATAGCTCATTGCGCATGGTAAACTCAATATGTAAGCTACCTTGATCAAACTGTACTAAAAGAAACTTTAAGAAGCATTTAATATCTAGGCGAGAGAGCTAATATCTAAATTTTATGCGCGACGAAGCATTTTTATTCTTAATAGCCATTAAATTACGCGCCGCCGGCTGTCGCGGGAAGGCGCGACCGGTTTTTCGAGGCGCATGGGCAAGAATACTGTTCCCCAGATTATTTAAGAAGATGCGCTTTAAGATCCACTCTGTGATCAGCGCAAGTAGATTCAACACGATCCAAGCGTCTGAGTGGCGGTGAGGTTGTACACGCCACGATTTTCAGCATGTTTTCGAAAAAAACTGCTTCGGCTGACGTAACCAATGTCGAAATGCTTTCCGCGCTCGCGGTCAGAAGAACGTGGTCGCTAAGGGGAATGGCCTTTCGTCACTCTTCCAGGCGAGGTCCGTCCTTGGGAGCGCTTAAGAGCGACACCTCTCCCTCGAATGGAGCGTGCCTGCTTTCCCAGCCACGGACAAATCTCAATTATAGCTCATATAGGACCTATATAATTATTTTTTCAGTATCCAAATCTCAAAATAAAATAGTAAACGAAAATGTCACGAACAGTCTTATTTGCACAGACCACATGAGCGTAGTTATAGCTCTCCATTCTAGAAATGCAACCACTCCTTCACTTGGTGACATCGTACACAACGCAGTAACAGGCGCAGCTTAAGGCCAAAACTTAAAACTCTGCTGGGTCCCGTTTCATGTCTGAATGAAATGCAACAAAACAGAAGATTTGTGCGCTGCTCAAGCTCGAAATAAAGGAAATAAATATACCCTGTAAAGATTGCGTGAACTTAGTACAACGTAACTGAAGAAAAAATGCCAGTCTTTTGGAACAATGAAGTAAACAACAATCTACGCCTGGTAAAGCCGCTTTTAGGTGAATGGAAGTCGTGTGCACAAAGAAAGGTTCAAGGAAGTGATTCTCTGCCGTCTCCGAATAGGCTATACACACCTTACGCACAACTTCCTGCTAGCGAAAGAAGACAAACCTGCTAGCGAAGAATGCGGATATAAACTTACGATTTACAGCATAATAATTTCTTGAGCGAAACTGAGAAAAAAAACTAAGAAAAAAGTATTGTAATCGTTTTTGTAACGAATACATTCCTTTTCATCGCACAATGCTTTTAGGAGATAATTATATCGTTGACCTGTCGCATTTTCAGCTCTTTAAGAGAAGGGAAATTTCTCGACCGTAAATTCTGACCGGCTTCTTTGCTCTTTCTTTTTGGTTGACCAAACTACTTTCATATTTCTGAGAAGAAGGCTATCTTTATTTGGTTCGTTGGGAGTATCGACATAACTGCCGAGCCAAGGATAGCTGCGGAGGTTACCCAACCATGTTTAATGCTTTTACTAGTAGCCATTTCTAAAATTTCTTTTCAATGCGATAGCTAGGCAGTGCGAACGTTCTAGTCCCTCTACACCAACGATTATATACCACTTTCTTTAAAGTTGAGGGAAAAACTTTATCTATATACCTTGTGCTTGGCGCATAATGGCATGAGTTGCCTCTGAGCCATAAAACACGACATATATTGAAATCGCAAAAATTCATGGGGACACTTAGTTGACCTGACGTGCGGTAAGGCGAAAGTCGTTAGCGCGGTGTTGCTGCTTGTGTCTGTGATGTGCGGTTAAGATTGAGTACTCAGTTGTTACTACATATGCTTTTGCAGGAAGTAGTGTAGTCCAATAAAGAAAAAAGGAAGTAGTGTAGTCAGTAGCACGCTCGGCTGTGAAACGGGAGGATGGTGGTTCGAATGCCGCCGTGCGCAAGGATTTATTTCTTTTTTCCTCATTGAGTTGACGTCAGATGATTGGCAGCTATAGTTTCACAGATTTCGCGAACGGACGGAGGGACGGAACGAAGCATTGATTCGATGCCGACGCATTTGTTCTTTGGTCTTTCGTCGCTGTGTAGCTGGGGAAGTAGTACGCTTGCGTTTTCCCGCATTCTGAGACTCCATTGAAGCGAGCGCTAGGAGGGAGGTTGCGCGGCACCCGACTCGGTCGACAGCTGCAAGGCATCTGGCGTGCGCACCTGTGGCGCAACCTCGCGCATGCGCAGTGAACTACCAATGGCGCAAGGGCGTAATGGACGGACAGGGTCACAAGCATGAGTCAATAAAGGCTTTTGCCTTAAAGTATTTAAGACAGTGGAATTAAGCACGTCTCTGCAATTCGCAGTCGAAGGGAATGTTTTGTACGGTACTGCCCATCATCGTAAACCTGTCAGCTGTGCTGCCGGTCACCCACTCAAGAATTGCTATCGGCGACATGACATAAAACGGCGGTCCATTGGCCGGACAAAGCAAGAAATCACTGTGTGCGCCAGCGGTGACGTGCCCCATTCGAGGTATCTATATAGGCAGAGAGCGCCGCCGTCTCTTCAGCAGATGACGCGTCTCTCCGCTGTCGGAAATGGAAGTATTAGGAGAGTGAGCAAATATGAAAGCTTGTACCTGATCACAATGCACCATTTCGGAAATCGCAGCGCCGCGGAAAAACCTAGCGGGCGCGCGACGCGTTATGGGAATAGTGAGCGAGCGCCGACCGACCGGCAGTTTTGCCTGCCTTCTGCGTTCGCATAGCTCTGGTGTCTGTGTGCGCGCGTTTCGTTTGGTTTGAGATTTCGTGTATTTTTTGGTGGCGGGTGGATGCAGGTGCGCGATATTAAGTGTGACGTGCCGGTTGGCCACTTAGTGACCGCAGCCACTACTGCACGCGATGTCGTCGAAGTGCCGAGGCGGCGGTCAAACTTGTTGTGTGCCTGGTCTGTGACAACACGCTGAGAGACAAGAACGTTTCATTTCATGCGTTCCCTGCAAATGAAAAAGCAAAAAAGGAGTGGGTGAGAAGAATCAACCGCCAGGGAAGTGCTGGTCGCTTCTGTTTGTGGCAACCTTCTAAGCACCATCGGATATGCGGAGCCCACTTCAACGCAAGTGGTCGCCGTGGTTATATGGACCGGCTGCCAACAATTCTCCCCCATAAAGTCGTCAATCATCTATCGCCTTCCTTTAATGATCTCCTTCCTCTATATGTATATTCAGATGGTTATTGCATACTATCATAACTTCCAAATCTTTTCCAGTCACGAAACGCAAGACGAGCTCCCATTCTTCCTCTGCCAGCTGGTGCACCTTCTGAACGAGTTGAAGATCGGCTGCGTAGTGGACGTGCCGCAGTGCGATCAAAGTAAGAGACGCTTTAACTGTGTTATCTTTTTTCGGAGGCTTCGGCTTGGTGTGCACGAATTTTCATGAAAGCGTTTTGTTCGCAGGCAGCGACTTAGTTTCCCAGGAGCCCACCCAGCTGAACTTCGGTCCTTCCTCTGAAACGGAAGGTTAGTGGTGGTTCAAAATTCCGTCTTTCTGCACTCCACTATGAAAATCTATTTTTCGCATTTAGCGGACCCCTATCCTGTCCACTGATACCGGGGTCCACGGGTGCTGTTGCAACCGGTATATTAATAGCGAGCGGCTTCTTCATCCAGTTAAAACTAAAAGGATTTTTTTCCCGCAAAGCCAGTTTTTCGCGATCTTTTGCAGCCAGCCATGGGGTGTCTACATGCTAGATGTGGCAGAACCTCTTGTGTTCTGTAACATAAATATGATCAGTGATTTGTACCGTGCATGTGTTATTACTTCAGCGCGTTTTCAGATAAACGGGTACCTCTTCCACCAGTGAATTCATTGTGAAACCCATTTCATTTCTTTCACCTCGACATCATTCACTATACCCCAGCTTGGAGAAATGACACAAAAGTCAGGCTATCCAAATGAAGTGCAAATTTGGCGGACATGCTGGGTGCATGAAACCTAGTATTTGTGGATTTTGGTTCACTACGGATACTCTCATGCAGCGTGATTGGCGATTCCACACCAGTACGCTGGTAGCACAAGCTGAAACGTCTTCGAACTGCATGCTCAGGAGGGGCACAAACATCCTCGAACACTGTGAGAATCTCGAGCATGAAAATAGCTTGCTCTGCAAACACAAAGCTGAGCTCCAGAAAGAGCATGAGGATCTGAAGTCTCAGTTGCACGATGGGAAAGATGAGGCACTCAAAGAGAAACTAAAACTAAAAGATCCTGTCTCCAAATTTCACGATTTTGCTTCAAATGAGAAACGAATCGTGTTTTATACGGGTTTCAACTCCTTCGAAAAATTTGATGCGTTTGTTGAACATGTTGAAGGCATGTACTAGGCACTGAAAATGGGTGCTGGCAGGCCACCAGCACTGAAAATGAAATAACAGCTTATTGCAGTGCTTTGCAACCTCAGGGTTGGCTTGCTAGAGCAGGATTTGGCATATCGCCTGAAAGTGTCTGTGTCTACCTTGAGTACTATGCACACATTTTGGGTAAACTTTTTGTACGAAATGCTAATGCAGATACCAATGTGACCATCACGTAACAACGTGGACCTGTTCATGCCAGACAATTTTAAAGAACTGTACCCATCTACGCGCATTGTAATGGACTGCACAAAATTTCTTACCGAGAACCCGTCTGACTGCAATACACAAAGCGACACTTTCCGCTCGTGTAAAGGACATAACACGGCAAAAGGGCTCATTGGCATCACTCCAGACGGCTTCGTTTCTTTCGTGTCTAATCTTGCGCCTGGAAGATGTTCTGACCGAGAAATCACAAGACACAATGACCTGTACGAGTTGTTCGAGGAAGAGAACAGTGTAATGGCGGATAGAGGATTCCTGATTGAAGACGACCTCCGTCAGCTTGGAGCCAAATTAAACATGCCACCCATGTTGAATGGCCGATCCAGTTGTCACTGGCGCATGAGCTCGCAACACGGCAGATAGCCAGTTTGCGAACCCATGTTGAGGGTGTCGTCAGGTTAGTTAAAAATTTCAACATACTCCGTGCTGTCTTTCCTAATGTTATCGCAGAGAAGCTGAACAAGATATGGAAAATTTGTTGTTATCTGAATGGTTTCATGCATGAGTCCCTTCTAAACCGTTCAGCGATGGTGGTGTTTATAATGTTTTTTTACGTTGTGCATGGTCTGCATTAACGCAGGGGTGCTCACTTTTTAGCTTTCTCAGTTGAAGAAAGACCAACTTTATTTCACTAAAATGCAGTCAGCTTCTAACACGTTTGATTGGTGTTTTGGCCAGCTTCGTTCACGGAGGCTGTCTTGAAAACATTTGGTTTAAGAGGGTTAAACGTGCCGAAGCGACTGAGGCTACGACCGCCGCCTAGTGAAGGGCTCCGGAGATTTCGACCACCTGGGGTTCTTTAACGCGCACAGACATCGCACAGTACATGGGCCTCTAGAATTTTGCCTCCATTCAAATTCGACCGCTGCGGCCGAGACATCAAAAGATGCTGACCGACATATGTAAGAGGGGTACGCAAGCTGGACAACACCTGAGCAAATACTTAAATTCAGTTATGACTGACTGTTTAGTGAGATAGCAGTAAGCAGCTACAGCATTAGTTCCAAAATAACTGGCTAAGGCGCATGAAGACAAACATGAACATATGTGCTTGGCGATTCTAGGAATTGTTCTAAGAAACTCGAGTGGTTCACAAAACGCAGTTTGAGAATCCCTGCTGCAGTGCAAGGCATTGAACTTGCGTTAAAGTGCACTACTCCATATACGGTAGACTGGAGCAGCATTTCTTGCTCTGCTGAAGCAATTCTGAAGTCACTGTACATGCTACATAGGGCTGCAACGCCTTATTTCTGTGTCAGTGTTGTGCAAATAATTTGAGCATAGAATATGGCAGTACTATATCCGAGTCATGACATCGCCAGTCTCAATGCTGAGCTACACAGACAATATAGGAAAGTTAGTGTTTGTAGCCATTGTCTTTTCTACCACAGATTGCCTTTCGTGTTTAGTGACGTGCTCCTATTTTTCAAAAAATTGTGATATGTGTATGTCTTGTATATTTGTATATGCGTGTACTGTATATGCAAAAATTTGCATATATGTGCGAGTATTTCATGCCAATGAAATTTGAGAGCTTTATTTCGAACTCTTATGTAATGTCCTGCATGGAACCCTTGAGAAAAAACTTATATGAATCAATGCTATCGCACTCAATATCAGCTGCAATACTCGAGATGCGGCAGGTTTGAGCTTGGTCGTCCAAGCAATGCGAGCCCATTGCTACTCGAAAGTTGTGCATTAACCCCTCGGAGTAGGTATCAAAGTATGCTGAATGTGCCCTTTGGGCGCTCGCTATGACTGCACATTGATTTACTGTAAAGCATAACCCTTCGTTGGTTCACTCCACGTACGTTACAAGTCGTATTGAGTGCAAGAGTACCAACACTGCGGAGAACACACTTGTCTCTTTGCAAAGGTTTTGCTTGCAACTTTCAATGCGGTTTTATTACAAAGACCAATGTGTCACTATCATTATCAAATATAGTGAATATTGCAGTATATAGCTGCGCAGGTTCCTGGGACTAAGAGTGCATTATGTATGTGTTCATTTACAGGGTAGCAAGACGTGTGGTGCTTGACTATTACTTTTTACACACCGATTAGTTGCTCACACATTCTAATCGGCGGTGGCAGCGCATGCACGTGGTCATAATGATATTACACAGAAAATACTTTCTTCATTTCTTTACGGAGACTAATGCAATACAAGACATTTAAAAACCAAATGTATGTAGGTATAAACACATGCCAAACCATGTTATGAGTCCGCGCATCTGTGTCCTGCAGACCAATGTAACTTAATTAAGTCATTGAAATTCACACACAAGCACAGTGCTCTTGCTAGTCTTTGTAACACGCCAGAAGACGTTGCAGCATTTTGGAAATCCAAAGCCAGCTGTCAAATAATGATCCTCTGAAAAGTAGTCTGTGCCATTATCAGTCACAAAATCACACCAGGAGAGTCCAGTCAAAGCAATGTGTTCCTGAACCTGGTAAAAGCACTTGTCCGTTGGTTTAAGAACTGCATTCTTCAGGTAAGATGCCGCATTCACAGCATTTTCTAATTCGTCACCCCATTCTTTGGCAGCTCAGGGGGTATTAACTTCAAGGAGACCAAAATCTCCTCCCTGGTCTACAACATGGTCACGCGTTGCACCAAAAACAGGGACACCAGGGTTGCCGCACTACCCACAACAGTAAATTCCAACTGCCACCGTTATCTTCTCTCATGTAACGCTGGACGGCTGCGTCTTCATTCCTTAAACCATCAGCCATGTATTTGGTCTGCGTCTCGCTAGACCCGAATAGCCTCTCGAAAAACTTCTCGTCAGCTTGCTGCTGCCGTGACACCATATCTTTGAAGTGTGAAGCAATCAGGCCCTTGGATCTCTCGAAGCTCCATGTTATAGAGACGCTCTGCATCCTAGTCGCTAGCTCAAGGGTTTAAAATTCTTCTATAGTAAGCTCACAGGAGCCAAACATGTACCCAAGTGGCACATACTCAACCCACAGGGCTTGAACCGGTAACCTGATTGGCATCTGGCTAAGAGCCTCCTCGTGAATGGTTCTTTTCACTGGCACGGGCAGAAAGTGGTTGTCCTCCAGCGTCTTGCATAGCATTACGTTTGGAATATTTTTCTGTGTCTGATGCATTCTCTTATTATAATCTTCTGTCATTGTCAGAGAAGCTGTCGTTTCTTAAGTCAGATGCCTGCCAGCTTTCATTGGCATATGTTTTACAAAACGTAGTTGTGAGAGCTCGCGTGTGTGCACGTTGGCCTTCGTAGGCTCCTTCAACCACTGTTGCATTTGACGAGAGCACAGCAGCAGTGTTAGATAATTTTGCCAACGAGAACGATACCACCACGGTGGCTTTAACAAAAGTGGACCTGTCAGCCTCGCAAATAATAACATTGTGGACCTTCTCTGATTTAAACATCCTGTGTCCGCTTAGAGTGTGCTTCTCAGCATCATGTGCTTTCTGATGTGCCAAAGTTTCTTGCTCTGAGAACCCATCCGGTGCGTCTTTTAACTGCTTTGTCCATGGTCCTTTCGGGAATCTTGCTTGAAGAGGAAGTGCATTATCAATGGCTTGTAATGGTACCTGTAACATGGGTATACACAAGTGTCAAAATGTTTTCTTTGGCACTCCACTTATAAACAGAGCATGGAAGCCTACAGAGCTGATCATGGGATCACCAATGCGATAGTGCAATAAATGAGTATTCATACATTGTGTCTTGGTCACTTGTGGCAAGCATACTTGAAAAGCAACTCTGAACCTGTTTCGTTTACTACGCGCGGCCGTGAAGAATGTTGCACAAGGACGGGCTCGATAAACCACTAGATAACTTAAAACTCTGAGGCCGTGCTAGTACAAGGTACTGACGCGTCCATGTTTTTCATGTTAGTTAAACCATCCGCCGCAGTTTTTTTCGACCACTTTCAGTTACTTGTAGCCACCGATGCACGTTTATATTTTGGCTGCGTCTATCTGCACAATGGACACCACGACAGAGATAGTACGAGTGTCAAATTCGTTGACTATGGCACAAACAGCAACTGCTATCTGTATCGTGATGCTATGCTCAGTTACACAGAATGTAACATTGCTATTACAAGAGCTTGTTGGTTCTGCTTCGTAATTGCTGCGTGCTATTCAAACAACACTACAGATAAGAAAATGCGCTGGCGCAAGCTAAGCGGTAACTCAGCTACTTATTTCTTGCAAGATGTACAGTACTCACGGATTGAAATAGGACATTCGGAGCGCGTGGCCGTCGCTTCATGGAGCGCCGCCCGTAGACGCTCATGGAACCAAGGTGGTGCATTGTGGTATGGCGTGAGAGGGAGAACATCTACAAAGCAGAATTGTTCCTTCCAGTAGCCAATCAGCCGGCCTGTGGTTTACCACATGCCTGTGTGGCACTGCAAGGCTAGCGCTCCGAATGTCCTATTTCAATCCGTGAGTACTGTACATTAGTGAACATAAGCTCTGTCCGCTTATTTCGACGATATACTTGTTTCAGACTCGTCCGTAGATTAAATAGCACGCTGGAACTAAAAGACTGAATGGGCAGTGCTCGATAACGACGTATTGTGCTAAAGTAGAGCGCATACATTGTCGCAAGAGGGTGTCGCACTGTTGCAACAAGTATGAATGTACTGTACGCTACGTACTACGCCTGCCGACGGGACAGCCGCACAAACATGGAAAGTTCGCGACGGGCGACCAGTAAAAAAATGTACTGTCAGAGCGCGCTCACCAGCAAAACACGCTTGCTAGCCGTAGGATGGCGCTCGTGCTTTCTGCAGCATAGCTATAAAACGCTGACTGCGGTGTTGCTATGCAACGCAAGCAGCGAGCGCGAGACGCTGGCACACGTGCACGCTTCTCGTGCGCTCACGTGCGAAAATACTCGCTTCGAGATCGTATTGTCGGCTGTATAACCACAACGAAGTTGTAGGGCAATGTAAAGGTCACTTGCACGGCGCAAACATACAACAAAAGTATTACTAGAACTCCAAAAAAACATTTTTTTATCTGCTGTTGAGCGGCGTCCATGGCTTACCACAGCTGCGGTGGATCTTGCCTGGCAACCTCGCTCACAATTCCCAGCCTACTTTGCGGCTGTCTCGTAGGGGGCGCGCGCAACTTTCCGAAATGGTCCATTAGGCTCTTAAATAAGGATAACTGGCATATCTTCATATTGGACTCTTTGAACGGTGACTCAAGCAGCAAAATTTCCGCGCGCCTGCCGCTCCTCGATAAGAACGCCAGCAGAGTCGACGGAGACGATGACAGCCCCTGAGCACGTGCTGACCATAGCGGCGATGCTTACTTCCGGTCACACTAAGTGGCCGCTCCATCGCAGCAGCGCGGCCACGCTGTCGAAGCATCTGTCTTCCACGGCGTTTCAGACCATGCAAAAGGCACGGCGTATCGAGCAGGCAGCATGGAATTCAGCTGAAATAAAAGCTAAATTGTCCCAATTTTCTTCAGGACCATTGCTCAAATATGTTCCCCAAAGAGAACAGCTTATTTTCGCAGTTGATCTCGCAAGAGATATCCGCTTCAAACTGGAGAAAAAGGGCCTCCCTTTGGAACCTAATAGCTCGAACGTGGCCACAACAGCACAAGAGGGAAGTTGAGAACTGGCGCAAAAAAAGTGCAGTTTTTTTTTCAATGCCTATAATCCTGTGCATTGTTTCATACGAAGCTGTAGCCCAGGTTAACGGATGCTCACAGCAACCCCCTAACCGCATCCCCCCTAAAGAGAACATTTTTTTAGGCGGACTGACACGACTGCCTAAATATGCGTCTCATTTTAACAAGAAATTTTTCAGAAATATTTTCTTCCCCGGCGACTTCATTGCTGCAGGGTTTTCTCGGTATGGGTGAATAATATGACTGCCAAAGCAGCACAGAATGCCAGGCGTTTAAGAGAAATCGGCCACAAGTTTTTAAAACTATCTTTTTTAAGGTATGAATGTGGTTCGCTGTTAGTGTGGCATCAGTTTTGGCGGAAATGAAAGAACATGTGAATCTTGTTAACTATTTAGGTGTTTAACCAAGTTCTAATTGCTGACTTTTTAACTACTGT
The DNA here is from genome assembly GCF_052857255.1 of Amblyomma americanum. Taxonomy (NCBI): domain Eukaryota; kingdom Metazoa; phylum Arthropoda; class Arachnida; order Ixodida; family Ixodidae; genus Amblyomma; species Amblyomma americanum. The sequence goes on along the minus strand of NC_135504.1, from coordinate 94,751,003 downwards.
AGATAGGCAGCTAGATAATATTACACATTTTCAGTTGGCTGTTAGTAACTGTCATGATAACTTTTTTAAATTTCGAAAACGCTGTCATCGTCGGTGCTGTGGCTGAGCAAATTTTTCCCACATCACGTGCAATTCGAACATGGCTCTTTCAGCGTACCCCAATGAATCATGTGACAGACGCAACACGGAGTGACGCGACATGGCCACGGAGTGACCAAAATTTGTTGAGCCACTGTACCGACGGTAACCGCATTTTCAAATTTTTAATAAAAAAAACTCATGAGACTATTACTGATAGCCAGCTATAAAAATATATTGACAACAAAGCGCCTATTTGCAATAGTGCAAATAATTAAACCAAGTTAAACGATTCACTGGTTTTCTGGCGTCCGCCAACACCAGCATTACTATTACGCAAAAGCCATCGTTTCAGCTCAAAAACCTTCTTTGGAACAAAAATTAGTGGCAGGCTTGTCGCAAACGCCTGGTTATACGCTTGATGGTGTGCATTGAGGGTCGTCAAGGGTGAAACGCTGCCGTGGGCAGTGGCAGCCAGTTCAAGCCAGCGCGCGAGCTTGGTGGTGGAAGTAGAGTTCAGTGTGATCGCGGACGTAGCTGTGGTTGTTTAGTTTTTGAAACATGCCTTCTGGGGCTCAAGAGCAACTCCCCTGATTCGGTCGCACCCCTAAGTCTAGGGTCTGGCCTTCTGCACAGCCACACGGCACCTCAACTGACCACGTCCTGCTGCCATCTAACCACCTTGCGAACACTGCGACCAAATCATCGCTCCTTCGTACGACTGGCCTGCGTGACCAACCTACCGACGGCGTCCGCCAAAAGTTGTGTTATCCACAGCATGAATCGTGTGACTTGACATAGCGTATTATATGGGCTAGGTGCTTAGCTCTGCCTAGCTTATCTGTGTTTCACTGTTCAACGCCTTCGAATTCACTTCTGGAGTTTGGGCATGAATTCCCTGCCATTTTTGTGTTCCTGATTGTGATCTGTGCTCATTAAATGCATCACAATTCAGTGAACCTGCCTGTGTCAGCAATCGTGTAGACTGATCCGTATGCAGGCACGTAGCCAAGAATTTTTTTTCGGGAGGGGCCCAAGGTAATTTGTTATATCCGGAAGGGGGGATGCTGCCAGCTGGCCGAGCAGTGACAAGAGAACGAGGAGGGGGGGTGGGGTGGCTTAACTTGATTTCGGGTTGTGGTCGGGCCCTTTGGTCACCCCTTGGATATGTGGTTGTACGCATGCATGTAAAAACTTGAGATGTTGAAAATTTGAATTGAAGCAACTATTCGCGTTATGAACAGAGCTTTGACTGTCGGGCGCCTAAATCAGAATATTGCATCGAGAGTGAGGGCATAAGAGAAAGCTGAGGCAGCTGCAGAAGAGGAAGAATGTTTTGAAGCTTTCAAAAGGAAACATTGACAAAGTGGCAATTGCAAAGGAAGGAAATTATGCCGCTCGTTACGAAAGGGTGACCCTTAAGGGGCCGCTCAAAAAACTGAAATGTCAAGGATGCATGGAATTCATCATACGGGACGTTGATGACTCAGTAACCGACCTATAATACAGGATACTGGTGCCTTATATGCACAGGCTCCATCTAAGCTAAGCGCTTCATGGAATCACAACCACATTTCTTGTAGACTACAATGAACTACTGTCCAGAAACATAATGTTTACTGACTGGTGACGAAGTTACCGCCACAGGTTATATATCGCAACATAAAGAAAACATATTACGGCATGATGCCAGCCAGTGCTCCGATAGGCCTGGTCCTTTGGAAATGAATGCATATTAGTGCTTTCGGTAAGCGCAGATGTGTTGCAGTCTGGAATGCGGTTTGCCAGCCGTTTAAGAATTCGGCATGGGAATGCAGAGCAGCGAAGTGCGCACGAGCATTCTGAACCACAAGATTCTCTCTACAGTTTCAGGGAGCGTAACTCTAGACATTGCAGATGCCTGCACAAAAAGCAAGGTGAATAACTTCTTGATAAGTGGTGGCATAGATTCGGGGAAAGAGCTTTTAGAATTAACCAATATAGGTGAAATACAGTACTGTTTCCAAAGCGTGAAGCTATAAGCTATAAAAGAAGTATATAATTGGACTTCGTAAAAGTTGAGGAGGTACTAAAGCTCCACATTTAAGGCTATGACGTGACAGCATTTCTTCTTCACCACGCAGATACGGATACTGGCTCCTCTTTCACAATTATAATCACTCCCAGCCTCGTTTAAAGAAGCCGTGTGAACATGCCAGCCTGGCGTACCGGCAGCTTGTCTGACTCGGAAACCGAGGGTTCCGAGTCAGCACAATACTCTGTTTGCTAGAGTGGCCTTTGAGCTGGATGGCACGTTGTCGTTCGGTCTGTCTTTGAAGCCAAATACTGTGTCAGCTTTTCTGCAATAAAGACATTTACACTTTATAGTAACCTCGTCTATTATTAGCGAATCCATGTGCTTCTTGCTGCTAAGGATCGAATCTTCATGAATCAGCCTCTCTTGCATCGCGGAGCTCTTCCCCGATGACGTTGGAGTTGGGCCCATGTATCTCTGGATAGTGCACTTGGCTGGCATTGTTAGAAGACTGGATTTTCGGGTGTGGGCATAACCTTTTGGCGATAGAAATCTCCATATCACGCACTCTCGAATGATTTCCTCTGGGTAGCATGGTCGTTGCATTCCATAGCTTTTAATCTGATGAAGGAGGAATACTGCTGTAAAGGGATCGTACGACTCGCGGTGTCGTTAGAACCGGTCGCCCGCTCGTCGTCTCCCTGAGGCGGCCTCCTCTTGAAAACTCTCCCCCTACCCTTTGGTGGCGGGTGGCGGCGGGGCGCAGCACTGAAAAGGAGCGCCCTTGGGGTCAAGAGCCCCTGACAGCGACGGTCAAGCGCTCTGATCCCTCGCATTGTTCGGTCCCCTCGTCAGAACGGGGCCAAACGCGATGCGACCTAGCGACAAGCATCTCGTGAAAAGGGGTAAGCTCGTCAAGGAGGGTCGTAAATAAAATCGAGCAGACGGGCTGCACCGCGGGAGCGCCCCGCTGTAGTCCGATGACAGAGCTAATTGCGGAATAGCTTCAGTCAAGGGAAACCGAGAGTCAAAGGAAACCGCTTGCACGCGCGGGTACGATGTGTGGTTGTTTGTGTTTTTTTTTCTTCTGAGGGAGAGAATTCGAATCATACCGTGGAAGTATAGGGCGTGGCACGTAAATCTGGTGGGCCACTCGTTTCGAGGGTCCATTCCCGAAATCTATTTTCTTATAGCGATTTTGATGCTCTTTTCCTGCTGTGTATTTTAGGGAGAGGGCTTTCAACCTTGCCGAAACTGGAAGGCGTGCCATGCAGTTTTGTAAACCAATCACGAATTAGTTTGTCGTGATTGGGTGATGCAGGGGATGGGCGGGGCCTTTAGGTCTTTAAAACCAGGGCCCGGAGCCCTGGAAAATGTTCTGGGCTAAGGTCAGATGTAATGCATCTTCGGCTATGAGGAGTAGGGGCCTCCCCTAGTGTTAGCCAGTCCCGACTTTTTGTTCTTTAACCTTTTTACCGTTTTCAAATTTTCTCATGTATATCACAGTGCTTGCAATGTAAACATTTAGTATGATACAGTCAATTCATAATCCCCTTAACGCCTGCATTATAAGTCATCGCAATACCGTCTACGAAGGAGCACCCCTGGTGCGGGAAAGAAATCTGCGGTCATCCAACAAAGCAACCGTCTCGGGCGGTGGGCACCTCTGGTGCGGAGAAGAAGCAACTCAAAGAACCTAGTAAGGTCTGCAGCAAAGGAAGAGACCTTACGACGAAGAACGTTTAGTGGCGCAGTCGACAAGGATCCTGCCGCTATCGGAAGACAGCGCAGGAGGAAGACCAGAAGACAAGGAAGGCGCGACGGGGCCGGAACAGCCAGCCAACGGCAGTTCGTGAAGGCCAGGTGCAGGAGCGAGCAGCAGCGTTCAAGGATGGACCTGCGGAGAGACGGCGGCAAGGGCCAAGGCAGCGGACCAGCGACGCAAGGCAGCCGGCCGGGAAAACAGAGCAGCGACCGGACCGCTACCGAGCACAACCGAGATGGCAGCAGCGGGCTCGACGTCATCGGCAACACGGAGGCGACCTGGCGTCTGTCATCAAAGGGTGAGTCCCTTCTCGTTACGTGTTAGCGCGAGCGTTGCTGTCCAGACAAGCTTGAGTGAGGTGTATGGATACACGCTTCGCCCATTTAAACCCCGATAAGCAAAAAGGAAGAGGGATGAGCGACGCAGAGGACGCAGGGATTGTCGGAAGCGGGGCGAGTAATACAGGGACACCGGAGATGCCACAGGTCGAGCAGACGAACGAGAAAGTGCCTGACGAGGTTCTGGTGTTACGAGAGAGGTGTCGGCTGGTCGAGCTTGAACTGCGGCTTGCTCAGCAGGGACATCGAGGAGGCGCTGGAGAGAGCTCCAAGGTCGGAGAGAGGCATGGCAACCACAGCGAGTTGCGGCACTACACAAAATTGCTTGCGGGAATACTGCCCAAATTTCCGAGCGACGCAGATGTGCCAGTATGGTTTGAGGCGGCGGAGAACGCACTGAATGCATACGAAGTGCCAAAAGATCGGTGGGGCCAAATTGTTTTCCCGCTTGTTGCAGACAAGGTGCAATTTCTGTCAACCCGCTTAGCGCCAGCACAGCACAGGGATTACGAGGCCGTGAAGAAAACGGTGCTCGAGGAGCTTAAACTCTCTGCGGGAGAGTACCTCAGCAGGTTTCAGGGCGTCAGGAAACGGAGCACTGAAGGATGGAGAGCGTACACGACGCGACTCCAGTTACATGCGCTTCTATTTAGATGCGCGCAGCGTCAGCACCTTCGAACAGCTGTTAGAGCGGTTAGTAGCGGACCAACTAAAAAACAATCTTTCTGAAGCAGCACTAAAGTACGTTACGCTGCAGGAAGGGAAGGGGTGGCGGAAGGCCACCGAACTGGCCGCACTACTGCAAACCTTCGAGGACGCAGAGGGAAAAACAGCGCCGGCAAGATGCCAGAGCGGAAAGAACGGACGCTAAGGAAATGCCTAGATACCCTCCAGGACGGCGGCCACAGGCACCGCAGGCAAGGTCACAACCTAGAGGTTGCTTCTCCTGCGGAACAACGGGGCACCAAAGAGCGAATTGCCCGCACGCTAAAAACGGGACGCCGCAAACGCCTAACGAAAGTCGGAACGGCCTCTCGGCCCGCGTTGCTATACGGGAGGACTCAGCGGCACACCAGCGCGAGCTAATTACGCTGACGTGTCAGGATGGAGAGATTGAGGCCATTCTAGACACCGGAGCCGACGTAACAGTAGTTCGAGAGAGCGTAGTGCCGCCGGAACTGGTCAAGCCGTACGGAACGATCAATCTCATCTCCGCATTCGGGGAGAAGATACAGACGAAGCTGGCAATCCTGCCCCTTACGTTGAAGCGAGACACCGGAGTCTTCGCAGACATTCGCGAGGCCGTGCCGGTCTTCTGCGCATTGACAGACAGGCTGGTGTCCCAGACCAATTGTTTGCTTTCGGAGGAAGCCTGGTAGTCGCTCAAGCAAGAGGGGGAGATGCGAGGGATCGTCGCCGGTAGAGAGAAGCAGGGCGAGAACTACACGCCGCTAGAAAAACAGGATTATCCGGGGCCCCCATCAGAAGCGGTAGTGACAGAGGGGAGGAAAGAGGCCGCGGTTGCCCAGGTAACAATGCATAGCGAGAGTGACGAGAGCACAAGCTCGGACGGCGGTGACGTGGAAGCCCCCATGGTAGAAAAGAGAAGCGCGTCGGAAATATTCCGGGAGAACCAGAGGAGTGACGCGACGTTACAGGGGGCATGGAAGGACGCCAGAGCAGGAAAGAAAGGCATGCCAGAGGTAGACGGGATCCTGTACCACAAAGATAATCTCCTGGGCCAGACAGTGATGCAGTTGGTGTTGCCAGAATGCCGCCGCGGAAAAGTACTACAGTTGGCGCACGAGTCAAATTGGGGAGGGCATCTGGGCTTCAGGAAAACCAAATCCAGAATTAAAATCAGCTTTTATTGGCCGGGTATGGAGGACGAAGTCAGGCGGTATGTGATAGCTGTCATAATTGCTAAGCGAGATCGGATCTGCGTCGAGCAGACAGCGTGCCCATAGAGCCGTTGGTGAGGCCACGGTATCAGTTCCAGCGGGTGAACGTCGACATCATCGGACTCCTGGAACCAGCCTCGGGTAGGGGCCACAGGTACGCACAATGTGTCATTGACCTGTGCACGCGCTGGCCGGAGGTTGTGTGTCTACGTTCACTCAGTGCTAAAGCAACCTGCGACGCCCCCCTCACGGTGTTCAGTAGGACAGGCATCCCAGAGGTTGTATCGTCGGACTGTGGAACAAATTTTACCGCGGAACTAACCCAGGAGTTTTTAGGAGAGCTGGGGTGCTCCCCTCGGATTTCGACACCGGGTCACCTGGAAAGTAATGGGGCGGTAGAACGCTGGAACAAGACGTTTAAAAACATGCTCTACCATGTTATTCGGAAAGAGGGGAGGAACTGGGACAAGTTTGTACCTTATTTGCTGTGGGCATACAGAGAAGGGCCTCATGATACGACGGGGGTGGCGCCTTTTGTTATGCTTTATGGAAGGCAGCCGACCGGCCCGCTTAGCATACTAAAGAATACCTGTGCAGGAGAGAGTGAGTCTCCGGTAGGTTTGGGGCCTTCGCCAGCTCAGTACATGCTAGACCTGAAGGGACGCCTAGAACGAGCGGCTGAAGTCGCAAAGGCCGTTAGCCTGAGGCAGCAAAATGCGTACGCCACGCAATTCAACAGGCGAGCGACCACCAAAGACTTTGGGGAAGGAGAGACAGTCTTAATATTCGACGAACAGCGCCCAGGCAAGATGTTCCCGAAATGAAAGGGGCCTGGCAGCGTAGTTGAAAGGTACCGAGACCACTCTGATTTCGTGCAAATGCCGGACGGCGGAAGGAAACTAGTTCACGCAAGCAAAATGCGGCCCTATATGAGCAGTGTAATGAACGTGGGCGTAATGTTCGAGGGAGACAGCGTGTTCGGAGAGGTTGAGTACGCGCCCCGACGGTCAGCAGCGCGGTCAGTGGAGGGGCGTTTGCCACAAGACGCGGTGGCCCATTTGTCAAAGCATGAGCGAGACCGAATCCTGGGAGCGTTCGCGGAACACGAGGGGCTTTTCAGTGACCGGCCGGGAGTGGCATCGGTAAAGTAACACGAAATTGTGCTGCAGGAGTGGTTTACACCTATGGGTCCCCACCCTTATCGCGTGCCCGCGAGCCTAACGGCCGAAGTGGGAAAGCAGGTAGACGAACTGCTGGCGTTGGGTTTAATATTTCCTTGCGAAAGCCCATATGCGCACCCGCTGGTTTGCGTGCCTAAGAAGGACGGCACTGCCAGGATGTGCGTAGATTTCCGCACGCTGAACGCCGGGACTGTAGCTGACACCTACCCGATGGCGCTGCAGCAGGAGCTGATAATGAAAGTAGGGAGAGCGAAATATATTACCTTGCTGGACCTTCGGAGGGGGTATTGGCAGGTTCCGCTAGCTCCATCGGCTCAGCTGCTTACCGCTTTCACCTGTCACCGGGGTCAGTTTGCGTGGAATGTAATGCCGTTCGGGCTCAAAAACGCCGCACAGACCTTCCAGAGAGTTATGAATGGGCTGTTGCTCCCGCACTCGGACCACTGTTGCGCATACCTTGATGATATCGCCGTGGTTAGCAAGACGCTTGAAGCGCATGTGCGCCATCTTAGAGAGGTGTTCAAGACGCTTGAACGGGTAAATCTCAAGGTAAAGCTGGAAAAGTGCCAAATAGCACAAAAGTCCATTCGGTACTTAGGGCACATTGTTGGTTCAGGGCAGCATGCACCCGACCCAGAGAAGCTGGCAGCGATAAGGGGGTTGAAGGCACCGGCAAATAAACGGAAACTCCGCAGCGTGCTAGGACTGTGCGGGTATTACCGCAGCTACGTACCAAACTATGCCGAGGTGGCGCGGCCGCTCACAGAGCTTACCTGGAAAAGGATTCCGAATAACATCCCATGGTCGGAAAAAGCTGAAAGTGCGTTTCGACAGCTCAAGGCTGCGCTCTGCGAAGCGATAGCCTTGGCTACTCCGGACCCCAATCGACCATACTGGCTGCACACAGACGCGTCTGCGTTTGCCGCGGGAGCCTGCCTTTCACAACAAGCCGTGGACGGCTCGGAACGGCCGATTGCATTTGTGAGCCACAAGTTCTCCCCTGCGCAGACCCGCTGGTCTACCATCGAAAGGGAAGCATTTGCAGTGATTTGCGGACTCAATAAGTTCGATCACTGGCTCTTCGGTGCCCCTGTCACTGTTGTCTCTGACCATAATCCCCTTGCGTACCTTACACTTAGCGCACCTCACGGCGCGAAGCTGACACGCTGGGCGCTAGCGCTTCAGCGGTACAACGTGGTGGTGCAACACCGGAAGGGTAGCGAACACACCAACGCTGACGCCTTGTCACGCGTGAGTAATGATTGCTGGGATCTGGACAGCGGCACTCCGCTGGCAGCGGAGCGGGAAGGGCCCCCTCTTGCCACTTCGATGTGACAGCCACGAGAGTGAACTCTGTGCGCGAATGTGTGTTGGGCAGAGTGCGTGCGTGGTTGTAGGTGGACTGGATGCAGCCTAGCAACTTGGACTCCGTTTGAGGGCGCCCAGCAAGCATGCCACCATGTGTATTTGAGTGAGCATGTTTTTTTCTCTTCCTTTTTGTTACCTGGATATTCATGTTGTTCGGTCCCAGCGAACGGCGAGGGGCCTCTTTGCTGACAAAACCAACCCCCCCCCCCCTCCCCTCCCGGTGGGCGGTTTCGGGGCTGTTTACGATCCCTTCTTGGGTTATGATTCTACAGGTGCCATTTGGGCCTCTGGTAAATCTTGGGAAGGGCGTGTAAAGGGATCGTACGACTCGCGGTGTCATTAGAACCGGTCGCCCGCTCGTCGTCTCCCTGAGGTGGCCTCCTCTTTAAAACTCTACCCCTCCCCTTCGGTGGGGGGCGGCGGCGGGGCGCTGCACTGAAAAGGAGCGCCCTTGGTGTCAAGAGCCCCTGACAGCGACGGTCAAGCGCTCTGATCCCTCGCATTGTTCGGTCCCCTCGTCAGAACGGGGCCAAACGCGATGCGACCTTGCGACAAGCATCTCGTGAAAATCAGTAAGCTCGTCAAGGAGGGTCGTAAATAAAAACGATAAGACGGGCTGCACCGCGGAAGCGCCCCGCTGTAGTCCGATGACAGAGCTAATTGCGGAACAGCTTCAGTCAAGGGAAACCGAGAGTCAAAGGAAACCGCTTGCACGTGCGGGTACGATGTGTGGTTTTTTGTGTTTTTTTTCTTCTGAGGGAGAGAGTTCGAATCATACTGTGGAAGTATTGGGCGTGGCACGTAAACCTGGTGGGCCACTCGTTTCGAGGGTCCATTCCCGAAATCTATTTTCCTTATAGCGATTTTGATGCTCTTTTCCTGCTGTGTATTTTAGGCAGAGGGTTTTGAACCTTGCCGAACTTGGAAGGCGTGCCATGCAGTTTGTAAACCAATCACGAATTAGTTTGTCGTGATTGGGTGATGCAAGGGATGGGCTGGGCCTTTAGGTCTTTAAAACCATGGCCCGGAGCCCTGGAATATGTTCTGGGCTAAGGTCAGATGTAATGTATCTTCGTCTATGCCGAGTAGGGGCCTCCCCTAGTGTTAGCCAGTTCCACCTTTTTGTCCTTTAACCTTTTTACCGTTTTCAATTTGTCGCATGTATATCAAAGTGCTTGCAATGTAAACATTTCGTATAATACACTCAATTCATACTCTCCTTAACGCCTGCATTCTAAGTCATCGCAATACCGTCTACGACGGAGCACCCCTGGTGCGGAAAAGAAGTCTGCGGTCATCCAACAAAGCAACCGTCTCGGGCGGTGGGCACCTCTGGTGTGGAGAAGCAACTCAAAGAACCTAGTAAGGTCTGCAGCAAAGGAAGAGACACTACGACGAAGAACGTTTAGTACTGCCTTCTTGTTTCTTTCCCGCGAATACGCAACGATCTTCTTGACCGAAGCATGGATTTTACTGTTACGGCAGTACTTGACCACTTTCTTTTCGTTTGAGATCCTGCAGTACCTTCGTATACATAGGACGGGGATACGTAACCTGCGAGCCAAGTCTTCCGATCATTGCAAGGTTGCGACTAGCGCACTGAGTGGCGTTGTTTGTCGTTTGTGTGCTGATATCAAGGATCGTGCGCTTTTCAGGGACATCGTTGCCTGTGCTGAGAACATCATGCTCACATTCTGCTGCGTCTGCTTTCCGCTTGACTGGTATCCGAAGGGGTACATGGTCTCGATCTGTGGGATATTTCCGAGTTTTCTTAGAGCAAGGTGCCAGATAGGAGGGGTACGCTTCAAAAACAGTCGGAAAAGCCGCTGGGAGGAGTTTTTTGACGCGACATCCGGGAGCATAATCACTGTCACGAAAGTGCTTGCTGCATACTACAGTCCATGCAGACTTGTCATTGATGACGAGATTTTTTCTCGAAATGTTCTTCAGCCACTTAGCGCACAGATCTGCATCACTAGTAAAGTGATGGAAAGAAACACCGGGACTCTTCCCGGACCGAGATTTGCAAAACGGAACACAACAGTACACCATGGTGCGATGTGCCATGTTAACACAAAGGTCAAAGTGCACGAAGTCCGTGACGAATAAATTATCGACGCCGGAATGCCTCAAAACTCGCAAATTCAAGAAAAAGCGCACGCTGCTGCCTCTAGTCCAGCCGTGATTCAACGTGCTACCGGCGCTACAGGGGCAGCGTGCAAAGAAGAGAGGGGTCAGTGACTTTAGGAGGGGTAGCGCCGCCGCGCCCTCACGCTGCTAGCGGTGGCGCGAGGCGCTGAGAAATTTTTCCCTTGCTCGCCGGGCGAATGCGCAGGCCGTAACAAGAACACGCCCCGCTGCCACTCCAGTCCGGCCGTGTCACAGCATGCCGATGAGTCCTCTTTCTTTCCTAGGTAGACTGATCAACACGCACACCCACATGGGCACATATTTTCACGTTTCCACCCACACACACACACACACACACAAAGGTGATCACAGCATGCAAATGAGTCATCTCTCTGAGTCGTCTCTAAATTAGGCGTCCTGAGAAGTCATCACAGTCTTGTCCTCCCTGACGTATTCTTTTGTGTGCCCTGCGTTGACCCAGGTTTCATCTAGGTGAATGATGCACCAAGAATGCGAAACAACTGAGTGCACAAGTTAATGTTTGTAAGTAAAGAAACGCACTGAAGCATGTAAGTAGGCAACACACTGCAACAAACACACCGCTGCCCACTGTCTCACAAATAGCCGCTCAAAGACAATCGAGAAAAAGAACTGTCTCGGCTTTAATGCTCTCTTGTTCGGGTTTATATTTCGCGTCCAGGCGGCATTTGGTAGCCCGTTTATATTCGCTGTATGTTTGTATGGGGTATTTGAATAATTCGTCAACATTTGAAATCTCTTCACTTGCACTGACTGCGAACAAAAATTGCCAACGTTCGCAGCAGTAGCGTCAGTAACTCGCACCACCAGAGAAACGGGAAGTGTACAGTGGGTGTTATTTCATTCCAGCGGGGTCTACGAGATGGCGCTACCTATTGCAGTGCTACGATATTTCGACAGTTTTGTTGTTCTTGCTTGCCCCATCAATTGGGATTTAGCGATTAAATCTGGCCAATGCAGACACGTGCCCCACCCAAACGTAGCGCAAAACTGGCCGTTAACGTCCCATCTATGCAAAAGGTCGGCAGCAGCAACGCGGTTAAGACGATTGCTTTTAAATGTGTTATTCTGAAGCAACACTCATTGTTACGACGGCGAGGTTGCAACGCTATCATGAATCTTTATATGAAGCCAGTCTAAACGTGCTGCGAAAGAAAATAAGCAAGGATCGACTCGTACCTGCCCTGTCCTCGGAATTCCTTGATCGCCCGCAGGAGCCTGCGACGCCAGGCAATGATGCCACTTCGCTCGATCAGCGCAAGGTTCCGTTTCCTTTTTTCAGATGTGAATCCGATGTCCTTCATCAACCTGCACAACGTCGTTTCCTTGATGTTCGGCAAGTTGTCGTCTTCATTGACAGCCTTTAGCACACTGTCCAGTGTCGGGACTTCCCTCTTCGCGTGCACTTTCAGACGGATGGCATGGACTGTGAAGCTGTTATTCTTGACTGTTTGCGAGCTTGGAATCTTCACGTCGCCAGGTCTTTTCTTCGGAGACGCCAAGGCGCACACGGACGCTCCGCCTTGATTTTGGCAACGCTACGGGGAGATTCACTGGTATCCTCGCTCGCAGCACTCAATGCTTCCCGAAAAGACTTCTCCAGAAAACGGATCCTAGCTGGCATGGGAGTACACATTTGCAATTACTTGCTTAGCATGCCTTGACAGCTTGGATGTAAGTACCTTCGAGAAATTACGTACAGTAGAGGTGGCGGGGGCCGCAGAGCTTTACGTCATTTTTTCAAAAGTGAAAGGGAGCCGGAAAGAGTAAACACCGCGGCCAGGGTTGCGGGGACAGCGCAAACGTGAAATGGAAAAGGACGGCAAACGCAAAAACAAAATCACAGATCTCGATCGATTGTCTCTCAATAAGAGCGTTTTTGTCACACTGATGACAAATTATGACAATCCAAGAAGCCTGCCGGCAAAGCATTTGTCATTTTTCGCTCACCGCAAGTAACGCACTATTTTGTGTCGCCGAAGCAGGTTGCGCAAAAAAAGAGCGCTAGCTTTAGCAGAGTTGCATCTGATGTATGAAACGGGATATAGCCAGCGCAGAAAAACCACTGAAAGCTATAGCTTTCGCACCGGAACGGGAACAGATAGTAGATGAGTCCAAAGAGTTGGACTCCCCGTTCCACTGCTGTACCACGGGTAGAGAGAGAAAGGAAAAGGAAAGTAAAATAAAATATATCGGAATAGTTCCAAAAAAAGTGGTGATAGGATGTGTAAAGAGGAATATAATGTAAAAAGAAAAAGGGGGAGGGAAGGGGTGAGAGGGTTGACCACCACCACAGCCAAAGGGGGAGCCGAAATTCGTAGTGTACCTCGGGATGAGCGACGCTGGGAGCCGCGATGATGCTTATGTTGTTATAGTAGAGAGTTATAGCTTAGCGGAAACAGCTAATGTGATCCGCTTCCGCTTGGTGCCATCGCGCGTGAGCAGACCGCGATGGGGGCGCCAGATAACGCCACGTTCCCGCCAGCTGAGCGCGCCTGCCGCGCATGTAGTGCCTGTAGTAGTACCAATCTATACAGTAGCCAATGTAATTAGAACGTTAACAAGAGAGACAGTAGCGCACAGCAATGCATAATTCAGAAACTAACGAATGAGGATGTAATAAAATCCTCAGGAGAAATGCAAAAGGGAAAAGCAGCTGGTACGGATCAGGTAACCGCAGATCTGTTGAAGGAAGGAGGGGAGATTGTGCTAAGAGAACGAGGCAACCTGTACACACTGTACCTTATGACCTCAAAAGTACCTGAAGCTTGCGAGAATGCAAACATTATCTTAATTCATAAGAATGGAGACGGCAAGAAGTTCAAAAGTTACAGACAGATCAGCTTACTGTGCGTTGAATGCAAAGTAGTTACTGAAGTAATCGCTATTAGAGTCAGGGCAACCTTGGACTTTAATCAACCATTTGATCAGGCAGGCTTTCGTTAAGGATATTCCACAATAGATCGTATTCACACTGTCAATCAGGCGATAAAGAAATGCACCGAATACAACCAGCTCGTGTATAAAGCGTTCGACTGAGTGGAAACCTGAGCAGTCATACAGGCATTGAGGAATGAGTCTGCATAGAAGAACCTTATGTGGAAGTACTGGAATATATATATATATATATATATATATATATATATATATATATATATATATATATATATATATATATATATATATATATATATATATATATAGCAATCGCTCAGTTAACATAGTCTTCCATAAAGTCTGCAACAAAATTTCAATAAGGAAGGGCATCAGGCAAGGAGACACCATCTCGCCAATGCTATTCGCCGCTTGTTAGATAGGCAGAGCAGAACGGTGGGTATAAAAATTAACATGCAGAAAACCAAAGTAATGTTCAGCAGTCTAGTAAGGAAAAAGCAGTTCACAATTGGCAACGAGGTGCTGGAAGTGGTAAAGGAATACGTCTTTAGGGCAGGTAGTGACAGCTGATCCGGGCCATGAGAGGGAAATAACTACAAGGATAACAAAAGAGTGGGCCGCATATGGGGGGTTCTTTCAGATTATAAATGGCCGTTTACCAATATCGCTCAAGAGAAAAGTATACAACAGATTTATCTTACCGGTACTCACGAACGGGGCAGAAACGTGGAGGCTAACGAAAAGGGTTTAGCTTAAGTTAGGACATCGCAGCGAGCCATGGAAAGAAAGCTGGTAGCTGTAACTTTAAGAGACCAGAAGCGGGCAGAGTGGGTGAGGGAACAAACGCGGGTTAATTAATCGTAGTCTTGAACGAGAGGAAGAAATGGGCTTGGGCAGCGCAAATAATGCGAAGGCAAGACAACCGGTGGCCCCTAACGGTAACAGAGTGGATTCGAAGAAAAGGCAAGCGTAGCAGGGGGTGGCAGAAGGTTAGGTGGGTGGATGAGATCAAGAAGTTTGCAGGCATAGGGTGGGCACAGCTGGAAGAGGGTTTATGCTGTAGTGGGTGTAGTAAGGCTGATGATGATAATGAGTGGTGCCCCGTGGAAGCGGATCACTCTAGGGGATTGTGGATGGTGCTATGCTATAACTCTCTAATATCAATGTTGTTAGACGCGATAATAATCTATTAGCGTACTCGAGAGCAGTGCGCTACTACCAAGTGCGCTTAGAAAATTTGCAGGGTATATAATGACCTATAAGTCCAGCTAACCCTGTCACTCAATGTGTAGAGTTCGCCGTTGCGCAGGTCGTCGTCTGTAATGGCTCGTTCCTGCGAATTCATGCAGTGTCGCACACTTGCATTACTTGGTCGCTTAAGCACTTCGGTACTTGCATGCTTCTCATCTGCGTAAAATAAAAAGCGTTAGAAGTGCGAATTATCACATATTAGGCAAGCAAATAAATAATTAATAATATGACTCTTGGTCGGACTATGTTGAACAAAATACATATTCCCACAGTTTGAGAATTTGCCCGTCATGGTGGTATGTTGTGAAAGCTAACGTTCTCGGAGAAACAACTAATCCTGGAAGGATGGAACTTGAAAAATGCTGAACCATTGACTAAGTTTTGGCTTGAATGAAATATGCAACACTGCAACTGCAGCAGAGTAATACGAGATTCAGAGATTATTCAGCAAAATAAATTTCTTGCTATACTTGTAATATGCTTTCCTGGTTTCACTAAAATAACCGCGAACATCAGGCCACAAGGAGTTGAACTCATCCAGCCGTTGCTTGTCTTTGCTTAAATCGAGCGCAGTGCACAGGACAGTTCCGCTCGAAAAACGTGAACCTATTTCATGATATGGCATAGAACTTTAGGTACAGCTTCCCCAAAAGACGTGTACAACGTAGATGACCTGCTAGTTCCGAGTGTTTTAACTAAAGCAGCAAACAGATAGCAGTAGGTAGCCTTTTTTGGTAATGGAAAGGTAGGATTCTGGCTTTGGAGATATTGCAAAAATACGGTGAAAATATAGACCAATTCACCTGGCAGTCATTTCACTGTAACCTCCTAGCGACCCCATTATCTTTGGTGGTGTTACCACTCTCTAAACTTCTCTAAACTTAGAGCACTACTTTTCAGCAGAACGAACAAGAGCTCTTCCAGCAGAGAGCCCTAATCTCAAATCATGTTGTGCTCGTAGGCGTGGCATTCCATTTCATGCATGCCGTGTTATTCAATTCGGCTGCGTTCTATACTTTTCAACCGCAAAATCAAATAAACATGCAACTAATCTCAATGAACTCAGCGCAGTCAGGGTGACGGCAGAGCTTGCCACGTGTCTAAAGCCTTAAAGAGTGTAAACGATGCTCACATCCAAATAGTTTTTTTTTTATTTGTAATGCAGGGAAAAAGCTTGGTGCCAAAAACAGTAGGCTTGTTCAGGATGAGACTAGAGAACTGGTGATGACAATGATTCATGTCCTCAACAGCTTTTGTTTTCAACCCGACGGCGTTACCCAACCTTTGGAATGCAGGCGCATATTTTTATGAAAAAAATAAAGCAATAAGGAAATTGGCAGTGCGCTCACTCCTCTCGAGATTCTTAGAGCCTGCGCAGTGCACCGTTTCTCAGAAATAAAGGAAGGCAGAATGCGTCAAGTTATTTCAACGAATGTACTGCAGCTGGAGTCGGTGAACTCGGAATATTTCAGCAGAAGTAACATGTAACAATGCCGCTCTATTTTTCTTCGGTACCTAACGTGCAGACCTACAGTTGTACGGCTGTGCGGGGACATGTTGGCCGAACATTTTTTCCTTCAAGTAATAAACGCTTAAAACGTCTCGCCAACGAATGCGTTTTTGTTTTCACCTTCTGCGCATGGTTTTATTGCCCCATGAACAAATGCAAGAATTCACACTGATATACGAGTGCTGAGTGGGCAGTCCATATCCATGCCATCTGCAAACGAATTTCCTAAGCTTGCTTAGCGTATCATTGCTACCATTTGTGTACCTGTTGAGAAACAAACCAAGCAGTATTCGCACTTCTTTATGTGACGTAAGAGAGAAGCATATTTGTTACTCCTCTTCTCTACTCCAGATTTGCAAGAAGGGACCTTATTCACAGCAAAAATTCTCCCCCATCTTAGTCCGCAAAACTTTCGCTTGCCATCAGAAATGCTCTAAACGCGACGATTTTGCGGTTGTTTGCAGCATGTTTACAGCAGTGCAGAGCCATACTGCATGCTGGCATCTTCCCACAAATTACGTAGCCAGGTTCCAACTTCGTTTTTTTCCGAGATTTAGCAGTTGTCTAAACAGCTGGCAACGCACAAATCGTTCGATCAGAGTGGCGTTCATACCTTGCGCGCTGGTTGGTGTGAGTCATTGCGCAGCTTTCCCTGTAGAGTCATTATATTATCTCTATGGCACCGACACTGTGATCACGTGAGTCCTAATTTGTCGTCGACTACCAATAAAGCCCACGAGGTGACACCTAAGTGACGATAGTGACCCTAGTTAAGACAAGGCAACTGGAATAGTGCGAAAGGTCAAGTTGTATGCCCCAGTACTATTATTTCATTCATTTCAGCTCTTCGCCTGAGTTCGGCAAGGCCCCGAGTTTTCTTTACAGCGCTGTTATAGATCCACAACACAAATAAATATAGGATAATGATTCGAGCTCATAATGTAAGAAGCGGCTTCCTAATTCACTTGAAGTTCCGTCATATAATCTGTGGTATCGATAGCAGATTGAATGTTTGGCGGTTCATGTTCATTTACGGTCCTTTGCGACGACTAGCTGCTATTTGAAGAAATCGCTCGCAATCGAGCGGCCTCCTTTGTCTTTCTTTGAATCTCCCTATAACGAGTTGGGTGCTTTCCAGTTGCCACAAACAAGCATCGGTGGTGGATAGCGTCCGCAAATGGACTCCATCGCGTAACTGCAAGGTATGTATCCTCAAGGCCGAGCGTACACTGATGTGAAGCGCAGCTGCTTCAAGCAGCGTTTCAGTCGTGCTGCGGTTATTTAAGTAGAGGCGATGCATAGAACCTGGTCATCAGTTACAGCGTACTATACTTCTCGAATGAGGACGGTGCTTCTGTTACAAAATCTTGGGGTAGATAGATTAAAAAGTATTTTGCCGTCACTGATGTTCTCTCTGGGGTAAACCGCCTTCGCTAGGAGCGAAAGCGAGAACCGTATGGTTTTTAAAAAATTCAGCAACACAGAATGTAATAATAATAATAATAATAATAATAATAATAATAATAATTGGTTTTTGGGGAAAGCAAATGGCGCGGTATCTGTCTCATATATCGTTGGACACCTGAACCGCGTCTTAAGGGAAGGGATAAAGGAGGGAGTGAAAGAAGAAAGGAAGAAGAGGTGCCGTAGTGGAGGGCTCCGGAAAAATTTCGACCACCTGGGGATCTTTAACGTGCACTGATATCGCACAGCACACGGGCGGGCGCCTTAGCGTTTTTCCTCCATAAAAACGCAGCCGGCGCGGTCGGGTTCGAACCCGGGAACAAAGTATTCCCTGTTCGAATGCGTAATAAGTGGAATTTTGTTGCTCTGTCATTTTGAGCGAGCAGAAGCAGCCACGAGGAACCTGACAGCTGTATCCATTACCGCATTGACGTTGCGCTTAAGATTCAGATTGAAAGGCAGGGCTTCCTTACGCAGGCTCAGTTTCATCCTGTTCATGGTAGTTTTTAGCGTTGCGAATAACAGCCTTATTGTGCTTCCTAAAACGTAACGGTTCATTCCCGAGAAACACAGGGTTTGACTTGAGGCTGTGCTTGTGATTTTTAAAGAAAACGAACGGGGGCTGGAATCATCAGTACCCGTAATATTAAACGCATAGGTGGGACGCGTTCCATTCTGGATTTCTAAGCACGTTTTAACTGACGGCTTTTTGCGCTGGGTGGAAGTATTGCTTATATTCTACCAAAAAAAACTATCGAAAACCGAGGAACAGGGCCAGACGAAGGAATACACACATTGACGCTGGACTAATTACAACTCATTTATATTTGGCTCATCCCCGTACATAAAGCCATTTTCTCGCGCAAGCACACATACGAACAAAAACCTCAAGTCCGGTCGTAATTCACTCCCCAACAAAAGCGCCATTCTTGCTCTGTGGGAGGGAAAGATGGGTCTCTTATGCAAGACAGGTCATTCATGATATTAGAAATACTTGAAACAGTTTTCTCTCATTCCTGGACGTCTTCTTGGCAAAAATGTATTTGTGAGGTAACAGAGGGAAGGTTTTTCTAGACTCCTTCACATGTAAAGGGAGGTTGCTCCCTGTGTCCGCTCGCAACGTGTGGCCGTGTACCCTGAGGCCTCCATTCTGGCACTGCCCAACTTTGCCGGTGTATAATTTCTCACAGGAAATGGGAATACAATATACTTGGCCCACCGCACACTTTTTTAACTTCGTTTTGTGTTTGGAATTGCAGAGTTGTTCTCCTTCACAGCGTGAGATACGGGCGCAGCGACCAGAAAGCGGTGGAGCTGAAAACTCCATGTTGACACAAAATTTTTGAGACACCCTTTTCAGCCCGTGGAAAGTGTTATGGAAGCACGGGATCACCTCAATTTTTCTTGTCAGTTCTATTGGGCTTGAGGAATTTGCTGAAACCTTCATGTTTCATGCCAAAGTTTCATCAACTGCCTATATACAACAAACAAGGCAGGAAACCGGAAGCTTTTAGCCGGACCACCTGCTCGGCAAGGCACTGCATATTATGTGGGCAACTTTTTTCCTGTGCATTCATAAAAGACAGGTTTTCAACGCTACTTTTAACAATCTTAGAGTGGGCAGATTCATAAAGGAATAACGCACTTTGAGGCCAGGAAGCATGCTTAAGACACATGCGTCCATCAGATAAAAGGTTTAGTTCTAAATCTAGGAACCTAACGGTCTTGTCAGGGTCTCAGCCGTTTGTAAAAACCTTGTTCTTAGCACATTGCGCTAAAGAGCTTTAGAATATGGTCTGCAGAAGGAGTTAGCTGGCCCGTTCATGATAAATTTATATTTCAAAGTTCTCATTAACTGGCCAGGTAACTAACTCTGGCAAGAAAAATGAAGGTTCCGAGTTATTGAGCATGCACAATTGAAGCGACCAGAAACACTGAGGTCACCCTGTACTTCCACAAAATTTTCCACGGGCTCAAAAGAGTGTCCCGAAATTCGGTGTCGATATGGTTTTTTTCTGCCCCCGTAAAATTTCTGGTCCTTGCACCCACATCTCCAGCTGTGAAAGTGTGCGGTAGTGTCCTGTAGGAAAATGTACGGTAGAAATTGTGTAATCAATCCCAATGTATTATGGGGAAGCATACATCGGGGAGACTGGACAAAGAATGAACGCCCCAGGAAAAGGCTTCAAGTTGTGAGTGGCACAGCGAGCAACCTCTCTTTGCTTGTGAGTATTGTATCAAATGTCCGCCTCTGTTTAACCACACGAGCATTATTGACAGAGGGAAGTACAGGCTTGAGCGAGAACAGTTTGAAGCATTTGTAATCATGCAAGAATGAGTGGTCCTGCATAAGTGACCAGTGTGTCCTTAACACATATAAAGAGTAGTGCTTTTTAACAGAGTTGGAATGACGATCTGACTTGATTTTTTTCATATTTATCAGCGCTTGCGCCATAAAATAGCTTTAAGAAAATCGGTAAGCCAAAAATGAATTACTTTCAATGCCTGCGACAGTGTGTGTGTGCCTTCGCTTGGTTCTGTGTCTTGGTTTTCGCTAGGTTTTTGGCTAGAACACAAATAACCAGCTCGCCAAGTAATTAAGGCTTCCGACGTATTACCCGTATTCTAGAACACCGAGCTTTGTTGGGCCTGATCTGCTTGGCGGTCTCAGTCTTAGCATGCGCCTAGGCTTTGTAACTATTCGTCCTTACGTGATTTTAATGCAGGAATGCATTCACAGTCTACATTTTCACGTAAGCTTATCCGGAAACATTGTCCGTTTGGTTCGCGTTCGCACGTCCAGACCCGTCCTGCCAGCTAGGCGGGGATTTCAGTTATCAACTTTAATAAAGACTGTGAGAGCGAAGATACCCATGGCGTCACAAAAAGTACTGATGTACTAAAGAGACTAGGCAGCGGGAGCCATATGCTTTCCAAGGCCGTCCCGATGGCGTCAGATAGGGCCACGTTCAGCACGCCTGACGTGTCTTGGCCAATAATCGCGTCTGCATTGGTGGCGCAAGGTACGGTAGTGATAGCTGTACGCGCACTGCCAAAAGTGTCTGTTATGCTTGTGGCAAATCTACCGTCATTGTTTCTTCCACTGCCTACTTTATCACCTGCATTGCGTCACCGTTCCGTAGACAGCCCCTTCTCTCAAATGAGCGCGTTCCACAACAGTCCCTCGTCCCGTACTCTGAAGCTGTCTAGCAGGCTGACCGCGCGAACTACGCGCTCTGTAAACATGCGTGCGTTGTCTACACTTCCGCTGGTCGCAGCTGCTCAAGATTTAACCCGGTTCACGCGATAGAAGGAGAATTTTGACTGGCGTCATAATATTTCACGCTCAAAGTTTGTTACTGTGATCTTAGAAGTATCAACCCTGATGCTTTCCTGCAGTGTGTTAGCCCAGGGGCTGCAGGGAACACTTTTTTTATTTGTGCAGCGTTGGCTCATGCACACCTTTAGATTTATCTGCAAAAACCCTACTTGTGAGCAGAGGAGTCAGGGACTAGGAAGTGTCGATCCCGGGAAGAACGCTCCAAAATGAGTGTAAAATTGTTAATGAATAATATCAATGTCCTGTGGCTGACCACAAATGTAAATGGCTAAGAAAGACTCCGCAGAAATGAGAATGATTGGGCACGAATAAGCAGAAACAAAAATGAGTAAGAATCATTCAACAAACAGCACCGCAATGTTATTCAGCAGTTTGCTCAGCAGTGAGGTAAAAAGCAACAAAATAAAACGACAAGTATTTATAAAAATGCGAAGAGAACATAAAAAGAGCAGCAATTAAAAGCAAGAAGAAAGCCTAACGTTACCGCATTGTCATCGCTTATTGACTAGTTATCCGACCCAGTAATTTTTGTAGAAAATCATCTCCTCACAGGTCTCTACAGGACGAGGAAAACACAAAATTGGTGTGAAGGAAATGAAACGCGCAGTAACTCTCTCACTTCTCGGTGTGCACCTTATTCACGCCCTGGGGGAAAGCAAGGAGGTGGCTGTGAAAGAACAAGGAGAAAAAGAAGCGCCGTAGTTGAGAGCTCCGAAAAATTTCCACTACTTGGGGCTCTGTAACGTGAATGTACATCGCAAACAAACGGGCGCCTTTTTGCGTTTCGTCTCCATATAAACGCAACCATCTCATGGCGACTTGATCTTGATTTCACCTGTAGGTCGCAATTCATCTGACAGTGACCCCACCTTCACGTGAACGGTGGTGCCACCCCGTGTTTTCTACTCCGGTCTTCTGATCATGCGATGTGACTTCACGCACAGCATGGAGTCACCGAAGGAAGGGCCTCGGCGGCGGCGGAATAATCGCCGTTCAGCTCACCCTGCGCCGTGCCGTGGGAGAGCGCAGGAGTGGTCCGAGCGTTACCAGCGCCATCCACGTAGCGACCATTGGTCCCTGCGCCTTGACACCCCCGCGCATGTAGCCGTCCGACGCGCTCTCCGCTGACATATCTCTTGGCTGCTTGACGATGCATATGATTAAACTTAAGAGACTCCCCATTGAGGATATTCAAGTTGAAACCTATTGGAGTAATCTATACTACAAACGAACAGGTGGTGGTGGTAAAAACATTTATTAATTATAGAGAGAGGTGTTGGGGTCCGTGACCTGAAGGGTCACGCCCTTACAACCACTAGGTGGGGATGCCTAGTCAGGCACCCCATTGGCGGTTGCCGCAGCCCGGGCACGCTGCGTTAAGGCCCATTGGGCCTGGAGGGTGCAGCAGCCGGACAGGGTCGCCTCCCAGTCCTCTCGGGTGGGGTTTGGGATAGGGGGTGGGGATGGGTTCTGCTGGCAGGCCCACACCATGTGGTAGGTGTCCGACACCTCCCCACAGTGAGAGCACCGCCCGTCGAATTGAGGATTGAAATGCTTTAGAGTTGCCGGGCACAGCATCGTGTTAGTGAGCAGGCGCAGGAGTACCCGCTCGTTGGCCTTCCCCAGCCCTTTGCAAGGAGTGGGAAGAGTTTGGTGGGTGGATTTGTAGTGATCGCATATTTCCTTAAAAGTGTAAACCGGATTGAATTCGGAGTCCTGGTCATCGTCGGGTCCCGAGGGAAACGCCCGGAGAGAGAGCGCGCGGGCGGCGGCGTCGGCTGCTTCGTTTCCGTGGAGGCCTTGGTGACCTGGAGCCCAAATAATAGATCGATGCGCAGGATCGGAGTCTCGGCTACAATTTTGATAGCTGCGATAAGCCAGGGGAGTAGCCCACCCTTGCTCGACGTTTCGACAAGCCCCTCGCGAGTCGGTGATTATGTATTTGGAGGAGGAGTCGGAGGCTGCCAGGGCGATGGCGACCTCTTCTGCGTGAATTGCTGACTGGGCCTTGAAAGTAAGGGCGTCTACTGTTTTACCCTCGTGGACGACCGCGGCCGTGTACCATCCCTTGGGGTCCGGGCCGGAGGCGTCCACGTAGAAGACTCCTGGTTTATTCCCAAAATGGCGGTCCAAGGCTTCCGCCCGCGCCTGGCGCCTGCCATTATGGTCCTCTTTGAACATGTTGGTGGGGAGAGGCCGCACGTGGAGGGCGCGTCTCCAGTGTACGGGAAGGCGGCATCTCTCCTCTGTGAATTGGGTGTGCTGGATGTGAAGTCGGGCTAGAAGGCGGCGACCCGACCCTGTCTTTGTGAGACGAGTGTATTGGTTGGTGAGCTGGGCCTCCCGAAGCTCCCTGAAAGTGTTCACCATCCCCAGTCCCATGAGGTGGCTGGTAGAGGTAGAGACCGGGAGGTCCAGCGCGCGTTTCATGATTTTGCGGAGGATGACTTCGAGAGCATCCTCTTCCTGTTTCCGCAGGTGGAGGTAGGGAGTCGAATACAAGATTCGACTGGTCACGAATGCGTTCGCCAGCCGTAAGGCGTCTTTGAAAACGTAACCCACCGCGCTTGTTGGAAACCCGGCGGACCATGCGGCCCACCTGGTCCCCCACCTGCCGGAGCTTGGCGAGTGTTGTGTCGCAACGTCGCTGGTTGTGTATGAAGAGTCCGAGGACTCTGATTTCCTTGGATTCGTTAATGGGGCCGCTTTGCAGGGAGAGATTGATTTGTGTCGAGCATGTGCGCGAGGGGCGCAGATGCACGAATTCCGATTTCTGCGGGGAGCATTGCAGACCACAGTC
The DNA here is from genome assembly GCF_052857255.1 of Amblyomma americanum. NCBI lineage: Eukaryota > Metazoa > Arthropoda > Arachnida > Ixodida > Ixodidae > Amblyomma > Amblyomma americanum. The sequence goes on along the minus strand of NC_135504.1, from coordinate 94,726,929 downwards.
CCGGGCATAGCGGTCCACTATGCTGGCGGCCGTTTGCAGGCTAGTCTCCATGTCCCCTAGGCATCCTTGCGTAGCCCACAGGGTGATGTCGTCGGCGTACAGCGCGTGCTGTACCCCTTCGACGGCACCCAGCAGGGCAGGTAGGCGCATCATGGCTATGATGAACAGCAGAGGGGACAGCACCGCGCCTTGTGGAGTCCCCCTCGTGCCGAGCAGGAAAGGTCCATGCTTTTGGTCCTGTATTTTGATGTATGATAGTCTGTCCGTGAGAAATTGCTTCACGTAATTGAAGGTATTGATGCCGCAGTGAGTTTGACTCAAGTGTGTGAGTATGACCTCGTGAGTTACATTGTCGAACGCTCCTTTCAGGTCGAGCGCGAGGACAATTTTGTCGTTTTGGGGGTATGTGATGGGGTTCAAGATTTCGCGGTCGAGTTGGAGCAGGACATCCTGTGCGGATCTGTGTGGGCGAAATCCAAACATGGTGTCCGCGAAGGTGTGTTCGAGGTATTCGGACAGCCGATCCCGTACCATCGTCTCCATCAATTTGCCCACACACGAGGTGAGAGAGATGGGGCGGAGGTTGTCCGTGTCGATTGGTTTCCCGGCCTTCGGGATGAAGGTGACAAGGGCCGTCTTCCAGTCAATGGGGAGTGGGGTTTCCCCCGTCCAGATCGCATTAATGTATTCTAGAAGGCACTGGTACGCTGAATAAGGAAGGTTCGCCAAAAGTTTGACGGTAACCTTGTCCCGGCCCGGTGCGGTGCCCCTCTTCATTATGGCCAGACTGGTCCGCAGATCGTGAAGCTGGAAAGGCTTGTCCAACTCCGACTTTTCCCTGCCTGCGTAGGAAAAGGCCGATGTGCGGCCGTCCTGAGTTGTGCACAGGTAGCGATCCCGGAGTGCCTGTTCCAACTGCGTTGTATTTCCTTGGAATGAGTGCATGGCTTTGTGTAGTTGCTTGTGCGTTTCTGTGCGGGTCTGCGTTGGGTTGATGAGGGCTTGGAAGAGCCGCCATGTGTTGCGGTCGTGGGGCGGAACAGACGCCAGGATGACTTCGGGCAGTTCGCGCCACCAAAGGACAAATCACAAAAGTAGGAACTCCTACGCTTGTCAAACACACTAATAAAAAACCGTAGTCGTTGTCATGTTTTTGCCTTTGTGTGTTCTCGCGTGCACAGTTTTTTCCGTGTGGGCTTTTGTCTTTTCGCGCATGGCTAGTTGATCAGAGCGTGTCGAGTTGAAGAGGCACGGTCGGACGTCGTATTTCGTTTGGCTTGGTTTATGGGATTCAACGTTACAAAGCGACTCCGGCTATTAGGGACACCATAGTGAAGGGCTCCGAAAATTTCGACCACCTGTGGTTCTTTATCGTGTCCTGAGATCGCATGGTACATGGGCCTCTAGCATTTCGCTTTCATCGAAATTCAACCGCCGCGGCCGGTATCGAACCCGCGTCTTTCGGGTCAGCAGCCGAGCGCCATAACCACTCAGCCACCGCGGCAGCGGACGTCATGCTCCGTCGAGAGGTTGCTCTTTGAGCTACCGCTGTCATAGAGATGCGTGATGCGTAATTTGTGCGCAAGTAAAACACAAAAATTCTGCAGAAAAAAATTTCTGAGAGAGGTAATGAGCCGGGCAATGTTCTTGGCGAACCACTTTCTCCAGATGAAAAGCATTATGTTCGTCAAACTCCTTCGTCAGCGTCGGGCGATTCGGTCGTGAACATGTTATCAGCAGCCGAAATTCATAAGAACGGATTCATCTGAACAGGTAGCAATCGTAGCCTGCTATCCTAAATGTTCAGGTCTTGCTATTCTGGCGTTTACTGGGTTGTGTTCGTATACGCCGAACCACTTGTGAAGCATATGAGTGCCTTTCGCACTTGATCGTGTTTGACAGTGAGACATATTTCTGGATGACTTGCTGCTACTTACATTTCTAGCTCTTCCATGCTGTAGCTCACGACCCCGTCGGGACAGCGCCTGTCTTGCGGCTCGTGTTTAAATTTTGGTGCTGATTGGATCATGTGCATTCGGAAGCCGCCACCAAATGCTTAGAAACCTATCTCAGACACTTTGTGCGCGTTTGTGTGGGGATTATAAGTACAGATATTGCGCGGTAAGAACTTTAAAGTCAAGTGACACCTGGATTATACTGTGAGTGGTTTAGGGAATAGATGGAACGGGCTGAGCTTAAAGGAAGGAAACGTTAACGCACTCAGGGCGATCGCCCTGCAGACGTCTGAGTGGCTTTTACGCTAAGCAACGCACATGGCACATGATTACCTAGCCATACACTGTATGAGTGGGATTGTGGTCTCTACGCGCAATGGTCTCGTTTAATGACATAAACAGCAATGTTCTCATCTGGATATAGGACCGCACAACAATGTCAACTCCGAAAACACTATGATATACTATATTATGAGCAATGTGCTGGGTGTGAATCACGTACAGAAAAAAAAAGATGGATGCGCGCTAGTGCAGGACGGGAATTCCTAGCGCAATGCGCTCAACCAGCCAAATTAAGCAGCACACTATATCTGCACCGCTGTCAAATCCAACTGATGAATGCCCAGTGAAATTCTTCGCCGGTCAGCTATTGTGTCGCTTCTAATCGTTGTCTCAGTTCATTGCTTTTCGCGCGTATGGCTTGCTTTTTATCACGTGCTTCAGTGGTGACAGCATGACGCCACATAGCGGTTTTCATTGTTGAGGGGAAAGGCGGAGAGCAGTTGAAACTGCTTTGTAAAAGAAGGTATAAGAGGTGATGTCATATATATCGCCGAAGGTCTAAAGTGAGAAGCACTGGTTGCGTTGTTTTAGCGGAGTTATAACAGCATGGAAGAAATGGCAGAAGCAGATATTATGAGTGCCACTTTATTCACTGATTGACTCACGTAAGTAGCAATTCCCTACTGCTCAGTCTCTGATTTTCAATGATATGCAAATATGACCCGACGTTCTCAGACAATTTGGCTTGTATTGCTTCAGACTATTAAGAAAGGAGGAAGACATCGTATGCCTTGTTCCTGGCGCACGCTCACACCAATGCAGTTGATGCCCAAGTGAATAAAAGGACAAGAAGGAAAAATGAAGAGGATGCGAGCGACGGCAACAATTTTCTTGGCAGCAATTTACATAATGGACGCCTATTTAGCCTCTTCTGAACGCGCACCTAACGACACAGAGGCATCGGAAATCCCCATCGACATAAATGTTCAAGATATGCGAAAGGTAAAATGCCGAATACCCCACGATTTTTATCAAGAAAGCTTTGAAGGGTAATGTCTTACAGATAAATGGCGTCATCACGATAGCCTATAAAAAAAATATAAAGTATTCGCACACGCATTAGTGATGGTGTAATCTTAATCACGCAGGCAGAGAAAAAGGCTTTGTCCTAAATATGTGTTGTGGACAAATTCTGTGCGCATGGCCCGCGGGGTTGTAAGTCTAAGACTTTTCCCTCCCTCCGTGTGAGGTGTGAACCGCTCTTGTCAGTTTTTACTTGGACGAGAGAGAAGTGAGAAGTGTTTCTATTCTGTGTGCACTTCGTATAGCACCGGCAAATAATTACTCAGCACGACGCTGGCTTTGTTGTTAGTCTATTGTACTCTTTTCAAAGTTAATGCCGTTAGTTTGTACGGATGACAGACGCGAGCGAATCCAGACCACGAAGGTCGCCCGCCTTGAAACGAAGTAACATAGATATATGTGGCACACCCGGCTCCCAATCATGTGTCTATTCCATTGATGACCGGATGTAGATCAACATAAGTACTTCCTTTTATTAACGGCTATTCTCCGATGAACTTCTCAGTTTTGAGTCACGGACACCTTACATAATACCTCCTTTAAAAAACGACCAAGTGTCCAGTTTTTTATCACGGTATATAACGGCCGCAGCTATGACGACACCACCTACACCGGATTAGGGCCGGAGGTAGTGGCATATGGAGTAAATCTTTCTGGCTTGTAAATTTTTTGAACAAATGCGCGATAAGATAGGGTCTCTTCTTCAGCAGCTTTGCCATCTCTGGAAGGATTGGGTAAACTGAAGAGCCGGATCAATAAAAAAATTACCACAATCTATAAGGTTTAATGGCAAGGGGACTGCTAAATGTTTGCTGCAGAAAAATACCACAGTTTGAGCGAAATTAACGGCACAAGGTTGTTTAGAGGCAATCGGCGAACGAAGCTCCTGCACCCACGGTGGCGCCACTCGCGGAGAGGAGCGCACCTGCTCTAGGCATAGCTCGCCGCCGCGCGAGCTACAAGGGCTGGAAACTGACCGTGGAGGAGGGCCCTACTGCGTTTTCAATTTGCTGAGCTTGTTTACTTTAAACACATTCCGTTGATTGGTCGTTTCGTTGTCTATTGCGTAGGCTTGCACATGCGATATTTCATCAGGAAGTAGGTTTTAAAGCTCCAGTGGCTTGATCGCGCTTGTCTTGCGGCAAACATTGCATAAGGAGCACTGGGGTTGGTCAATTGCCAGATCACGAAGATATGAACACAAATATAATGCAGATTGGTTCCCCACACGCCACTCTAGAACATGTGGGAAGCTTTCTGCTTGCGATGAGAAACAAATGAAAAACGCCCGACTTACTATCGCTCTGCGCTGTTCCGATAACGACACGGACTTCTAGGATAAAAAAGTGGTAGTTAAACCGAGTAGACGTGCAAAAGCATGTTTCTAGCCTGGCTGGCCCGTCGGTTTTCTTTGCTGGATTGTCGGCACATCTGGTGACGATACTTGACTCAATGATTTAGAAAACACACTCATTATGTATTTTTGATGAGTACTGCGTGCAGTTTCTGATGGATTTGTGACTTATATTGGTCACCGATTTTCTGATTATAACGTGATGTGTGTTTTTCTGTTGAGATTCTCATCAGTTTCTTTTGCATGCGAGCTGAACTCATTATTCATTTCTGCGTGGTTTATTATGCATTGAAGCTAGAGTTATGGCCAAAAAGAATAATGTCGTGAATTCCATGTTTTAACGGCGCTTTGATATCACTCAGAAACCGCTGCGATGAATGTCTTATAAGTATAGTGAACATCCTCTAAAATATGCTGTTGCTACTTTCGCTGAAACATGGAATATTTCGAAACCACAATCTGACAATCATTGCTGCAAATGTTCCATCGACCCTCTGAAAGGAGCAAGCATCAATATCGAGAATAACACATTGCAATCCCTGCAAGTACATTCCATACCGGAACACTCACCTGATCTGTACTTTGCTCGCGCTCTCCCGCAATCCTGTTGTGCAGCTTCGTATGTACATTACATTAACGACGATAGGGGAATTTCGAGGTGTCATTATACGTCTAGGGTCAGCATGTTTGCTGTCAACCTTGCCAACTTGGGGCACTTCTGCATGCTCGGCGCTCTCTCTAACAGCTTGTTGTGACCCACTATTACAGTGCGTAGGCAGGTGAGACTGTGCAGATGAGTCCGTTTGCAATTTTTGCCATTTTTTCTCTTCTTCTCGACCATGCAAAAACATACGTTTTTTTTTAAAATTCTCCAGTTTTTTTTTCAGGCACTCACACCTCTACTGAGCTGCAACATAGCGATCATTTTTTTTTCTTGCTGCATTGCATCCGCTTAATACCGGGAGTGTTTTGGTGTCGGCAGGAGGAAGCTTAAGCACTCTCATATGGGAAATACGATAATTACGGTACCTATGCGACCACACGGCAAATGCGGGCAAGCACGGGGTAACAACGGTAACAAGGAGGAGGAGGGACTTTAATGGAACAGGAGAGGTCTGCCTGGTTGTCAACCACGCGTTTCGGCATTGGAAGTGCGCGCGGCTGTGCTAAAACAGATAAAACGCAGCGAAATCTGTAGGCACGGAAAATTCAAGCGTTTATTAAGAGGAAGTATTGCAGCGTCTTTATTGTTGGTAGTGTGCATTTCGCTTTGATCTCAAAGGCGCACAACACTTGCTTCTTCACGTCATGTGCGTGTTTTTTTCAAGAGTGCGCGGGGCTATGTTAAATTTCTTGTACGAAAAAAAAGGCCCTCCGAATTCATCCCTCTAGAACATGCAGTGCTGTCGAAACAAACGTCCGCACGCTTTTTCTTGTGTTGCCTTCGGTTTCATGCTATGCTACGCAGTCTGCAACGACGGCTGCACCGGAGCGATCCCGCAGAACTCTCAGCGCCGCGCACTGGGTGGCGCTAGCTGCTAAGCGATCGCGGCGGTTCGTTGCGAATTCTCGTCACCTGTAGCCGTTTACACGTTTGGCGTGCGCGGGTATTGTTTATTCTTCGAGACACAATGTTCGCTGTGTTAATTCCACCTTCCGGTTTCCGTGTTCAGCCAGCAGTAATATCTATGTTGATTTGTTCAGGCAATTTATTAGCGAAGCCAACAGCCACAGAAAGCAAGAAGAATATGGTATTTTTTTTTAATTTTGTGGTTTTGATCAATGGAGATAATTAGTAAATATTTTATCACTTGATGTAAGTTGTGCAATATGAAGCTAAACGTTACTAAATGCAAGAATTTCCCCAATTCTCGTCTACTTACTACACAATCTACCTTCTATGTCCATGGCATGACTCTTCAGACTGTGTCGTCTTATACATATCTGGGTGTTCACATCTCTTCTAACCTTTCTTGGAAAACTCATGTTGACTACATTGTAAAAGCGCCAGCCGCATCCTTGGATGCCTTCGCAGACATTTTTCGTCGGCACCGAGTTCATTAAAAATATATTGCTTTACGAAACATTGGTCCACATTAAACTGGAAGATGCTGCATTGGTCAGGAACCCTGGGGTCGAATCTTTCATTTCTGACTTAGGATCTGTTCAAAACAGCGGTCGTCGTTTCACACTTTCCAACTATTATCGCACTAGTAGTCTAACTGCCATGAAAGCTAACCTTTCCCTCCCGCTTCTTTCCAATCTCTGGTCAATAGCTGCATTATGTTCTTCTCACAAAATTTATCAGAATCTTTATCTTAAGGACAAGTTATTTAAAGGAACATCGTATATTTCAGCTCGCGGTGATCACCGCCACAAAGTTTGGATCCCTTCTTGTCCCACATATTTTCAAAATTCATTCTAGAACTTGTGTCATCTTGATACACCTTCTCCATTATATTGCTGAAATTAATGATACTTCTGCCTTTCGCAATGCCATTATTGATTTTACATAAGTGTGGGATTGTAACTATGTTTACTTAATTAGCCCGTCTTTTTTGTGGTTTGTTTTGTGTAATGCTTCTTTCGTAATGCTATTATCGATTTCATATAAGTGTGTGCTGCGGCTGTGTTTAATTTCCTGACTGCTGACTTTGTTTTGTGCTTGCATGCAATTCCCACTCCCTTTTGTAATTCCTGACATCCTTGAGGGTAAATAAATAAATAAGCAAGAAGACTGACACACAGCTAAACACATAACAAGGATTTACTGACGTTTAGACAGGGATGTCTTCAGCGTGCTACAAAATTATTTCGGACCAGTATTTATAGGGGTTGGAAAACGGCGACTACAGTGAGCACGAGTTACCCGCCCACCCACCCCGACTCTTAAAGAAAAAAAGGCACCTACGCGCTTGGTGCGTAAGGAGTCACAGTCGAGATGGGTGTCCAGTGGCCGTAATTCGGGCATAGCACAAAACGCAGAAACGCACACACGCACAGCACAAAACCGTGGAACACGCAAACACACATTCCATTCTCGTGGAGTTTCCGATAAAGTCATGGTCCGTAGCGGGTGAAGCCTTGAACAAAACACGTTTGCTTTATCGGATAAGTGCTTGCTTTCATTGAAGGAAGGTGCTGAGTCAGACGGACAGTTTTCGGGAAGAGTTATAACTAATCGGAAGGGGGATACGGGTCTTCGAGCCTTGAGTAAGGTAGTGTTTCTATATATGCCCATGCGGGTGCATATACAGGAGCACTAGAGTAAGGCAAGGCCCTGACGACTATGTCGTCGGAGTCATCCCTAACTTTACTTAGAAATGGTGCGTTTGACATCTTTGCCACAGGCATGTGCATGTCTGGCCAGAAGCGCGATGAAGGGTAGCAGAAGAACCGAGGCAATGTGCCAGGCTGCACCCTGCTGCTTTGTGCCCTTGCTTCCTGTTGCTCGCAATAGACCTGCATTTGGGCTCGCGTCAACTCCACCCAGTGACTAACCGGAGTGTGTGTAGGACAGGTGGAAATAATAATAAAAATAATGACTGTAAAGAAGAGGAAATAGAAAAAAATTGTAAATAATAAAAAGTAGTCAGACTGTGAAAACAACTTGCAAAAAGAAATTTAAAAATTGTTTTGTGGGGTTCCTTCACAACAGAGAATAGAATGTTTGCCATACTCAATTATGAATTTAATTATGTATTTCATTGGTTATATACACAGCTGAGTTTCCTTCCGACCTCATTATGTCCCGAGGAAGCTGTTTTGAACTCATATATGAGATGGGACTCTGGCACTTCTCTAAAATGATGCATGGAGAAGTTTGATTTAAGGTAGTTATTTTCAGGTTGCTAAATACGTGATGAGCAATGTTAACATGTCTGGACAAGGGGAAATTGGGTGGAGATTTAGAGTGTGCACGATGATTGTTGAACCTTATTCGGAAGCGGGTCTCTCTTTGTCAGATACATTGAAGCTGACACGTCGAACATTCAAGAATGTATACCACGTTCGAGCTGTCACACTTAAAGTTACCTTTCATTTTAATGAAAAAGTCAGAGGCTAGGTGCAGGCAGTGGTTGATGGTGTCATCAGGGCGCAGGCCTGCCAAAGAGGATAACTGCAGGATGCGCAGCCCGCGCTTAAAAGAATTCGAATTTAGGACGAAGTTAATATGGCGCGAATGTTTGTTTCGTCATTGCACGACATGCGGCGGTTCCGTAAAAGTAGAATTGCAGCGTTAATTTAGGGTGAGCATGTTATATTGTCTTTTTAGAATGTGCGATACGTTTGGAATAGAAGCCGTGTGTGTTCGAATTAGATTCGTGCGGCTAGATTTGTCGGTAGCATTGGAGCTCTTGGCAATCTCTTCGCGGTACAGTGTGCCTGCTCTGTCTACGGCATCTTCAATCATTTATTCGGGGCTTGCTTGTTACAACAGTGCGCCTGTTAGTTCTGTACAGTTAGATCTGAAGTTATACTTCCTTGAAAAGATGCGCCTAAAGCGGTGTGCTTGGCTGTAAAGGATGGCCGTTTTGCAGTGCCAATCTTGCCTGCCCTCAAAATGAAAATACTGCTGAGAATTCGTGTGTTACCGGTAGAGCTTGGTGACGAGCTGATTTTGAGAAACCGTGACTGTAACGTCCAGGAATTTCAGTGTTCAGTGCGAGTAGTAGTGCGAAAATTTGATATATGGTTGAGCACTGTCAAAGGCTGTAATAAAACTTACAAGCGCTGTTTCACTGTGCGGAGAAACTAGGAAAATATCGTCAACGAAATGATTCTTGTAAAGTGCATTGGAACAGCATTTTGCAAGAAAGTCCTCCTATAAGATAGGCATAAAATATTTTCATAATTGGCTTTATGCTTGCTCTCATAAGTGTGCCGCTAATTAGGATGTAATGGGAGTCGTCGAATTCGAAAGTGTTGATTGTTAGAATCAGTTTGAGTAAAGACTTAAGTGTGCTGCTGTCAATTAATTTGCCATGTAATGACCGGTTGTAAGCCTTAAGTACTGCCTGAGTTTCCTAAGTGTGTGGCATGTTTGTGTAGAGTGACGCAACGTCTGGAGTTACAAGCAAGGAGTTAGTAGGGATAAAGAGACCTAAAACTTTGGAGAGGAACTAGTCGGTGTTCTTGATACATGACAACAATGTAGGTTGAAGTTTGTTTATGATGCTGTTACCGCATTGGGAAAGGTTTTCAGTGGCGGTGCCTAGCTGGAATCGATCTGGCGTCCAGGGTACACTTGTTTGTGAATTTTAATTCCTATGTGTGCATATATATATATATATATATATATATATATATATATATATATATATATATATATATATATATATATATATATATATATACATATATATATATATATATATATATATATATATATATATATATTGTAATAAGGAACGCCTTGCAAAGCACACCGTCGCGAACAACCAGCGGTAAAGTCCAGGCGCAGACCAGAGGCAGCGGTCAGTCCAGAGCACGCACGAGGGACGAAGCGTTCTGCGCTTCTCGTCGTCTTCGTTAAGCGCCAGCCTCCGCAGATTCCCGAGCTCTGAAGCGGCACTTTTTCAAATTGAGTTGGAGGCCAGCGTCGGCTAGGCAGCGAAGAACAGCCTCGAGACGCTGGAGGTGACACGAAAAGTCCGGGAAAAAAATTACAACGTCGTCTAGATAACAAAAGCATGTGTGCCCTTTGAGCCCTGGTAGTATGATGTCCATCATGCGCTCGAATGTAGCGGGCGCACTGTAGAGACCGAAGGGCATGACATTAAATTCATAGAGCCCGTCGGGTGTGACGAATGCAGTTTTTGGCGATCGGCCTCCGCCATCGGCACCTGCCAGTAACCGGAGCGTAAGTCCAATGAAGAGAAGAACTCAGCGCCATGCAGGCAGTCGAGGGCATCGTCGATACGGGGGAGAGGGGAAATGTCCTTGCGTGTAATCTTGTTCAGACGATGGTTGTCCACTTAGAACCGGATGGAACCGTCTTTTTTCTTGACCAGGACCACTGGCGATGCCCACGGGCTTTGTGACGGGTGTATCACGTGGCGCTTGAGCATGTCGGTCACCTGCTCGTCAATGAGTCGGCGCTCAGCGGCTGACACGCGGTACGGACGTTGGCGCAGAGGGGCATGGGTTCCAGTGTCAAAATAGTGGGTAGCGGTGGTGGTGCGGCCCAAGGAAGGTTGCTGGTAGTCAGACGAAGCTTGAAAACGGTGCAGAACGGCGATAAGCTGGTCTCGCTGGGTAGACGTCAAGGCGGCGTCGACAGAACGGTGAAAAATATCGACAGACGACTGATTTGTGATTGGAGCAGGCGTAATGGCGCTGACGTGAAGGCCGGCGGTGCAATCAACGAGGGGTTATGCTGAGGCGGGATCGAGAGAGGAAACACTACCAAGCGTTTGGCCACGGAGTAAAGTGGTAGGGCAAGAGAACGGGTCGGCCACATAAATAGCGCTTGAGCCACGAACAATTGTCAGCACGGCATGAGACAGCACACAGACTTCTGCTCAGCGCATCATAAAGAGGGGGTATAAGTGACAGTTGCATCTGAGAGATCAGCACAAGAGGCACCAGAACTGAAGAGAAAGGCGGAACGTCTGTGTCGTCTGAGATGACCACAGTAGCGGCAGCAGCACCGGGTACGACCAAGGGAGCGTCACTGTAGGGCGACAAGTTAAGCTGAGCACGAGCGCAGTCAATAATGGCGTGATGTGAGGAGAGGAAGTCCCAACCAGGGATAACGTCATGAGAGGAGCGGGCGAGGACGACGAACTCGATTGTGTAGGGAACGTTCTAGATAAGCAGGCGGGCGGTGCAGGCGGCTAACGGTCGAATGTCCTGAGCGCTGGCGGTGCAGAGAGAAACGGCAGGAAGGTGCATAGTCACTTTTTTGAGTCAGCGACAGCGTATGTGACTAAGAACGGAAACTGCGGCGCTAATGTCAACAAGTGCTTCGACGGCAACTCCCTCAACGAACACGGTAATAATATTGGCAGGCACAGAAACAAGTCTTGAGTGTGTCGCTGGTGACGCAGTTCTTGTCTCCGGAACTGCGGCCGTTAGTTTTCCGCGTGGACGGCGGGTTGGCGGCGGGGCATTGGAGAACGGGAACGGCGGCCACGAGACGGCAAGCGGTGGCAGCGGGGAGGGTAACAAGGAGAAGAAGAATCCGGAGGCAGCTCGTGTGACGCATTCGAGGACGACGGCGGAAGGTCGTACGTCGGCTCACGCCTATAATCGTAGAGACGGTGGTCACGACTGCTGCATAAACAAGCCACGTGGCCAACGGCGCCACAGGAATAGCAAATAGGGCGGTTGTCTTGTGTGCGCCAGGGGTTCAGTGGCTGGGGCTGTGATCGGGGGCGGGCAACCGGACGGTAAAGTGCGGTTGGAGGTCGCTGGGGTTCTAACTGCCGGGTAGGTGGCCTGTAGGACGGGGCAGCAGGTGAGGGCCGCGACCACACCACGGCATCGGTGTACGTGAGAGGAGCCGCGATCAGGGGTGTCTGAGGAGGAGGTGGCAGGACTACAGCGACCTGCTCCTCGATAACACGCTGTAGGTTGGGAGTGAGCGAAGGCGCAGGCGTAGGCGGCCAGGTAGACAAAGATTGCTGGCGTGCGCCTTCCTCACGTACAAACTGCTGGATGCGCTGGAGGGGCGACTGTCGGTCCAGAGCACTGTCACCTGGGAGAGCGAAGCTAGAAAGTGTGGCCTCCTGAAAGCCTGCACGCCGGGTAGAAAGGCGCGGTTTGCGCAGTTCATCGAAGCTTTGGCAGTAGCCGATGACACCGGAGACAGTCTGGAGATCTTTGGCGACGAGAATCTGGAAGGCATTGTCCTCAATGCCTTTCATAATATGTCCGATCTTGTCGGCCTTGGTCATAGAAGGGTTGACACGCTTGCAGAGGTCGACGACATCTTCTATATAAGTGGGGAAGTTTTCACCGGTTTGCTGGGCCGGACTTCTCAAGCGTTGCTCGGCGCGAAGCTTTCGCACTGCTGGGCAGCCAAAGACTTCTGTCAGACTGGTTTTTAGAGCTGCCCAGCTTGAGACGTCAACCTCGTCGTTTCGAAACCAGAGACTAGCTACGTCGCTCAAATAAAAGACAATGCTGGTGAGGTTGACGCTATCGTCCCACTTATTGTGTGCGCTTACGCGTTCGTAGGATGCCAACCAATCCTCCACAACAAGTTATCTGAGCCGTTGAAGATGGCCGGGAAACGCTGCCGCGCGGCCTCGGAACAGAAGTCAGCCGACGGAAGCGGTGAAGCGGTTTGGGTGACGGTCGCGGGCTTTGCAGAGGCGGTAGGCAATGCGGGTGTGCGAAGCTCCAGGGCGAGAGGTTCGTTGGAACCTCCACCACTTGTAATAAGGAACGTCTTGCAAAGCACAGCGTCGCGAATAACCAGCGGTACAGTCCAGACGCAGACCAGAGGCAGCCGTGAGTCCAGAGCATGTTCGTGGGATATAGCGTTCGGCGCTTCTCGTCGTCTTCTTCGTTAAGCGCCAGCCTCTGAAGATTCCAAATCCGAAGGCCAGTTTTAATATATATATACGTGCACTTCCCTATATTCTCCACGCTGGAGTTCGCAGTCTGAGAAGTGATAGATTCAAGGCGGAAAGCTGGGCTAGTTGGTGTTTCATCATGAATCACCTGCCAAATTCTTTGATAGCAAACTACTGAGAAAAGCGTTCCGTATTCTCTTGGATGCAGCGCTGATTATTTCTTTAGAATGACGTTGCTTCTGAGACTAGAGGGTAGCCAGCTGTGGCTATGCAGCCATTGAAGCGCTTCTAAATGTTCATATTTGAGCCCAATGAACCGGCTTTTTGCACATGTGTATCCTTCAGTATATTCTCTAGAAAAAGTTTCTCCTCGTTATTCTGGCTTGCGAATGTCTTTTTTTTGTCTCAGTGATGGCTGCCCAATATCCTAAAGATGCTATATGCAGATGTTTCACAGCCCCTAACAGTTTGTTTAATGCACATCATGCATGTCTCAAACTTCGAAGCTCATATTTTTGCTTCTTTCTCTAACATTAATAAAGTGAGACGATACCTGAGTGAATTGCTACGGAACAGCGCGCAAAGACGGCACACAAGAAAGCAGAGGAAACAACAAAGTTCGGCGTCGAGCCATCTCTCAATCCTGTTCTAAAGTGGCCGCTGGCCAGCCAAGCGAATGAGGTGAAGCGTGCGCGACGCGTCTCGGAATGCGCGGGTGCGCATGCGCAGGGCCACAGGACCAGACTGTGTGTCACGTGGGTCTTGTCTTGCGTTTACTCTCAGATAAGGGCTTGTGGCCCGTTGTTGTTGAGAATTTTCGGGTTGTTTACGGTTTCAAAATAGGGAACGTTTCAATCAAAATGCTTCAAGTCTTCATAATTATGTATTACTTTCCGTTCGGCCTTCAAATGAGAAACAGAAGGCGAGGCTCCTGAATGAGGACTTGTATCTCGAACGCCCTTCCACTAGGATGGATAAGACGGAGCGGCTCAAGCTTGATGTATTTTTCACGATCAAGTCTCACAAGCCGTGCATGCCCTTTGGCGCAATAGTTTCGGAAAATAGAACGTGGCAACATGAAATTTTCTTCCACCTGCAGCAACATCTGAACAAGTTGCACATCGAAGACTCATTCAGGGTCAACAATTCCGAGAAAGTAGCACCTTTTTTTTTGCAAGAAATAGCCATGTTCGGGTATAACGCCTTCAGCATTGATGTGGTCGATTTTTATTACTTGCTCCCGCAAGGCCGCTCTGCTTCACTGTGTAAGAGAGTGCATGATCAATGACAATTTATAAAATGCTTGTTTAGAAGCCAGTGTAGAATATCATTTGAGTCTTTCTCGCAGTTACTGGCCTTTTACCTAAATTAAACATTCGTATCTTGGCGTCATGTCACGCGTATTACCAAGCCGTTATTCTGTATTGGAGCATGCGTGGCGGCCTGTTTAAGGTGATGACCATGATGATGATTATGAATTTTTATGGCGCAAGGGCACCTATGGACATAGAGCGCCATGGAACAAGGTATTTACGACTTCACAAGGTGGGGTCAAAGACCCATTTCCCCATCAATTCACCCTAACCAATCCCAGCACCAGACCAGGGGAAAGATTGTACCCAATGTATCCCTGGTGGGTATCCGGCGGCACTGGGGATGGAACCCCGCACCACCAGCATGCGAGGCGGATGCTCAACGCTCAACCACTGGGACACCGCTGCGGTGAGCCCCACTGTTTAAGGGATATTTTCTAGCTATGGCCGACTGCCATGTCGTCGCTGGCCTGAAATGGATAAATGCTCGCGTGTTCCGTTTTGTGGACGATAACCTTGTCGTTGTCGAGGGAAGTGTTCCGCCTCATTTACATGAAGATGCGCTGAAGGCTCCTAAGGAGCGTATGGTGGGGCTGTCCTTCATGTTGGAACTTCCCGTTGGAACTCACGCTGGACCCTCGGTTAGGTTTTCTGAATGACCACGCTTGCTGGGCGTACGATCCCCGGACAGCAAAACCATTGCTCGACTACAGGTCTGCTCACTTGAAACTTGTAAAAACAAGCATTGCGGTTATGTGTTTAGGGTCGGCGATTTCGAAGCGATGCTTTCTCGCCATTCAAAACAGCCTTTAGACCCAAGCTGCGGGATGAATAAGCGCCGGGTTTTCGCTCTTTGTCTTCACGTCGGTGGGCGAGAGTTTGCTGAAACGCGCCAGAAAAGGTCCCACAAGCGCCCCTGAACCCGAACGAAAGGAAAAACGAAATTGTGCAGTGGTGCCCTACGTCCATAGAATGACACATCGCTTCAAAGAAGTGGTTTATGGTTTATGAGGGTTTAACCTCCCAAACCGACTCAGGCTATGAGAGACGCCGTAGTGAAGGGCTCCGGAAATTTCGACCACCTGGGGTTCTTTAACATGCACTGACATCGTACAGTGCACGGGCCTCTAGAATTTCGCCTCCATCGAAATTATACCGCCGCGGCCGGTATCGAACCCGCGTCTTTCGGGCCGGCAGCCGAGCGCCGTAACCACTCAGTCACCGCGGCGGCGCTTGAAACAAGTAGGATCTAGATACGGCGTACAAGTTTTGTTTTCTGTTCAAAGGAACCGTTGGCCACATCTGCGCTTGAGCCCACAGAAGAGCTGAGTTATAAAGCAATACGGGATGTAGTATTCCGCACCTGTTTAAGTATAGCGTCATGGCACGCTTGTGACGAAAGCCGTTATTCTGTATTGGAGCATGCGTGGAGCCCTGTTTAAGGTGGTGATCGGTGTAGTCTAGAGCATTCCGCTTTGTGCTGAACAACATATATAGGCCACACGAGTTGTTGCCTCAATAATCGAATACAGGAGCATTTCCGTTCGCTCTCAATTCGGCGACCCTAGCAAACCATTGCAAGACATGCGAAGGGTGTTCCCCATTTCTCAATAGGACTGTGGTGTTATTCAGGCTCCGAGATAAAGCAACCCGAGACCTTGCAGAAGCGTCTCAGATAAGAAAAGCGGAAGACTCGCGCGTTAGCAGCACAACCTTGACCTTGCATGAGAATGAATTTACTTTTGTTGACAGTTTTTGCTTCATTTTTATTGACCATTGACACATGTTGTATAACCAGATCACTTGCAGATCAGCGACATTTTAACGAGTGCTTGACCTTTTCGATGTACTGTGTAAACCCTTGGCGTGCAGAACAGCGATGTTTAAAATAATGTTTTTGCGAATAAACCTCAATTGGTAATCCAGCGCTTTGTTGTGTATTGTGACATTCCTTGTGTGCTGCGAGGTTCCACGTTCCACGGCGCGGCGTAGACGGAGACCCAGATGACAGCGGCATCATCATTTACCCAGCCATGCTCTTTGAGTGACGACCAGAACAACCGGACCCGCCGCCGCCGCCGCGGGGAAACAGGCTTTATCCTCCCCAATTTCCGGGCACATTCCAGGACAAGGGAGCTGTCAGCGGGCCAGAGCGCGCCGTACCACAGCCGACGCTATGCGCTACCGCGAAGACAACATTCTTTCCCTCCTTCCCCTTTCGACGTGGGCTATCGCCGGGAAGGCACCCACAGCTTCCCGCCGTGCCTCGTGAACAAAAGCGCATTCCCAGAAGGGCCGTGACGGACACCTGTCATGGCGGACAGGCAGTACTCGCCAAGAATGTGGAAAGACAGGCGCTAGTGAATTAGCTCCGAAGAGAGAGCCTGTGTATACTCTCACTTGAGAGAGAGTGGTGGCGTTTTTGTTGTTTATTTAGTTTGTATTGTTAACAGACTCTGGGTTCGAGGCTAAGCCCAACCCAAGGGGTGGTCCCCATCTCGCATGTTATTTTGGATTGGAGAATTGATGCTTTGGGCGGGCCACTGGAAATGACCGCCCTTAGTCCTTTGTTAATCAAGTGCTTAAAAGCACATGTAAACGGATGCAGTCGAGTCGGAGCTGAGGACGACATCGTTCGCCAAGAGGGCCTTCAGCGCCGAAGCCCGACGGCGTGCAGCTTCTGCCAGCAACCGCTCGAGCCCAACTCCGGAGCCACTCCATCGCCCCCATGAAGTCGTCGGCACGTAAGCTCGGACGCCCCAGCCTCTGATGTATAACCTTAATCATGTGTAATTATTGAATATACCTGTTTGTTTAAACTGAGCCATACGGTGTCTCTTTGCCTCTCCGTCCCGTGTGGACCTGCGCATTATGGGGGTCATCACACTGGTGTCAGGAGTGGGGTCTCAAAAGCAAATGTCCTCTGAATGCTGCGACATTCATGACTTCAAAATTGTAATCAAAAGGGAATCACGGGACTGATTGTGGGACTTTTACCCCCATTTGAGAGGCTTGAGGCACCGGAGGGCTTGAAAAAAAAATGACTGTATCTGAGGGAGCTCCCACTCCACAGCCGTCGCTCGGAGCAAGCATGCTGGCATTAGGAAGCGTCATTCCGACGTTTACGGGAGATAAGACGGGGGTTCCAATCTGCGATTTCTTTTCCATGCTAGAAGAGATTGGGAAAATGGGGGGATGGTCCGATGCTCAAATGCTGGGAATGGCGAGGTGTAAGATGGCAGGAGCTGCTCATGATTTTGCATGGCGAGACGAAAAAGTAAAATCCACAAAATCATTTGCGGAATTTAAGAAGCTCGCGTTTGAGCATTTCGACACTGAACCACGTCACGTGCGGGTACAGAGGTTCCGTGACGCCGGACAGATGGTAGGGGAGGACGTGCGAACATTTGCGTGGCGGCTTCAGCGCCTAGCACGCGATACGTTAAGCAGGGAGGAGGAAGGAGACCAGCTAAGGAAGAAATACGCGGAGGATCTACTTAAAGAGGAAATGACCGCTTTGTTCGTGGCTGGTCTGCAAGACCCCGTGCGCCGGTTCGTGCTCTCGCGCAAGCCGAGCAATTTCGACCAAGCCGTGGAGGCCGCATTGGATGAGGAACAAAATGAGGCGTTAACGACAGCCGCAGCGAGAGTACGCGTCATAGAGAGAGCGGTGCTCAACCCTGAGGTTGCTCTCTTGACAGAGCGGTTAGATCGCTTAGAACAGCTGCTATCTCAGCAGGTAGAATGCCAGGTTGAAGCGCGCGCTCAACAGCGCCCATTCGCTGGAAACCGGAGACCGCCACAAAGCAACAAGCGCGGTATGCGAGATTTTGAAGAAATCGTATGCTTCGCTTGCCAGGGTCGCGGACACATCGCCAGGTTCTGCCAAAACGTGCGCCGTGGGGAGCCACAAAGAGAAGCAGGCGAGACACGCCCTAAGCAAGCCTACAGCGGGGCTCCAGATACCGAGACAAAAAACTAGTTAGTCCTCCCCAGCCTGAGGAGCGTGGGGAGGGAGCAGTAGATGATGAGGTGGTGGTAGTTTGTGTGGCCGACGAGGCATGCCCTGTTGTGCGTTGCAAGTTAAATGGTTGTTGCATGGAATTGTTGATAGATACGGGGTCAAAGGTGACATTGCTTAAGGAGAGCAGTTTTAACACGCTTCGAAGGAAGGGGGACCGCGAGGTGTTGGAAGCGTCTGGTGGCATGGCAACCAAATTTGTAGGCATAACGGGGGATCCTCTTGGCATAAGTGGACTCTACCGGTTACACTTCTCTCTCGGCGGAATTGCATTGGAGCACCCCTGCTACGTATGCCCGGACACGGTGTCTCTGCCAAACGGAGTGTCAGGTATATTAGGGCAGGATTTTTTGAGAAAAGGGAAGGTAGTAGTCTCATTCTCTGAGGAAGAGGTTAATGCGGGCGGCTCAAAAGTTCCGTTTTTGAACAGGAGAGGGGCTGAGATTCGCATTACCGATATTGACACCCGTCAAACAGTGGGATCATTGGAGAAGGTATATTCGCGGGTTGCCGTCCGGCTGGTCGAGGAGGCGGTCGTCCTTCCTTGGTCGGAGCACATTTTGTACGCGTTTGTGCCTTCAGATGTAGAGAGCGGCGCCGTGGGAGTGCTTGAGCCGGTCGACTCTCTCAGCAATGGCCTGAAGGCAGCCGCGTGCCTCGTGACAGTTAATGACGCCCACAGAGTGCCCCTACGGGTGGTTAACTGTAGCCAGCAGCCACTGAGCCTTCCCAAGAACAAACCATTGGCTTTCTTCACCTCTGCGATAGAGCAACGTGAGCCCACCGATAAGGTACTCGCAACTGTAGAGCATGCTAGTCCTTCGGCTGCTCCAAAGGTGTCGTTCGATCTTTCTCACGTAAAATCCAGGGAGAGGGAGGCTCTGGCTGGTTTGCTGAACGACTACTCGGAGGTATTCGCCGCGTCCAACCTGGATTTGGGCTGCTGTGGCGTTATAAAGCACAGGATAGAAACCGGCACTTCATCGCCCGTTTACCAGCGTGCGTACAGGATTCCTTACTCCCAACGTGAGGAGATGGAGCGGCAGGTGCAGGACCTGATTGATCGCGGCATTGTCGAACACTCAAAGTCACCCTGGGGAGCACCAGCACTATTGGTGGAAAAGCCAGATGGCTCGTATCGATTGGTAGTGGACTACCGCAAACTAAATGCCGTAACTCGCATCGATCCATACCCCATCCCCAATATACTGGAGACGCTTTCTCAGCTGGGCTCTGCCAGGTACTTCACGGTAGTGGACATGGCGGCGGGATTCTGGCAGATAGCAGTGGATCCGGCAGATGCCGAGAAAACGGCATTCAACACGCCCTCAGGGCATTATGAATGGAAAAGAATGCCGATGGGTCTGGCCAACAGCCCTGCTGTCTGGCAGAGAACCGCTGATGTTATCCTGGCAGGTCTTCTGGGGAGGCTGTGCTTCGTGTATATGGATGACATTATCATATACAGTGACAGTTTTGATAACCATTTGCGCGATATTGAGCAGGTTTTGGTGCGACTAAGAGCAGCGGGACTCAAGCTGAAGCCCTCTAAGTGCCAATTCCTCAAAAACGAGGTGAAATACCTCGGGCACGTTGTTTCAGCTGACGGCGTGCGACCGGACCCTGAGAAACTAAGGTGTGTCTCGGATTTTCCATCCCCGACTAGCGTCCGCCAGGTCCGGCAGTTTCTCGGCCTGATCGGTTACTACCGAAGGCACATAGAGGAGTTCGCCAAGCTCGCTAAGCCGCTCACCGCCTTAACAGCCAAAAATGTCGCCTTTCGCTGGGACGAAAACGCGGAGAATGCTTTTGGGGCCCTGAAAAGGAAGCTAATGAGTGCACCGCTGTTGCGCCACCCGGATTTTAGTTTGCCCTTCGTTATGGCCACAGATGCGTCAAAGTTCGCAGTTGGTGCCGTGCTATCTCAGGTTATCGAGGGCAAAGAACATCCCGTTGCTTTTGCTAGCCGACAGCTGAGCCCCACAGAGCAAAAGTACGGAGCTACGGAAAGGGAGTGCCTCGCCGTTGTCTGGGCAGTAAAGCACTTCAGATGCTACCTTTACGGCCGCAAATTCAAGCTAGTCACAGACTGCCATCCTCTGAAATGGGTGATGAGTGTCAGGGACCCTAGCTCGCGACTCGCTAGATGGAATCTACACCTGCAGGAATACTGCTTTGAAGTTGAGCACAAGTCAGGAAAGACACATCTGAATGCTGATGCACTCAGCCGCACAGCTGCCGTGGCAGCTATAGATGAGTTTGTCCCCGTAGTCGACCCCGCCGAATTACGCACAGAGCAGTGCAAAGATCCTGACCTGAAGCGAATAATCGAAAGCTTAGAGGGCGCACCGTCTCACCCCGAACAGCTAGGTTATTTCATTGGCAAAGACGGCACCCTGTGTCGGCGCACGAGGCCAACCAGGAAAGAGAGACCAGAGAAAACCGCTTGGGAGAGAGTCGTCATACCTCGGTCGTGGACAGAAAGGGTTCTTCGCGCGTTTCACGATGCGCCATGCGCCGGTCATTTTGGCGTAGCGAAGACACGCAGGCGTGTGGAGCGTTTGTACTATTGGAGTGGCATGCGACAGGATGTTAGAGACTACTGTGCGAAGTGTCATTCCTGTCTCGAAAGAAAAACACCCAAGGGACGAAGACCAGCTCCAATTCAGCCGTTCCCTGAGGTTTCGGCTCCCTTCGAGCGGACAGGTATGGACATAATGGGCCCCTTGCCCACGACCACTTCCGGAAACAAGTACATTTTAGTATTTGTCGATCACCTTTCAAAATACACGGAAGCGGTAGCACTCCCAGATCAGAAGGCAGACACGGTTGCAAGAGCATTTGTCGAACAGATCGTGCTCCGACATGGACCCCCGAGGCAACTCTTGACAGATCGGGGAACAAACTTCGTGTCGCAGCTAATGAGGAGAGTTTGCGAGCTGCTTAAGATCGCTAAGAAGCAGACAACACCGTACCATCCGGCTTGCAACGGCGCGGTGGAGCGACTGAACCAAACCGTGGCCGGGTTCCTGTCGCATTTTGTTTCGCGCGACCAGCGGGACTGGGACTTGTGGCTCCCGTATGCAATGTTTGCCTACAATTCCGCAGCACACGAGAGCACGGGCGAATCGCCATTCTTTCTTCTCTACGGCCGAGACCCGGACCAGCCTAGTGAAGTGCCAGAGGGCCCCCGTCGTGTCCCATACGCTTCACTGGACGACTATAAGGTTGAGCTAGAATCGCGCTTGCAAGTGGCGAGGGACATCGCAAAGGAGTCCTTAAAGAAAGCGGCGAAGCGCAGGAAGGAGGTGCACGATCGCAGTGCTAGAGACGCGCCGTTTGATGTGGGGGACAGCGTGTACATTGAAAACTGCCAAAGGCAGATTGGGCTAGCTCGTAAGTTCCAGACGAAGTGGAGAGGACCGTGCGAGGTTGTCGAGAAGCTTTCTCCGGTAAACTTCAGAGTCCGAGACGTGAACCGGCGTTTGATAAGGATACACGCAAATCGCCTCAAGTCGGCACCGGTTCAGTATTCACGAAATGAGGAAAGGGAAAGCGCGGATTTTGATGGGGACAGAAGTGAAGCGGAGCGCGCAGATAGTTCGCAAGAAACGCCCTCTCCTGCATTTGTTCGGCAGGCGCCCGAGGTGACGGCCGGAATGCCACCGGATTTACTTCATGCATTGCTAGAAGAAGAAGCGCGCGAGGTTGCCGCGCAGATAACGCCAGGAGAGGCTCCTGCCACGAGCCCTCGCGAGTCCCAAAGCAGACAAAGGGGCACAGACTTACTTAGTATGACTCATGAAGGCCGATATCCGCTGCGAAATCGGAAAGCTAAGTCGGACTAATGGCGTAAACAGAGCGGAGTTGTGAACTGGTTATAATTGTGTAATGCCGCAGCTCATAACATTGCTCTATGCGTATGTGTTAAGTTATCGGAGTTAATAGTTAAACCTTTCTGTCATTAAGTAACACCTTCACAGGAGAGCATGCGGAGCGCATGCAGAACCTGTCCTACTTCCTTTCGTTATCTATATTTTTGTCTGTGCCGTGATCGTGCTAGAAGTGGGAGCTCCTTTGTAACTGTGGTAAATTTATTTCGTCCAGTTTGGACTAGAAAGGAGAGGCTTGGGTGCTGAGTTTCATGTTTATCTGTAAAAGAAGATCAGTGCTGCCCCTGGAGACGCCAGTTATGACAGCGGAGGCATTGGTGTTGTGCAGTGGTGTTGAGTGCAGCGAAAAGTGTTTTGTCGGACGCACTGTGCGAGGCGATTCAGAAAGACAAGGGGAGCTGCAGGGACTCAAATGTTCGGAGAACATTCTTCTGGAGGGTGAGCGAGTGTGACATTCCTTGTGTGCTGCGAGGTTCCACGTTCCACGGCGCGGCGTAGACGGAGACCCAGATGACAGCGGCATCATCATTTACCCAGCCATGCTCTTTGAGTGACGACCAGAACAACCGGACCCGCCGCCGCCGCCGCGGGGAAACAGGCTTTATCCTCCCCAATTTCCGGGCACATTCCAGGACAAGGGAGCTGTCAGCGGGCCAGAGCGCGCCGTACCACAGCCGACGCTATGCGCTACCGCGAAGACAACATTCTTTCCCTCCTTCCCCTTTCGACGTGGGCTATCGCCGGGAAGGCACCCACAGCTTCCCGCCGTGCCTCGTGAACAAAAGCGCATTCCCAGAAGGGCCGTGACGGACACCTGTCATGGCGGACAGGCAGTACTCGCCAAGAATGTGGAAAGACAGGCGCTAGTGAATTAGCTCCGAAGAGAGAGCCTGTGTATACTCTCACTTGAGAGAGAGTGGTGGCGTTTTTGTTGTTTATTTAGTTTGTATTGTTAACAGACTCTGGGTTCGAGGCTAAGCCCAACCCAAGGGGTGGTCCCCATCTCGCATGTTATTTTGGATTGGAGAATTGATGCTTTGGGCGGGCCACTGGAAATGACCGCCCTTAGTCCTTTGTTAATCAAGTGCTTAAAAGCACATGTAAACGGATGCAGTCGAGTCGGAGCTGAGGACGACATCGTTCGCCAAGAGGGCCTTCAGCGCCGAAGCCCGACGGCGTGCAGCTTCTGCCAGCAAACGCTCGAGCCCAACTCCGGAGCCACTCCATCGCCCCCATGAAGTCGTCGGCACGTAAGCTCGGACGCCCCAGCCTCTGATGTATAACCTTAATCACGTGTAATTATTGAATATACCTGTTTGTTTAAACTGAGCCATACGGTGTCTCTTTGACTCTCCGTCCCGTGTGGACCTGCGCATTATGGGGGTCATCACAGTATCCTCTGTATTTTTGTCTGTCGCCGCTGCGCGCTGTTCCATAGCAATGAGTCCATACCAACTTGCCCAATAGGCCCTTATACCTGAGTGCACTGCGCTGAAAAATCAGAGCAAACTAGAAAGAGGTGGCTGATTTCATTCTTCACCGTGAGTATCATCACACCACCGAGGTTTCACCTGCTATTTTGCAGGTTGCGAAGTATTTGGTATTTTGGGTTTAACGTCGCGTTTGTCGGGCTTAACGTCGCGTTATGGGCTGGGATGGATGCAATTGCTGAGTACTTCGGAATAATATACAAGACAGGGGGGTCGTTACCGAGTGCAGGCATCACACAGAACGCGAACGTTCTCGTAAATAGCATGCACCGAATTTCGGCTGCGCAGTAAGGCTTCAATTTCCTCCCAGAGCCAAAAAATTGCTTTTGCAGCCTTCATGGCATACCAAACCATTGCGTTCTGTGCTAAGGTGGCAGTCTGGCCATGTTGGTGATTCATGATGGAAATGTACGCAGCAGATAAGGACGAGGGTACAAGGAAGACACATGGAACACACGAGCGATAACTAGAAACAGTTTATTTCGAATCTCGGATTAGAATTTAGAGCTGAAAAACCAGGCAATTATCACACATGCGCAGTAGGGGACATATTCTTGTGTTGCCTCAAATATAGCAGTTCCTTACTAGTAACAGCAATAGGTTGCTTGGCCGCGCATGACCAACCCAACCGGTCTATCATTTCAGCCTCTATCATCTATCGAGGAGTTGGCAAGGGTTTTGGGCGGTAACAGAGAATTCTTGGTAAGCAGGCTGACGCACAAACTCTTCATCTGAATCGCTATCATTTTCATCTTACCGTTTTTCTTACATTTCCTACACTGTGAGTCCAGAAACCCTCCTCACCATTCAGACACATTATTGCAATGTCCTCGGAGGCGGTCGTTCAAACACTGTTTAGCGCTTTGTCCTACATAGCTCTTCCCACATTTCAAAGGGATGCTGTAGACAATGGAATGGTTCTGTGCTGTTTGTTTGTTGTTTTACCCAAGAACAATCGCATGTTTTTCGCTCAAATATGGGAAGCGTATACAAAGAGGACGTAATTATTATGACTGCTTTTAACGTTACCATTTGGTGTGATATTGATTTCAGGCGTGTAAAACATTGGTCTCCCTTCGGCTCTACGGGGTGAACTACAACTACAGTGACAGTGAGACAGATAGCACCGCAATTTATAAAACTCAATTCGTGTCTCTAACTACAGTTGTTTACGCGAAGTACGGCATGAAGAATGGCAAGTAAGTAATAAAAAAGCTCGCGGAAATTAAAGGGGAACCAAGTTGACTAAATATTTCTAAGCTATAAAACTGGAATGAGGAGAGCGGTACTGAATATAATGAGATTTTGGTTCTTCATTTGTTTAGTGGATGTGGCCAGGCAACGGAGAATGATGTAAACGGGATATGTGCAGAGAGGATTGCCGTACGCACCCACGAAATGCGCATAAAATATCAACGCCAATGGTTTTTGAGCAGAATTGGATGTATTAATGATGGCTGTCGTCAAGGAGCTGACTTTATAACAGCTGATTCATCGTCGTTTGCAATTCACTTTGGCTTTGTTTGGTAAAAATGTGATCAAACAACATTTTGTTCGCCATCATTGAAGCTATGCAAAAGCGCATTATCGAAACGGTAACGTTTGGAATTGCTGTGAAAGAAATCCTCATTATGCACGTGGTGTACACAGTAGTAAACCAATAAAATCTTGCTCTATGAAATCGTACCTTAAGAATTCTAAGTTTTAAATCATTTTTATTAGGGCGCGCATGCTATTGAAGAATTAACCGAGTGCCCCCGGAGCGTTCTTCTCATCGTTACATAATTGTTTAGGCGTCTTATTTGGACCGTGACAAGCGTTCCGTAACTGGTCCGGCATGCAGTCGACGTTAAGGCTTAGTAGTTTATGCATATCCTCCGTCATTAGATTCTTTCCTTTCCGTTCGTTTTCTTTCTCTCCCTTCAATTAAAGCCGCGCTTACAGGTAGGTGCCTCAGAGCCAGAGGGACCTAGGGAAACGTCATTGTTGCCATGTTACTGTTGCGGTTTAATTCTCTTTTTATTCATTTTACGAGGCCGCACCTAGTGTTTCTGGATTCTTTTTTACTGGATTAGCTAGCTGTGTGAAGTGAATGCGACAACGCAAATATGCTACAAACGCAGCCATTTCGGAATCTATGCCTGTAGATGCATGACACGAAGAGGGCGCCCTCAGTATCAAAGGAAATGTCTTTCGTGCTGTACCACAAATTTTTTTGTGTATTTGAATTCATGTGTTGTGCCCCTTAACCTTCATTATCGGAATTGTTTGAGGGTACAATGTAGATATAAACAGCTTAGATTTTCTATGAAAAAGCGGACTATGAAATCGCCGAATTTATTTACGGTGTTCCAACAGTTTGCACGATACTCGAATGCATTTTAAAAGCATAAAAATAAAATGTTGGACAATATAATGCAACTGCATTATCTATTGTAGTACTGAACTGCAAAATAATACACTAGTGTTAGTTTTTCAAAAAGTCAAGATACGTTATGCTGCTTCGTATAGACTTTTGACCATAGAAATCGTTCCGAGATTAGAACTCACTTAATTCAGAGTCTGTAAACCTATAGACCGAGACGTTTTGTGGCGTGCTTATAGAAAGTTCGCATACAAAACGTTTATTGGGGCGCTGGATAAGCTGAGCCTTGTTTATTTCATTTTCTGCTTTGGGTATCACCATTTAGCATATAATTCTCAATTACAGCGGTGCTCCACAGTCAGCACGGATGTATTTATTTTTGCTAGCGTAGTCATGTAGAAAATTGTTTCCTGTTATTTTATACTGTGTGGGGTTTTAATCTCTTTTTTTCTTTGTCCACTCGGGCCTAAGGCGTATACCCAAGGTGTGAGGATCTTTAAAATAAGGGAAATGTTGCTTCGCCTGCACGACGACTGTTGAAATGTTAGTTGGTGCAATTTGACTCTTAGGTTTAAAATAATTGCAAAAGAATTCGGGATACCCAATTTAGTTGCCATTTACAGCTGAACAGGAAAGAGAGCCAAGCTCCCCGCGCTACGAAAATTGAGTTTGTTTTTCTGGCATAGAAAGTAATTTCATAACGAGTACTTAGTCGAAACGTGACATATTTGAAGTTCAGTTTAACGTACGCTAGGTATGCTTGTTGACGCACTGTTCTTTCAGATATGCAGCTCTTAGTTTGAAGCGCTAGTATTTATTAAGTCATAAAGCATAGTCAATTGAACTTCGCGGGATTGGGAATTGTTGACTGCGTTAGAAGAGCAGGGCCAAATAAAAACCAACACAAAATTTGAACACTCCTTCTCTCCTAAGAGGGTATCCCCTTCAAAACGAAAACGGACACTAGTATATGGTTGGGAACACTTCCTTTTGTTTTCCTTCGTTTTCTGCGTATATTACCTTTCAAGAATTTTGTTCTACATCGTTCATAACAACTCCTTGAAAATTGAAAATATTTGCCTTTGAAACATTTCCTCTTTTCATGAATTAGGTTTCCCTTAAGTAACACACACTTATTTAAACAGGAAAAAGCCTGCGTGGTTTTTTGGAACCTTCTTTGCATCAGCTGAATTAAGAAGACAACATAAAAGAAATCATGCTCTCTACAACGGAGTTACCATTTCGAAAAAAGGTAATATTTATTTAGTATTTTACACAGCCTTGCGATCCAGTTCAATATATTTATTGAACGTCAGCAGTATACCATGCTTTATTTGAGTGCAGGGTGTTTAAATAGAGGAATGTTTAATCCTACGAAACCAAGCTCATTTTTGACATCATTGGATACTGCAGCCGAGATTTAAGGAAATCGGGTATCTGGCAAAAATTTATTTTGCCATGCCACTTAAACCAATCGTCAGTAATGTGTGCAGGTGTAGGCATCCATGCTGCGAGGCAGTGCTAGCTACTGTATCGCTTGTTCGCGAGAGAAATAATGATAAATTTCGTTGAAAAGTGCAAACATGTGTTTTAATTTGGATCGCCTTTTGAAAAGAGAGGGTGCAAAATCTTTTACGAAGATAACGCAGCAAGAAGATATGCTCGCAGGAACTGTTATATATACCGAGACTGATGTAGTCCGCGTGAGTGAACTGTTCTTCGGGAGCGGCTGGTGTGAAATTATCCGACTATGATGATCACAGAATGTGTAAAAGTATATTAATATTTATTATTCTTTCTTGCGTTTTCGTCTGGTTTCCACTTCCTTTTAGTCTAGATTCACCTTGATTCCTTAGGCTGTGCATGATGCATTATGGAGTTGAATTATGGAGAAGTCTTTTGTAAAGACTTGTCTAGGATAGTGACATTAGCTAGGTTTTTATGTATTTTGTTTGAGTGTCCCAAAGAACATTTATGCTCAGTTTTCCTTTCATATTTCATTTCGGTTCATTGCTGCGTGACAGCCAAAGAATGATCGACAGGGGTCTAATGCTAAACATATTTTAATTTTCGGTGCGAACGACATGGCTTCAGCCTTGACGAACCCTTTCCTTTTAAGAAAAATCCTTTCAAACCACTTTTAAGCCTTAAAACATAAATGCTTTAAAATCTCGTGAATCGGTTGTTTCATGCAATTATTGTCGTAGTGCATACTGAAAGTAGTATAAACATTTTTTTTTTGCAGGCAAGAAAGACATCGGAATAAATTTTACATTGATTTACTCTGACTACAAAACCTGCTCAATTCTTCGTGTACCACACGAATATTTAGGTATGTGTTAATCCTGTGTAATGTACTGAATTACAGAAGTGCGGAATGGCAAAATTTAGATGATGGAATAAGTAGTCTCACAGACGCATGTGTCCAGAAATATTGCAGTCCGCATTACATCACCGTGATTAGCCAGGACCCCCATCTAATGGCTCTCCGCTGCTTTCCGGACTCTGCAGTTCTCCTCAAACCATGCGGCAGACAGAACAAAGAAACTGGCATCAGTCCATATTCCAAATATTGTCAAAGAGATTTATTTCCATTTTGGTTTTAACTCTCTCGATGGAACTGATAAATGGAAGATAATGAAAGCTCTAGTAATATCTTTATGCTATTGACAAATGTGTATTTCAAACGCAAATGTCATGCGCCAAAAAGTGAATTTATGCACATCTTAAGGTACACTTATTGCAAGCGTCGTGCTGGCTAAATTTACCCAGGCCGTAAATTTGTCGAAGAAAATCTAATTCGACAAAACTGCCATCATAGCATAGAGCTCTTTGTCGCGTGCCTGGTAAATAAAGTGCGGGTTCATTGGTTATGCAACACTGATAGGAAATGATTCTTCTCAGTTTTGAGTTTCGTGATACATGTGAAATAAAAAGAATATGTAATCTTATATTGAGAAGTTCGCTCATAGGAAATTGAATTTGCAGAACAAAAAGTGATATGAAAGGTCGGCTGCGCGGAGAAAATGCATTGCGTGGTGTAGTTTTCTCCTGAAAAAAAAATTGCCTGTATTTTTTCCTATTTGTTGCTATAAGCTAATATACACGGTTGCACTTTGGTTTACAATGAAATTTTAATACAGCAGAGCGAGGGTGGCGCTCAGTTATAGAGATGGTGCGAATCTGCTGTGAAAGCATAAATATGATATTCTGACAACCGCAAAGCCAATCATACCAAAGTAATGGAATGAAATAGTTTGTTTGATTTCTACGCAATAAAAAGACATAGCTTCAGTGTATTGTTGCACTGTTTATTGCGCAGAAAATTAACTGTGAAATGAATTTTTCGACAACTTACACCAAAAAGATTAAACCAAAGCGCATTTTCAAAGCTCGGCAATAATTTAGAATTACAACAAAACCACGAACGTTGCATATTTCTGCACAAAACCTTCTTCCTGCACTAACAAGGCTAACATTTTTGGTCCTCTACCGTCTAAATCGGGAGAAACTTTGTAACTCGTAACGAAGTACGTTTGAGCAATAATTTTATCGGTTAATTGTGCGCGATAAAATATGACACAATAATTTCGCTGAATTAATTCTTACAAAGAATCTTCAAATTAGACGAAGAAGAATTGTCAATTTACTTGGGTATTTTTTATCTAAAAATGTTTGCAACTATTTGCCTAAAATGGCTTGTGTGCAAAAGTTTCAGACTGTGAGAAGCGCGCACCTATCACGCATGTTTGGAGTGAGAATGATAACTTTTTCATAACTGTTGGCAATCTTGCCCCTTTTTGACTAACTAATAGAAAGCAATTATCGTTAAACTCTGCAATTCAGTGAGTTTTGTTGAAGTCACTGCTGTGTTTAAGCAAGAAATTCAAAGCGGTACAGCATATATTGCTTTAGGAAAGGTACAACTCAAAAGGCAGCTTTTGAGGACAACGATTTAAAATTCTCTGGAACGCGTTTCAGATATTCTAGGATTAAACAGGATCAAACTTTACAAAATACACGCACAGAAAGCTTCACGGGTGGTCTCTAATTCCTTCTACAGTTCTTTCTCTTTAAATTTTCTTTAATGCTGCATCCAAAAGACAAGGGCTTAGCCAGTTGTCATGCCTGCAGATGTTGCTTTTGGCAGCTGCCACAAATCTAAAATGATATTATGGGCTAATTTCTTTGAAGTTTTCTTTTGAATGTGAGCGCAGCCTGCAACTATACATGTACTATCTTGTAACCATGCCTCCCACGAAAAATATATGGAATGAGAACCGAGACATCTCAATAAGAGACAGAATTTCTGAGCGCAATACAAGAATTGGCAGTGATCACAACGGATCAGGCCCTCTTCAATGCCACACATTTTAAACGAAAGCGTAAAAAACATTATGCGTTTGGCAAACCTATAAAAAATATATGTTAACTGAAAAGATGAAAAACAAATTGTCAGCCCTGATTAAATTTCAAAAATCTCAGCTTTTTGCGACAGAAGTTTCTTTCCAACTTAGCTCAT